>NC_089838.1:36681440-37287122 GCF_035609145.1 Eleutherodactylus coqui | reverse complement strand
AGTGATTCATAGTTATCTCAACAGTGAAGCTTCCTAAGGATATGTTATGTAACCTTGTACTGCTGACAGCTCATTGTGCGGGTGTTGGTGGGTTATATTGGCAGTGATGATGTCAGTGGGTAGAGCTGGCATTTGATGTCAGAGTAAGTAGAAACTTTTTCATATAGTAATCTCTGCCCAGGGAATAAGGATTGTGTTTAATAATGTAGGAGGTGAAGCAGATGACTGCAGTGGGATGAGATGAATAAGTATTTTAATATCGTATGTCAATAAGTAAAGATTTTCTGTTATGATGTGAGTTTATAGTGTAGAATGCCGCATTATGCAAGTGGGTTAAGAAGTGCAGAATTAATTGAAGTACTTTGTGGATTCAGGCTAAATACATATTTCAATGAATCACTTAACATGTATCAAGTGATGTGTTCCTCCTTCAATCCAACCGAATTCTGTATTTAATCTTCTGATTTGTTCTCCCATACTGTAGATGAGTCAGAGTTCCTATAGTTGATTCAACAATCCCTGTATGGTATGATTAGTGTACATTCAACTCCTCTTGCAGCTGTTAGTTTCCTAAAAGCAAATAAAGCACTGCATAAACACATTTGGCTGATGTAAAAGCACAGATGAGGGAGTTAGCTGAACACTCACCAACTTTCCACTTAGCTTTTCTGCCCACTTAATGGTTTTGAAGTGCATGGTACAGTATATCCTTTCTAGTACAATCCAAATTTCATTTAACTGCGTTTCAGTTCTATACTGGGAGTAGTTCTATCCTATCTGCGCCTCTTCTCCTGCTTCCTTTCTGTGATAGCTCTTAGGCCTCATGCCCACTGGGACAGATCCGCAGCGGGTCACCCACACGCATGATCCGCGCCACGTAGGAATGCATTGGTTACCCGCAGGTAATTAAATACCTGTGGATGTCATTTTCCCTTCAGGCGCGGATTGCGTGTGCAGGAAAACACCCGCAGCATGCTCCATTTTAGTGCGGGTCTCCCGCAAGGCTTCTATTGAAGCCTATGGAAGCCGTCCGGATCCGCAGCACACCCACAGCTGAATTTCTGCTCTCCGGCGTGGGAGAGCAGGAGTTTTAAAAAAATGGAGTACACGGTGCATGCGCCCAGCACGCTGCCGACGTGTCTAGCACATCCGCCGGGCCGAAGAAAGAAGATCCGGCCGCGACGGAGGGCAGATCTGCAGCGTCCGGACAGGTAAGTAATGCTTACTTTTTAGCCTCATGTCCGCAGGAAAGGAGGGACCCGCTATGGGATTCTGCATGAAGAATCCGCGGCGGGCCTGAATTTCCCCGTGGACATGAGGCCTTATACCTTACATCCCAAACAAGCACGACCCTATCTAGTCAGTAAAAATTGTCTATGCAGACAGCCCAACAGCCATTGCTAAGACCCGGATATGCTGAAACCAAGCAGTCTTGTTCTACCATAAATGAATAGATTATGGAATTGGAATAGGAAAATATAGTAGATGTTACATTTAGAGTACACTGTAAATAGGAAAATACTGGGTAATAATGACAAAGTATTAGGATTAGAGGATGGATGGTACTGGATAGTAAACTGAGTTATAGCAACCAATGCCAGGCAGCTGCTTTCAAGGCAAATAATATAGAATAATAATACAGATATTAGAGATAATGTACAATAATATGATGCATAAAAAGGGCTGGATATGATGAGAATATAGCTCTACCTACAGGCAGATTACTAGGGTCCAGTTTTCAACACCAAAGCAATAGAGAGAAATAGTGGAGCTGGAGGAGATTAAGAGGCAGCCAAGTGATACATGGAATGAGTAGACAGCAGTAGCCAGAAAGATGATCAACACTGAGGGTATACGGCTTGTCCAAAATCAGTTTAGGGGTGACCTCACTAGTATATAAGATATGAAAGGTCGGTACTGAAATCTAATTTTCTTCTTATACTTTGCTGTGTAAATATGACAAGGCGACATGCACTATGTGCGGCAAATAGAAAGTTTATCAGCGTACTGAGACTGTGGTTGGTTCATTTTTTTCAAAGATTTGGATCCCTTTCTTTCCGTAGTCACACTACACATTAGGGCGCAGTCACACGGGCGTTTTGCCGCACGAATTTGTGTGCGAATAACTGATGAGTTCAAAAAAATCGCGTGACCGAAGCTTGCATCCCGGCGCAAAATCCGCAGCTAGCAGTGTTTATCCGTACCAGGAAAATGTCCGTCCGACCTGACCTAAAATCGCAGTGTGCATCAAAATGCGCAGGAATCTTTGAGCGGACTGAACGTTATCGTCATACATGAGCTACTTATGCTTCATTCTCTTTTCTAAAGTGCCATACAAATGCCATACATCTTTCAATGGAAATCGGGTCAATGGTAATATTCATCAACTATGTGCATATTGTAAAACAATCCTTTTTGATTGCTACTAGAGATGAGCGAGCATACTCGCTAAGGCAAACTACTTGAGCGAGTAGTGCCTTATGCGAGTACCTGCCCGCTTGTCTCTAAAGATTTGGCTGCCGGCGCGGGTGAGTTGCGGGAGTGAGCAGGGGGGAGCGGGGGGGAGAGAGTGAGGGAGAGATCTCCCCTCCATTCCTCCCCGCTCTCCCCCGCCCCCTCTGCCGGCAGCTGAATCTTTAGAGACGAGCGGGCGGGTACTCGAATAAGGCACTACTCACTCGAGTAGTTTGCCTTAGCAAGTATGCTCGCTCATCTCTAATTGCTACACCAAACATATAGAACTACGACACTAGAAGCAAAACAAAAAAAAGGCTTGTTCGCAAGTTGGGGCGCAGACATTGCCAACCTTTTAACACAACTCCTCCATTCCCAAGACCCCTTTGCCCAGAGGTTTAAACACTCAGTAGCCCCAATAAGGACAACATCGTCAGCCTTTGCTATTTAAAACACTTTCACAGCCTAGAAGACTATGCCCTCGTGCACATGACCGGAGTACAGTGCACCGTGGTCGAAAATACACAATAGCAGGCAATTGCAATTCCTGCGTTTTTGCGCAACATCCGTCATGTAAAATTCGCATGTACAATTCGCACATGTGACCGCTCCCATTGAAAACCATTGGTTCTATATAGATGTGGACCGCAGATGCTACTGACAGATGCGTGTACGAACGCCCGTGTGACTGAGCCCTTAGGCTGTACTCAATTAGTGCAGATCGGTCATTTACTCATGTATTAGTATTTTTATATTTGGAGTTGATAAACAATTGTTTCCTCTAAAAGGCTTTTTGCCTTCCCCTGAATTACCAGCTCAGGATAACAGGTTGCAGTAGATGGACTTAGGCTGGGTTCACACAGGGCGGAATTGCCGCAGAATTTCCATGCAGACTTTCTTTGCAGATATCTCGTCCACATGCTTCGGCCGATCCGTTGTGGTCAAGCCGTGCTGAAATTGACATGCCATGTGGAACTGAAAGCAGAGGCATGTCAATTGTATCGCCGTTTCTGTGGCGGCCTCTCTCCCCTCAAACTGCGCGAGTTTTGAAGCTGCATTTCTGCCGTGGAAATCTTGCGGTATTTCGTACGGTCATTCCGCAAGATTTCCGCAGGATTTCGGTCCCGTGTGACAGCAGCCTTAGCGTTAGCTTAAAAACAGACCAATCCGCTGTATGTTTCTATGCAGTCTGCTTCACTACATGCAACAAAAAAGTAGACATATGTATACTGGCCCTTAAAAGACACAAAGACACTCTTTTGGCCTCTGAAGGGTGAATGGATGTAGAGTGATGAGAACTTTCCTGGCACATATGGCAAATGTGTAGTGCAAACACAGTGTGAAGGTGGCCTTATTAGCTAACTAGGCTGCACTTCCAGGTACCAAAGAAGATTAGGGTAAGGCCGTTCTCCCACTGGCTGCTTTTTACCCGAACGCCGTGCTAATTGCGGTACAACATGATTTCAATGGGGCCTCGCAGACCTGTGCTTTTTGCGTTTTTTAGCGCACCTCACCACCCATCACAATGATGGGCTGCGTTAAAAAGCACTGACAAACGCTGTGACGTGTTCAAAAACGCTGCTCGAAATCATGGTTAAAATGACATGATTTCTGAATGCATTTGTGAGAGTGGCTCAAGACTAACCCCTGACTGAGTGAATCCTCATTCTTGGATCGCAGGCTGAGGTATGCAGCCCCTAGTGGCCACCTATACATCCAGAAACACTGGATATCACATATACTGTACAGTAAATCCAAACTGATGAGGGCTGTTGCATCAGAAATATACAGTGGGATTACTATACATGGCAGCCATTCTGATGAATACATGGATGACTCGAATTTGCCAGTGTGAGACCCAGTGCTTGTTAGTGGCTCTTTGTTTCATTGAGGTGGGGTAGGTGAGAATAGAGGAAGCACCTATATGATGTGCATACCGATGTTAACATGACTCCTAATTAGAGATGAGCGAACCTACTCGGCCACGCCCCTTTTTCGCCCGAGCGCCGCGATTTTCGAGTACTTCCGTACTCGGGCGAAAAGATTCGGGGGCACAGTGGGTGAGTGGGGGGTTGCAGCGGGGAGAGGGGGGGGGAGAGAGAGAGAGAGAGGCCTCCCCCCTGTTCCCCGCTGCTACCCCCCGCTCCACCACGCCTCCCCCCACCCCCCGGCGCCCCCCGAATCTTTTCACCCGAGTACGGAAGTACTCGAAAATCGCGGTGCTCGATCGAGTAATTACTCGAAACGAGTACGTTCGCTCATCTCTACTCTTAATGCGTTATGATTTCAGTTGCTTTACAAATGGATTTTGTTGACTTGACTACATCTGTATGTCCTGATGGAAAAAATATTTAAAGGGGTTTTCCAAAAAGAATACTACTGATGAGCTATCCTCCACATAGGTCCTCGATAGTTGATCGGCTGGGGTCCGTCGCTCGGGACCCTGACCGATCAGCTGATTGTGTGCCTGCTGAAAACGCCGCAAATACACAGAGGTCAGAGTGCAGCTCCCATTGTAATGAACACGAGCCGTGACTGCAGTTACAAGTGCCAGCCATTTCCCAGAGGTCGGAGCAGAGACTTCTACTCCGGCCCCTATGTATTTGCAGTGCTGTCGGCGGGCGCACAATCAGCTGATCATTCGGGGTCCCAAGCGGCAGAACCCCGCTGTCCTGAGGATATCCTGAGGATAGATAGTATTTTTCCCTGGAAAACCCCTTTAAGAAAATGTTGTAACTAATATTTCAATTGTTTACATAACACTTTCTATAACAATTATACATCCTGTACAACAAGCATACTGCATACCGCATGCTCACAGAGCCAGGATAGTTTCTTCCTATTTTCAGCAATTTTATGAACTTAAAAGCTGTGGAGGAAACTAATGTCCTGTTTTTGATTGTTTTTTAGATGTTTTCTTTCTTTGTACTGTTTGTTAGTTAGTTAGTGGCGTAGGTAAAGATCACTGAAGTGGAAGATGGGAGTCCTTGTAGTGAGGAAGCCCAGGGGGAGATCCTAGCAGAAAGAGGTTTTATTAAGGGTGTGTACCTTGCCCTGTGTGTGGAGAAGAGCTTGAGTGGATTAAAGGGGTTTTCCAGGCAAAAACTGTTGAGGACCTATCCTCAGTAGATGATGACACTGGTTATTACACTTTCGGCTCTTCTGCTTCCGACACTGATGTAGACATAGACGATAGGTCATCAATAGTTTTTACACTGAAAACCCTTTTAAGGAGTCTACTGATAGCAGAGTCGTACAGAAGCTGTGCCAAGCAGTGCCGCATCAGACCTGGCAGTGCCAAGCAGAACAGATGAATCGCAGCAAGGCGATTCTACAATAGCAGAAGTACAATGGCAAGACAGCAGCAGCTCAAGCAGTTAGTGGGCTGACCACCCGCCACCATGACGCTCTAACGTTTAAGTCGTGTGTCTCCTGAGTGACTAAAAGTGTTTAATGTTCACCAATGTGTCGCTCCACGTCTTATCTTATAGATGCAAGTTATTTTGCCAGCTGTCCCAAGAGGGAACCTGGTCTATCCCAGAACAATAAGGTCTTATTCACACGGGTGTATAATATGGCTGTGTGTGTATTTCACGGACATCGCATACCCCCATAATAGCTTATGAGGTTATTCACATGTTTTCATGGATGAGAATAGTACATGCAATGAGCATGGTCCATGCAGATCAGACAGCTCAAGGAACTGTGTGAATAAGCCACCTAAAGGCCCATTTAGACACAACGATTATCATTCAAAATTCGCTCAAAAGCCATCCTTTGAGCGATAATCATTGCGTTAAATGTGCGGCCATCATGCACTATTCGTTCATCACTGACTTTAAGCAAGCTTAAAGTCAGCGATGAGCCTTATCGGTGCCGCACGCTGAGTTCTCAGTGGGATACCCCTGATAGCATTCTTTCAGCTGGTATCCCGCTCTGAGTTCTCTGTGGGATACCGCTGACAGCTCCAAGACCAAAGCTGCTGTTTGCAGATAACAGCGCTCCTGCTGTCATCTGCATACAGCAGAGCCTTCATTTACACGCTAATAAACTCTTAAGTACCTAATTAGCTACTTAAGAGTTTATGCAAAGTGATTGCTCAAAACTTTCACTCAAACTGCCATTTGAGCAAACTTTAAGCGATCATCTTTCAATGTAAATGGGCCATAACATTAGAAGCACTTGTACTGGATGTATGTGCTGTATTACTAAGTTTCCTATGTTAATTGATGTTAGTGTTCACATGTTTAACCACTTAATTCTATTCAATAATTTAATCAGAGTTTACATTTATTTTCAATAGGAAAGCTAAACAAAAGGGGAAAAAAAGTGTGGTGAGCTGGCTGGGATATATTCCCATTGCTTATATTACTGACATCAGCCACTAGCAACATGCTCCTACTACATCCTACACATAGAGTCACAGTCACGACGGAGAAAATCGGTCATAAAAATCTAATTTAATCATTAGGAGCTGAAGAGTGCAAAACAGCTTAGTGACCCAAATAGTCACTGACCCAATCACGGTCTCAGTGCTGCACTGGTAAGGGGAATTGGAGACCTGTATGAATACACATCTAGTCATGCGTATGCTGAGCTCCCTCTAGGGTATGGGAGCAGCTTGGCTTCTCACCCCATCCAATTTCTCATCCTGTTAGACAAGCTGGCTGATAGGAAACATATAAAACATGATACATCTTATAGTGGCCTTATGTGATGAACTTTATAATTACAATTTTCCATAAAATTACATTTTTTGGACATCTGGTGCCAGAACACAATTAAAGCATCATAGAACTAAAGGCCCATTTACACGTAATGATTATCGCTCAAAATTCGTTCAAACGACTGAAAATGAGTGATAAACGTTACATGTAAACGCGTGCATCGTGCACTTTTCGTTTGAATGATGATTTTAAGGTTAACTTTAAGTTCATTGTTCAGAGACAGAGATAAAATTGTCTGTTATCTCCATGGGAGTCGGCAGATGACATTGTAATTTGCCAGTAACTGCGAGGAGAATAATGCAGTTGTGTGCACAGCTGGGCGTGTGATTAATCACATGCTTAGCTCTGCAAACAGCATCTGGAGGCCCTTTTACAAGGCAAATGAAGATGATAAAGTGTTAATGGCAAATAGATCGCAAAATCTTTCAATCTTTCAGTCGTTTGAAAGATTATCTTTGCGTGTAAATGGGCCTTTAGGGTGGAGATCATCTGTGTGTCACCATCCAGTAACAATGACATATTGTGCAGGTCTCAAGACCTTTATGTTCTTCATACTGAAAATTACCGAGTTTCCTAGCAAATATAAGGTACACTGATGTACCCCATCATCAGCAGGTTGGGGTGTCTCCTACTTCCACAATTTTAGAGCACTTGAACTTGCTCAACTTTATAGTTAGAATCCCCATTAAGCCATTTAGAACACATTTATCAAAAGATTAGGGCTGAAATGGTGTAGGTGATGTGCACTATATCAAAGAAAGCCTTGTACTACGCCTATTCCTGTTGTTTGTCATGTATGAGACATTTGAAAGAGACCGCAAAGGGACATGAAAAAATAACAATTGTGGCACCAAACTTAATTTGGACCATTTTCGTCCATAATCAGTGACGTACCACCTATGGAAGCATACCACATGACTAATATGTGGCCCATGAGTCAGTGGGACCTGGGGTTAAATTGAACATGGTAGTAAAAATCTTGACAGGCTACAATTCACATTTCAAGACAATCACTGCATGGCCACAAATGATACAAATAGGACAGAGATCTTGTGACTGAGTACTGAGAAATCATGTTGTGAAAAGCGAGATATCTCGGGCCACACAAATATATAAAGCCAAGTAGAAAGGTAAGGAAGGACGCATCTTAAATGATGAGAGTCAAAGGACAACGGTGCACTTACTGAACACTGAACAAAAACTGAGACTGCTACCCTTTGCCAAGAAAATCTCAAAATGAGAAGAAAGTGTGCTCCAATAAGAAGTCATCCAAAGCATATTTTAAGATAAGCACAGGATCAATTAAAATTGAAGAACATAGAAGTCTTTGAGTGACCCAGTGAGAGTCCTGGCCTTAGTTCCATTAAAAAGTCTTGGCAAAACATCAGTCTTCTTGTCTGCATCCGCCCGGCCACTGCACTGATCCAACCGATGCAATTCTGCACAAAGAAATTATTAAATACATGCTAAGTTCACGCTTATCTGGAGACACCATTAAGCTGTCATACAATATGTACTGCAGATGCTTGATCCAAGTCTTGAGGAAAGGAAGTGAGCTATAATTAAATTAAGGCATCCATTGTTTTGCTTGTGTATTTCGATTTTTCTTACTTTCTGATTTATTTGGGGCTTATCCAGTGTTTTTTCCCATATATCAACTAACATAACTTAAAGGGGTTGTCCCGCGGCGAAACGTTTTGGTTTTTTTTTCAACAGCCCCCCCGTTCGGCGCGAGACAAACCCGATGCAGGGGTTAAACAAGAACACCGGACAGCGCTTACCTGAATCCCCGCGCTCCGGTGACTTCTTACTTACCTGGTGAAGATGGCCGCCGGGATCTTCTCCCTCGGTGGACCGCAGGGCTTCTGTGCGGTCCATTGCCGATTCCAGCCTCCTGATTGGCTGGAATCGGCACGTGACGGGGCGGAGCTACACGGAGCCGCTCTCCGCCACGAGCGGCCCCATTGAGAAAAGAAGAAGACCGGACTGCGCAAGCGCGTCTAATCCGGCGATTAGACGCTGAAAATTAGACGGCACCATGGAGACGAGGACGCTAGCAACGGAACAGGTAAGTGAATAACTTCTGATAACTTCTGTATGGCTCATAATTAATGCACAATGTACATTACAAAGTGCATTAATATGGCCATACAGAAGTGTATAGACCCACTTGCTTTCGCGGGACAACCCCTTTAACTTTGTCCATGTAACCTCCTAATACACAGTATTCTCTCTCAGACTGCTAAGTGATTAGGACAAAGTGTAAAGGCATGTCCGAATGGTAGAATCCAATGACGACTTTACTGCATGGATTCCACCTCTAAAAACTATGGCATAAACCAGCCACAGCCATGCAGATGAATAACCAGGGATCTTCAGGTAGATTTAGCCCTTCTCAATGGGCAAATCCATGTGTGAAATTCCTGATGTAGATTCCTTGTGGATGTGACATTTGAAAAATTAGTCTGCAAGCCGTGCATTCTCACTAAAAGTAAAGGGATGCAGATTAGCCAAAGAATCGTTGTGGATTCCACTTCCAATCCATGGCAAAATTCTACCGTGTGAACATACCCTAATAATCGGTGATTGGAAAACAAGTCCAATTTATAATGGTTCAAGCTTTGAAAGGGCTTCACAAAGAGGAGTGGTAGAACACATCACATTTATTACAGACATATTCCATTGTGATACATTTAGTGCAGTTAACATCATTTTTTTTGTCTTACTATGGATCATCATTGCAGGATAATAATTTGAACTGCATGGACTTATATATTTTTTCAACCTTGCTACAATTGTAGCAGTGGTTAACATGACTGGCATGTAATGATAACTCGATTCATGTTGCATAAGGAGACTTAGAAGGCCATGCATGCTCCTCTGGTTTTCAATTCCCAATCATTGTTGACTTGTATAAAGAGTCCGACTTTGAGTTGAATGAATGCTGCCATCCAATAGGTGGCGCTGCAGAGGTATTGTTCCATCTTCCTTATTTACATATTACCCAGAGGAGCATGCATGACCTTGTAAGTTTCCTCGCTCACCTTCTAGGTGCTTTCCTCAAGGAGAGACAATACCCCTCCCGATAGACTAAATGCAGAATGGCAAACAATTTAGCTACATCTATCTATCTATCTCATATCTATCTATCTATCTATCTATCTATCTATCTATCTATCTATCTATCTATCTATCTATCTATCTATCTATCTATCTATCTATCTATCTATCTATCTATCTATCTATCCATCCATCCAGGAGATAATTGTGAGCCTCTTTACAATGGTGCAGTGAGAATCTCTTTGAAGAATGCTACAGCAGGCAGTGTTGTTGGATGTAATACATTATTGCTATAGGTCAGGCTGTTCACAAGTATTTCTCTTCCTAATTATGATGAAATAACAGTCCTTACACAGAGAACAGTGTGTCCCTGCTATGCATTATTATGATCATCAAGTAAACTGCACGCAGTGAAATGATTGTGGATGGGAAGGGGGCCAAATCCACAGCAGAGGGTGTGAGTTATGGGAATTTCTTGCTGACCTTCAGCAGTGTATTTGCTGCAGTGCAGATCAATTTCCTGTGTCAGGACTGTTTATTTTCCAATACGCTGGATAGTGTCGCATGATAAAATGTCTTTTGTTCCTGCTAAACAGAATATCTGCTGTACTGTAATGTGCAAGGGACCTTGAGATAGGAACCTGAGATAAGCATGCAGCTCCCATGCCATTTCAGATAATGTAATCATCATTCTAATTTTCTGTTTCCTTTGTCCTTTCTCTTCTTTCTATCTATATTCCATTTATACTGATAAAAAATTCATACAGAAGATTTTGTTCATGTCGCACAGCTCGGTAGGGGGGTGCATGTTCCACATGGATAGACCGCTACCCAACAAAACAATCCATGTACAGATGAAACTTGGAAAAGCACACCAGAGTATAATGCTGAACTATTTTTGTTATTACATTCTCAAAAACTAAACACTGATGAGTGATACATTGTTATTTCTATAGTTATGTGATGTTTTTGAATATTCAACGCATAGTCAGGCTAAACAAAAAATACCAAGATGAATAAAATCAGATAAACATAGCATGATACTAGAGGAAAGAGAGTGGGGGGGGGGGGGGGGGGGGCTAAAGCCTATATATAAATTGTACAGTAATATATCACACTATCACAATTAGAGATGAGCAAACGTACTGGTCCGAGCTTGATACTCGTTCGAGTATTAGGGTGTTCGAGATGCTCGTTACTAGAGGCGAGCACCACGCGATGTTCGAGTTACTTTCACTTTCATCTCTGAGACGTTAGTGCGCTTTTCTGGCCAATAGAAAGACAGGGAAGGCATTACAACTTCCCGCTGCAACGTTCAAGCCCTATACCACCCCCCTGCAGTGAGTGGCTGGCGAGATCAGGTGTCACCCGAGTATATAAATCGGACCCTCCCGCGGCTCGCCACAGATGCCTTCTGACAGAGATCAGGGAAAGTGCTGCTGATGCCGGAGCTGCTATAGGGAGAGCGTTAGGAGTGATTTTAGGCTTCAAGAACCCCAACAGTCCTTCGTAGGGCCACATCTGACCGTGTGCAGTACTGTTGAGGCTGCTTTTTGCAGTGTTGCACTTTTTTTTTTTTTTTTGTATATCGGCCGTGCAGAGCATTGCGTCCAGAGCATTGCGTCCTGCAGTAATTTTACATAGTCCACGGCCAGTAGTGCTGGTGAGGCAGGGACAGTGAAAGACATATCCAGTCTATATACGCAGTGGGCTTTTCCAAAAAAATTTGGGAAAAAAAATCTATTTGGGCTGCCTGTGACCATCCTGACTGTACTGCGTCTCTGCTGGGGGTAGTTGTCCTAATTCATACGCAGCCAGCTAAGTGTTACAGCAGGCTTGCGCAAAATTCTTTCCTGCCTCTGCATTGCCTCTTACATCACCGCTGTCATCCTGTCCAGAGTGAAACAGTCTGCAGTAATTTTACATAGTCCACGGCCAGTAGTGCTGCTGAGGCAGGGACAGTGAAAGACATATCCAGTCTATATACGCAGTGGGCTTTTCCAAAGAAATTTGGGAAAAAAAATCTATTTGGGCTGCCTGTGACCATCCTGACTGTACTGCGTCTCTGCTGGGGGTAGTTGTCCTAATTCATATGCAGCCAGCTAAGTGTTACAGCAGGCTTGCGCAAAATTCTTTCCTGGCTCTGCGCTGCCTCTTACATCACCGCTGTCATCTTGTCCAGAGTGAAACAGTCTGCAGTAATTTTACATAGTCCACGGCCAGTAGTGCTGGTGAGGCAGAGAGAGTGAAAGACATATCCAGTCCACATACGCAGTGGGCTTTTCCAAAAAAATTTGGGAAAAAAAATCTGTTTGGGCTGCCTGTGACCGTCCTGACTGTACTGTGTCTCTGCTGGGGGTAGTTGTCCTAATTCATACGCAGCCAGCTAAGTGTTACAGCAGGCTTGCGCAAAATTCTTTCCTGCCTCTGCATTGCCTCTTACATCACCGCTGTCATCCTGTCCAGAGTGAAACAGTCTGCAGTAATTTTACATAGTCCACGGCCAGTAGTGCTGCTGAGGCAGGGACAGTGAAAGACATATCCAGTCTATACACGCAGTGGGCTTTTCCAAAAAAATTTGGGGAAAAAAATCTATTTGGGCTGCCTGTGACCATCCTGACTGTACTGCGTCTCTGCTGGGGGTAGTTGTCCTAATTCATACGCAGCCAGCTAAGTGTTACAGCAGGCTTGCGCAAAATTCTTTCCTGCCTCTGCGTTGCCTCTTACATCACCGCTGTCATCCTGTCCAGAGTGAAACAGTCTGCAGTAATTTTACATAGTCCACGGCCAGTAGTGCTGCTGAGGCAGGGACAGTGAAAGACATATCCAGTCTATATACGCAGTGGGCTTTTCCAAAAAAATGTGGGGAAAAAAATCTATTTGGGCTGCCTGTGACCATCCTGACTGTACTGCGTCTCTGCTGGGGGTAGTTGTCCTAATTCATACGCAGCCAGCTAAGTGTTACAGCAGGCTTGCGCAAAATTCTTTCCTGCCTCTGCGTTGCCTCTTACATCACCGCTGTCATCCTGTCCAGAGTGAAACAGTCTGCAGTAATTTTACATAGTCCACGGCCAGTAGTGCTGGTGAGGCAGGGAGAGTAAAAGACATATCCAGTCCATATACGCAGTGGGCTTTTCCAAAAAAATTTGGGAAAAAAAATCTATTTGGGCTGCCTGTGACCGTCCTGACTGTACTGCGTCTCTGCTGGGGGTAGTTGTCCTAATTCATACGCAGCCAGCTAAGTGTTACAGCAGGCTTGCGCAAAATTCTTTCCTGCCTCTGCATTGCCTCTTACATCACCGCTGTCATCCTGTCCAGAGTGAAACAGTCTGCAGTAATTTTACATAGTCCACGGCCAGTAGTGCTGCTGAGGCAGGGACAGTGAAAGACATATCCAGTCTATATACGCAGTGGGCTTTTCCAAAAAAATGTGGGGAAAAAAATCTATTTGGGCTGCCTGTGACCATCCTGACTGTACTGCGTCTCTGCTGGGGGTAGTTGTCCTAATTCATACGCAGCCAGCTAAGTGTTACAGCAGGCTTGCGCAAAATTCTTTCCTGCCTCTGCGTTGCCTCTTACATCACCGCTGTCATCCTGTCCAGAGTGAAACAGGCTGCAGTAATTTTAGATAGTCCACGGCCAGTAGTGCTGGTGAGGCAGGGAGAGTAAAAGACATATCCAGTCCATATACGCAGTGGGCTTTTCCAAAAAAATGTGGGGAAAAAAATCTATTTGGGCTGCCTGTGACCATCCTGACTGTACTGCGTCTCTGCTGGGGGTAGTTGTCCTAATTCATACGCAGCCAGCTAAGTGTTACAGCAGCCTTTCGCAAAATTCTTTCCTGCCTCTGCGTTGCCTCTTACATCACCGCTGTCATCCTGTCCAGAGTGAAACAGTCTGCAGTAATTTTACATAGTCCACGGCCAGTAGTGCTGGTGAGGCAGGGAGAGTAAAAGACATATCCAGTCCATATACGCAGTGGGCTTTTCCAAAAAAATGTGGGGAAAAAAATCTATTTGGGCTGCCTGTGACCGTCCTGACTGTACTGCATCTCTGCTGGGGGTAGTTGTCCTAATTCATACGCAGCCAGCTAAGTGTTACAGCAGGCTTGCACAAAATTCTTTCCTGCCTCTGCTGTGCGTTCCGTAAGCGAAGTCAGCCTCCAACCACAGGCCAATAAGCGGCACATTTAATTACAGCGTTCTGTTTCTGCACTACTGGTAATACAGCATGCTGAGGGGTAGGGGTAGGCCTAGAGGACGTGGACGCGGGCGAGGACGCGGAGGCCCAAGTCATGGTGTGGGCACAGGCCGAGCTCCTAATCCAGGTGTATCACAGCCGACTGCTGCGGGATTAGGAGAGAGGCACGTTTCTGGCGTCCCCACATTCATCTCACAATTAATGGGTCCACGCGGTAGACCTTTATTAGAAAATGAGCAGTGTGAGCAGGTCCTGTCGTGGATGGCAGAAAGTGCATCCAGCAATCTATCGACCACCCAGATTTCTGCGCCGTCCACTGCTGCAACTCTGAATCCTCTGGCTGCTGCTCCTCCTTCCTCCCAGCCTCCTCACTCCATTACAAAGACACATTCTGAGGAGCAGGCAGACTCCCAGGAACTGTTCTCGGGCTCCTGCCCAGAAAGGCAGCAATGGTTCCGAATCCTCTCCCACTGGAGGAGTTTGTCGTGACCGATGCCCAACCTTTGGAAAGTTCCCTGGGTCCGGGGGATGAGGCTGGGGACTTCCGGCAACTGTCTCAAGAGCTTTCAGTGGGTGAGGAGGACGATGACGATGAGACACAGTTGTCTATCACTCAGGTAGTAGTAATTGGAGTAAGTCCGAGGGAGGAGCGCACAGAGGATTCGGAGGAAGAGCAGCAGGACGATGAGGTGACTGACCCCACCTGGTTTGCTACGCCTACTGAGGACAGGTCTTCAGAGGGGGAGGCAAGTGCAGCAGCAGGGCAGGTTGGAAGAGGCAGTGCGGTGGCCAGGGGTAGAGGCAGGGCCAGACCGAATAATCCACCAACTGTTTCCCAAAGCGCCCCCTCGCGCCA
Organism: Eleutherodactylus coqui; assembly: GCF_035609145.1. NCBI lineage: Eukaryota > Metazoa > Chordata > Amphibia > Anura > Eleutherodactylidae > Eleutherodactylus > Eleutherodactylus coqui. Next base: position 37,271,825 of record NC_089838.1, on the reverse strand, counting down.
TGCCACCCTGCAGAGGCCGAGGTGCTCTAAGGTCTGGCAGTTTTTCACTGAGAGTGCAGACGACCGACGAACAGTGGTGTGCAACCTTTGTCGCACCAAGATCAGCCGGGGAGCCACCACCACCAGCCATACCACCACCAGCATGCGCAGACATATGATGGCCAAGCACCCCACAAGGTGGGACGAAGGCCGTTCACCGCCTCCGGTTTGCACCGCTGCCTCTCCCCCTGTGCCCCAACCTGCCACTGAGATCCAAACCCTCTCTCAGGACACAGGCACTACCGTCCCCTGGCCTGCACCCACACCCTCAACTCTGCTGACCTCAGCCCCATCCACCAATGTCTCTCAGCGCACCGTCCAGCCGTCGCTAGCACAAGTGTTGGAGCGCAAGCGCAAGTACGCCGCCACGCACCCGCACGCTCAAGCATTAAACGTGCACATAGCCAAATTGATCAGCCTGGAGATGCTGCCGTATAGGGTTGTGGAAACGGAGGCTTTCAAAGCTATGATGGCGGCGGCGGCCCCGCGCTACTCAGTTCCCAGTCGCCACTACTTTTCCCGATGTGCCATCCCAGCCCTGCACGACCACGTCTCCCGCAACATTGTAAGCGCCCTCACCAACGCGGTTACTGCCAAGGTCCACTTAACAACGGACACGTGGACAAGCACAGGCGGACAGGGCCACTACATCTCCCTGACGGCACATTAGGTGAATTTAGTGGAGGCTGGGACAGAGTCAGAGCCTGGGACCGCTCACGTCCTACCCACCCCCAGAATTGCGGGCCCCAGCTCGGTGGTGGTATCTGCGGCGGTGTATGCTTCCTCCACTAAACCACCCTCCTCCTCCTCCTCCTCCTCCTACGCAACCTCTGTCTCGCAATCAAGATGTGTCAGCAGCAGCACGTCGCCAGCAGTCGGTGTCGCGCGGCACGGCAGCACAGCGGTGGGCAAGCGTCAGCAGGCCGTGCTGAAACTACTCAGCTTAGGAGAGAAGAGGCACACGGCCCACGAACTGCTGCAGGGTCTGACAGAGCAGACCGACCACTGGCTTGCGCCGCTGAGCCTCCAACCGGGCATGGTCGTGTGTGACAACGGCCGTAACCTGGTGGCGGCTCTGCAGCTCGGCAGCCTCACGCACGTGCCATGCCTGGCCCATGTCTTTAATTTGGTGATTCAGCGCTTTCTGAAACGCTACCCACGCTTGTCAGACCTGCTCGGAAAGGTGCGCCGGCTCTGCGCACATTTCCGCAAGTCCCACACGGACGCTGCCACCCTGCGCACCCTGCAACATCGGTTTCATCTGCCAGTGCACCGACTGCTGTGCGACGTGCCCACACGGTGGAACTCTACGCTCTACATGTTGGCCAGGATCTATGAGCAGCGTAGAGCTATAGTGGAATACTAACTCCAACATGGGCGGCACAGTGGAAGTCAGCCTCCTCAATTCTTTACAGAAGAGTGGGCCTGGTTGGCAGCCATCTGCCAAGTCCTTGGAAACTTTGAGGAGTCTACCCAGATGGTGAGCGGCGATGCTGCAATCATTAGCATCACCTTTCCTCTGCTATGCCTTTTGAGAAGTTCCCTGCAAAGCATAAAGGCAGACGCTTTGCGCTCGGAAACAGAGGCGGGGGAAGACAGTATGTTGCTGGATAGTCAGAGCACCCTCCTGTCTATATCTCAGCGCGTTGAGGAGGAGGAGGGAGAGGAGGATGAGGAGGAGGGGGAAGAGACAGCTTGGCCCACTGCTGAGGGTACCCATGCTGCTTGCCTGTCATCCTTTCAGCGTGTATGGACTGAAGAGGAGGAGGAGGAGGATCCTGAAAGTGATCTTCCTAGTGAGGACAGCCATGTGTTGCGTACAGGTACCCTGGCACACATGGCTGACTTCATGTTAGGATGCCTTTCTCGTGACCCTCGCGTTACACGCATTCTGGCCACTACGGATTACTGGGTGTACACACTGCTCGACCCACGGTATAAGGAGAACCTTTCCACTCTCATACCCGAAGAGGAAAGGGGTTCGAGAGTGATGCTATACCACAGGACCCTGGCGGACAAACTGATTGTAAAATTCCCATCCGACAGTGCTAGTGGCCGAAGGCACAGTTCCGAGGGCCAGGTAGCAGGGGAGGCGCGCAGATCAGGCAGCATGTACAGCACAGGCAGGGGAACACTCTCTAAGGCCTTTGACAGCTTTCTGGCTCCCCAGCAAGACTGTGTCACCACTCCCCAGTCAAGGCTGAGTCGGCGAGAGCACTGTAAAAGGATGGTGAGGGAGTACGTAGCCGATCGCACGACCGTCCTCCATGACGCCTCTGCCCCCTACAACTACTGGGTGTCGAAGCTGGACACGTGGCCTGAACTCGCGCTGTATGCCATGGAGGTGCTTGCTTGTCCTGCGGCTAGCGTCTTGTCAGAGAGGGTGTTTAGTGCGGCTGGGGGAATCATCACAGATAAGCGTACCCGCCTGTCAACCGACAGTGCCGACAGGCTTACACTCATCAAGATGAACAAAGCCTGGATTTCCCCAGACTTCTCTTCTCCACCAGCGGACAGCAGCGATACCTAAACAATACGTAGGCTGCACTCGCGGATGGAAGCATTGTTCTCTATCACCATCAAAAACGTGGACCTTTTAGCTTCATCAATCTGTGTATAATATTCATCCTCCTCCTCCTGCTCCTCCTCCTGAAACCTGACGTAATCACGCCGAACGAGCAATTTTTCTTAGGCCCACAAGGCTCAGTCATATAATTTTTGTAAACAATTTTTATACATTTCAATGCTCATTAAAGCGTTGAAACTTGCACCTGAACCAATTTTTATTTTAACTGGGCTGCCTCCAGGCCTAGTTACAAATTAAGCCACATTAACCAAAGCGATTAATGGGTTTCACCTGCCCTCTTGGTTGGGCATGGGCAATTTTTCTGACGTACATTAGTACTGTTGGTACACCAATTTTTGGGGGCCCTCGCCTACAGTGTAATCCAATTAATTTTTTGCCCACCTGCATTAAAGCTGACGTTACCTCAGCTGTGATGGGCAATGCAATGGGATATATTTATGTACCGCCGGTGGCTTCCTGGCACCCACCCATGCTGTCGGTCCACACGGAGTTGTAACTGCATGTGTCCACTTCTAAAGAACCCCAGTCTGACTGGGGCATGCAGTGTGGGCCGAAGCCCACCTGCATTAAACATGACATTACCTCAGCTGTGATGGGCACTGCAATGGGATATATTTATGTACCGCCGGTGGGTTCCAGGGAGCCACCCATGCTGTGGGTCCACAGGGACTTCACAATAGGGAGTTGTACCTGCCTGTGTCTATGAATTAAAAACCCCGGTCAGGTTGGGGCATGCAGTGTGGGCCGAAGCCCACCTGCATTTAATCTGAAGTTAGCTCTGCTGTCCAGGGCACTGCAATGGGATACATTTATGTACAGCCGGTGGGTTCCAGGGAGCCACCCATGCTGTGGGTGCACACGGAATTCCCATTGCGGAGTTGTACCTGCCTGTGACTATTTATAAAAAACCGCGGTCTTACTGGGGCATGCAGACACCTTGACAGAATGAATAGTGTGTGGCACATAGGTTCCCCATTGCTATGCCCACGTGTGCAGCTCCTGATGGCGGTGGCACAGGATTATATTTCTCATTGCTTCTGTACAGCATTGTGGGCTATCGCCCCGCCCCTTTTAAAGAGGGTCGCTGCCTAGCCGTGCCAACCCTCTGCAGTGTGTGCCTGCGGTTCCTCCTCATGGCAGACGCACTTATAAATAGACATGAGTGTGGTGTGGCATGAGGGCAGCTGAAGGCTGCGCAGGGATACTTTGGTGTGCGCTGTGGACACTGGGTCGTGCGGGGGCGGGGGTTGGGCAGCATGTAACCCAAGAGAAGTGGCAGCGGAGTGTCATGCAGGCAGTGATTGTGCTTTGTTGGAGGTAGTGTGGTGCTTAGCTAAGGTATGCATTGCTAATGAGGGCTTTTCAGAAGTAAAAATTGTTGGGAGGGGGGGGCACTCTTGCCGCTATTGTGGCTTAATAGTGGGACCTGAGATGCAGCCCAACATGTAGCCCCTCGCCTGCCCTATCCGTTACTGTGTCGTTCCCATCATTTTCTTGAATTGCCCAGATTTTTACAAATGGAAACCTTAGCGAGCATCGGCGATATACAAAAATGCTCGGGTCGCCCATTGACTTCAATGGGGTTCGTTACTCGACACGAACCCTCGAGCATCGCGAAAATTTCGTCCCGAGTAACGAGCACCCGAGCATTTTGGTGCTCGCTCATCTCTAATCACAATGCTAAATGTATATTGAAAGAATATTACAACATACAGTATATTGTAATATTTGTTCATCGTTAATGAACAAATATTACAATATACTGTATGTTGTAATATTCTTTCAATATACATTTAGCATTGTGATATATTCTTGTACAATTTGTATGTGTATGTTTTACCCTCCCCCTCCCTCCTTCCCTTAATATCTGGTTATAATTATCTGCTCTTTTTTTCATCCTGATAAGAGGTTGAATACCCAAAACGTCGTATAAGTATAGACATAAGTGTGTAAGGGTTTTCTTTTTGTGGATTTATTAACTACACTTCAAAAAAGGGAAGAAGGCGGATCCAGGAAACTACTGGCCTGTGAGCCTGACATCTATACCGGGAAAGATCTTTGAACAAATTATTAAACAGCATGTATGCAAGTACTTGGATGAGAATGGGATAATTAACCAGAACCGGCATGCATTTGTAACAAACAAGTCATGCCAGACTCATCAAATTTCCTTTTATGACAGAATCATCGACTGGGTTGATCAGGGAAATGCAATAGATATAGTTTAACTTAACTTTGGTAAAGCATTTAACAAAGTATTTCATACCATCCTTATTGAAAAATAATAGATCACAGACTGAACATGAGTCAACAGTGTGATGCAGTAGTAAATATGGGGATGTATTAAGAGACACATAGTATAGATCACATGAGGTAATTATCCCCCTCTACTCTTCCTTAGTCAGACCTCATCTGGAATACGGTTCTGGGCACCCCAATTAAAAAAAAAACACACACACATACACAACCGGCAAGTTCAGAGAAGAGTTACGATTAGAAAAGCTATTAGAAAAAACTTTCTGACAGGGAGGGTAATCAATGAGTGGAACAGGTTGCCACAGGTGGTGGTGAGTAGAGATGAGCGAGCGTACTCGGAAAAGCACTACTCGCTCGAGTAATTTGCTTTATCCGAGTATCGCTGTGCTCGTCCCTGAAGATTCGGGTGCCGCTGCGGCTGACAGGTGAGTCGCAGCGGAGAGCAGGGGAGAGCGGGCAGGAGAGAGGGAGAGAAAGATCTCCCCTCCGTTCCTCCCTGCTCTCCCCTGCAGCTCCCCGCTCCGTGCAGGCACCCGAATCTTCAGGGACGAGCACAGCGATACTCGGATAAAGCAAATTACTCGAGCGAGTAGTGCTTTTCCGAGTACGCTCGCTCATCCCTACTGGTGAGTTCTCCTTCAATGGAAATGTTCAAACAGAGGCTGGACAGACATCTGTCTGGGATGATTTAGTGATCCTGCACTGAGCAGGGGGTCGGACCCGATGACCCTGGAGGTCCCTTCCAACTCTACCATTCTATGAATTCTTGCTGTGCTGCTTTTTTACTGTGTTTTCAAAATGTTTTTGAAAGGTGTTGGATAACAGAACCACCAAGCCCAGTTCAATAGTTGGTAGCAATAAATACATTCTGCCTTCTTCATGGTGTTGGGGGAAGACACCTCAAAGAGGAGTAATTGAAATGATACCAAAGACTATTAGACAGGTAAACTATATAACTTTTTCTCATAACGTTGGACATTACCTTGTTCTACAGCATCTGCTCCAGTTCAGTGGATGACGAATGCTACTGCATGTTCTTTTCATTTTAAAGTCTTTTAAAGGGGTTGGCTGCTTTATTATTTTTCCTTCGAAATCTCCAAAATATGTATTTGTGGTGCTTACTAAGATATCCCATATTCAAGATCTGTCCCGTTGTCTTTATTGTTTAAGACATGCCACCCCTGCTTGTCCATCCTTCTTTGTCCTCCTGCAGATGGAAAGACATGACATTATGCCTGTTTCATCGATGCACAGTGTGCCTTCCATCTTCACATGTGCAGGTCCTGGTCATCGAATCTCAAGTGCACTGTGTATCAATGGAGGAAGCCTGATGACATGTTGGTCACACATCCCTCCATCTTATGGATGGGAGCAACATCCGTAGGGAACGGCAATCTAGCAGAATGAGGCTTCAACACTAAAGACAATGAGACATATTGTGAAAACAGGATATGTTAAGTACCACAAATACGTTTAGCACACATTTGACAGGATAACTGATATAATGGCCAAACCCTTTAACCAATAACTTAACAATATGCCTGTATGTGTACGAGTGTCAATCATCATAGAACAATAAATATACAGTAAGGGAATCCGCGCGAAAAAAATAAAACTGTTGCATGTTCCTCAAATGTACTATTATGACTTCAGAGAGGTATTCTGAGGCACATAAAGCATCTGCAGCTCTGTATAACTGTTAGCCTTAAAGGGGTTATCCAAGTTGTACCATCTTGTTACATCCCCTTCCCCATTGAGTAACATAACAAATTGTCATATAATCACCTTCCCCGCTGTGTCCTGCCCGATTTACGGGTTGTCGTAAGGGCTCAGCGATCGATCATGAGCTCTATTATTGGCTGCAGCCCATGTAACATTCCGTAAACCGGGCGGGACTACAGCTGTAAACAGAGACACAGCGGGAACGGGGAGTGGTGAATATATGACGATTTGTTGTGTTACTCAATGGGGAAGTCATTGTACTGAAATGGTACGACTCGGACAGCCCCTTTAAAATTATAATATTGTATTAGTAGGTTTAAGTGTAAATGGTAAGATTTTGGTTTTGGTGTAACTGGTGGCAGTTTGGAGGAACCAAGAAGAACTTTTGTACCAGAACCCATAAGCATTTAGCTACAGGTCTTCCATAGTCTTCACGCAATGATGTGTAATTGTAGATGTTCATTTAAATCCTGTATTGTAATGCCTTACTGCTCATAAATGAGCAAGAACAAAGCTCATCTGTGCTATAATTATCACCAAGGACATAATACTGTATGTGACAAGCAGACTATTCAGTGGCTGGCTACTTTTTCCTGGGGTCATGAGCATTAACTCCGAAACCGTAATTTAATGAACTCACATCAGTAAGCGCTTCACCCTGTAAATTGTACTCAAAACCTCCCCAGCATTGGTGAATATAAAGCCAACCTGCTTCTCTTCTACATAGCGTACCTTCATTTTTACATTTCTAACAGTGCAGTTAATTGGCTGCTAATTGCCCTGCTCAGAGTCAAAGTACCTTGAGTCATCTAAATATGCCCCCCCCCCCCCTGAAGCTAAACTGAACAAGAGTATATGTTTTTTTAAATTCAATCAAAAGTGTTATTAGTTCCAATAGGGATCCATATCATCACTGAGGACTAATAGGTTATTTGTAGAGATGAGCGAGCATACTCGAGTATTAAGGTGCTCGAGATGCTCGTTACTCGAGACGAGCACCACGCGGTGCTCGTCTCGATTAAACGAGCACTGACCATTGAATTCAATGGAGACGGGCAATACAGCCGGCTCCATTGAAAGCAATGGGCTGCCGGCTAACGCGGGATGAATTTTCGGGAAGGGCTTAAAAATATAAGCCCTTACCTGAAATTCATCCAGAAATGTGTAAAAAGTAAAAATAAAAATATATATTCACCTTGTCCCGGCAGAACGATGTTAGCCCACTGAATTCAATGCAGCCGGCAATACAGCCAGCTCCATTGAAAGCAATGGGCTGCCTGCGATCGCACAATGAATTTTCGGGAAGGGCTTAAATATATAAGCCCTTCCCTGCAATTCATCCAGAAATGTGTAAAAATAAAAATATATATATACTCCCCTCGTCCCGATAGACGGAGTTCAGCCACAGCCAGCTGGCAGTTCTCCTGAACTGCTCTCTGTAGTATTCAGCAGCCAGGGATTTAAAATCCCCGCCTGCTGAATGGGCTGCCTCTGATTGGTCACAGCCCTCACCAATCAGAGGCAGCTCTCACTCACACCCATTCATGAATTCATGAATGGGTGAGTGAGTGCTGCCTCTGATTGGCTCAGCGCAGCTCTCAGCTGAATGACAGCTGAGCTGAGCCAATCAGTGGCAGCACTCACTCACCCATTCATGAATTCATGAATGGGTGTGAGTGAGAGCTGCCTCTGATTGGTCAGGCTGTGACCAATCAGAGGCAGCTCACTCAGCAGGCGGGGATTTTAAATCCCCGGCTGCTGAATACTACAGAGAGCAGTTCGGGAGAACTGCCAGCTGGCCGCAGCTGAACTCCGTCTGCCGGGACCAGGTGAGTTTTTTTTATTTTTTTTACTTTTACACATTTCTGGATGAATTGCAGGGAAGGGCTTATATATTTAAGCCCTTCCTGAAAATTCATTGTGCGATCACCGGCAGCCCATTGCTTTCAATGGAGCCGGCTGTATTGCCGGCTCCATTGAATTCAATGGGCTAACATCGTTCTGCCGGGACAAGGTGAGTATATTTTTTTTTTACTTTTTACACATTTTAGGATGATTTTCAGGTAAGGGCTTATATTTTTAAGCCCTTCCCGAAAATTCATCCCGCGCTCGCCGGCAGCCCATTGCTTTCAATGGAGCCGGCTGTATTGCCGGCTCCATTGAATTCAATGGGCTAACATCGTTCTTCTCTGCCACAGCTGTTACAGCTGTGGCAGAGGAGAACGGTCGGTATGCCGACAGTGCGGGGGGGGGGGGGGGTTCCTCACTCTTGCCACTATTGTGGCTTAATAGTGAGACCTCAGAGCCCGAAATGCAGCCCTGCATGTTGCTCCTCGCCTGCCCTATCCATTTCTGTGTTTTTTACATGACTTTGGTGATTTGCTAAGATTTTCACAAATGAAAACCTTAGCGGAGCACCAGTCATATACAAAAATGCTTGAGTCGCCCATTGACTTCAATGGGGTTCGTTACTCGAAACGAACTCTCGAGCATCACTGAAAGTTCGACTCGAGTAACGAGCACTCGAGCATTTTGGTGCTCGCTCATCTCTAGTTATTTGTGAAACCCTCAAAGAGAGGTTTAACCTTGTTGAGAGCGGGCCATATCATCAATTTTGAACCAAGGGTTATGGGACAATTATGGAATTTCCAATCCTTCCTTTATCTTTGCGCTATGTGTTCCTAGAATTTAGGGTAACAAGGTGTGAACGGGAGAGCGCATTGATGTATAAGAACTGAATTATGCATCTATATATAAAATAGGATGTATGTAAGTATGTGTGTATGTGCCACCATAACTCATGAACGCCTGGAGCAATTTAAAGCAAAGTTGGTACGTATATAACTCATCCCATGGGGACAAATTTGGTGGGGATAACACAGCCCCTCTACCCCTGGGGGGTGGGGGGGAATGCCGGAATTGCATTTGAGCAGATGGTTTTTATTTCACAGTCTTATCTAACACAGATGACCTCCTTCTCATCATACACTAATATATTACACAGACCTTCTGCTCCTCAGATAATAATATCTTACACAGACAACCTCCTCCTCTTCAGCTCCAACTACCACACAGCTTCCCACCAGCACTGAGCTACTATGTACCACACAGAAATGAGCCCAGCACCCACTCTTATGAAACCTGCCCAAAAGGAAATCGGTGTTGCCCATAGCAGGCAATCACAGTGCAGCTTTCATTTTACCTCAGCAGTATAACAAGTGAAAGCTGAGATGCGATTGGTTGCTATTGGCAACAAAAATTACAGGGGAAGTCAGTGAGTTTTTGATTTTTAAATAGGCCAGTATTACACAGACCTCCTGCTCCTCAGATAATAATATCTAAGACAGACAACTTCCTCCTCCTCAAATACTAATATCACACAGATGACCTCCTCCTCATATACCAATATATTACACAGATGACCTCCTCCTCATATACCAATATATTACACAGATGACCTCCTCCTCATATACCAATATATTACACAGACGACCTCCTCCTCATATACCAATAGATTACACAGATGACCTCCTCCTCATGCAATAAGATATTACACAGACAACCTTCTCCTCACGCAGTAAGATATTACACAGACGACCTCCTCGTCATATACTAATATATTACACAGACGACCTCCTCCTCATATACCAATATATTACACAGACGACCTCCTCGTCATATACTAATATATTACACAGACGACCGCCTCCTCATATACTAATATATTACACAGACGACCTCCTCCTCATATACCAATATATTACACAGACGACCTCCTCGTCATATACTAATATATTACACAGACGACCTCCTCATATACTAATATATTACACAGACGACCTCCTCCTCATATACTAACATAATAAATCAGTACACACATATATATACACACACACACACATATTTAAATCTTTTTTGTGTCTAAAAATGAAATAGGCAACGCCGAGTAATCAGCTAGTATAGAATAAATGAGAGAGGACTAACCCAGATACTGCGGGGTTCCTATATAGGAATACAACCCGCTTGCACCTCAGAGTCCTGGTCCCACATAAATCCAAATTATGGTGGTAATGAGGTGAGCAGCAGGGGAATATATGAGCATGTAATGTATGGATTAAAGATTATAAAAGGTTTCTCCGCGCTCAAGAATGCTGGGACTATTGGAAGTTTCTGAATAATAACATAGAGCCTGTTTAATATATAAAATAAAAAATGCAGACAAATAAATGCAACGCTTTTCAGCGCATAATTCTCAACCATAGAAAAATATACAGAATTATATGGTCGGGGGGCTGGTGTGACGTCACTGAGGCGTTTCCACTAGGGATGAGCGAGTATACTCGCTAAGGCACTACTCGCTCGAGTAATGTGCCTTAGACGAGTATCTCCCCGCTCGTCCCTAAAGATTCGGGTGCCGCCGCGGGGCGGGGAGCTGCGGGGAAGAGCGGGGAGGAACGGAGGGGAGATCTCTCTGTCCCTCTCTCCCGCCCGCTCTCCCCTGCTCCCCGCCGCAACTCACCTGTCAGCTGCGGCGGCCCCTGAATCTTTACGGACGACCAGGGAGATACTCGGCTAAGGCACATTACTCGAGCGAGTAGTGTCTTAGCGAGTATACTCGCTCATCCCTAGTCTCCACGCATCTTGATGACTTGTTCCGCCTTGTGGAACGCATATGTGGAAACATACATATTTACAATTATTTATTTATTTGCCGCCTGTGGAGCGCATATGCGAAATGAGCCATCAAGTTGCGTGGAGATGCCTAAGTAACGTCACAGCAGCCCCATCTCTATGTGCGCTACCTCATGTGCTTATGGTAAGACTCATTTTTTTAGATTTATTATAAATATGTATGATTCTGTATATGTCTCTATGCCTGAGAAAGGCGTGATTTATGCACCATTGTGCATCACATTTATTTGTCTGTTTTTTTTTTATTCTATATATTGAAAAAAGCTTTATGTTACCGTTCAGAAGCTTCCAATAGTCCCAGCATTTTTGAGCGCGGAGAAACCTTTCAGAATTTTTATTCCATAGAATTTAGGGTAAAAATGTGCCTAGTAGGTTTGTAGAGCACAGAACTATAGCACTCATGATTTATACAATTCAAACTTTTTTGGGAGTGCTTGCTCCCAAAGGAACGACTACAGCATAAGACTCTTTTATCAGGGACTCTATAAGTATAAACACGAACCTCATGACTGTAGTAAGCTTGGCACACTGGGTAATAATTAAGAATATTTTTTTAGACAAAGTGTTCTTATCGCAATTAGTTACCCACTGAAAATACAACTGTGGTACCACATGCGAATTGAATTTTTATCGGTGTAGTTACTGTTCTTTACTATTGGAATCTGTGGGAAAACAAAAGAACCAAAACAATGCCTTTGATAGGACAGCTTACTATTAGAGATGAGCAAGCATACTCGCTAAGGACAATTACTCGATCGAGCATTGTCCTTAGCGAGTATCTCCCCGCTCGGAAGAAAAGGTTTGGCTGCCGGCGCGGGTGAGAGGTGAGTTGCGGCCATGAGCAGGGTGGAGCGGGGGGGGAGAGGGAGAGAGAGATCTCCCCTCCGTTCCTCCCCACTCTCCCCCGCCGCTCCCCGCCTGCCGCCGGCAGCCGAATCTTTGCTCCCGAGCGGGCAGGTACTCGCTAAGGGCAATGCTCGATCGAGTAATTGTCCTTAGCGAGTATGCTCGCTCATCTCTACTTACTATTTTAAAAAGAAATAAATCAGAGCCCTCAAATCAGTTACGTAGCTATTACAGCAGCGGTCATATTTTCTATATTCCACAATGGCTGAGGTGTATGATGTGCATTCCTTGAGGTCCTATCCATGCATGCAGTAGTCACATGCAAGGCCCGACTTACGGGTATGTGACCCGCACCACGCTGAACCTTAATAGTACTTATATAGCAATAATTTTAGACATTGCCCTTATTGTATGTTATGTGGTCTGTTTTGGTAATATTTGAGCACAGTATAGTAGTATATGTTTAATCATTGTATGGCAATGCTACGGCTTCACCCATATATATTTTTGTAATTAAAACCAGATAGTGAAAAATATTTAACTTTTCTAATCTATTTTTATTTTCTTATATATAATTCTATTGTTTATGGGTTCTTGTTTTGTTTTTTATTCCATTTTTGACAATAGGAGTGGCCATCTTGCTTGAGCTGCAGGGATATTCCTTACAGCACAAATCATGAACTATTCACATAATGGACAGGCGCAGTCCTATTGACTAATATGGGAGAGTGTACTAGACGTGTTCTGTGACCTGTGCAGAAATCATGGTGCAGGGAGACCATCACCAATTATGAATAGTGGATCCTGTGCTATCTATATATAGTTGTCACATTTCATTGTAGTCCTGACTAAGATGATTATGAGATGACTGCTAAAAAGGTTTACTCTACAGAAGAGGAAGTGTGAGGATATTAGGTTTAGTGGTCAGTGTGCAAACTACAAGATTTGATTTTTTTATTGATTTTTTTAAATATACATCATGACCTGAAAGATTTTTAAAAATCACCAAAAATTCATTTTTTAAAACAATATATATATATATATTTTTAATTGAAAGATATATAGAAGACAGATAATAGGAAAATTTGGGCATTAAAAAAGTCAGAATGGCAATATTAACTTTGAGCAGCCTACTTGTTCAGGCAGAGAAATCATTCTATTGCTCACATTCACTTTTCCGGTAAATGAGAACGACCAAACAATCCATATTTAAACCGAACGATTAGCAAACGAGCCCACGATGATTTTCATGCTTGCATGAAATGAACAAGTAACAATAAGCAAATGAATTATCGTTCAGCTTTGGCTGTGTTTACATTGAATGATTATCGGTCAAATTCGAATGATCCAGTGATTTATTCTTTTTTTTAGCAATAATCATTCCGTGTAAACACACCTTAACATATAGTGTGCAAACATCAGTCAACAAAGCCCTAGCTATTTTAGGTATTTGATGTATTTTATCTCAAGCACACCTGATTCAATGAATGCAGCCCTTGATTAGTTATATCAGGTGTGCTTGAGACAACATCTGGTTTGTAAATGTGTCCTCTTAGGAGGGATTCTATTCAGGCTGTTAAATAATTCTGAGACTGCAGTAGTTGTTAAAAGTAGCAATTTGAAGTAACAATTTGCTATATTATTTGTTTTATTTAAATTGTCCTTGTTTGTTTATTTCTTTAAACAGCTAGAAGTTAGTAAATTTGACCAATAAACCTAATATGCAATGGGAACAAACACAGAAAACGGCCATATACTTACTAACTCATAGTGACATAGTATGTAAGGCCGAATGAAGACAATGTCCATCTAGTCTAGCCTGTTTATCCTCCTATGTTGTTGATCCAGAGGAAGGCAAAAAACCCCAAGAGGCAGAAGCCAATTAGCCCTTTTGGGGGGAAAATTCCTTCCCGACTCCCTAATGGCAATCAGACTAATCCCTGGATCAACCCCTAATAGTTCCTACCTGCCTGTATACCCGGATTAACAATTAACCTAAGAATTATTTATATCCTGTAATATCCTTTCGCTCCAGAAAGACATCAAGTCCCCTTTTAAACTCCTCTATGGATTTTGCCATCACCACATCCTCAGGCAGAGAGTTCCACAGTCTCACTGCTCTTACAATAAAGAACCCTTTTCTGTGTTGGCGATGAAACCTGCTTTCTTCTAGACGTATTGGATGCCCTCTCGTTACCGTCGTAGTCCTGGGTATAAACAGGTCATGGGAGAGATCCTTGTATCGTCCCCTCATGTATTCATACATAGTTATTTGATCGCCCCTTAGTCGTCTTTTTTCCGGGGTAAATAATCCCAATAATAATCCACTAGTACCCCCAGGGCTTTTTCCATATCACTTTTCCCTAACAGTACCCCATTTAGTGTATATTGGTGACATCCGTTTCTCCTGCCCATGTGCATAACCTTACATTTATCAACATTGAACTTCATTTGCCATTTTTTTGCCCAAGCCCCCAGCTTATCCAGGTCCGTTTGTAGCCGTAATTTAGGGCGGATAGCTGCATCCCCTCAGCATGCAGGTAGCAAACTGCCAATGAGGGAGCTAATTACACCTGTGAGGGACACCTGATGAGACAGCCACTCACACTGCCCCCTAATATAGAGGGGGGTAGCTGCTTGATGTATACTCTCACACAGACTAGACACAAGGTGCCAGACCATTCTGATACATGTAGTTCACCATGCAGACCAGCAACTTATTAATGGCACCATAATAGTTCGGCGGGTTGCCCTGCACCTCACTTATAGAGAACGCTCCTGAGCCGCTTTGCCTTTATGCCGGCTGCGCTCTGAGCGATGCCAGCGATACTTGCTTCTGTGTAACAGCACAAGAGTGAGTTCACTGGGACGCTTTGTTGGACATCGTTTGCCCGACAGTTCGTCCCATGTAAATGGGGCTTAACAGCATAGATATGATTGCACAAGCTTACCAAGTCACAATCTAGCCAGTACTGACACCATACACATATTTAGACAATGGTAAGGGAAACAAAGCTAAAACATTTTAACAGCCCCTCAAAGGGACCAATGCAGCCATTCTGTAAAAACTTATCAGACCTACAGATGTAGCAATCGCTAACATGACTGGCGCATCATGATATCTCGATTTACAGCATTGTAGTACACTGCAGTTAAGTTACCATAATGCGTTAAATGTCAATGCATTTGTTTGCTACATCTCCATGTACTGTATAATTCCTTGGAGCTTAACTTTAAATCACGCCATTTGTACAGAAGAAGGCTGAATGAAAATCCGGAATGAAAAGAACAAAACAGCGAAATAAAAGCCAGATGTTTCCTTTGTTGCTGCATCATTGTGATGCATTTTTTGTTCAGCCTTATTTATGTTAAAATATTGAAATTGCAGCTTCCTGTGCGGCTCTGGCTCCTCTGCCAGGATAAAGCTTTTCCTGTTTTTAATCGAATTATCACACAGCTCATGTGTTATTGATCAGAAATGGGGGAACAGAGTCTACCGTTGTCCGCTGTGTCACATGCGATGGGCTCCATTTTTTTTTTTCTACAGGAAATGTGGACTTCAAATGAAAAATAAAAAGGTGAGGATTTTTTTTTTTCTAGGAGGGGCTGTGATGACCCACTTTAACGCTGTAACAATCTATCACCCACAGAGCACTGGCACGCTCTATCAGTCTCTCGGAACTGACAATGGAGGACTACAGAGGACTGTAATAAAGTGCAGATTCTTGTGGCTGCCAAGAGGATTAAATCACATTTCGTGTGTTAACCGCCATGCAATATAACACTGCACTCTTGTTCTGCACAGCTAAGCTTTAAAGATGGAACCTTTAGCCAGCATTGCATTCCAGGTTGATAGCTGAAAACAGCCCCCACCCCCATAGTCTCTGTTGCAACAGGAGACTCGTAAATAGATACGAAAAATCCCATAGTAATGAAATTTCATAGCACAGTATCCCCGTATTCTAGCGCTGTGGCAGCTGTTGGATTTATATGATCCTTCCTTTATGTCCATATAAAGACAAAAACCAACCCTACTATTGCCAAATGCTAATATTGGTCATTTGTTTTCCTCTAGATGGAGCAGCCCAGAATGACAGGAAGCTGCAGTTGGATCTGTCATCACAAAGAGAAAGGAGGAAGCAGGAAAAGGGGATTGCTAAGGCGATTATTCCTTTCCTTTGCAACCTTACAGTAGGGAGTAAAGGGTTAATGCTACATTTATAAGCATCCTATGATTCCGTGTTGTCTAGGAAACGGCTGGGATGAAACCTAAATCTATAAAAGCATATTAGAACATCTGTCACAGGTTTAAAGCGCTAAATTCAACGCATTGCCAATGCCACCATCTGGTGGCCAAAACTAGGTACTGCTCTTGACCCAGATTTTATAGATTTTTATAATTGTTTAATGTTTAAATATATGTTAAGTACATGACATAGGCTAAGACCAGAAAATGGATGTAAGGAGCACTCTCAAGTCCGTGGATAAGTGTTTTGGGAGGCTTCTAGTGGTCGGTTTCACCAAAATGTAGTAGATACTGTTCAAAGAGGAATTTTAATCCGATATTAAATGGAGGCTTTCTCAAGCAAACTGTGTGTTTATTGGCTTCTGTATGCTTGGACCAGTTCACACTGACATTAAGGCTGGACTCATATGAGCGTAAGTTTACCGTGTGATATGTGGTAATTCGTAGGCAATCGAACGCATTGCTTTACGCTGTTTCGCTCACATTTGCGTGTATGAGTTGCATAATACACGACGCAAAAAAGAACACAGCATGTTCTACTTTGCTGTATATGCAAGAGAGCCTATTGTTTTCTGTGGGCACGTAATCAACGCCGCCCATATGCAATTACATTACATATGCATCCCTGCAATATATATACGCGCCATTGTGAAGCGCCAGGGCGGGAAATTTAAACAAAGAAAAAAGAGGAAGACTGCGCATGACAGTGCGTGAGATACGTTGTCATTCGCAGTACAATATCACTGCCGTATGTGGCAATAGGCCTCCACAGCGGTGAGACCCCGGGTGACTCAGGCAGGGTTTCACGCATACGGTCGTGTGAGCCGGCCTTAAAGATTGGATTGACTTCATGGATGTGTGCAGACAAATGTTTCCTCTACTTAACAGGCAGGGCCGAGGAAGTGGTGGTGACACATGAAAACGTGGCCCCTACTCGTCTGCTGTGGAGTGAAAAAAACGCCTCTTTGTAATAATATCGAAATGCTGGCAGTTCCACTATATTTTAGATTAGTCATACAACAGTAATGCCAAATATCATTTTGGCGGCAGACGTCAGGAACATTCTTAGGGTCATGTGCAAAGTAAAAGAGAATAGAACGTGTATACAGTGCGAGTAATACAAAGCATATTGTTGACTGATGTATAATTAGTAGCTCCAGGCAATGTGAGTTATTCTAAGGAGGACCGCATTCACAGCAGCCAAGCACACACTGGCCAAAACCAGACTCCGTGCATCTGGAGTTGTGTGGTCTGCATTCTTGTAAAAGCATTAAATAGATGGCATGGGACAAAGGATCGTGGGTGGTGAGGCTCAGATTACCTTCACGATATCTTGGAGACTCAGTTCTAAGTACAGTGATGTCTGTGGTCCAAGTGTAAGCAAAATGGAGAAGAGTTGTCACTGTGAGCCCTGTCACTGGTTCTGTAAGAAGGATTCAGGCCATATCTTACAGAACAGTAGAAAGAAATATATGCAAGAACTTCAGGATAATGAGGGAATATCAGACAGTCTTCCCATCAGTGCAGCAGGTAATGTAACACGCTCAGTCCAAGGCCCAAGACACACGGCCGTATTTTCGGACTGTGCTGTTCATATGATGGGCAGCTCACAACCCCATTATAGCCTATGAGGCTATTCACGTGCCCAATTTTCTACAAGGACACAGGTCCGTGTGAATACATTTTGGCATGTCCTATTTTCATTCTTTATCACGGGTGAGAATGGTACATGTAGCGTCCGTGTAGCTTGGACCGCGTAAGGATGTGGGTGTCTTTGTGCTGTCCGATGCAAGGTGTACCCAAGACGGACGGCTTTTGGCCTAAGGTTGTGGGAAAGGGATGCAGCAACTTTAGGGATAGTTGCAATAAAGCAAGGAGACTCAGTTAGGACTCTTCCAACACTTACACAATATAAATTGGCCAAGTCTGGGTATGGGGGGCAGTTACTTCCCTATTATGGCCATTTAGGAAATAGTCTTTAGGCACAAATATTAGTAGCAGCAACCTCTGTACACAGCCAATATCAGGAACAATAAGTAACAATTTTCAGAGGTTCAGTCCTTATCTTACCACTGCAAATTGATGGGATCAGTGGTCCTCAGTGCAACAATTCAGCTCATCTTCTTTGCTATAGTGGTTTTCAGCAAAGCCCCCATAAGACCTGCAGTATGGTGCAGTATCTCCCTCTCTACTATCGAAGACATGATGCCTATAGCCACAAAATCAATCTATTGGCCGATGGCTGTTGCGCACAATGCCTGTAGGCCCGGCCACAGCTCTACTCTGACCCATTTGCAGCACTACACTTCCACCGTTACCTTAGGCATTACTACAGGCAGGGGCGGACTGGGAACAAAGTGGCCCTGGAAGAAAAAAATTACAAAAGTAGCCCCATGTCGTAGATGGGCCTAAACCAGCAGCAACTAGGGCAAACACAAGTAAGCAGTGGTCAGAAACTGCCAGGCACAGCCATGTTGGCAGTAGGAGGCTGAAGCCTATGTGGAGTGCATAACTAATAATGTAATTATAATAATAATCTTTACTTATATAGAGCCAACGTATTGCGCAGCAAAACATGAAGGACTTTACTGCTGCTTTATATATACTCGTATACATGTGGGGGGCTGTGGCCAGTGTTCAATCCCCTGCATGATAAGAGTCAGCTTGGGGACCTCCCAATTTCTATAGCATTATGGCATGATCTATGATCCATGAATACTTTAGTCTAGAAGAGCTGCATGAGTCAGGCAGTTTTAATATTTTCATAGGTGTTTTCTTTAACTTATATAATATGGGTTGTGTTATACTTCAGCTGGGTTCATAACCAACAGTCTTTTGGTTGCCCTGTGGCAATGTTGTTTGTTAGTGTGATCCTGGGTAATTCTTGAATTATTTCTTTCAGGGCCTACAAGGGGCACTATTACTGAGGTGGGGGCTGGGACTTAGGGGCATTACTGCTGAGTTGGGGTTAGGGTCTATGGGTATCATTATCACTGAGTGGGGCCTATGAGATTATTACTGAGTGGGGCCACTTTTACTTTATTTGGGGCGCTACAAATGGCACTTATTGTGTGGGGCCTACAAAGAGCAAGAAGGGAGAATACTCTATTACTGCGTAGGCAATCACGCGTGGCATTATTGCTATCTCAGGAAATGTAGAGGTTTAGAAAACAAAGTCAGGTGCCTGGAAAATTAAGTCAAAGATGCCTGAGTCAAATTCCACAGAGACAGGCTGTGACCCTGAGAAGCCATTATGGCGGTCTGGGCCAGATGGAGAAGAAAAGGGAAAGTCAAGCAACTCCAGCCAGAGACAATGTCAACTGTGATCATTGGACATGCTAGTACTATAATCCTCACAGCACCAGTGTAGAGCTGATGTCAACCTCCTATATGGTCACTGTATCATGAGGGGAGGGGGATATAATGGTCTTTGTATAGTGTTTTTTCAGCAACACTATGGTGATATTATGTGGCCATGGTCTGGGGGTATTATCTGGCTCTCATATAGTGTTATTATGGATCTTTGTAGTGGTATTTATTCAGTGACACTATGTTAGTATTAATCCCTATGTAATGGTATTTTGTGGTCATGATTTGGGGGTATAATTTGGCCTTCATAGAATGTTATTATTGGTAATGCTGATTTTGGTAGTGGTCTTTATTCAGTAACAGTGTGGTGGCATTATCTAACCCTTATACAGTATTATTGGTAATGTGGGTCTTGGTATATTGAGTTTTTGGTTCCTATTACTCCATAGCATACAGGGTTGTTACTTACACACCCCTAACACAGCTATATTAGCCCTTTAGGTGCTCTTACACTCAAGGATTTATCTATATTCCAGTGACGCAATTGCGCCGTCTGAATGATCAATACATGCATGCTATTGTGCTAATTACATAGGGAGAAGAAATATATCCTAGCACTAGATTATAAATAATACTGTCAGTATATCTACTAAACTGACTAACACCAATAATAAACCTTTCGTTCTGACAGTCATCAGCTGTTACTAATACAATACTGGTACAAAAATATTTAAACTATATCTGTCTACCATCTTGAAGATTTTAACTTCACAATGATGTATGATCGTCCACAAATTGGACATTTTAGTGATCACCTTGAGGGTGCATTCACACGAACATATATCGGCTCGGTTTTCACGCCGAGCCGATATACGTCGTCCTCGTGTGCAGGGGGGGATGGAAGAGCCAGGAGCAGGAACTGAGCTCCCGCCCCCTCTCTGCCTCCTATCCGCCCCTCTGCACTATTTGCAAAGGGGAGAGGCGGGATGGGGCGGGACTAATTTGCGAACCTTAGCCCCGCCCACGTCCCACCTCCTCTCATTGCAAATAGTGCAGAGGGGCGGAGAGGGGGCGGGAGCTCAGTTCCTGCTTCTGGCTCTTCCATCCTCCCCCCTCCCCCCCCCCCCCCGCAGAGAGTGACAACGTATATCGGCTCGGTGTGAAAACCGAGCCGATATACGTTCGTGTGAATGCACCCTTATGGTGTAACCTATTATTAATTTATGCCTAGGCATTAATGTCACTAGGCGATGACGCGGATCCCGCAACTATTCTGCAATGATGATTGTGGAGCGGCCGCGGGACGGACAGCTTCCATTGACTTCAATGGAAATCGTCTGTGCAGAGCTCACACAAAATTGCAGCATGCTGTGATTTTTTCTCCGCAAGCGGAAAATCAGTCGGTTTCTGCTCGTGGACAAGAATCGTGTAATGCCATAGCATGCTATGGGCTGGATTTGCTGTGGAATCCAGAGACGGACGCCCTCTCGTGTGCCGGCGGCCAAAATGATAGAAATATTTACCCCTCAGTGCCATACTGAACAGGACACAATCATCTACTTCACCTGAGAACCACTGCATCCTACAATATAACATTATCACTGTCACAATAATGGCATAGTAACAAAATAGACACAATACAATATAAATGGCATGAGCAGCGCATGGAAAGGAAAGAAAATATGTAAAATCCATTACAGCAGAAAGTCAGAACATCAGTCCCATACCTCCACTCTTTACACCATTCATACCCAAAACCATTAAAGTGATCTGACTTTTAATAAAATTGGGAAGAGGTCCTAAATTGCTTAAAATAGCAAAATGTACAATAGTCTCCATTTAAAATGCCTGCCAGCCCCTCTCCGAGTGTTCCCATTTATAGCAATGATCTTCTCATAACAGACAGAGACCTTTTGGACCCCTCGAAGTGCCAGGCCCTGAAAGAGAATGCACCCCAGTATACAGGAAACTGCATTGATTTAATGTATATAGCTTTTGACGGACCCATGAGAACAAAGAGTTTCACTATCCATCATAGAGCTGTGACACATGTAGATAATAACCCCCCATATAAGCGCTGCCCATATATCACAACCAGAATAGTATCAGTTTCTGCATCCCAGTCGCCTTCATTAAACATTACTTACGTTTTTGTTACTAATGTATAATTCTCATAGTTTTATTTTCATAGATCAAACGGCCATGACGTTGTTTTAACCTTTTCGTTGACCACCCCGTAACTTCTTCCGCCTATGAAGTCATTTGGAAATGTAAAGTGCCGGTGTAAGGAAATAGGATATTTACACTGATGAATGACAGGGGGATCTGGTTCCTAGACAAAGGCCGGAGTCAGCAGATGGCCTTCATCAAGAGGATAAGCAGGAAATCACTGACTTTGGGAATAACAAGTTACATTCTTCTAGACTATGGAAAAATGTTCAGTTTATGTGTTTATATCAGCGGGCTGACACTTTCTTGCCCATGAATGTGTTTAAGACCTACTGCTAAAGTTAAAGAGGCTGGTCGCCTGGCCTGGTGTTTCCTGGTTAATTATGTAGAGGAATACTAAAAATGTCTAACTAAAGACATCCTATGTGGTGTAGCCAACCCCTTCTGTGCCCGCCGGTCCATTCCACAAATCTCAGCGTCACAGAAATATGGTAACGGTGTCATACCAAAATATATTAAAGTGACTCTCTGGCCCTGGGACAAAAGATCCAGGAGGGCCAAAGCAATCTTTTGACTACCCAATGTCCACAGTGCATTAGACTACCAATGCACTATACTGATCTGATATTGATGACTTATCCTGGGAATAGGTTATCACTGTCTTAACCCTTTCCAATCCAATTTGTATCCTGGTTTTCCTAGGGGTCTTTCTCTTTTTCTGCCGTTATACAACGGCGTTATATGCTGGCTAAAGCCAGTACTGCATGAGGTGACACGTTGGATAGGCTCCGACAGCAGAGAGGCTGGCAATATACAGTAAGAGAACCCCAACGGATGTCTTCCAACATCGGAGCCAAACAGCCTTAAATCATAATGTCTTCACAGGTCAGACAGTGGATTGGAAAGGGTTAAGGTCCGTGGGCAAAAGCGCTCTCTGGCCGCCCTGCCTCCATGCTGGCTGCGCTCTGAGAGATGCCAGCTTTACTCGCTCCTGTGTAGCAGCACAGGAGCGAGCTTCACTGGAAACAGTGCCGGGCATCATTTGCCCAACAGTTCATCCCATGCTTAATGGGTGGGTGATTCTTGAACATGAATCGCATAAAAAAAGGACATGCAGCAACTTTTTTTCAAACTCTTTCTATCGGTCAAAAACTGAACCCATGAATTAACCAATCCAAATGAATGTGTTATTTTTCCATGCAAGTTTTGTCCATCTTGGGCTCGAACAGGGCTCTTGTGTAAATACAGCCTTATGCACATTTTTTTTTATGTTGAAAAACCCCTTTAAAGTAGTTGTCTCATTTTGTTAGAAGCGACTCCAATGATAAACCGATTCAAATGTCTTGCTTCTGTAAACCTGACTGATGCTTAAATCTCTCCCTGCAACACCCCTACACAGGTAATTAAACATTAGACAGTTTTAATTGAAGGCAATGGGTTGATCAGGTAATGCACACACATGTTGAATGAGAGATACACCACAAATAACTATATAGATGAGAGTCTGTAATGGTGGAAAATAGGAAAAAAAACTTAAAAATCAACCACTACATATAAAGTCATTATTTAAGGGGGTTGTACCACAATAGACTTTTATTGCTGCTCTATTCCATCTTTTGTCACTGCGACTGGGTGCAGAGAGCCAGCAGTGATGAAGAGGGGACACAGGACTCTCGTAGTTGGGACTGTAGGAGTCTCAGTGGTCAGACTTGTATCACCTGTCCTATGGATAGGTGGTAAGCATCTATCTATTCTTTCATTCACTAATCATACTTGTTAATGGTGCAACCAACAGTTGCCACGTGGATGACTTTTGTCTTGCACATACTCAAACTGCCAACAGTTACAGAACTGCCAATGAACTATTGATTAGAGCAGAGGATTATGGGAATACAGGCTGATTAGAGCCAGATGTTGCACAAGGCATATCAGCATTTTTGGCTGCATGTCTATGTCTTGGCTCCTTAACATCTCCTTGGTAGGAGTCTGATTTCTCAATTCTTTAAATGTGGGAATTATAAAGCAGTCTGAGTTTGTTTCCTCACTTTTGCATCATACTAAACTTTTTTCAGCCTGGTACTAATCTGTTCTCTATTTTTTGTAAACTCTACAGAGGAAGCTGACTTAATGAATGACCAGAATCCCAGAGGACCTGACCCGGAGACCTATAACACTCTGCTGTTCGGGGAGAAGAATGGAAAAAACAACATGCTTGCTTCCCAAAGAAAACATTTTTCATGAGCTTCATTCCTTCGGGATACTTCAGATGTCTTGGCTCTCTCCGAAGCTCGTAAACTACAGTACAAGACTTTGCTATGAGAGGCACATAGTTCTCACTTTTTCACCCTGTATTTATACAGTTTCTAACATGTAGATTTTGAAGTCATCAATAACTGTGGAAAAGGTGAAATGACAACATAACACAACATCGTCTAAGAATCATCTACCAGTATAAAACCAAATGGTTTAATGGATCCCAAGGAATTCTAATTGCTCCCATTAACTTATAATGGGTCCAAGCTTCCCATTAGGGTCCCAGGTTTAGTGCTGTGCTATTTCTTTAATCACTCCCATTAGTCAACGGTGCAAACTCCTCCCCATACTGTGCTGAATTTACATAGGACAGCATAGTCTGATGACACATGTTGTAAACTCAAAAACAACATGAATATTGCACTAACACCACATTTTGAGGAATTAGGCTATATTCACATTTTATTAGGTTGCTCGCCCGATATAATGCTTACCAGACAATGCCCGACAGTCGTCCCTGCCCAAACTGTCTCTTGTGCTCCTGCACAGGAGCTAGTATCGTTGGCTCACAGTGGGGCAGCTGGAGGAGATTTCTCTCCTCACGCTTCCCCGTCCTTCTCCATTGACTTAACATAGCGGCCGTTCAGTACTGAACGGCTGCTATTTACACTGAATGATCAGCGCATCGTCCATCGTTTATGCTGCATAACATCCTGGACATTGAGCAGATCACTAATTGCTCAGTGTAAATAGCAGCGGTTCAGTACTGAACAGCAGCCATGTTAAGTCAATGGAGAGGGGCAGGGGACAGAGAAGAATGAAATCTCCTGCAGCCTCCCTGCCCCCCTGCTAGCCGCTCTGTGAGTGAGCCAGCGATACTAGCTCCCATGCAACAGGGACATTCGTCCCGTCTAAATGGGCCTTAAGCCTGATGAAGAGAAAAAAAGGAGGGACCAACCAGTATCAATCAATTAAAACATAAGTTTTATTAACATGCACTAAAATACATAGACCTGAATCCTAAGTCCTGGTCTGTCTCATAGGGGCGTTGCAAATGCAATGCCACCCATAAGTAACGTATTGCGTACGGACTTGTGTTGAATACGCAACCAGTGGAGAACAATGGGGCTGTATGCTCGAAATATGTGGTGAAATAGAACATGATGGTTCTTTTTCACGCACAATGTATATAAGCTAATGTAAATGGATCAACGAAAATCAGTGGTAGAGAGGGAATGAGCCCTAATTGTCCATGGTAGAGAGGTGTGAAGCCATGTCCTCCCTTCATGGTGTCCATGACAGCAGCTCCATGCATACAGATGCTACAAACTGTACCTTGTGATGGCACACTGTAGAAACCCATTAAAAATCCGAACACAGCAAAACTCACTGTAAAGTAATTCAAAGTGCAGATAAGGCTTCTTTCACACCTGCGTTGGGGCTGAGTTCAGGTTTTTTTTCTCTCTGCTTCATTTTTGGAGGGGAGAAACTGAAATAAAATGGGAAAAAACTGATGTTGTTTCAATGGGGTTTTAAAAAAAACGGAAACCTAACGGAAAGGCTTCAGTACGCTTTCTGTTTTTTTGTACGAGAAAACAGCGCAGTCTGCAATGTTATTTGACCAAGCCATTTCAATGACCCATGAGCTAAATCCACAACCCCATAACTCGTTAATAATGCAAGTATTAAGTCTGCATGCTCTGCCTTTATTGTACACATATGCCATTGGTTATGGAGTTTTCTTGCCTCACTTGTTTCTATGTATGTGGCATTTTAAAATGTAGTGTGAAATTTACTGTCTTACCCCACGTATGCATATATATATATATATATTATGGCTTGCACTGGTGTAAGGAACACTGAGCCGTCATGCTGTAATATATAGCACAGATGTTGCACATTACACTGTGGAGGAAATCTGGAACAATTTTCACATCCCTACAACTGAAGAATGATGCGCCTCATGGGGAAACTGTGATATGCTGGGAAAAAAATCACATTCTTAACCTACAGCTCTTCAAATCCCTGCTACAGAATAGATATGAGACTATCCTGGAATATGCAATAAGGAAATAAATAAGGATTTGATACGTAAAAGTAAAAAAAGAAAAAAACGTAGAAAATTTAAAGAAATATATAACATGTAAAGATTCAGTAAAATCCTGGCATAACTCTTGTAACAGTATATTACTGATCACCAAATGAAATGTCATGCCATCTGCCGGCAAATGTCTTTTAAAAGCTACAGTATAACCTAAAGAGACACCTGGTGGATGATGGAGGTATGACAGCCTGTTCCAACTTTATTGAAAAATTCACAGCTGAAAGCTTCCATTAATAAATACAATTTGGAATAATAACATTTATAAAGCTAATTTTTCACAATTTTCTTTGCTGCCATCTGTGAGGGTAGAATAAGATAGCGATATGTCTGCTATAAGTATATGTGCCGTAGTTTGGGAGAAACTTGCATTGTAATAGTAGCAGCCATACATAAATGCACAGTTACCATCTCTTTACATGCCTCACTGAGAACACCATTAGGTAGTGCCTGTCACACTGATTACAGTGATACGCCTGCTGTGTGGATCTGGGCATTAGTTTTGGAGAAAATAGCATTTATTTAGTAGCAGCCAGACACAGAACATGAGCTGCAGGTTACCCACACGCACCCTGCCCTCCAGCCAATGATTGGTAGGTCTTTCTTTATGCACAGTAATAAGTGGAGAGCTGTCAATCTTTGGCTGGAGGGCGGGGTGGGTGTAGCTAGCTGCAGCTCATGAATATAAAAGAACTACTGTTTTCCCCGAAAGTAGGACCGCCCCCAAAAGTAAGCCTTCCCCCCGAAAATAAACCCTAGGTAAAGTACATGAAAAAAAAAACATCACTACTCACCTGACCTGCGGCGTCTGAGTCCCTGACGATGTTCCCCGGCGCTGTGGCAAGCTGCCATTTCCTCTGCACTAAATCCTCTTCTTTCTGGTGACGGAGCTTTGAATACCCCGCCTCCAGAAAAGCGAGCTCTGTGATTGGATCTAGCACTAGCCAATCAGAGCCGGCTGTCATTGGCTGGTGCTCGATCCAATCACAGCGCTCACTTTCCTGGAGGCGGGTTTTCAAAGCCCCGTCACCAGTAAGAAGAGAATATCTCAGCGAGAGGACACTGCAGACTTCTGCATCGCCGCCGGAGACCAGCGGTGCGAGGCACCAGGACGCCGCGGACCAGGTGAGTATAAGCCCCCACCCCCCCCAAAAAATAAGACACTGTGCCTCTTTTGGGGCAAAAATTAATATAAGACAGTGTCTTATTTTCATGGAAACACATGACTTCCTGCAGTTCTCTTTACAAATGCTATTACTAATAAAATGCAAGTTTCCCAAAAACTACTGCACAGATCCACACAGCAGACATGTCTCAGTAATTTGTGTGACAAGCACTACCTGAAGCTGCCCTTAGAGAGTGGTGCAAAAAGATGGTGTCAAAGTCTCTTTACGGCTACATATTCTCGAGAGCAGTGGGGGTTTCAGCATTGAGACTCCCACCAACCAGCAAGCTATCCCCAATCCTGTGGATAGGGGGTAACTTGGGATTCTGGTACAAGTTAAACTTAAAGGGGTTGTCCCGAGGCAGCAAGTGGGTCTATACACTTCTGTATGGCCATAATAATGCACTTTGTAATGTACATTGTGCATTAATTATGAGCCATACAGAAGTTATAAAAAGTTTTATACTTACCTGCTCCGTTGCTGGCGTCCTCGTCTCCATGGTGCCGACTAATTTTCGCCCTCCGATGGCCAAATTAGCCGCGCTTGCGCAGTCCGGGTCTTCTGCTTTCTTCTATGGAGCCGCTCGTGCCAGAGAGCGGCTCCGTGTAGCTCCGCCCCGTCACGTGCCGATTCCAGCCAATCAGGAGGCTGGAATCGGCAGTGGACCGCACAGAAGAGCTGCGGTCCACGAAGGTAGAAGATCCCGGCGGCCATCTTCAGCGGTAAGTATTGAAGTCACCGGACCGCCGGGATTCAGGTAAGCGCTGTGCGGGTGGTTTTTTTAACCCCTGCATCGGGGTTGTTCTCTCGCGCCGAACGGGGGGGGGGTTTAAAAAAAAAAAAACCCGTTTCGGCGCGGGACATCTCCTTTAACCAATTTAACAAAATAACTCTAGGAAAAAATGGAGCGTAAGTTCACGAATATAATTTTTTTTTCAAGACTTCTGGGTTTTACTGAGAATGATGGGTAAAAAAACATGAACTTGAAAGGTTCATTTCTGTCTTCTCTATTTTTGGGCATGTTTTTAATGTATGCAAATCATCAAAGCACAATAAAGAAATATCTTTCTGTTTTCCAATATGCTTTATGTTTCAATTAGCGAGCCATCTTCATACTGTCCTCAACATCAAGGGAACATATTGTAGGCTGTCAGGTGCGAGGAGGCAAAACCTCTGGAGACTGGTGCAAAATAACACGTTCTGGGTGCGCACCTGCTGCGGGAGACACGATGACAACAGTTACTACAGCACAATGCCAAAGGGAAACATTCCAAATGCAAACTTGGAAATGATAGAGTGAGATTTAATTCACACATTTAGGCATCACGCATGGGCAGAACTGTATGAAGACATACTGAAGTACAATAGGGCCCCAGCATCGTATTATACTTCATTAGAGTTCTGAAAAACTGTATACCCTATTCATAAAATAGGGGATAAGTATCTGATTGGTGGTAGTCTGATCACTGGGACCCCCTCTAATCACGAGATTGGGGGTCCTGAGTGTCTCTGTAAGAATGGAGCAGAGGTCAAGCATACGCACAATCCTCCCATTCATTTCAATGGAGCTACCAGACATAGCCACGGGCTCATGCTCAGCTATTTCTAAGAAATTTGTCTTTAATCTCAGAAAACCCCTTTAAAAGGTCATTGCTAGATTCAGAAAACACCTGGTGAACCTTGGGGTGCTGGTGGTTAAATATAGGCCAAGTGGGTGCCTTCACTTTCAGTATAGGTTCTATGGAGATCAGTATACAATGTATCTAAATGCTGACTCTGGTAAACTCATGGCAACAAGCATTTTTGTAACAACTAATGTAGCTGTTAGGCCGGCTGTCCACGGGTGATGCGGTATCCCGCAGCGAAGCTCCGTCACGGGAGCCGCCGCCCGGGAGCAGGAGCCGCTGCCGAATCTCCGCCGATCAGCCAAATCTAATAGATAGGCTGACCGCGGAGAATCGGGGCAATTCGCAGCATGCTGTGAATTGCTCGCCAAGAGGGGAGAATCGCAATGATTCTCCGCTCGTGGACAGGTGTCGGCGCTTTCCATAGAAATGCTATGGGAAGCGTTGGCCGGCGAATACACTGCCATGGACAGGGGGCCTTACATGGCATTTAGTCGTAGGGAAACATGGAGCTCTTACAATTTAACATGACCTTTGCACAACAACGTTTATTACCCAGGTTCACCTATTTTTAAACAGCTACCAACTGCATGGGCATCAATTGGGAGCAGGCCTTCACTAAAGTCTATGAAGCTAGAACATAGCCAAGTGCTTGTAGGCAATTCCTAAGCAAGCCTGCTACTAAAACAATAAAGAACTCATGCCAGAAGTTTTTGATATTTCACTGTTAGGCACATTTAATATTAAGGCCAAAGACAGGCGTATTTATATCACTATCACTATTTATACTGAGCAATGAGTCACTTACTGGTCGTTCGGTTTCAGTGAGCTGAAGGGAACAACTAGTGATTACTGAGTGATTTCTCATCACTCATACAAACGCATAGAACCCGCGTGATTTTCATGGCCAGAAAATAGGCTCTAATGGGCCATTTACATGGACGATTATTGCTCAAAATTCATTCCAACGAGCAAATCTGAGTGTTAATTGTGCAGTGTAAATGCACAAAATCTCTCCCTTTTCGTTCACTGGTTGTTAAGCTGACTTTTCAGTCGGCTTAAAAACCATCGCCGGATTGCGGGCTTTTCGTTCTGTGTAAACGCTCTCTGCTCAGCGCTTCACAAGGAAGAGGAAGCCAACGAGAAGCCCGCGATCCAGCTGTGAAGTTTTTCAGTGTGAATGCTCTGCTAAGGTCGTCAGCGCTCGTGCAGACACTTACCCGACTGTCAGCCTGTGTAAAGGGGCAATAAGTCTATGGCCAGCTTTTGAATCAGCATAGTTGCAAATCTCGTTTAGTTGCAAGGCATCACTTAAAGGACCTTTCCTGTTTGAACAAAACCAGCTTCATTTACAAGGTCCAACGGCATTAGCGGGTGATGGTCACCGCTAGTGGTTAGCACTCGTGCAGGCAGAGCGGTTACACGCAGCAAGACGTGAGCGAACCAATTATGATTTTTACGCTCGTTGAAAGTGAGCGACAACAATGAAAATTAAATAAATAGTAAGCTATGGCGTTGCATTTAGATATAATTGCGCATTTTAATTTATTTGAACTAATTTTGTGCAATTACCATCTTTTGTAAATGGCGCTTAAGTTTATAAATATCCTGGATTGGATGACCTCCCCCTCCTTGCAACTAAAATGCCATTATGAAGCATATAGCACGGGTTGTCACTTTAATGTATCTCCGTCCCATCACAGTAAAAGCCTTGTCTCTTTTAAGTGCCAGATTACTGGGGGGCAAGGGGGGCAGAAAATGAGCACTTCCTGAACGCCCTTTATTACGCAGTGAAGCAGCAAACAGCCTGACTTCTTAACTGCCCCTTGCTGTTTTATTATCTCTAATCCATCCCCAGAAATGCAAACTCTCCAGGAGACTATATGGCGGCAAGATTACTCAGCTCTTTCAAGATTAGGTTTCAGTCTTATTAGCGAGATCAGAAGTAGCCCTATAATGGGCCGCACATCTTCATTCACATAAACATCATATATGCATCAACATAAGAAAGAAAATGGATGTAAAAATGTACCGGCCAACAGAAGTTAATGCAGCTGTGCTTATTATTTATTCATGCAGATGTTGGGTTTCGGCAGCACTGCCTTGAAGAAAAATGCCAAAAGATAGAACCAAAGTTACAAAAAGAAAAAAGAATGCGGTACAACTTATGTCCACAAGGTGGCAAATCAAGAAAGTTCCCATACATTGTATTACTGCAAAATGTTCTTTTTCCTCACAATAAAGCATAATGTATGCAAAATATATATATATATATATATATATATGAAATTCTGTGTTCGCTCCTGTGACAGTCCCGCAGCTTGGTTGGGCCCCTTCCTTTTTGTCCATTACTGTGTAATGTTAGAAACAGCTGCAATGAGAGGAAATCTTCCCAGAAGTGCTGTGAATGGATTGATGGTTTCGCTGGTAAGTGCATTAAACGCACATGCTTAAATTAAGCGTTCCCGATCTCCCTTTGATCTGCTCACTTCAGAACTAGCTACAATTTCACGACCCTAAAATGTACAAAGCCTTCCTTATTTCTTTCTTAAGAGCAGCTTAAATCTCCAACACTGGAGACGTTGGCTTGTCTGAGAATTGGGACTTTTTATACTTTCCCAGCCTGAACTGTGAAAATGGAGGTATTCTGTCTATAAAATCCACATGGAAGAGGACTCCGTAAAATCAGGGTCCGGCATCTTGTTCTGCGCAACACTCGGACACATACAAGGGTGCAACAGGGACTAAAGGGCTTCCAAGAGACTAGTAAAACATGGCTACTTCCCCCAGGAAGACCGCCACTCTTGCCCGCCATATCAACCCATTCACTGGGGTGTCGGACAGCCTTCGGACAACACGGGCCGCGCTTTTCAAATTTCATATAACCTCCCCAATATTTTCATGACTTGTAGGTGTATTTCTGCCTCATGTGCTTTCACATCTGTGCCAGGAGTTCCATTTTCCTAGAAAACGGGAATACCCTGGCTGAACGGATCTGTCTTATGACGCCACCTAACCATGCCGGACGGACCCCAATAACTATAATGGGGTCCGGTTGGTTTCCTTCAGCGGTCCGGCATTATGCCAGACAAAAAAAGCGCTGAATGCGCAAAAAATAGAACATGCTTTATCTTCCTGCACATTTTCACACCAAAGGTCCTCATAGAAGAGGGTGAACAAAAGCACACGCAATACGCAAGGGGATGCGTGAAACATTGCACATTTATGTGAAAGAGCACATCTGGAACGCAAAAGCTATAAACGTGTATCAGACGACACACGGACACCCGTCCATCTGCACGGACCCTGCACGGTGCATGTCATATTGTCTTCCATGAAAACAAAAGAAATGCTTTACCCCCAGGCACCATTAGTCATGTATATAGGCTATAATGAGGCCGTGTGCGTTCTCTGTAATACATGGACAGCTCAAGGCCCCAAATGCCAGCTGTGTGAACTGGCACTTAGACTGTGTGCATTGGCAGAAAGTCCAACGTCTATTTCCATGAGTTTTTACTGTGAATGTGCCTGCGGGTGCCGAGCAGATCCACCCTATATGGTCAGCGGGGCTAATCCTCAGCAGACTCATTACTGTGGTAGAACAAGCATGTGAGGGGCTGAAAGACCCCCATTCATACCGAGAGGATGCGGATCATCACCAGATGTGACAGCAGATCTCTTATGGGATGTAACGTTGAGATCCGTGTCTCATCCTACAGATAGAAATGGAACCTAATGCTTCCCCTGTTATGTTGAGGGCCACAAAATCGTACGAGTCTCACGGGAGAACAGAACATGCAGATGTGCGTCTCCAGCAAGATCTTTGGCCGTATGAAGAAGCCCTCAGTTGAATTTAAAGAATCAGTATTTTTGTGGCCATCCTATGTGAATTGTAATAAGCTGTATTAGGAGAACCTACACGGATGTCACCCGTGTGAAAGTGGCCTTATTGACCCCGAGTCTCACCCAGCTTTCCACAGACCTTGTATGACCCGGCATGTAAGTCTGCGGCTTTCAGACCTTCCCTCCACCGGAGACGTATGATTAGTCCTAGTGTCATTCCACAGAAGGACTGAGTCAGCAGGTATTATTAATGGTTCCCACATCTGTTCCGCCCGCGGATACGTCAGACACAAAGCCTATTGTGTGAACAAACTGGTTCTGCTTGTGTAACGCAGCGCGACGGTTGGGGCAATGACTCAACCGCAGGGAGGATCCCGCAACAGGTTCATCCCAGCTCCAATATGGACGGATGGACAGATGTATGGACGGATGGATGGATGGACGGATGGATGGATCCTGGGCTAATGAACATTTTTTTCTATTGACACATTTCTTATATATTATTTTCTCTGAATGGCATGAAAAACACCAGAAAAAGACCCAAACCTACAATCTGCCCATAAGTGTATATTTTTTCTGGTGCGCGTAATATGCAGTACTAAAAGCCCATTGGTTACATTCAGACCTGCGTTCTTCATACACACATTAAAAA
This sequence comes from Eleutherodactylus coqui, assembly GCF_035609145.1. NCBI lineage: Eukaryota > Metazoa > Chordata > Amphibia > Anura > Eleutherodactylidae > Eleutherodactylus > Eleutherodactylus coqui. The sequence continues at coordinate 37,238,319 of NC_089838.1, read as the reverse complement.
CCCTGCAGCATGTCGTATTTTGGTGCTTAATGCAGCCCGTTTATCGTCTGGTGCGTACAATGCCGTGTATACTGTGTATCTGCTGCATATGGCATATTACGCAGGTCAGATACACTGGTCTGAGCCCTTAGAATAAGGGAGAATTAGCATGGACACGAGCGGGTCACACCTGACATTCTCGCATGGCACAGCACCCTCCACCGCCGCGCTGCGTGGGTGACGCACATCTGCATGTACCATCCTCCTGTGAGATTCGCACGAAAATACCACATACTGCGATTTTCACTTCGTCGCTAAGAGAAAAATCGCCCCAGTAGTAAGCAGTCCCATCACAAGTAACGGCTGTGGGCTCATGCGAGTTCGTCTCTTGCATCACATGAAACTTGTACGATTTTCCGCCCGTGCGAATACACGCTATTTCCCACATCTGTGCGCTGTCCATGTCTACAACGGACGTGACACGGACAGCGCACCCCATTATACAGAATGAGGCTGTGCAGACATGCGATTCTTACCCGGACCACTGGTCTGTAAGTCACAGGACGGCTGCCTGCCCACGGCGGGTCGAATGTCGCATGCAGGAGCCCGCAGCGGAATCCGACCCTGGCGGCACCCGCGTACCTGCCTTTCTTCTGTACTGCGGATGGCCCGTACGGCTCGCCGTTGGACGTGCGCAGTACGGAATTTTTTTCCAAGCTCCTGCTTTTCCCGCGGAATCCGCAACCTTTCCACAATGTGAATTGCGGACAGGCGGCGGGAAGGACGGCTTCCATTAACTTTAATGGAAGCCGTCTGTGCGGGAACTGCGGAAAAACGGAGCATGGCACACTGCGCGGCACGGTTATGTAAATAAGCCTGTCCAGCAGTTCCTTCATGGTTCGGTGTTTGGATATGACTGACTTACATACACAGCATACATACAACTATGGCGGTGAGGAAACATGCAAAATATCGCAGCTGAGCGCTGTGGTAGAACTACAGGTCTCAGCAGGTCGCGGATGTGTCTTGGGGCTCATTCCCACGGCCGTATGCGTTGTACCACCATGTCAGCGGCTATCTCTGCATATAACAGCGTATCTCAGCGACTAGTGTTTTTTTTTTTAAATGACCCGCTGTGTCTTAAAGCCACGTTGCGTATTGACTGCCGCACATGCGCAATTTTAAAACGCAACCAAGAGGGCTGTCCGCACGTAAAATGCTGCACACTGCGTCCTTTTTGCGCACGCATTACATGCAATGAATATTTGCAAGTGTGACTGGATCCACGTAAATCACTGCACGTTCATGTATTCGTAGTAACAAGCCCTTACTGGGAATGCTGGAACTTGTAGTTCCACAAAGCACAGACTATAGCCTGCCATAAAACTGCCTCTCATTAATGATCCCTATTGAGGATGTAACACATGTGGTTCCTGTGAGAGAACTACAGGTCTCAGCAGGGCTGACTGCAGCAATGCATGCTGGGAGTTGTAGTTCCACCACTGCCGCCATCATTCTGCAGCATCTGCAGGGCTGGACGGGATTATCCAGGGCAGAGAAATCCTGGAAGGATGTAATAATGCCGGATGCAGACCGAGGCTTATGATGCCGGGCTGCAGGGGATTAGTAATCACACATGACGCCATAGCTTTGTATACACATATTTATTGTTCTCTCCGTCCCCCTCATGCAGGAAGCTGCCCCACATGGCGGCTCGCAACACTTAGACTATGTTTAGCGCCAGCAGATGCCATTCACGCCTTTTTTTTTCTTCCTCTGCAGCAAACATGGCGCCTTGTTTTCCTTTCCTCCTCCAGACGAGGTCATCATGCTGAGGTGGGGCCGGGGAGGAGGAGGGGTGAGAACGACGGGGGAAGTAGGCCGAGCGGTTACCATGGCAACAGGGAGTCAGCTGCTCGCCTCCACCAATTGGAGTCTGCCGACGTCACCGCAGTGCCTAAAATCATTTTTAGCTCAATGGCACACACCTGGCGTATGGAAGGTGTAACTGCAGGCAGGAGGGGGAAAATGGTTAAAAAATGCCTAAAAAAATTGAAAAATAATAAAATAAAATTTTTCTGGTCGGGAGAAAAATATCCATAAATTGGCAGGGTTTATCAGGATACATTTTCTCAGAAAATTGGAAAGTAAAACATTTTCCAATAGAATGAAATCTGTCATGAAAGAGACGGTAAAATACAGATATAGTGGTTTATAATTTACATTTGTTGGTAAGATAAGTGATAGAGGATACGATGGTGGACGTTGTGTTCACTCGCTCTCCTGTACCTACTGGGATTTTATGTCAGGCGCGGGCAGCTTTATATCCCTGCTAGCCATCTTGGCGCAGCGAATAACAATGACAAAGAACCTTGCGCAATTTTAATTTCTTCAGAGAAATCGGCCTGTCGTTAGCAGCTTCAGCCTCGAGGAAACCCTTTTATACAAGTTTTAGTTCCCAATTAGCAACCCGTGTAAACATTATCCACAATCAGCCGACCAACGAAAAAAACGTTTTTAAACACACCGCAGGAGAAAAAAAATGCACGCCGGTCGGCCGCACGTCTCGTTTAACGGGGTCTCCTGTACAGGGACAAACGAACCCTTCAACCATCATTCGTCCGCATACCAGCAACCGTCTACCGCAGTAACAATTGCCAATTATCGTACCGCTGTGTTGATCAGCGCTTATTAATGGCGGCGTACAACCGCCTGTAGTACCACTGAGCAGCTATACTTGGGTCCTTCCACATGGGGCGACTGTCCGGCACTTCATCACCCAACAGCTGTGCCAGCAATAATCGTTCCTGTGCTTTCGCACAGGTGGAGCGCGCCAGAGGTTGTTCCGCCCGCCTCTGTTCACAGATCATAGATGGCCGATCGCCTGTTTACACATCATCTTTGACTTTTATGCTGCAGAAACAAGACGAATGAATGATTGTTGGTCATTCAGCGGCTGCAGCGTTTACACTGAGCGATTATAGTTCAGACGTCCGTGATCCAGCGAGAATCTGAAGGATTACCGTTCAGTGTGAACGGACCTTATGGCTGGGTTCACACTGCGTGGATTTTCGCCGCAGCAAATCCGTCTGCGGCCGCTAATTCCGGGATTCTCAGAAATCTCCTCCACGAGGGACGGCGAATCCGCCACGGCAAAGCCGGCGGAAGCCGGCGCTGCAGCGCGGATTCGCCGGCTGCAGCACGTTAATTTTTTTCTTCTTTCGCTGCAGCTGCGCTCTCCTCTATGGGAGCGGTAAAGCGTGCGACCAGGCCGCTTCAAAACCCGTGGCTAAGTGCTGCGGGTTTTGAAGCAGCGGATTCCCGGCGAAAATCTTGCGTTTTTTTCGCTGCGGCCAAACCGCAAGATTTCCTCCCAGAATCTGCCCAGTGCGAACCCAACCAAAGGCCTCCTGCACATGGCATGTGGGATCTGGCCCTGGGAGCAGCAGCGTCCGCGCGTACCTGGTTACTTTCGTTTACATCTGTACTGCGGATGGTTCGCATGGCTTGCCTTCGGATATGCGCAGTACAGATTTTTTTTTTTAAACTCCTGCTTTTTCTGTGTCATCACCTAGCGGATCGGACGGCTTCCATTGACTTTAAATGGAAGCAGTCTGCCCAGAACCCATGCAAAAACGGAGCATGCTGCGACCTTTTCTCCGCTTACGGAAACCGCAACTGGTTCCCGCCCGTGTGCAGGAGGGCTGAATTATATGAACAGAGCAAAGTAGTATATAGAAGGAGTCCCCAATGACCACTTCCAGGACTGACAGGGACAATTTCAGAATACCCAGATTAGGGCTAGGTGCACAGTAACGTATTTTGGGGGCTGCTGTCCATGTAATTTCACGGGCTCCCCATCATACATGTCCGTGTGTAAAAACTCATTGCATGTCTTATTCTTTTCCCGAACAAGAAGTAGAACCTGCTAATGCATGTGAATGTGCTGTACCCTTGTATAGCGGTCAGCACATGGACTGGCGCAATTTGCGAACGTGTTTCTAGGGCGCACTTAGAATGTGCGCACAGCCTACTGCACAGTACCCATAGACTACCATGGGGCTAACAGAGGTGCAACTTCAAGCATCTGGTTGCCAGTTCTAAATCTGTAACATGGCCCCACCTGCCATCTGTCAATTATAACACTGGTGTCTTCTTATGTGACATAGAGGCCTCTGCAACCCCTCAGGCACCAGCAGCTGCTGCAACTCCATTTCTTTGATAGAATTTTTCTGATAGCAAATGCTTTCATTTATATCAAAGTCCATTTTAGCAGTTAGTCTACTTGGTAAGAAAATGAACACCTGACACAGTTTCATTTTTACTGTTGAAGTCAAGGAGCAACTGATCATAAAGAAAGGTCTTTTAAGCCCTGTTTACATGCAACGATTGTCGCTCAAACGATATCTTTTGAGCGATAATCACTGCGTGTAAATGCTACCATTGTTTGCTTTTCGTCCGAACGATGATTTTTGGTTGAGTTTAAAATCCATCATTCAGCCAGAGAGCAATAGCACGGACCGCATGCTGGGAATCTCCACAGGAGCGCTGATAACATTGTATTCAGCTGCGTTCCTGCAGAAGAACAAAGGGGATGTGTGCAGAAAACAGATCACCTGCTGTTCTCTGCATACAGCAAAGGGCAGTTTATGTACATGCAAATGAAGCTAAAAAGCTACTAATGGGCATTAGTGCCCCTTTAGCAGCCTATGCAGAATGATTGATCAAACTGTCATTCTCCCCACCTTTTGAACAAATTTTGAACAATCATCTTTGCATGTAAATGAGGCTTTAGGATCTGTCATCCCATCTCTTTGGATCTCTTTGAACAGGTCCTTAAAAAAAAAAAAAACCTTAAAGGGACTCTGTCAGCTTAAATATGCTGTACAAACTGCAGTTGTCATGTTATGGAGCAGGAGGAGCAGAGCGGACTGATGTATAGGCCTCCTCTTCAGCCCGCCTGGATCACTTTTTTCTTCTTAAAGAAAGACTAACTTTGTTCCTTGTAGCAACCAATCAGAACAGTTTAAGAAATTGAGTTAACATTTTCTAAAAGTGAATAAATCTAATAGCCTGGATATCTGCTGAGGAGGAGAATATGGTTATATGTGTGTTATTACATATCTATTATATTGTATATTTACTTGGACTTGTTCATGCTAGTGTATAACACACTATGGACTGCAGCAGCTCCTCCTTTTCTTTGTCCATCTAAGACTGCCTGCACACGGGCGGAAATCCAGCGGGATTTCCGCCACTGAAAGCCTGCATAGGAGTGCATTACAATACGCACTATGCAGACGGCCGCGGTTTGGCCGCGCAAAATCTCGCGCGGCAAACAAACCGCGGCATGTCCAATTTCTGTGCGGGGCTCGCAGAGCCCCACACAGAAACGTCACTCACCCGGCCGCCGGCTCCGGTCTGCGCATGCGCCGGCTGCCTGGCAGCCGGCACATGAAAGAGTCGGGGCCGCCGGGCGCAGGTAAGAATCCTCGCCGCCGGATCCGACTCACCCGTCTGCAGGCGGCCTTAGGATTCATGCACACAGGCAGATTTTTGCTGCAAAATCCACAACAGGCGTCCACTAGTTGCGGTTTCTGCTCGTGGATAAAAAAATTGCAGTATGCTCTATTTTAGAGCGTTTTCCACGCGGATAACTTCCATTGAAGTCAATAGAAGCCATCCGATCTGCAGCCCTTTTTCAATCATCATTGCGGAAAGGCCGTGGAATCTGCGGCATCGCCTAGCGACTGCATGCGGGAAATTTGTACTGCGCATGTGCACCGGCGCGCCGATGGCCTATTCGCAGTACAGAAAAAAAGAAGAAAGAACAGGTCAGCAGGGTCGCTGGCAGCGGGCACGGACAGATTCCATGCTAAATTCCCCACACAGAATTCGTGCATGCCCGTGTGCATGTGGCCTTAAAGAGCCACTGTGTGGAAACAGGCCCTGTCACACTGGAAGTGTCCTCTGTACGTATATTGCAACCTCTTGTCAAATGCTTATCAGCCACCATGATGCATCAGCACAGAATTAGCTTAGATAATACAATTCTGCCTGCTGAATTCTTTAATCATTACCTTCTATATTCAACTATATAAACCACAGACCATAAATGTACAGTCAGGAGGATGAGCTGTGATCTCCTCTATTATAACTATGTGATCATCATCAGTAACTGTGACAGGAGTGTCTGTGTCCCCCTCTAGTCAGCAGCAGCTTCTGTGGGGTACATTAATAGCATGACACAGACTGGGAATCTGAATAGAATCCATCACCCCAGGTAGATCTGAGGTGGTCAGAATTGAGATCACATGATGATTTGAAGACAAAAGACAGACATAAAAAAACAATTAACCAAGATAACAGTAGCCCACTTATATATACAATGGTCCAACCATCTTTTTCTACATAGAGTACTAAACCTAATGCTGTGTGACCGGCCAATATCAATGTATTTACAAATACGAAGTATATTAGGGTGCACCAATTTTGGGGGTTATGTGATAAACGAAGAGGGTCGGGTTGTGAAGGCGAAAGGAGAAGAATGGTAAATGGAGAAGAGTTAGATTGGGGCATGTACTAGACCTCCCTCAAGAAATGTGTTTTTAGGGCATGCTTAAGGGCTTATTCACAGGAGAGTATATTGGCCACCGCTTTCACAGACGGACGATATACGCTACCATCTGAGCTGTCCTCCCCCCTTCCCTCCCCCTCACCGACTCTCTGCCTCTCTCCTCCCCTCCGGCTGTTTGCAATGGGAGGGGGCAGAGCTAAGCCTCCTCCCCCCCCCCCGCCCCTTGTCTGCAGCCAGCAATGGGAGGGGGCGGGATGGGGCGGAGGTTAGCTCTGCCCCACCCCCTCCCATTGCAAACAGCCGGAGGGGAGGAGAGAGGCAGAGAGTCAGCGAAGGGGAGGGAAGGGGGAAGACAGCTCAGATGGGAGCATATATCGGTTGGCCATGAAAACAGTGGCCGATATACGCTCGTGTAAATAAGCCCTAAAACTGTGGATATTGGTGATTAGCTCGATTGTCTTATTGCAGTGCAGTGTATATTTAATCATTGAACATTTGGAAATGTGTTAAATGTCTGTTTCCTTCTGACCCGTAAAAGAGTACTGTGATGACATGGAGCTACGACATAGGATATCCACAACTGCAACACAGCCTCATTCACAATGAATCAGATAAAATTCTTATTAGTCATTTACCCAAACCATCATTCATACAACACCTTAGTCTTAATACTGCTGTGGAATTTATAACATACTAGCTTACCCGTCGCGCGTTGCTGCAAAGACAGACAGACATACATTCATTCGTTTTTATATATCTAGATAACAACCAATCATAGCGCAGCTTTCATGTTACCTCAGTGGTATAATATATAACAACCAATCACAGCGCAGCTTTCATGTTACCTCAGTGGTATAATATATAACAACCAATCACAGCACAGCTTTCATGTTACCTTAGCAGTATAAAATATAACAACCAATCACAGCGCAGTTTTCATGTTACCTCAGCAGTAAGAGAAATAACCACCAATCACAGCGCAACTTTTATTCTGCCTCAACAATATAAAAAATAGCAACCAATCACAGCGCAGCTTTCATGTTACCTCTGCGGTATTATATATAGCAACCAATCACAGCGCAGCTTTCATGTTACCTCTGCGGTATTATATATAGCAACCAATCACAGCGCAGCTTTCATGTTACCTCAGTGGTATAATATATAACAACGAATCGCAGCGCAGCTTTCATGCAACCTCAGTAGTATAAGAAGTAGCCACCAATCACAGCACAGCTTTCATGTTACCTCAGCAGTATAAGAAATAGCAACCAATCACAGCACAGCTTTCATTTTACCTCAGCAGTATAAGAAATAACAACCAATCACAGCACAGCTTTCATGTTACCTCAGCAGTATAAGAAATAGCAACCAATCACAGCACAGCTTTCATGTTACCTCAGCAGTATAAGACATAGCAACCAATCACAGCACAGCTTTCATGTTACCTCAGCAGTATAAGACATAGCAACCAATCACAGCACAGCTTTCATTTTACCTCAGCATTCTCAATATCCAGCAATTGTCTTGCGAAACGTTCGGCGGATGCATCATTTTGTAGTTGAACACGCATCCCGTTGCTCGTAATGCCTTTTGTTTTTGTGCTTGAGATGGAAATCAAACGGTCTTTGTCTGGGGGGCATAACTGCCGACGATGGTCGCACGCGCGCCACCTATCGTAGGATAGATGTACTATGCCAGTAATCTTCCCAGGAGTGTACTCAGCAACTTCCCAAAGTCTCATGGCAATTGGATGAATGGTGTAGTAATGCATAAAGGACAGACAGACAGACATACATTCATTTATATATATCAGGAAGCGAGAGAATTACATTCCGTACATAAAATTTGGACGCTAATTGTTTTGCGCATAGAATTGAATAATCGAGTTGGGACCCATTAGCTTTTCCTATTTATGACAAAATCAATGCTCGTGCCAAATTTCATGTTTCTACAACATCGGGAAGTGAGAGAATTAGTGGCAATGATGGAAATCGAACGATCTACGTGTGGGGGCGTAACTGTCGACGACGCTCGCACGCGCGCCATTTATCATAGCATAAATGTACTATGCCTATAATCTTCCCAGGAGTGTACTCAACAACTTCCCAAAGTTTCATGGCGATCGGATGAATGGTGTAGTAGCGCATAAAGGACAAACAGACAGACATTCAATTTTATATATATAGATTCATGGATGTGTGTTACGGTATGACAGCTCATACTATATTGGTACTTGTTAGTGATGAGCGAGCATACTCGCTAAGGACAATTACTCAAGCGAGCATTGCCCTTAGCGAGTACCTGCCCGCTCGAGACAAAAGGTTCGGGTGGCGGCGGCGGGCAGGGAGCTGCGGGGGAGAGCAGGGAGGAACAGAGGGGAGATCTCTCTCACCCTCTCTCCCCCCTGCTCCCCCCTGCTGACTGCCACTACTCACTGGTCCCCCGCGCCGGCACCCGAACCTTTTGTCTCGAGCGGGCAGGTACTCACTAAGGGCAATGCTCGCTTGAGCAATTGCCCTTAGCGAGTATGCTAGCTCATCTCTAGTACTTGTACATTTTAGGTAAAAACTGGGTTACATACAATATCTTCTATATGAGCCCGTGTCTTGTAGTCCACACTCTTGTTTCTCCAAAGTAAAAAAATACAGTAGAGCAGCACCGTTAATATAAAATGTGTGTTACCTTATTATACTAACGAAATAGTTGTTAAAATAATGTAATTAAATATAAAATCACAGTCTCCTTCAATGACTCGGCTTCATCTTGAGGCTTTCATATGGGAGTTGTAGACACTGAGCTGCTGAGAGCTGAAGGTCTTTTGTGTGAATCTTGCATTTTATATAGGTTAGAAAAGTATTTCCCCAAGGTCTATACAAATCTGCTTCTCTGTATCAGCTCACCAACAGCTGTAGTACTACAAATTGATCACAAGATGGAGCCAAATCCTTACATTTGTTTGGAATCTAACCTGGTAATAGAATATTCACCCACATCTGCTGTCCAGGGGCCTCTGGAATATGCGGTACATGGTAACAGTGGGCATTTTGATGCTGAATAACACTGTATAGGAATATTCCGTGCCATGTAAAAGGTCCCTATGGGCTCAATAACATGAGCGTTACTGCATATGGCACGTGTATTCACATTTTGCTTTTTTTTTTTGCAAGCATGAAATACAGACATAAAACACAGGGAGGACCAAAATGTGCAGCAGATACAAGCAGTTTTGGTTCATCAATATGCTGCGTATTTCACAGAACGAAACTGCCTACACCTGTGTGAGTGCGCCCTTGCTATAAGGGCTCCTTTACACGGGCATATTTGCACAATTAAAATTTTCACCCACAATACGCAATGAATAGAACCCATTGATTTCAATGCGTTTATTTACATTTCTGCAAGAAATGCGCGAACAAAAAAATATGACCTGCTCTATCTTTCTTGCATGTTCACATGCCCAAAAAACGTACAAGATGACCCCATTGATCTCTCCTGCCTTGATGTGTAAATACGCAGTGAATATACATCAGGGGTGGGCAATTAATTTTCCCATGGGGCCACATGAGAAATTGGAATGGTTTTAGAGGGCCAGACCAACAAATTCCCCGCTATGTCTTCGACCCGTCTCGTTATAGTTCGCCTGGAGAGGGGCACATTTGCGAATGCTTCTTTTTTCTCAGGACAAATTAGCGCTGCAGAGTCCACCAAACATTCTTTGACAAACTCCCCATCAGAGAATGGCTTACTGTTTCTTGCAATTTTGTAGGATACTACAAAGCAGGTCTTTACGGCTGCATCCCTGGATGAGTGAAGCTTTTTAAAAAATCCTTGCTGACTTTGCAGTTTTGCTAGCAAATCTTCAGATACCCGTGCCCGCTCTGCCTCCGTCAAGTTCTTGTATTTCTCTCCGTGTTTAGTCTCATAATGGCGATGCAAATTGTAATCTTTAAATACAGCTATCTGCTCTCCACAAACTAAACACACAGCTTTACCTTTGGTTTCAGTAAATAGATATTTAGAAGTCCATTCTTTGTTAAAAACTCAGCATTCTGCATCAATTTTTCTTTTTTTAATGTTAGCCGCCATATTTAAGGGTTAACAGCTAACCTCGGAAAATAGATTTTTTTAATACACAGTAGTATGCTCCTAGGAGAGGGCACAGAGAGCTGCCCCAAGAAGAGAGATTAAAAAGTGAATATTATTAGTATTATTATTCTAATTACAATGCAAAGGGAAAAGTCCTGACACTTACCAATGACGAGCGTGGAACGATTGTCCTGGCACTCCCCAAGGTCCGCAACGAGCATCCTGGCACTCAGAAGTTACAGTGGCATCACTTACTCAGCATCGGGAAGCAGTGAAACTACAAACTCCGAAGCCTTGTCCATTTTGTTAACTTATGTGCTGTTTAATAAAGTTATTCAAGCCTACGTCATTGGTAGAGGTGCTTGAATAAGTAAGGCCTGAATAACTATTAGCACAGCACAGAAGTGAACAAATTGGACAAGGCTTCGGAGTGCATAGTTTCGCTGCTTCCCGTTGCTGACACCGGACTCATTGGTGAGTCACCAGGACACTCTTTGCGGGCCGGTCCGAGCTATTCAGCGGGCCGGATGTGGCCCGCGGGCCGTGCTTTGCCCAGGTCTGATATACATGTATCAAGCATATTCCCTGTATTTTTACGCAATCCCATAGACTTTAAGGGCTTCTTCAGACGACCGTATTTTAGCGTGTTGAAAAAACCTGCGCACAATACATGGAGAATAGAATCCATTGATTTTAAATTTGTATTTGCGCACCAAAGAGCCCCATACAGGGCTTTGGGAAGTGTGAAACTGTACACACATGTATGCACGGGTATACACAAAACGCTGCGCACACCAGCACCTTGTTTGGCTTTATAGCGGTGCATGCGCAAATACATTCAAAATTGTGCGCAGGCTCGCGCACAAAGTAATGTCGTTCACTGCGCAAAAAAGTTGTGCAGATGCAAGCGTATTTTACAATACGCCCGTGTGAAGCAGCCCTGCACAATGGGTAATATGGTCAGGCTGCAATGTTTTTCACATGTGTAAAATACACTTATGAAAAATGCACATCTGAATACCCCAATGCAGTGGCGGTTATGCTGTCCGTATGCGTGTAATACTGACCGCAAATACGCCTGCTTAAATGAACCTTAAGGGTGGCTTTACAGCAGTATATGCACAAATACACTTGCCTCAGTGCAACATATTCACGCTATGAATCAGATTGATGTAGAGTTGCTCACTAGGGATGAGCGAGTATACTCGCTAAAGCACTACTCGCTCGAGTAATGTGCCTTAGACGAGTATCTCCCCACTCGTCCCTGAAGATTCGGGGGCCGGGAGCTGCAGGGGAGAGCGGGGAGGAACAGAGGGGAGATCTCTCTCTCCCTCTCTCCTGCCCGCTCTCCCCTGCTCTCCGCCGCGACTCACCTGTCAGCTGCGGCGGCTCCCGAATCTTCAGGGGCGAGCAGGGAGATACTCGGCTAAAGCACATTACTCGAGCGAGTAGTGCTTTAGCGAGAATACTCACTCATCCCTATTGCTCACATGGCTGCGCATAGTACTGTGCTTTTTGCGCACCCAGGGCCAGTTCGCACGCACGCTGGACACATCTCTTCCTTTGTTTAAAAGGCTATTTAGCCTAATGAGGTCCAGCTGTGTTCTTCTTTCACGGAATTTGCATTTGCACGCATATTGAGTGTGTTTTTGCGCACTTCTAATCAAAATACTAACGACCATCGGTCTGTCCGTGCGTGAGTTACATGCTCCACCCCTGATCACATGACAGTGACGTCATCACAGGTCCTTCATCTCTGTGCAGATACTAGCGTATTTGTGCACGTTTTTGCGCACAGAAATACACTTGCGCGAACCCGCAGACAATAGAACTCACCGTGCATACACATTTCCGTCAGGTGAAAAAATACGCGATATGCTTTATTTTGGTGCACATTTGCACATCAAGGGTCCCCATGGAGTTTATGGGGGTGTAAAAAGGTGCACAAAGATGGATGAAAAACTACGTAAGCTGCGCAGCCGCCTGTCAGTGCGCTATAAAGTTTGCAGCTTTTTGCAGGGAAGGCATAGCAGACATTTTGGAGATTGTTTAAAAGAATCTCCTTTTGGAAGCGCGCTCAACCGATTGGAGCTGCTCAAAAATTAAGTAGATTAGAGGCCAGCACTCTGTTAAACCAGAAGATGAACCCGAACCGCCTCATCCTTCTAGGAACATCCTCCGCCATCTCACGTGCCTGCCTACATCTACGCGACAGCTACCAAGACAAAAGAACAACCTCGTCATCAGAAAGGATGTCCCCAACCTCAGCTACTCTCAGACCCAGAAAGTACCAGAAGCGCCGCAGGATAGCGTCAAGCTGCATGTATTGGATATTTATAGATGATTACAGGGGGCTAGGTCAATGATGACAGCAAGACGTAGTGCTAGCGCGTTTGTATTCATGTGCAAATGGGAAGCCATTGTAAAGAAAAAAAGAGAAATATATGCCATTACATGCTCAAAAAGACTCATTCATCGCTCAAACACGTTGCACAGGAGCGAGAGTATTTGCGCTTACCCATATGTGTTTTTACGTCCTGTGTGTCTGGACTTTAACCCCTTAACGACCAGCCCATAGACTTTTTACGTCCTAGCTTGCTGGGCCTTATTCCCTGAGGATGTAGAAATATGTTTCCTGCAGGGATTAAGGCCCTGCAAACTGAGGACATGGCAGCTCAATGCTGCCGGCTCCGAGAGGTAGCCGGCAACCTGGAGCTGTGTTCCGGGCCGCGAGTCCCCTCCCCCGGTCACATGATCGCCGGCATTTACCGAATGTCGGCGATCATATAAAAGTTTAAAAAAGTGAAAGATTCAGCTGCCCCGGTGGATCGGATCCATCGGGGCAGCTGAAAGTACTCACCCGCCTTTGCCGCGATGACCGGCGATGTCCCAGCCTCCAGGTCCCGTCGGCGCCTTCTGCGCATGCGCGCCAGACGTCATACGCTTAGAAGGCGCGCGCGGCCCGGGAAATTTAAAAATTCTTCTGCTCCTGGCTCCCATGTGTAGCCGAGAGCAGAGGGATGTCACCGGGAGCCGCTGTATGCGGTTCCCGGTCACATGATCGCTGCTATCCAATGGATAGCAGCGATCATGTAAAGTTAAAAAAAGTTTTTAAAAAGTTTTAAAAAAAGAAAAAAAAGTTTAAGTTTCATCTCCCCTTACGGATCATATCCGTGAGGGAGATGAAATAACGTACCTAAGGCACTGCATTTATCCGTGGACTTCACCACGGCTTCTGCGCATGCGCCCGCCGCCAAGATGGCGGACACATGAGCAAAAGGCACAGATTGCCAGGGTAATTTAAAATCTCCCTGCTCCTGGCTACCAAACGTAGCCGAGAGCCTGGAGATTTCACCAGTGCCTGCAAAACGCGGTTCCTGGTCACGTGATCGCCGTTTTCCAATTGAAAACGGCGATCACGTAAAAGTAAAAGAAGTGAAAATTTCACCTCCAATCACAGATCAGATTCGTGAGGGGAGGTGAAATTACTTACCTAAGGCCTCCGGCGATTTCCCCCCGACGGGATCTTTTTCCACGGACCTTTCCCCAACTTTGGCGCATGTGTCCATTAGCAAAATGGCGGACACAAGCGCAAAAGCTGTTGAGGGCCCTGGAAATTCAAAGTCTCCTTGCTCCTGGCTATTAAATGTAGCCAAGAGCCTGGAGCAGTGACTGAGGGCCGCAGTGAGTGGTTTCCGGTCACGTGATCGCCGTTATCCAATAGATAATGGCGATTACGTAAAATTTAAGACAGTTGAAGTTTGATGCACCTTTCCTTTTGAGTCCCGTTATGCATACAGACATAATATTAAGGCCACAATGGGTATGTCTCTGAAAACAGGACAAAAGGGGGATCCATTTTGGGGTGAACTTTTTCATTCTTATGTACGCTATACAAAAAAAAATGTTTTTAAAATGACAATTGCCAAAAAAATTAAAATCGTTATTTTTTTCCATCTGCTTTGCTCAGATTCATTCAAAAACTGTGGGGTTAAAATATACAGTACACCCCTAGGTGTATGCGATAAGTGGTCTAGTTTTCAAAATGGGGTCATTTGTGGGGGTCCTCTGTCGTTTTGGCCGCTCAAGGGTTCTACAAGTGGGCAATGGGGCCTAAAACGCCTTCACGCAAAATGTCTGTTCTAAAAGCCACCGGCTGCTCCTTTCGTTTTGGGCCCCGTTTTGAATACGGACATAATTTTAGGGCCACCATGGGTATGTTTCTGAACACAGGACAAACAGGGGTATCCATTTTGGGGTACAAGTCTTCATTCATATGTATGCTGTACATAAAAACGTTTTTTTTTATTTTTCCATGGACGGAGCTCTACGAGGGCTTATTTTTTGTGAGACAAGCTGTAGTTTTTATTGGTGCCATTTTGGGGTACGCACATTTTTTTTAATCACTTTTATTGCGTTTTTTGGGAGGCAAAATGCTAAAAATTAGCATTTTGCCCAGTTTTTTAGCATTTTTTTAACGCTTTTTGCCATGCAGCAGGTTCAATTTATTGTTGTCAATACCAAATATGTAGGATTTTTTATTTTTTTTATGCTAATATGAGAAAAAGCATTAAAAAAAGTTTTTTTTAACATTTTTTTTTTACATGTTTACTTTTTGTACTTTCTTTTTCTCTTATTCTTACACCATCTGTGTCCCTCTGAGGGACTTTTATTACAGCACTAATGATCGCTGCGATAAGGCATGGCAGGACTTCTCTCCTGCCATGCCTTATCGCTTATTACAGCGATCTTAGGCAATGGTAATACAAGGACGCCGGTATCTGGCGCCCTGTTGCCTTAGCAACCAGCCGGGCTCTCGCGATGTTATCGCGAGAGCCGTCTGGAGTCACAGAGGGAGCGCGCTTCTTCTGTGAACCCTTTCCCTGCCGCGATCTACTTAGATCGTGGCATGGAAGGGGTTAACAGCGGGGGGGGGGTGCTACTAGTGACAGCCGGCTCCTGCTGTGGGATAGCGCCAGATCTGCTTTGATCTTGCGCTATCCCTATGACGTAAGGGTACGTCATTTTACGGGAAGTACCCCGTTCCCATGACGTACCCTTACGCATGGAGCGGAAGGGGTTAATAATACGATTCTCCAAGATGTTTTTATTTCTGGAACACATGTGGTGTAGTGGCCTAGAGTTAATAGAGCCCCTTCAAAATGTTCCATGTCTGTCTCGTGTCAATGTCTTGTCTGTGGTATGCATTTGATTTATGTGGAGTGAATGGTTGCAGGACTGAATGGGTTAATGTCTGGTATGTTCTGTCCTGTCTGGAACTGTATTGTTTGTGGTCATGTGATCGTCCTATGTATATGTGTTTGCAAGAATGCAGAGTCAAGTGAGTCTGGCCTAAGCCTAGCCTAAGTAAGTCCAGCAGTCTGTCAGTCAGTGAGTGCGTCACGTTGGTCGGTGTGTGGAGTAATGGAGGAAGCCAAGAGACTTCTTTGTAATCAGCCTGGGCCTAACCAACCTAGGAATTCTCGGCGCTTGTGGCGAGCACTGGGAGTGAAACAGCCCGCTGCCTAGCAAGAAGAGGAGAAACAGCAGAGTGAGTGTTGACTGGTAGAGAGAGAGAGTTTGCCGTGAGTGAAACTTCATAGATAACTTGGACTGTGGAATATTCTGATCCCCTGAGAATCCTCCCTGTTACACCCCTTTGGCTTGTTGTAACTGTACCAGAACTGTTTGCTGAAATTTAGGTTCAAGAGTTTGCTTGTTCAGTAAGTTACTCTGTGTGTGGGCTACTTTATTTCATCTGGAAGATCCGCCATAGAGGACGGAATGGTGGCGTCACGAGTGACAATTGGAGTTAACGTAACCCGTGGTTACAAAACCTGTGATCTCCCCAGCAGTAACGTGGTTGGGTCGCAAGCTACCCCCAGAAGAGGAGATGGTAGATTCCCATGACAAAGCCTTTCTCTACCCTGCTGCCTCCTCTGCTGTGGGCCCGCTCCTCAGATGCTGCAGTGGGGTTCCACAGTCTGGAATAGACAGAGGCAGTGTAGTGGCCCAGTGGGTCCTACAGAACATTCACATACACACTGTCCTGTCTCACCTGTCTATGTGCCGTCCATGGGCATAGAAGGTGCCATCTATAGGAGAGACCCTGTTTCTCCCTTCTCTCCTTAGCCTGATGTCAGTTGCAGCCTTATTGGCTAATAGTCAGCTTAATTTCACTTGAGGAAGAGCTCCAAGGGCAGGAAACAAACACACTAGTCCCTATGCAAGAGTGGGAGGAGTCCAGAAAGTGCGGGAGATGGAACAGAGGAGATAAAAGGAGGAGTCAGTGAGCAGTTAGACAGACTCAGCCAGATGTGAGAGAGGAGAGGCTGCAGTCTGCCATGTCGGAAGGGAAAAGGTACACGTGCAGAAATAAGCAGAGAGTCAACACGTTCATATCAAGGTTGAACGTGGTGCAAACCTGTTCCCTTATCATCCTGCTGTGGAGGAAGTCTGAACCTTTCCAAGGTCACCCTTCTACAAACAGTAAGTCATAGCTTTCTGGTGAAATCAAAGCCAAGATTAGTCACTCAGTCAGTTTCTACGCTACTTCAGCTACACTTCATCAAACTCAGATCAGTTCTTAAGACAGGATATCTAGTGGGAAATTGTCTGCCAAGTGCAGTCCAGCGCAAAGTAAGGAAAGAGCGTTGAAGTCAGTCCCTAAATCAAAACCAGTATTATAGCATTTCATATTGTGTTCCATTGTCTGCCTAATGCTGCATCAACATGTACTATGGACAAAAGCCTTGCAGGTGAACTGTCAATTCTGTTACTTTCTGAACTGAAAAATAAGTAAATCTGCACACTTCCAGATTTCTCAAATATTGCTGGATTCGGCTCAATTATTTCATCACCGCCCCGTGTATTAGAGTCCAGATTGGAGTGTTGGTGTCACATGACAAGGAATAGGCCTTCCTGCCACCTAGAATACGGTACGTTCCGCGGGCCGTTGCAGAATGATGCTCTGCAATAAATTGCTCAACATAGAGTTTGTCTGCTGGACAATTAATTCAATGACTTTATCGCTAATAGATACAGTTAAACAAATGGAGTGGACAACTGCAGTCGCTACAAATTAGGAGATTAAGGGAGAAAATTAAATGTCAGAATCCCACAATGCAGGAGGCATTGCAGTACACGGCCCAGAGGACTCAATAACTGCTTCAACCACCATAAGGCTAGCGGTAGAACTAGAGTCATCCCTGCTGGAATTTAATTCTGCCTTCAATTCAGTTTTGGTATCGCTACGAGAAGTGCTGGAACAAAGCACTGCATAGGCCTGCTCTGCACTATACCTCCTATGAGCCATTTTAGAACAATTTTCTTTTTAATGGACATATACGACCAAACAGAAAGGAGTTGAACAAGAAATAAAACTTCACTAACCTCTGGGATGTCTCGGACTATTCTGCACCCAGATCCTAAGGGCGGCCTAGGATGCTAGACGCTGAGGCATCTTAGGGACTGAAACTGTAGTAAAAAAAAATGAACATGGCTGTTCCTCACTTTGTGGGTGAAGGGGGTGATCAGGGTGTGAGGGGCGATGATAATAGGGTGTTGGAGGTCCTTTCTTTAACTCTCTACAGCACAGGATTAGTCGCTATATATCTCTTTGCAGTCACAAACGCTCTCAGTGAGGGAAGAGGAATAAACAGCACTAATCCTGTGCTGTATTTACAAAATAAATAACATATATGGGTATGACAGATGGATCACAGCCATCTATGTTAGCAGGGGCCAATCACTATGCTCCCTGCTAGTTACTATGTACTAAGCTGCTCTACTGCACATGTGCCCACCATTTTGCTGGCGCATGAGCAAATTAGTAGAGTAGCCTGGGACTGAAGATTGGCGAGGGAAGATTAAACTTTACCTTTTTAAAGTTTACAACACACCTTCATGTGATCCCCAACATCCATTAAATAATGGCGAGCACAAGACCGGGGACTATACACTTCAGCCCCTGGTAACAGCTCCAAACTCTTGGCTACCTCTGGTAGCCAATAGCAGGCAGCTGTCATACTCCCCAATCTCACAACTGTATTCTACTGGGCCGGCGTGTTTTCACTTTCCTGTAGAATAAAGCCCAGACACCCAGAAAACACGTATGGGTGGTCACTAAGGCGTTAAGGGGTTGTCTACTGTAGGCAACATTGACAACTCTTATCAGTTTTTATACACGAAATCACCTATGTGTCATGCATAGCAGGTTGTGATTAGAGATGACTGAATGGGTGAAAA
This sequence comes from Eleutherodactylus coqui, assembly GCF_035609145.1. Classification (NCBI taxonomy): domain Eukaryota; kingdom Metazoa; phylum Chordata; class Amphibia; order Anura; family Eleutherodactylidae; genus Eleutherodactylus; species Eleutherodactylus coqui. The sequence continues at coordinate 37,219,430 of NC_089838.1, read as the reverse complement.
TTTACTTCAGTGGCAGGCAGACGTCCCATCATGGAGTTTAAACAGGGTGATTCGCTTTCTAGGAAACCCAAACATTCCTCTAGAACTTTTTAATTTTTGTACGGTTCCTTATGAAACATGCATGAAGATTATAGAGCAGATTTATAAAAACTGTATAACAGCAAAACTCTGTTACCCAAAGCAACTAATCAAAGAGGAGCTTTCATTTTTCAAGAACACTATTAGGAATGAAAGCTGAGCTGTGATTGGTTGCTGCTGTACAGGCAACAAATGAAGATAAGCTAATGCAAGGGAGGAGTGGCTGGGGTTCTGTCAAGCATCCGAGGCGCTGACCTCAGCAACGAAGCTAGACATTAGAGATGAGCGAACACCAAAATGTTCGGGTGTTCGTTATTCGGAACGAACTTCCCGCGATGCTCGAGGGTTCGTTTCGAACAACGAACCCCATTGAAGTCAATGGGCGACCAGAGCATTTTTGTATTTCGCCGATGCTCGCTAAGGTTTTCATGTGTGAAAATCTGGGCAATTCAAGAAAGTGATGGGAACGACACAGCAACGGATAGGGCAGGCGAGGGGCTACATGTTGGGCTGCATCTCAAGTTCACAGGTCCCACTATTAAGCCACAATACCGGCAAGAGTGGGCCCCCCCCCCTCCCAACAACTTTTACTTCTGAAAAGCCCTCATTAGCATGGCATACCTTTGCTAAGCACCACACTACCTCCAACAAAGCACAATCACTGCCTGCATGACACTCCACTGACACTTCTCCTGGGTTACATGCTGCCCAACCGCCCCCCCTCCCCCCCCACAGCGCACACCAAAGTGTCCCTGGGCAGCCTTCAGCTGCCCTCATGCCACACCACGCTCATGTCTATTTAGAATTGCGTCTGCCATAACGAGGGACCGCAGGCACACACTGCAGAGGTTGGCACGGCTAGGCAGCGACCCTCTTTAAAAGTGGCGGAGCGATAGCCCACAATGCTGTACAGAAGCAATGAGAAATAGAATCCTGTGCCACCGCCATCAGGAACTGCACACGTGGGCATAGCAATGGGGAACCTATGTGCCACACACTATTCATTCTGTCAAGGTGTCTGCATGCCCCAGTCAGACCGGGCTTTTTAATTCATAGACACAGGCAGGTACAACTCCCTATTGTGAAGTCCCTGTCGACCCACAGCATGGGTGGCTCCCTGGAACCCACCGGCGGTACACAGAAATATCCCATTGCATTGCCCAACACAGCTGAGGTAGTAATGTCGTGCTTAATGCAGGTGGGCTTCGGCCCACACTGCATGCCCCAGTCTGACTGGGGTTCTTTATAAGTGTACAGATGTAGTAAAAACTCCGTGTGCACCTACAGCATGGGTGGGTGCCAGGAAGCCACCGGCGGTACATAGAAATATCCCATTGCATTGCCCAACACAGCTGAGGTAGTAATGTTGTGCTTAACCCTTTCCAATCCAATTTGTATATGGTTTTCCTAGGGGGCTTACTCTTTTTCTGCTGTTATACAACGGCGCTATATGCTGGCTAAAGCCAGTACTGCATGAGCTGACACGTAGGATAGGCTCCGACAGCAGAGAGGCTGGCAATATACAGTAAGAGAACCCCGACGGACGTCTACCAACAACGGAGCTGTACAGCCTTAAACCCTAATGTCTTCACAGGTCACACAGTGGACTGGAAAGGGTTAATGCAGGTGGGTTTCGGCCCACACTGCATGCCCCAGTCTGACTGGGGTTCTTTACAAGTGGACACATGTAGGTTAAACTCCCTGTGGACCCACTGCCTGGGTGGGTGCCAGGAAGCCACCGGCGGTACATAGAAATATCCCATTGCATTGCCCAACACAGCTGAGGTAGTAATGTCGTGCGTAATACAGGTGGGCTTCGGCCCACACTGCATGGCCCAGTCAGACGGGTTCTTTAGAAGTGTACAGATGTATTAAAAACTCAGTGTGCACCTACAGCATGGGTGGCTCCCTGGAACCCACCGGCGGTACATAAAAATATCCCATTGCATTGCCCAACACAGCTGAGGTAGTAATGTCGTGCTTAATGCAGGTGGGTTTCGGCCCACACTGCATGCCCCAGTCAGACTGGGGTTCTTTACAAGTGGACACATGTAGGTTAAACTCCCTGTGGACCCACTGCCTGGGTGGGTGCCAGGAAGCCACCGGCGGTACATAGAAATATCCCATTGCATTGCCCAACACAGCTGAGGTAGTAATGTCGTGCTTAATGCAGGTGGGCTTCGGCCCACACTGCATGCCCCAGTCTGACTGGGGGTCTTTACAAGTGGACACATGTAGGTTAAACTCCCTGTGGACCCACTGCCTGGGTGGGTGCCAGGAAGCCACCGGCGGTACATAGAAATATCCCATTGCATTGCCCAACACAGCTGAGGTAGTAATGTCGTGCGTAATACAGGTGGGCTTCGGCCCACACTGCATGGCCCAGTCAGACGGGTTCTTTAGAAGTGTACAGATGTATTAAAAACTCAGTGTGCACCTACAGCATGGGTGGCTCCCTGGAACCCACCGGCGGTACATAAAAATATCCCATTGCATTGCCCAACACAGCTGAGGTAACGTCAGCTGTAATGCAGGTGGGCTAAAAATTAATTTGATTACACTGTAGGCGAGGGCCCACAAAAATTGCTGTATCAACAGTACTAATGTACATCCCAAAAATTGGCCATGGCCAGCCAAGAGGGCAGGTGAAACCCATTAATCGCTTTGGTTAATGTGGCTTAAGTGGTAACTAGGCCTGGAGGCAGCCCAGTGTAACGAAAAATTGGTTCAAGTTAAAGTTCCAATGCTTTTAAGCGCATTGAAACTTATAAAAATTGTTCTGAAAAATTATTTGAGTGAGCCTTGTGGCCCTAAGAAAAATTGCCCGTTCAGCGTGATTACGTGAGGTTTCAGGAGGAGGAGCAGGAGGAGGAGGAGGAGGAATATTAGACACAGATTGATGAAGCAGAAATGTCCCCGTTTTGGATGGTGAGAGAGAACGTAGCTTCCATCCGCGGGTGCAGCCTACGTATTGCTTACGTATCGCTGCTGTCCGCTGGTGGAGAACAGAAGTCTGGGGAAATCCAGCCTTTGTTCATCTTGATGAGTGTTAGCCTGTCGGCACTGTCGGTTGACAAGCGGCTACGCTTATCTGTGATGATTCCCCCAGCCGCACTAAACACCCTCTCCGACAAGACGCTAGCCGCAGGACAAGCAAGCACCTCCAGGGCATACAGCGCTAGTTCAGGCCACATGTCCAGCTTCGACACCCAGTAGTTGTAGGGGGCAGAGGCGTCACCGAGGATGGTCGTGCGATCCGCTACGTACTCCCTCACCATCCTTTTACAGTGCTCCCGCCGACTGGGGAGCGGTGACACAGTCTTGGTGGGGAGCCATAAAGCTGGCCAGGCCCTTAAAGACTGTTGCACTGCCTGGGATGTACATGCTGCTCGATCTACGCACATCCCCTGCTACCTTGCCCTCGGTACTGCGCCTTCTGCCACTAGCGCTGTCGGCTGGGAATTTTACCATCAGCTTGTCCGCAAGGGTCCTGTGGTATAGCAACACTCTCGAACCCCTTTCCTCTTCGGGAATCAGAGTGGGCAGGTTCTCCTTATACCGTGGATCGAGCAGTGTGTACACCCAGTAATCCGTCGTGGCCAGAATGCGTGCAACGCGAGGGTCACGAGAAAGGCATCCTAACATGAAGTCAGCCATGTGTGCCAGGGTACCTGTACGCAACACATGGCTGTCTTCACTAGGAAGATCACTATCAGGATCCTCCTCTTCCTCCTCCTCCTCCTCAGGCCATACACGCTGAAAGGATGACAGGCAATCAGCCGGTGTACCGTCAGCAGCGGGCCAAGCTGTCTCTTCCCCCTCCTCCTCATCCTCCTCATGCTCCTCCTCCTCCTCCTGTACGCGCTGAGAAATAGACAGGAGGGTGCCCTGACTATCCAGCGGCATACTGTCTTCCCCCGCCCCCGTTTCCGAGCGCAAAGCAGCTGCCTTTATGGTTTGCAGGGAATTTCTCAAGATGCATAGCAGAGGAATGGTGACGCTAATGATTGTAGCATCGCCGCTCACCACCTGGGTAGACTCCTCAAAATTACCAAGGACATGGCAGATGTCTGCCAACCAGGCCCACTCTTCTGAAAGGAATTGAGGAGGCTGACTCCCACTGCGCCGCCCATGTTGGAGTTGGTATTCGACTATAGCTCTACGTTGTTCATAGAGCCTGGCCAACATGTGGAGCGTAGAGTTCCACCGTGTGGGCACGTCGCACAGCAGTCGGTGCACTGGCAGCTTAAAGTGATGTTGCAGGGTGCGCAGGGTGGCAGCGTCCGTGTGGGACTTGCGGAAATGTGCGCAGAGCCGGCGCGCCTTTACGAGCAGGTCTGACAAGCGTGGGTAGCTTTTCAGAAACCGCTGAACCACCAAATTAAAGACGTGGGCCAGGCATGGCACGTGCGTGAGGCTGCCGAGCTGCAGAGCCGCCACCAGGTTACGGCCGTTGTCACACACGACCATGCCCGGTTGGAGGCTCAGCGGCGCAAGCCAGCGGTCGGTCTGCTCTGTCAGACCCTGCAGCAGTTCGTGGGCCGTGTGCCTCTTATCGCCTAAGCTGAGTAGTTTCAGCACGGCCTGCTGACGCTTGCCCACCGCTGTGCTGCCACACCGCGCGACACCGACTGCTGGCGACATGCTGCTGCTAACACATCTTGATTGCGAGACAGAGGAGGAGGAGGAGGAGGGTGCTTTAGTGGAGGAAGCATACACCTCCGCAGATACCAGCACCGAGCTGGGGCCCGCAATTCTGGGGGTGGGTAGGACGTGAGCGGTCCCAGGCTCTGACTCTGTCCCAGCCTCCACTAAATTCACCCAATGTGCCGTCAGGGAGATGTAGTGGCCCTGCCCGCCTGTGCTTGTCCACGTGTCCGTAGTTAAGTGGACCGTGGCAGTAACCGCGTTGGTGAGGGCGCGCACAATGTTGCGGGAGACGTGGTCGTGCAGGGCTGGGACGGCACATCGGAAAAAGTAGTGGCGACTGGGAACTGAGTAGCGCGGGGCCGCCGCCTCCATGATACTTTTGAAGGACTCAGTTTCCACAACCCTATACGGCAGCATCTCAAGGCTGATGAATTTTGCTATGCGGACGGTTAACGTTTGAGCGTGCGGGTGCGTGGCGGCGTACTTGCGCTTGCGCTCGAACACTTGCGCAAGCGACGTCTGAACGGTGCGCTGAACTACACTGCTGGATGGGGCCGAGGACAGCGGAGATGAGGGTGTGGGTGCAGGCCATGAGGCGGTAGTGCCTGTGTCCTGAGAGGGGGGTTGCATCTCAGTGGCAGGTTGGGGCACAGGGGGAGAGGCAGGGGTGCAAACCGGAGGCGGTGAACGGCCTTCGTCCCACCTTGTGGGGTGCTTGGCCATCATATGTCTGCGCATGGTGGTGGTGGTGAGGCTGTTGGTGTTGGCTCCCCGGCTGAGCTTTGCGCTACAAAGGTTGCACACCACTGTTCGTCGGTCGTCAGGCGTCTCTGTGAAAAACTGCCAGACCTTAGAGCACCTCGGCCTCTGCAGGGTGGCATGGCGCGAGGGGGCGCTTTGGGAAACACTTGGTGGATTATTCGGTCTGGCCCTGCCTCTACCCCTGGCCACCGCACTGCCTCTTGCAACCTGCCCTGCTGATGCCCTTGACTCCCCCTCTGAAGACCTGTCCTCCTGAGTAAGCGTTGCACACCAGGTGGGGTCAGTCACCTCATCGTCCTGCTGCTCTTCCTCCGAATCCTCTGTGCGCTGCTCCCTCGGACTTACTGCCCTTACTACTACCTCACTGCAAGACAACTGTGTCTGATCGTCATCGTCCTCCTCACCCACAGAAAGTTGTTGAGACAGTTGGCGGAAGTCCCCAGCCTCTTCCCCCGGACCCCGGGAACTTTCGAATGGTTGGGCATCAGTGACGATAAACTCCTCTGGTGGGAGAGGAACCGCTGCTGCCCAATCTAAGCAGGGGCCCGAGAACAGTTCCTGGGAGTGTTCCCGCTCCTGAGCAGGTGTTATTGTAGTGGAGTGAGGAGGCTGGGAGGAAGGAGGAGCAGCAGACAGAGGATTCGGATTGGCAGCAGTGGACGGCGCAGAACTGCGGGTAGACGATAGGTTGCTCGAAGCACTTTCTGCCATCCAGGACAGGACCTGCTCACACTGCTCATTTTCTAATAACTGTCTCCCGCGTGGACCCATTAATTGGGCGATGAATGTGGGGACGCCAGAAACGTGCCTCTCTCCTAATCGCGCAGCAGTCGGCTGCGACACACCAGGATCAGGAGCTCGGGCTGTGCCCACACCCTGACTTGGCCCTCCGCGTCCTCGGCCGCGTCCACGTCCTCTAGGCCTACCCCTACCCCTCAGCATGCTGTATTACCAGTGATTTGATTTCACAGGCAGGAAATAAATTGGCGCAAGACTGCAGGCCAAATATAATTTTTGCCCTTTTTGGAAAACGAAAGGCCCCACTGCCTCTAGTGAATGAATTATCTAAGTTTAATAACTGTGCTGTGTCCCTGCTAATGTGTCACAGAACGTGAGGGTAGCAGAGTTATTAACTCTGGCAGAGCAGGTATTTTTTTCCCAATTAAGGAAAGCAAATGGCGAAGCCAGCAGTAAAGCGTAGCTGGGTGCGTCTGATTTAGCAATGTTGTTCACGCAGCTCACACGTCTCCACCGCCCTTAGGACGGACAGAGGCTGGACAAATAGATTTGTTTTCAGTTTTTTTCCACCAAAAGGCAGCACTGCGTATATTCAATGAACATGAGAAGTTTAATAACTGTGCTGTGTCCCTGCTTATGTGTCACAGAACGTGAGGGTAGCAGAGTTATTAACTCTGGCAGAGCAGGTATTTTTTTCCCAATTAAGGAAAGCAAATGGCGAAGCCAGCAGTAAAGCGTAGCTGGGTGCGTCTGATTTAGCAATGTTGTTCACGCAGCTCACACGTGTCCACCGCCCTTAGGACGGACAGAGGCTGGACAAATAGATTTGTTTTCAGTTTTTTTCCACCAAAAGGCAGCACTGCGTATATTCAATGAACATGAGAAGTTTAATAACTGTGCTGTGTCCCTGCTTATGTGTCACAGAACGTGAGGGTAGCAGAGTTATTAACTCTGGCAGAGCAGGTATTTTTTTCCCAATTAAGGAAAGCAAATGGCGAAGCCAGCAGTAAAGCGTAGCTGGGTGCGTCTGATTTAGCAATGTTGTTCACGCAGCTCACACGTCTCCACCGCCCTTAGGACGGACAGAGGCTGGACAAATAGATTTGTTTTCAGTTTTTTTCCACCAAAAGGCAGCACTGCGTATATTCAATGAACATGAGAAGTTTAATAACTGTGCTGTGTCCCTGCTTATGTGTCACAGAACGTGAGGGTAGCAGAGTTATTATAACTCTTGGAGAGCAGGTATTTTTTTCCCAATTAAGGAAAGCAAATGGCGAAGCCAGCAGTAAAGCGTAGCTGGGTGCGTCTGATTTAGCAATGTTGTTCACGCAGCTCACACGTCTCCACCGCCCTTAGGACGGACAGAGGCTGGACAAATAGATTTGTTTTCAGTTTTTTTCCACCAAAAGGCAGCACTGCGTATATTCAATGAACATGAGAAGGTTAATAACTGTGCTGTGTCCCTGCTTATGTGTCACAGAACGTGAGGGTAGCAGAGTTATTATAACTCTTGGAGAGCAGGTATTTTTTTCCCAATTAAGGAAAGCAAATGGCGAAGCCAGCAGTAAAGCGTAGCTGGGTGCGTCTGATTTAGCAATGTTGTTCACGCAGCTCACACGTGTCCACCGCCCGTAAGGACGGACAGAGGCTGGACAAATAGATTTGTTTTCAGTTTTTTGGCACCAAAAGGCAGCACTGCGTATATTCAATGAATAACAACTGTGTTGTCGCCCTGCCTATACAATTCTTTCCCTGCAGTATCAATGGAGGGTGCAATGGTCTGCAGAGGCGATTTTGAGAAGCAAAAAAAAATGCAGCACAGCTAACAGCAGCCTGGACTGTACTGCACACGGATAAATATGGCCCTAGAAAGGACCGTTGAGGTTCTTGAAGGCTACACTCACTCCTAACACTCTCCCTGCCTATGCAGCACTTCTGTCCCTAATGCCAGGTGCAACGGTCTGCAGAGGCGATTTTGAGAAAAAAACATTTGCCACTGCTAACAGCAGCCAACACACAGCTATCAGTGGCCCTAATAAGGACCTTTGGGGGTCTTGAAGCCTACACTAACTACCAATTCTTTCCCTACAGCAGCTCCGGTACAAACAGCACTGTCCCTCATCTAACTCACACCGCATCTGAGGCGAACCGCGGGAGGGGCCGACTTTTATGTTCGGGTGACACCTGATCTTCCCAGCCACTCACAGCAGGGGGGTGGTATAGGGCTTGAACGTCACAGGGGGAAGTTGTAATGCCTTCCCTGTCTTTCAATTGGCCAGAAAAGCGCGCTAACGTCTCAGGGAAGGAAGTGAAAATAACCAGAACACCGCATGGTGTTCGTTACGAATAACGAACATCCCGAACACCCTAATATTCGCACGAATATCAAGCTCGGAAGAACACGTTCGCTCATCTCTACTAGACATTCAAGTGTCATCAGATGTAATTGAAGACGAAACAGGTTCAGAGACAGGATGGGATGTTGAGCATGGGTGGACCTGCAAGACGATGAGGAGGACCATGAGAACCCTCTCTCCTGAGAGTCATTATCTGCAAGCAACTAGAAGCTCAATCCGAAGGACAGCCATAGAGATCGGGAAGCAAGCTGGAGTGGAGATAACAGCAGCGTTCCGTCAGCTGAAGAAGCAGTAATGAGCGTTGCTTGTTGTGAGTTTGTTAACCTGTTTTTAAGCCACCATGCTGTTTATTCTTCTCCTGTACTTGGTGAATTGGGGATGTGCTTAAGTGATCCGCGATTTTAAGTCAGCTTCTGCTGCATTTATGTGGAGGCTTTCAGCTAAGCCAAGTGTGACAGATGTCTGGGTCACTCCACCTGTTGCTGCACCCCTGGTGTGCTGCTGGTTTTAAAAGCAATTTCATAAATTTTACAAGGAGAAATTCTGCAAGAGGAATACAACAACCAAGCATGGGCCTGCTCCAAGACAGCAGGTGTAGTACTTGTTTTTAAGGTAATACCATACATTTTACAAGGAGAAATTCTGCTAGGAGAACACAACACAAAAGCACTGGCCTGCTCCAAGGAACAACAGTAGAACTACCAAAAGGTTGCTACACAAGACAATAGGTGTGCTGCTTGTTTTAAAAGCAACAGATTCTACCAGCTGAACAGAACAGCCAAGCACATGTGTTCTCCAAGGAACAGCTATAGCTATTTCTTGTGCTTTAGAAATTTTTCATTTTGGGAGAAGGAGGAAACATAGCAGAAGCAGGAGAAGGAGAGCAGCAGCAGCACTTTGGGGGGACAGTGTGGTCTTTGATAGAAATCTATGCTCAGTTATATATGAGTAAAAATTGCCAGCATGCTTACTGATCGGTGGAGTCTGCTATGGGGGTGCACGACTCGGGTATAACGGAATCAATTCTGCTGCAGCCCTCCCATTCCTATAAGCAACCTTAAAAAATAACCACCAATGCTTCTTTTTGGATTAAATTGACAACAGCAGCAATTTTATTATAAAATAACAAAACATGTAACATTCTGATAGCAAAACTAGGGGGGAACCTTGGAGCCTCTCTCTTCACCTTCCTGCTGCTTGTCCTTCTTCCTGCTTCTACGTCTTTCTTTTCCAGGAACTGGCTCCTCCTATGTCTTTCCCACTAATTTTTCCTCAGTCTCTCTGCCTCCCCCTCCCTTTTACCAGAATCTTTTCCTGTAATTAACCTCTTCTTTCCCCCATTAACCCTGTCATGCCTGCCTTCTCCTAATGCCATGTGGACTTCATCTCTGCCATTCCTTGAGTCGGGTATAAAAGAGTCAATTCTGCTGCAGCCGCCCTTTCCTATAACCAACCTTAACAAATAACCACCAATGCTTCTTTTTAGATTAAATTGGCCACCGCAGCCATTTTATTATGAAATAACAAAACATATAACATTCTGATAGCAAAACCAGGGGAAATTCTTGGAGCCCCAATTTAATCTGTTGCCTCACCAACCAGGGAAATATTTGTAATGCCTCTTGCCGCACACCACCACTTTCCCAAACTACGCCTTCCGCTTAAAAGCAACTTGCTCGGGATACCCACACTCACCAACTAGCCTCTAATCGCCTACCTCCCAACACCGATTTTGTGCTGACTCAAAGGAACCCCCCCCCTTAACCGCCACAGCCAGCATGGCTTGACCCCCTCAAGCCTGCACCACACCCCTCAAAACCAGAGCACGCTCAATGCCCTCCTGAACTGGCAATAACCATAAATCTGTTTCAGTAGTATTCAAATGAATGCCATCATCTCTCACCAGACTCCAATTCCCCATGGCTAACTGCCAGTCCCCCATTTTGCCCCACAAAACGAGAAACCTCTCTACTAAAATTTAATGCGAGCCTTATCTAGCCCCCTCACTGATCTAGCAAACCGCCACATTTTCTGAGGAACAATTTCCGACCAAACAATAATCAAACCTTGATATGACGGCAATAATCTAAGCCTGTCATACATCATGTCTCTAGACAAATCCTTAAAAGGCCTCCTCCCTATGTCGTTCTCCCCCTATGTGCAGAACTAAAATGTCTGGGACCCTGTCCAGACTCTGTACATTCTGCAACACCTTGCACCAAGACATTTCCCTTACACCAATCCAACGTATCACTGCTGTACTCCTGTCAAACCTCAACTGCCTCCCGTCTGGCCGCACAACTGCCCTTTCCGCTCCCCAGTAAACACAAGAATTCCCCAGTATCCAAACTTACGCTGGTCTCTGATCTGTAACAACAAAAAACACAAACCATGCGATAAGTCACCTTCATCCACCACCCTCTTTTACCAGAAACTTCTCCTGTAATTAACCCCTTCTTTCCCTGTTAACTCTGCCATTCATGCCTTCTCCTATTTCCCTGTGGGCTTCAGCATAGGCATTCCTAAAGTCAGGTGAAATCCATACCTGGTTCATTTCTATTAAACGTCAGGCGGTCCACATAGTTTGTGGACAAGTGGTTGTGTCTGTCAGTTGTCAGAACCAAGCTGTGCTGAACACCCTTTCTGATAGCACACTGGCAGCAGGGCAGGTAAGCACCTCTAAAGCATGTTGTGCAAGCCCTAGCCACCTATCCAGTTTAGACGCCCAAAAATCAAAGGGAGAAATGCTATATCTGAGTACTTACTCTTCACTGCTAGAATGAGATTTGTTATTTTGGCCTTGTAGCAGGGATCAAGGAGGGTGGCTACTCAGTAATGATCTGTTGTTTTGATGTGGGCTATGCGATGATCCTTCTGCAAGCACTGCAGCATAAATTCACTCATATGCTTCAAAGTGCCTAAGGGTAATAGCTTCCTTGGAATCAGACCTAAGAGTGTCCTCCGGCTGGTCCCACCATCCAAGTGGAATAGCTAGGCTTAATGATGCCCCCCCTCTGGTTCTGGTCCTATATCATTCCCCTTCTCTTCTTCCTCTATACTTTTCCCATGGGTTGAGAAATGTCTTGGAGAAGATGTCCCCGTTTTTTGCCCAAAGCCACCCATCCTGCAGTGTTGAATAATGGCAGACAGCTGGTAGATTTATATCCCTTCCTCCTCAACTTCCTCCTGTTACAACAACACTTCATTGTCCCTGTAGCATCTGGCAGACAACAGGGATGCTCATACTGTTTAGTGTGTCATCACGACTGACCATTTTGGTCGCTTCCTTTAAGCATGCTAAAATGGCACACATGTCTTTGATCTACAGCCATTCCAAAGGCATCAAGTGACCGACCTCCCTATAGCATCTGCTAATAGCATACACCATCTGATACTCCATGATCGCTCTCTGCTGCTGGATTAGCCTCTGCAACATATGCAACGTGGCATTCCACTGTATAGGCACGTCACAGATAAGACAGTTGGGTGGTAGCCCAAACTGTCGCTGCCCCTCACCAAACGAGAGGTGGCTGGGTGTAAACGCCGAAAATAGGAGCACAGTTTCCTGACTTTTTTCAGCACTGGATGTAAACCTTGGTATTTATTTAGGAAGCCCTGCACTACCATGTTCATCACATGAGCCAGGCAAGATACATGTGTGAGATTTCTGAGCCAAAGGGCTGCCAGCGGGTTGACCCCATTGTCACACATGACCTTGCCTGGCTTTAGATTGTCCGGGATCAGCCACATGTCAGCCTGGGCCTGCTGAAATGTCAACAGCTCTTCAGCTATGTGGCTGAACTCCCCTAGACATATGACTTTTAGGACAGCATTTTATACCATCTCTCAATGTACAGACCACAATTCGTATATGTATATAAACGTGATGCAGGAACATTCTCTGCTTCCCCTAATAGAACCTTATTTAAGTTCTCTGTTGGTATACAAGCTTTCACACCCAGCAGCAATATATCTTCTGTAGAATATCTGGCCCTAACAACGGACCGCGTTTTACATAGGCATATAAACATGGTGCAGCTTCTCTGTCCTGTGCTCAACTGTAAAATGGTCACTGGTTACACTGTATATGTATGCTACATACGGCTAGGTCATGTGATGCAGGCATCCAATGAAACTGCTGCACATATGCAAGATGGAGGATACATTTGGTGACATCAGCAAGGCACCGTGGATTCTGATTGGCTGCACACTGACCTCTGCAGCAAGCATTATCTGAAATTTGAATTTCCCATGATTTTTGTAAAAAATTGGTTCTGAATAACCTGATTTGATTTTGCAAGAATCAGTTTTAGTTCATTCTCAATCTGTTTCGGGTAATATTGTACCAGAGTCCATAATGCCTACTTCAGTTTTGCCATTGTTTGATGAGGTATATGGGTACTCCTGAGGCTTTAGTTAAGGAAGTTTTGCCTTTAAAGTTAACCGCTTTGGGCTTGCATCTTTCTTCAGCTACCAAGAAAAAAAATATTACAAAGGTGAACTTGTGGATCTATTGTCTCCTTTATCATCTACTAAAGAGACATTTTTTAAGAACAAAGGGGATGAGTAGCGCAGGAGAATCACTCGCAAATCGTTTAATTATTCATTGCAAGCATTTCATATTTTTCAGTGGTAATGAGTGAAAAACATCTAGGACAATGCTCAGGTTTATTTTAACTCATTAGCATCATCTTGGAGGCTTCTAAGAATTTTTGGGGCATGTTGTGCTACATGTATGATGAGATGTTTAGACAAAAAATTGTGTTTTACCCACAAATGGGGAGTGAAAAATGTCAGTTTATGGTTAAGTATTATGTTCAGCCAACATCAACCTAATTTAAACAGAACCCAAATCCTACTCAGTTATTTAAAGGAAAAAATGTTTTTTTTTGTTTTTTTATGAGGTGTAGTGTAAGCGCTCACACCCACTTGCAGTTTTTTTTAACGCTGCGATATTGCTGCGTTTCTTTAAACGTGATTGTCAATGTGACTTTCTAATGTTAAAAATGCATCGCAAGTTTGTGCTTTGCGATTTTTGTGCGATGCGTTTTTAACATTAGAAAGTCCCATTGACAATCGCGTGAAAAAAATGAGCAAGAAAAACGCAAGCATGCAGGAGCCCTAAGTGGTCATCTAAGTGTAAGGCCTCCTTCCCACGAACGGATTTCCGCCGCGTAATTCGCGGCGAAAACCCGCTGCGTTGCCCGCAGCTATTAGGTTCTATTGAACCTAATAGCACAATGCTCACGATGCGTAATTCCACCGCGGAATTACGCACCGCGATTTCTCCCGTCCTCACCCGCAGCATGCTCTATTTTCTGCGGGTGAGGACGGGCTGTACGCACTGACGGCTTCCATTGCAGTCAATGGAAGCCGTCCGTTCACGCTATCTCCCGCTGTAACCAGCGGGAGATAGCGTGAAAAAACGCTTTCCCGCCCACCGCCGTGCGTCATATGACGCCATATGACGCGGCCGGCCGCGTCACGTGACACGGCCGCCCGCGTCACGTGACACGCTCGGTGACGCGGCGGCGGTGGGCGGTGACGGGCGGTGACAGGCGGTGACGCGGCGGCGGTGGGCGGGGAAGCGATTTCACGCTATCTCCCGCAGGTAAGTATAGGGGCTCTGGGGGGCGCCGTGACGGGCTTCACAGCGTAATATTATGCGGCGGAGCCCGTCACGCTCGTGGGAAGGAGGCCTAAGTATGAACATGAGTGTACATGTTGTGCATCCCATGATTATGTAGTGGCCCAGAGTTAATGGGGTCCCCTCCAGAATGTTCTATGTCTGTCCTGTGCCATTGTCTTGTCAGGGTCATGTTTGTGGAGGGCATTAGATTTATGTGGATTGGATGTTTACAGGACTGAAAGAAGTAATGTCTGGTATGTTCTGTCCTGTCTAGAAAACGTATCATTTTGTGTGAATCGTTTGTGGTCACGTGGGGGTGTTATGTATAAGTGTTTGCAGCATGAAAGAAGAGAGAGTGAAGTGTGAGTTGCTGAGAAGAGAGGAGCAGTGCAGTCAGAGAGAGGAGACACTACAGGAAGGCTGCCAGATCAGTCCATGTGTGAATCATGGAGGAGGCCGAGCAATTGTCTGATGCTCAGCCTGGGCCCGTTCAACCTAGGAATCCTCTGTACTACTGCTGAGTACTGAGAGAATGGAATCACTTATCAGCGAGAAGAGAAGAAAGCAAGTGTGAGTGTTTTGCCAGTGGAAAAAGTGATTGCCGGGAGTTAAAGGACCTGTAGATAACTTGGACTGTGGATTGTTCCAATACCCTGTGAGTTCCACTGAGATAGAAGTCTTGTATGCTGTGATTTCTGCTACTGTTATTGACTTTATTGAGAAGTTAAGTAAATGAACAAGATTGCTCATTCCCGGTTTTGTTACAAAATATATTCTTCTGGTGTTGGACTATTTTATTTGTCTACGAGATCCACTCCAGGAGGAGGAACGGTGGCGTCACTAGTGACAATTGGACTTAAGGTAACCCCTGGTTACTATTTCTGTTATCTCCCCAGCGGTGAGGTTTCTAAGAAAATCATGGTTAGAGGTCAACCCAACAGGGCGATGGCACGTCTGCTTCTGTGAGCTTTAAGGAGTGTTTTTTTATTCCTAGTTTTAAAGGTGAAGGTTGTATTATTATTGAGGATTTAAGATTTGTACAAGATCTTTACAATTGAACCTTGGCTTATTTGAGGAAAAAATTATCAAGGAAGTTTTAGAAAGCAGGATGGTTGGCCTATGTTCCTCTTCTTTTAGTAATTTCAGGATATCATGGGGCGAGAGCTAGTATACTAAATTCCCTCCCACCTCACTTTTGTGACATCTCACATAGGCTCCCATAGGAGTCTATGGGACCAGCTGCCATATTCCGGACAAAAAGACCTATCTTACACACCGGAAAATTGCCCATCTGAACTGATGCATTGGAATACAATGCATCAGATGGACGCCAGTGACATATGGCAGCAAAATTGCTGCGATAGAATACTCATGTAACTTCCATGATTTAAAAGCCCGTGTGACTTCCATGACTTACAACCTCTCTGTCCTTCCTGCACCTGCAATTGCTAGCAGTGACCTTCTATAGCCAGTGATTGGCTGCAGCAGTCACATTTTAGTGGCAACCAGGAAGTACAAAGAGTTTGTGAAGCAATTTTAAGTAATGAGAAAAAACTTTTAACAGTAAATTCTATTATGACAAATGCCTCCCTATGGCTTTCACATTGTCATGTTAATACTTGGAGGCTATTTCAACTTTCATAGAGTTTGTAGTTTTGTATGGAAGGAGTACTTTTGACTATATGTCTTTTAACCCTCTGCAATCCAATTTTGGATTCCGGGTTTCCTAGGGGGCTTTCTTTTTCTGCCATTATACCATGGCGCCATCTGCTGGCTAGAGCCAGTACTGCAGTGTGGGACATGCTGGAGAGGCCCCCTGACAACAGAGCGGCCAGTAATATACAGTAAGAATACCCTGCCAGACGTCTTCCGACATTGGAGCTATACAGCCTTCAATCAGAATGTCTTCAGACGTCAGACAGTGGATTGGAAAGGGTTAATATTCAAAAATTCTGCGGTATTTTTCCCATAGCACTGGTGAGCACTTTAAAACATTCCTAAAATATGATGCAATGGACTTGCACACTGCACATACACCTGTTTTGGACCCGCAGGCTTAGCTGGATTAGAACACTTCACAGTATAGCTACAAAATGTCTCAATGGATAACTTAGTAGAAATATCTTGTAGCATCATCCATTTTTTATATCTTCACTACAGACAAAGGCGGGGGGGGTCTACTATGGAAAGGTTTTGAAGTCTACTCTCAACCTCCGGGGCTTATGAACATCAGCTCCCCCCCAGACCGATTTGCCACATAACCACTGAGATGGATGTTAAAGGGGTTGTCCCGCGCCGAAACGGGTTTGTTTTTTTTTCAATAGCCCCCCCGTTCGGCACGAGACAAACCCGATGCAGGGATAAAAAAAACAAACAGATAGTACTTACCCGAATCCCCGCGGTCCGGCGTCTTCATACTTACCTTGTGAAGATGGCCGCCGGGATCTTCACCCTCGGTGGACCGCAGGGCTTCTGTGCGGTCCATTGCCGATTCCAGCCTCCTGATTGGCTGGAATCGGCACACGTGACGGGGCGGAGCTACGAGGAGCCGCTCTCCGGCACGAGCGGCCCCATTCAGCAAAGGAGAAGACCGGACTGCGCAAGTGCGTCTAATCGGGCGATTAGACGCTGAAGATTAGACGGCACCATGGAGACGGGGACGCCAGCAACGGAGCAGGTAAGTGAATAACTTCTGTATGGCTCATAATTAATGCACGATGTACATTACAAAGTGCATTAATATGGCCATACAGAAGTGCTTACCCCCACTTTGTTTCGCGGGACAACCCCTTTAAGTATAATGTTGTTTGCTTTTCCGTATCTTACTAATACACTGTATGTTTGTCCTGTTATTCTCGCCATGGAAACCAACCATACAACAGTAGTTCATAGGGAATTTCTGGAGGCCAATAACATTTGCTTATCTAAATGCATAAAAGAGGACCTGAGGCTGAGGGCTGAACTTCTGGTTTCAATCATTGTGGCAGAAGGATTTTGTTGAGGTCCATTCCTTGCGTTTATTTACCAATGTGGTAGGAGCTACAGGTTTTGGTGAATTTTGCAACTGCATCTGATTTTTTGAGCCATAACAGGTGTCTAGGGTTACCGATATAGTGGTGCTTAAGCTGTTCCTTCTAGTGGTTTCATTTGTGTTATGGGACCTATTTTTCAAAAACAAATTAGTTCGGCTTCATACTGATAAGCATTAAAGGGTTTGTCCAAGATTTCTTTAATGAAAAACCATATTCCTGATGTACCAAAATACCAAATAGTAATATACTCACCTCACCAGGCTCTCTGCACTTTCCACACCACTGCTCAGGTTTCTGTGCCTTGTGTTTTCAGTCAGCCTGTGAACAGGATATGGCTGCTGCAGCCAATGACAGAACTCAGTGATCGATCATTGATTTCATTCATTGAGGCAGTTACTTACACACATTCTCGCCCAGATCAAGCATTCTCATTTTATATACCAACCTTTTATGCTTCACCGTATCAAATGCTTTGGAAAAATGTAGATATACAATGTCCAATGACTCTCCGTTGTCCAATCTAGAACGTACCGCCTCATAGAAGCTGATCAGTTTGGTTTGTCATGAGGGGTAAGCATGTGCCAACGTGGAGTTATACAACTGTTTTCACTGAGGAATTCCAGGATAGCATCTCTTAGAAACACCTCAGCAGCTTTGTCTATCGGGGTGCCAGGATGCCCAAGTGGCAAAGCATATTTTCACGGTCTCTGCTTTCATATGGGACCCCAAGTTTTGTATGAAGGGACTGTTTCACTAATGACAACTTGGATTGAACGGATTTTGTGACATTACGATAATAACATTATAGGGCTACAAAGTGCCACCCACGTGACATCGGAAGTCAACATCTTAAAGATGATTCATGAAAACGGGAACATAGGTGTGAAGCCAACACTCACAATCTACAAAATTAACCCATCAGCGAATTTCGGGCTATTTGCACCAAAGCTAAGACTGATCAATGCACATTTACTGTCACTCTGCTCTTCTACTCATGACAGTCGATTTGAGACCTAATTTGACCATATGCTATAAAAGGGGCAAAATAAGTATTTTTATTTTTAGCATTTTTTAATCAATTAGACCCCAAAACATAAGGGCTAGAGATGAGCGAGCGTACTCTTCCGAGCTTGATGCTCGTTCGAGTATTAGGGTACTCGAGATGCTCGTTACTCGAGGCGAGCACCACGCGATGTTCGAGTCAATTCCATTTCCTTCCCTGAAAGTTTTGCGCCATTTTCTGGCCAATAGAAATGCAGGGAAGGCATTACAACTTCCTCCTGTGACATTCCAGCCCTATCCCACCCCCGTGCAGTGAGTGGCTGGCGAGATCAAGTGACCCCCGAGTATTTAAAGTGGGGCCGCCCCCGCGGCTCGCCACAGTCACACACTGGGAGAGATCAGGGACAGTGCTGGTGCTGCTATAGGGAAAGTGTTAGTGTAGAAGAACCCTGTGTAGAAGAACCCCAACGGTCCTTCTTAGGGCCATAGCTGACCATGTGCATTACTGTTATGGCTGCTGGTAGCAGTTTTGCAAATTTTGTTTTTTTTGTATATCGGGCGTGCAGCCCCATTACAGCTATAGCGTTCTCAGGCTGCAGTCTGTACTACATAGTATAGGGACAGCGTTGCTGAGATAGGGAGAGTGGTAGTGTAGGATCCTGTGTACAAGAACCCCAATGGTCCTTCTTAGGGCTACCTGTGACCATGTGCATTGTATGGGTTGTCTGATGGGAGCTGTAGTCCATCACTATTGCACAGCTAGGCCTGTTAGCAGCCTTCCGTATAATTTTTTTCTGGCTGCAGTTTGCGTTACATAACCGCTGTCAGCCTCCAACTGCACGCCAATAATTCCAAAAATTTTTACACCGCTCTGTCTGCCGTCAACTTCACGCACAGCGTATGGCGACAGCCCCTGATAGAGGGAAAGTCATATACACGCTATATAGCCGGTATTCTTTTTCAAAAAATTTTTTAAATAAAAGCTCCTTCTTACGGCTACCTGTGACCGTGTGCATTTTACAGGTTGTCTGATGGGAGTTGTAGTCCATCACTATTGCACTTAGGCCTGTTTGCGGCCTTCCTGACTATTTTTTTCTGCCTGGAGTTTGCCTTACTAGACTGCTCTCAGCGACAGACTATGCACATAATTCCAAGATTATTTACACCAGGCTGTGTCTGCAGTGAATTAGAGACGCACAGCATACGGCCACAGCGACTGATAGAGGGAAAGGGATATACACACTATATAGCCAGTATTCTTTGACCCAAAAAAACTAAAAGCTCCTCAGTTGGGCTACCTTTGACTGTTTAAATTTCACTGGGTGTCTGATGGGAGTTGTAGTCCATCACTATTGCACTTAGGCCTGTTTGCGGCCTTCCTGACTATTTTTTTCTGCCTGGAGTTTGCCTTACTATACTGCTCTCAGCGACAAAGACTACGCACATAATTTCAAGATTATTTACACCGGCCTGTGTCTGCAGTGAATTTGACGCTCAGCGTACGGCCGACACAGGTACTTATAGAGGGAAAGTGATATATACAGTATATAGCCTGTCTTCTTTTTCAAAAAAAAACCAAAAAGCTCCTTCGTTGGGCTACCTCTGACCGTCTGTATTTTACTGGGTGCCTGGTGGGAGTTTTGGTGCATCACTATTGCATTGCTAGGCCTGCTTGCGGCCTTTCTTCCAATTTTTTTCTGCCTGGAGTTAGCGTTACGATTCCGCTCTCTGTGTGAAAGTGTACGTATATAATTGCATAATTATTTACAGCAATCTGTGTCTGCTCTATTCGTAATCCACCATGCTGAGGGGTAGGGGTCGAGGATGTGGATGCGGGCGAGGATGCAGAGTTCCAAGTGAGGGTGTGGGCACAGGCCGAGTTCCTGATCCAGGTGTATCCCAGCCGGCTGCTGCAGGATTAGGAGAGAGGCAAGTTTCTGGGGTCCCCAGCTTCATATCACAATTTATGGGTCCACGTGGTAGACCTTTATTGCAAACAGAGCAGCGTGAGCAGGTCCTTTTGTGGATGGCAGAAAATGCATCCAGCAATGTATCAGGCACCCAGTCTTCTACACAGTCCACTGCTAAAACTCTGAATCCTCTGGCTGCTGCTCTTCCTTCCTCACAGCCTATACTGCTGCTACAAATATGGTACTGGGGTCTGCATATGCTTCTGCTACATAAATGTTACAGGGGTCTGCTGATACTGCTGCTACAAAAATGTTACAGGGGTCTGCGTATACTGCTGCTAGAGAAATGTTCCTGGGGTCTGCCTATACTGCAGCTACAAAAATGTTACAGGGGTCTGCCTATACTGCTGCTACAGAAATGTTCCTGGGGTCTGCCTATACTGCAGCTACAGAAATGTTCCGGGGGTCTGTTTATACCTTTGCTAGAGGAATGTTACAGCGGTCTGTCTTTACTATTGGTGCACTAAGTCTTCCCATCGCGGTGTTTTACCTATGTGGCACAAATAATACAGTGACTGACTAGGCTAGAATTGCTGGCCGAGGCCAAGTTGCTTGGCGGGGCGAAACTCTCCCATGGTTGGGCACTCCGATTTCTTCCTGTGTAGTACCATCTTTGTGCACTTACAGCATAGGCTAGGCCAAGGAACTCAAAGACTGCCCCTTCCAGTGTTGAGCTATCTATGTTACGACACATGGATTTCCCATTGCTATGTAACTCAGGGCACCTTGGATCACAAAGGTGGAGGCTTGGAACCGAGCCTGACCCTGGGCCCACTAATGTGCTTCCCACACAGACTATAGCGGGTCCTGGTCATGGTGTCTTGGGCTTGTAATGCCACCTCCTCCTCCTGCTTGGGGTCAGGGGATCAGCACTGGGCATCATGTATTTTCTCCCGTGTTACCACAGTTATCTGAGACACTGGTTTGGGCCAAAGAAGAGGAGCGTTACTGCATTGATGAGACCTTCACAGCTGTACTAGCATCGGAGTCTGCTCTATGCCCACGATTGCTGAGGGTGTGTGCAGAGGCCTATATACTCGGCACAGTGAAAGTCTGGCATGTTTGGGCACAATCATTTCTTCATGTTTATTACTGTCTTTGTGTTCCTTCGGCTCGCCTACGCTGTGGGTGCACAAAGACTTCTTATAGCGGTGATTTACCTGTCCGGCACAAAGTCACTGACTGACTTGGGTAGGGTGCATAGTGCAGATGGTTTTCCACTTGCGGTGTAGATAGAGCTATCCTACACCTAGACAGAATGAATACTGTGTGGGCACATGGACTTCCCATTGCTATGTCAGTCGCGACACCTTGGGTTTCACAAGGTGTTTGCTTGGACAGAGCCTGGCCAAGGGCCCGCTCACATCCTTCCCACACAGGCTACAGCAGGCCCTGGTCATGGTTTCTTGGCCTTGTAAGGCCACCTCCTCCTCCTGCTTGGGGTCAGGTGATCAACAATGTGCATCATGAATTTACTCTTGTGTTACCACAGTTATCTGAGAAACTCGTTTGGGCCAAAGGAGAGGAGCGTAACTGCATTAATCAGACGTTCACTGCTGTACTAGCATCGGAGTCCGCTCTATGCCCGCGATTGCTAAGGGTGTGGGCAGAGGCCTATGGCCTCGGCGCACTTTAAGTCTGCCATGTTTGGGCAGTCTGATTCCTTCATATTTAATGCTGTCTTTGGGTTCCTTCGACTCGCCTATGCTGTGGGTACACACAGACTTCCCATAGCGGTGATTTCCCTGTCCTGCACAAAGTGACTGACTGACTGACTTGGGTAGGGTGCATAGTGCAGATGCCTATCCCCTTGCGGTGTCGCTAGAGCTATCCGACACCTAGACAGAATGAATACTGTGTGGGCACATGGACTGCCCATTGCTATGTCAGTCGCAGCACCTTGGGTCTCACAAGGCATTTGCTGGGACCGAGCCTGGCCAAGGGCCCGCTCACATCCTTTCAACACAGGCTACAGCGGGTCCTGGTCATGGTTTCTTGGCCTTGTTAGGCCACTTCCTCCTCCTGCTTGGGGTCAGGTGATCAGCAATGCGCATCGTGCATTTTCTCTCGTGTTACCACAGTTATCTGAGAAACTTGTTTAGGCCAAAGGAGAGGAGAGTAACTGCATTAATGTTACAAGGGTCTGCCTATACTTCAGCTGCAGAAATGTTACAGGGGTCTGCCTATACTTCAGCTGCAGAAATGTTACCGGGGGCTGCCTATACTTGAGCTGCAGAAATGTTACAGGGGTCGGTCTATACTGCTGTTACACAAATGTTACAGGGGTCTGCCTATACTGCTGCTACACAAATGTTACTGGGGTCTGCCTATACTGTTACTACTGAAATGTTAGTAATACTGGGCTATGCCTATACTGCCGCTACGGAAATGCTACAGAGGTCTGTGTATACTGTTACTACTGAAATGTTACTGGGGTCTCCCTAGACTTCTGCAACATAACTGTTGGTGGGGTCAGCTTATACCTTTGCTACAGGAATATTACAGGGGTCTGTGCATAGTATGGGTGCACTGTTTTCCCATCGGGGTGTTTTACGCATCTGGCCCTAAAAAAAAACGCAGTCTGACTAGGGCATGGAGTGTGGGCCAAGGCCAACCTGTATTTGATCTCACGCAATGGGATTTATTAACGTACCGTCGGTGGCTTCCTGGGACCCACCCATGCTGTAGGTCCACACAGACTTCCAATAGCGGAGTTGTACCTGCCTGTGACTATTAATGAAAAAAACCCAGTCTGACTCGGGCATGCAGTGTGGGCCGAAGCCCACCTGTATTTTATCTGACGTTAGCTCAGCTGTCCGGGGTACTGCAATGGGATTTATTAATGTACCGTCGGTGGCTTCCTGGGACCCACCCATGCTGTGGGTCCACACAGACTTCCCAGAGCGGAGTTGTACCTGCCTGTGACTATTAACTAAAAAAACCCAGTCTGACTAGGGCATGCAGTGTTGCCCGAAGCCCACCTGTATTTTATCTGACGTTAGCTCAGCTGTCCGGGGCACTGCAATGGGATTTATTAATGTACCATCGGTGGCTTCCTGGGACCCACCCATACTGTGGGTCCACACAGACTTCCCAGAGCGGAGTTGTACCTGCCTGTGACTATTAATAAAAAAAAAAACAGTCTGACTAGGGCATGCAGTGTTGGCCGAAGCCCACCTGTATTTTATCTGAGGTTAGCTCAGCTGTCCGGGGCACTGCAATGGGATTTATTTATGTACCGTCGGTGGGTTCCAGGGAGCCACCCATGCTGTAGGTGCACACAGACTTCCCATAGCGGAGTTGTACCTGCCTGTGACTATTAATAAAAAAAACCCAGTCTGACTAGGGCATGCAGTGTTGGCCGAAGCCCACCTGTACTTTATCTCACGTTACCGCAGCTATCCAGGGGACTGCAATGGGATTTATTTATGTACTGTCGGTGGCTTCCTGGGACCCATCCATGCTGTGGGTCCACACAGACTTCCCAGAGCGGAGTTGTACCTGCCTGTGACTATTAATTAAAAAAAAAACAGTATGACTCGGGCATGCAGTGTGGGCCGAAGCCAACCTGTATTTTATCTGACGTTACCGCAGCTATCCGGGGCACTGCATTGGGACAAACAAGAGGAGCGATACAGCGCTAATGAGACGTTCACAGCTACGCTAGCATTGGAGTCCGCTGTAGGCCCGTGATTGCTGAGGATTTGTGCAGAGGCCTATGTCCTGGGTGCAGTGAAAGTCCGCTTCCTGCCTACGATTGCTGAAGCTGTTGGCCGAGGCCTATGTCCCGAGGGAACTGCAACTGCGCCAGGTTGGGGCTGTGGAACTTTTTCCTGGCTAATCCAGTCATTGGAGCGGGGAAAGGAAAGGTAACTGATTTACTGAGCCTGTCACAGATGAACTAGCATTGAAGTCCGCTTCATGCCTGCGTTTGCTGAGGGTGTGGGCTGAGGCCTATGTCCCGGGGGAAGTGCAAGTACGCCAGGTTAGGGCTGTGGAGCTGTTTCCTGCTAATCCAGTCATTGGAGCGGTGAAAGGAAAGCTAACTGATTTAGTGAGCCCGTCGCAGATGAACTAGCATCGAAGTCCGCTTCATGCCTACGATTGCTGAAGCTGTGGCCCGAGGCCTATGTCGTCGGTGCGCTGCAAGTCTGCCATGTTTGGCCGCTCTGATTTATTTATTGTTCATGTCTTGGGTTGCCTAGGACCCACCTATGCTGTTGGTGCACACTTAGTTCCCATCGCTGTGTTTGACCTGTCTGGCACAAAGACACTGACTGACTTGGGTAGGGGGCAGAGTGCAGATGGCTTTCCCCTTGTGGTGTTGATTGAGCTATGCGACACCTAGACATAATGAATACTGTGTGGGAACATAGATTCCCTGTAGCTATGTAACTCATGCCCACGTTTGCAGCTCCTGACGGAGGTGGCACAGGATTAGTATGAAGATCGAACGTCAATTTCTCATCGATTCTCTACAGCATTGTGGGCTATCGCCCCGCCCCTTTTACAGAGGGTCGCTACCTGGCCCTGCCAACCCTCTGCAGTGTGTGCCTCCAGTTCCTCCTCATGGCAGACGCACTTATAAATAGACATGAGGGTGGTGTGGCTATGCGGCCAGCGTGTGGCATGAGGACAGCTGAAGGGA
This sequence comes from Eleutherodactylus coqui, assembly GCF_035609145.1. NCBI lineage: Eukaryota > Metazoa > Chordata > Amphibia > Anura > Eleutherodactylidae > Eleutherodactylus > Eleutherodactylus coqui. The sequence continues at coordinate 37,194,564 of NC_089838.1, read as the reverse complement.
CACCTTTGTGTGCTCTGCGGACGCAGGGTCGTGCGGGGGGTGGGGGGGTTGGGCAGCATGTAACCCAGGAGAAGAGGCAGTGGTGTGTCCCGCAGGCAGTGCTTGTGCTTGGTTGGAGGTAGTGTGGTGCTTAGCTAAGGTGTGCCTTTCTAATGAGGTTTTGTCCGAAGTAAAAATTGTTAGGGTGGGGGGTCACTCTTGACGCTATTGTGGCTTAATAGTGGGACCTGGGAACCTGAAATGCAGCCCAGCATGTTGCCCCTCGCCTGCCCTATCCGTATGTGTGTCGTTTCCATCACTTTCGTAGGTTTTGAAGATTTTCACAAATGAAAACCTCAGCGGAGCATGGGTCATATACAAAATGCTCAAGTCGCTCATTGACTTCAATGGGGTTCGTTACTCAAAACGAACTCTCGAGTATCGCGGAAAGTTCGACTCGAGCAACGAGCACCCGAGCATTTTGGTGCTCGCTCATCTCTAATAAGAGCCATTGGTTAAGTTATTCTGTTAAGTTATTCATTTTGTCTCCCAGAGATGATCGATTTGACACCTGATTCACCTATATTCTGTAAGAGAAGACACACCTAGCCGCTTCAAAAAAAAACAACTATCTTTGAATTTTAACGCTTTTAAGACTCATATTTTTACGTAAATACTTAACATAGAAGTCTGAGCATCAAGAAGAAAGTATCACTCCTCTTCCTGAGTCTGTTTTCAAAAATTTGTGCCTCTGGCTTGCACGGTTCACTCTAAAAATTCTTGAGAGTGTAGCTAGTTCTTTCTGCATGGCTATTGCTTATTTTCAGTAAAAAAAAATCATATCCTGAAAACTAAATGTCCAGAAGCAATGAAATTTTGTAGCCCTGCATGAGGAGTCACTATGAATGATTCTCCTAAATTTGAGGGCTCTTGGACAGATGTAACTAGCGGCAGCTTAGTGTCACGTGTTTCTTCTTTTGACAATTTTTTTCTTAAATAATTACAATCTACCGCTATAAATTCCTTAAAAAAGTTCTTGGGACACAATTCGGTAGCTCATTCGGGTGTGTACCGCAAGAGCAAACCCACCCAGCACCTTTGTAAAACCACAACCTAACATAGAGTTCCAAACATCAGGAGGAAGGCAATGCTTCTCCTCCTGAGTCTATTTACTGAAAATTGTGTCTCTTGATTGCACAGTTTGCTCTAAAAAAAAGTCATATTACCGTGGACAGTTTTTCCATACGGTTATCGCTTATTTTCAATTAAAAAATGAATATCCTGAAAATTATATATCCGGAAGCAATGAAATTTTGTAGGCCTGCAGGAAGTAACACTATGATTGAGTCTCAAATTTGGGGGCTCTTGACAAACAAAATCATTGCCAGGGCAATGTCAGCTGTCGCTTATTTTGCCAATTTCTTCAATAATCACAATTTGCCCTTCTAAATGACTTATAAAATGTTGTTTTTCGATTTCTCAAGACACAATTTGTTGGCTTTTCTTGTGACCGTTCAAATGAGACTCAGTTTGTCAGCATCTAATACACAGGAGTGCCGGACGAGTGTCATTTTTAAGGGATTCGGAAGCTGTTAGACTGGTTAGCATCAAAATCAAAAATCTTGAGTCAAGCACCGTAAATTCGATTGGCTAAATTATAGTCATTCCCTTGGTCTCTATGAGATGATTAATTTGACACCTGCTTCAGCCATATAGCACAAGAGGGGACCCACCTAGCCCCTGCCAAATACAACAACCATCTTTAAATTTTTGCACATTTTCATTATTTAGACTGAAATTTATTTGTAATCAATCACTCAACATAAAGCTCTGAACATCAAAAAGTAGGTAATGATTTTCCTCCTGAGTTGTGCCTCTGGCTTGCAGGGTTCCCTCTAAAAAGTCACGTTTGTGTAGACAGTTTTTCCTCCTGGCTTTCCCTTATTTTTAATTAAAAAATTAATCTCCTGAAAACCAAATGTACGGAGACAATTATATTTTTTAGGCCTGCAGGGGAGACACTTTGATTATCCTCATAAATTTATGGGCTCTTAGAAAAAAATAACCAGTGCCAGCGCAGTGTCACAAGTCTCTTTTTTTGACAATTTTTTCTTAAATAATCAAAATTTATCTCTCGAAATGCCTTAGAAAATGCTGTTTTTCTCTTTCGAGGGGGAAAATCTGGAAGCTCTCCTTGTGACCATTCAACAGTTTGTCCCCACGGGAGTGGTGGACACATGCCAGTTTTAGGGGATTTGTAAGCGGTCGCACTGGTTAGTGTTAAAATCACAAATCTTGAGTCAAATACCGTAAATCTGATTGGCTAAATTATGGAGTCCTTCCATTGGACTCTCCATGATGATTGACTGGACACCTGATCGGGCCATATACAGCAAGAGGGGACCTACCAGTCCCTTTGAAATATGATAACCATTTTTTACTTTTAGCGCATGTTCACTATTTAGACTTTTATGTATTTACACAACATGAAGCTCTGAGTATCAAGGGGGAAGGTAACACTCCTCCTTCTGAGTCTATTTACTGAAAATTGTGCCTCTGAATTGCACAGCTATAAAAAGTCATGTTATTATAGACATTTTTCCTGCATGGCTATCGCTTATATTCAATTACATAATTCATTTCCTGAAAATTAAGTATTCAAAAGCAATGACATTTTGTAGGCCTGCAGAAGGAGACATTTTGAATGATTCACATAAATTCTGGGGCTTTTAGACAAACGTAGCCAGCGCAGTCTCACCTGTTGCTTATTTTGCTAATTTTCTATAAATAATCAAAATTCACCGCTGTTAACGCCTTATAAGATGCTGTTTCTCTCTTTCTTAAGACACAATCTCGTAATGCTCCTTACGACGGTTGAAATGCAGTCCAGGTTGTCACCATCAAATATATGGGAGTCCATGCACCAATTGAAAGGAATTCGTAAGCCATCGAATTGGCTAGTGTTGAAATCGTGAATCTCGAGTCAAAAACCATATGTCGGATTGGCTAAATTATGGAGTCCTTCCCTTCGTCTCTCTGAGATAATTGATTGACACCTGATTTTGCTGTATGCCGCAAGAGGGGACCCCCTCATTCAAAAAATAACCATCTTTAATTTTTAGTGTATTTTGATCATTTAGACACAAAAATGTAGAAATACATTCTGCTTGTTGATCTTATAGCCTACATTTTCCTCAATGTGATCTCCAAAGATCATTACCCTGTATTCTACAGTTTCCTCTAAAATGCCGTACCAGCTTTGCCAGTTTCCCTCGATGGCTACCGTTTATCTTCAATAAAAAAGTTATATCTTGAAAATTAAATGTATGGAAATGATGAAATCTAGCAGGACTAGCAGGAAGAGAGATTTTGAATGATCAGCAAAAATTTGGTGACCCCAAGCAGGGCGTTGTCAAGTGTTGTAATTTTTTTTTATTAAACAATAACAATTTAGATCTTTAGAGAGAAGGTTAAGGGGCAGCGCTCTGAATGAAAAATGTATAAAGAGAAAATAATATTTAAAATTAAAGGCTAAATAAATCCAATGTGTAGTGGCCCAGTACATGCTTTCCTGGCCCCCTCCATAATGTCATACATGTATGTCTTATGTAGATGCTCTGTGCAAAACTGTCTTGTCATTCTGTTATTTGAATCGCACAGCTGCAGCAAATGATGGGTTAATGTCTGCAGGGTGTGAGCTGACTGTAACTGTATTAATACATGTCCTGTCACGGGGTATGAGAGAGGCTATAAATGTGAGCGTTTAGAGCAGGAAAGGAGTTCAAGGTCCATCTTCTGGAGCTGAGAGAGCAAAGCACAGAGGCACATGGGAGCACCTTCAGCCCTCATGTGTTGAAGATGGAGGAGGAGGAGGAGGAGGAGAGATTTCCCAAGCGCAAGGATCAGCATGAACAGTGAATGAGCCCATCCCAAAGAGAGAGCGAGAGCGTGAGCCAGTTCTAAGTTTTTCCTACACAAAGCCCAGTGAGGAGGTATTCTTCTCAATTGTTCATGCCCAAGCGGTTTTGGACTGCTGGGTGGAGGTACGTGTCTACAATTGTCACACATACAGGTGTTCCTAAGTCTGGGATCACTGTGTGGAGGTACTCATTTTCAAGTCTGTCTGTATATATATCCCTGATTCTTCTTGCACTTGGAGCACTGTCTATTTAAGCCTTCTAACATTGGAGTATTCATTCAAGTTAAGTTATTCTAGGCCCTGACCATTTCCGGGGACCTGAGGTACTATATTCTTGCTTGTGGCTCGTTTATTTCCCCGCTGATGTTCATGCCAGGGGGTACCGGAAAGGTGGCATCAACTGTGACAACCTCAGCACCTGTTCTCCCAGTTATTGGACATCCCCATGCCAGAGGTGTCCACAAGAGGCCCAGCGCTGCCCTGGCCTCGGCTGCGTGCATCGGTCCGGGAGGGAGCACGGTAAGCACCACCGTGACAAGTCAGCATCTTGCCCTCCCAGCTCCTCAGCATATGCCATGTGTCCAGGGTCACCGTTTGGGACGCTGAAAATGTGTTGGGGACCAATGATGAAAGGATAGTCGACCTCAAACAAAGATAATGCCCAATCACAACCTGATGCTTCCAAAATCCACCATAAAAAGGTGGAGAGCAACAATAGATCGATTTACACCAGTTTGAAAAATATTGGCAATCCAAGAGAGAACAGCAAGTTTATAAAAAAAATGCTCTAGTGCTCATAGGATAAATGCAAAAGGGTAGAGTTTTTTTTACTCCTCTACCCTTTTGCATTTATCCTGTGAGCACTGCATAATTTTTTTTCAGAAACTTGCAATTTACAGATCTAAGTGCACCCAAAAATACTGTTTATTCCTTTCTCAGGACACATTCTCATACCGCTTCATTGAAACTATGCTCAGTTTATTACCGTCATATATATAGGAGTGCACGCCATGCACCAGTTTAAAGGGGTTAGTATTATAGAGTACACGTTATGTCAAACAGAAAAGTGACGGGTGCCACGCCCCCTTTGACCTTTGATGTCTCTTTGACGCTTGACCTTTGTCCCTCACATTTTTGGTGAAACCAGGCATCCTCCTCTGTCTAGCGGCCCCCACCCTTGCATTCAGGGGGATGTGACATAACAGGGCCCCTTCCGCACATTGCGGCCCCCCACCCTTGCATCAGCATGTCTCATGATAGTAAGGCTTTTGCTATATTTATAGACCGGATTGCTTTACAGATTTTTTTTTCAAGTCTCCTTATGAGTGTGAGGCGTAATACATAGAACGCATGCATCTCCAGCCCTAGTAAGCTTTTATGCATAGCCCTGACAGAGCTGTTATAATAGAGAACACACAGTAGCCAAAAAATTATTACAGCCGGAATAACACAAGGGAGCGTGCTGCCTAAAAAGCGATCAACACAGATGTTTCCCATGGCGTGGTTAAGTTTGTAAATGCTTGTACAAATGTGACTATATATCTGTTAACAGTATACACTGTTATACATAGTTATGTAATAATTCTATAACCCAATTTTTTTCTATTTTTTGCGTATGCTGTATTCATTTATGTAATAACTATCATTCGTATTTTTTATCGTACATTGTTATGTATTCATATTGCCTTGCGAGCTCAATAAAGCTTTTATAAAACTTTCCTTTTTTTTGGCTACTGTGTGCTCTCTATAATAACAGCTATGTCAGAGCTATACATAAAAGCTGACTCGGGCTGGATATGCGTTCTATATATTACACCTCACACTCATAAGGGCTTCTGTTTCCCCATAATCCTATTGTCATTATTCTCACTTAGCAGGTCTTTATATCCCCCTTCCATCTTCTCTGTTAGCAGTCACAGCTAATTAGGGCCTTCTTAGAGCAGATTGGCATCAGGGTTGCCCTTTTCAGGGTAAATCCTCCATTGAGACAAGAAAATTTTAGGAAGCAACAAGATCAGCTTCTCCTGGGATAGATAAGAACTTTAAAGGTGAAATACTTATATAACACTGAACAATAAGTAAGAGAGACAATACTTTTATTCCAAAATTTATGATAAACACGTCGCTGCTATGGACATTGGGGAATAAAGTTTCTTACTTTTTGTACATTACGCATTGTGGAAGCTACCTACTTTCTACTACTTGGATTGTCCCATAAAAATAGCCAGTCATTCATTTATAATCCTCTTCCTGCTCCGCCTGCATTGTAAGGGCTTAATCACATGGGCGCATCCGGGCGCCGATGCGTCTGTCTTCCTGCGGGGTAAGATGGCTGCACTGCAGGTACGGACGATTCTCCACACCGCCGGCAGAAAGAACCAGCTCCATTGCCGGGCATGTGTTCTTTCTTCCGGTGCTCTGGAGAGTCATCTGCACTGCAGGTGCGGCCGTCTTCTTTGTGCAGGAAGGCGGGCGCATCGGCGCCCGGATGCGCTCGTGTGACTAAGCCCTAAAAGCGCAGGAATGATCATCATTGGGATGGCCATCTATGCCAGACAGGTCATCGCATGTATAAGCACTAGAGATGAGCGAGCGTACTCGGAAAAGCACTACTCGCTCGAGTAATTTGCTTTATCCGAGTATCGCTGTGCTCGTCCCTGAAGATTCGGGTGCCGGCACGGAGCGGGGAGCTGCAGGGGAGAGCGGGGAGGAACGGAGGGGAGATCTTTCTCTCCCTCTCTCCTGCCTGCTCCCCCCCGCTCCCCGCTGCGACTCACCTGTCAGCCGCAGCGGCACCCAAATCTTCAGGGACGAGCACAGCGATACTCGGATAAAGCAAATTACTCGAGCGAGTAGTGCTTTTCCGAGTACACTCGCTCATCTCTAATAAGCACCCTCAGCTTCTCCTGATATAGTTAAGAACTAATAAGCAATAAGAACACAGTGGACTCCAGTGCGTTGGTATAAAAATATAGATTTTATTTACACTATTTACAAATAAAAAAATTTAAATGCAATTATAAAAATCTTATTTACACTATCTATGAATAAAAATAAATAAATATATAATTATAAAAATCTTATTTACACTATCTACACTATTTACAAATGCAAAAATATATTATAGAAATAAAAATCTTATTTACACTATCTACAAGTAAAAATATATATAATTAAAAAATTAAAATCTTATTTACAAATAAAAAATATATATATAATTATAAAATTCTTATTTACACTATCTACACATAAATATAATAGATAAATCAAAAAGCATAAATATTAAGAATATATAACTTTTAAAATAAATACTAAAAAATGAACTAAATACAAAACTATAACTGCATAATAACTGTAAATATATAAATAGAAAAAAATATCAATAAATAAAAAAAACATGTGCTGAATGCAGCAGATGGAACATGGTGGCAGGTAGTGGTGGCTAATGGTTTTTTGCTCATAGCTGGTGTCGGCTGGTGGTGCTGTATTTGTTGGTGGCAGATAATAGTATCAGCGGTGGCTGGTGGAGACAGGGGGAAGTTTGATGCTGGTTTGCTGTTCTTGTTCACTGGTGGTATTTAATGATAGACGTTCATGTCTGGTGCTAACAGTTTTTGGCGGTGGCAGATAGTGGTGGTAAATGATCGATGGCAGATGGTGGTGGTAAAGGTGATGGGTGGTGACTGGTGACCTTTCCCTGGTGTTTTGGGGAAGTCACCACCTGGAACAAGAAAACATTTTAAAGACAATTGAGAGAAAACGTCATTCACTACAGATATATATTTATGATCCTCTATAACATTTTTGCCCCCTGTGATGTCTTGATTATTGTTACACTGTGTGGCATTAGATGTTATCTTATGTGATTCCAAACACGCATGACTTGTTATTAATTCTCAATCTTGGCTATTTGTGAATGTGTTGTGTGTAGTAATGTCACTATATCCCCCTGAAGTAATAACTAAGGGTCTTTTTACAGGAAACGATTTTTGCTGGAGTCTGAAATATAATTGTTCAGTGTAAATGCCGGCAGCGACTGAATGATAAATAATTCATTCTTCATTCAGTTTCTGCAGCCATAAAAATCAAACAACGATCAGTCTGTGTAAATAGGCAGTCCTTCATCTATGAACGAATGCCTGTTTACTGTGAATGGAGGTGGGTGACCACAAGCGACCTCTGACTCACTCCGCCTCCATTCATTGAGCGATCATTGCTCCTGTGTGAAAGCACAGGAGGGATTATCGCCAGGATAACTGTTGGTTGCTGAACTTGTCCCGTGTAAAGGCACCTTGAGTGAGCTAGTACAAATGGAGTCCATCCCTTTCTCTACATAGAAGTGTAGATATATTAGTGCTCACCTCATTGCTAACAGTTTAGTTTGGGCTTCTTCTCAGGGGGTAGCCCATAGATTGTAACTGCTGCCTTCGCCAAGTTTAGCTCTTCCTCTTTTTGTCTTTCAGGGCTGAAAGAAAACAAAATTTTTGATGTTAGATAGGAACAATGTTATCTTATGTGTGACGTTGGTCAACATCCAACCAATGCCTTGCATTTATTATCTATCATTCACATGCAGTGTGGCATTAAGACTCCAGGGGGAGCCCAGGGTGGCAGTACCAATGTGGGTCACTAATGGATATGCAGGGCAACCAGCCGAATTATCATGGCGTCATTAATAGGTTGCTGGTCTGCATGGTGAACTACATATATCAGAATGGTCTGGCACCCTGTATCCACTATGTGTGGGAGTGTACACCAAGCAGCCACCCCCTCTATATCAGGAGGCAGTGTGAGTGGGTGTCTTATCGGTGCCCTCACAGGTGTTATTGGCTCCTCCATTTGGTAGTCAGCTACCTGCATGGTGAGAGGAGGATGCATCTATATGCACTCCTCAGTCAGTAAGTAATGGCCATTTTCTGTGATTGTTTTTAATTCTTGATTTCCCCGTCTGTGGTGACGTTGGTGTCATTACTAAAAGTGAGAGAATAGAACTAAAAAACTGGCAGTGAAGAAGGCGCAGGAGGGTCAGCCAGGGCAGGAGCAGGAGAAGCTGACCCGCACCCCACAGGCAAACAGATCTAATCATTAATCCTTTTGGGACCCACTAATTGCTTGTATGTTTTAAACACCAGCTGAACTGACGAAGGGGTTATCCGCGAAATGCGTTTTCATAAGCTGATCACGTACTTTTTTAAATAAAAGGAGAACTTGGATAAGAAGTATGGATGCATAGAGAACGAATGCAGACACAGCTGTAGCACCCTCTACTGCCTCTTCTGTAAGATTGCCACTCGGCCGGTAATTTACCAGCCTGGCTGGTATTTTTCCCGCTAGGCCAGTGCCGGTATTTTTTTTTTTACCGGCCATATTGCAGGCCGGCATTTTGGTCGGGCTGCATTGTCGCCTGCGGGGATGAAGAACACAAAAAATGCGGAGCTTTTGCTAAATAGACTGTCGCAGAATGCCGATATTACATCGTGAAATGCAAGAGAGGAGTTCATTTATAAGGGTGAGACTGTCCAGGGATCAAACATACTGGACTTGATCCATCATGCTACGCAGAGCCATAGCGCTACGAAGAAGAATCACTCTCTGGGCTGGGATGTTTTTACCCGCTTGATGGCCGAGATGAATATGCCTTCTACGGTCATTGGCCACCACGGTACTAGAGAAATTCTCAAGACTATGAAAACAGCTTCAGCCCCCGGGTTTTGCACCCGCTACTCCGCAAAACAAAAACCAGCCTTTCAGCCCTACAACAGCCGGAATAACACAAGGGAGCTTGCTGCCTAAGGGCTCAGTCACACGGGTGTTTTTTCACATGATTTACAGCTGCATTTGCGATCCGCATCTATATAGACCCAATGCTTTGCAATAAGAGCGGTCACATGTGCAATTTTTTCATGCGCACAAACGCATGCAGCGAAAATTATAGGACACTATTCGCAGAACGCATGTAACTGCGCTCTGTGGCAAATCGTTGTGTTCTGTGTATGTGCGCTCAATGTGGCCGGGGGCAGCAGCGCTGACCCCATTGAGAACATATACTAAACATCGTTCTCCTCTGCCACAGCTGTTACAGCTGTGGCAGAGGAGAAGGATGTTCTCTCATTGAATTCAATGGAACCGGCAATACAGTCGGCTCCATTGAAAGCAATAGGCTGCCGGCAAGCGCTGTATTAATTAAAACCATCCTTAAAAAGTGTAAAAAATATATATAAAAAAACCATAAAATCCCCGCCTGCTGAATGAGCTGCCTCTGATTGGCTGAGTGCTGTGACCAATCAGAGGCAGCTCTCAGCTGTCATTTAACAGCTATATTGGCAACATTTCCAATCAATGTTTTTTAAGACTTGGCTCATCTTTACTTTATAGCCGCCCTTCTCTCTGTCTTATCACAAGTCCTCTCTACCTTATCACAAGTCCTCTCTACTCTTGAGACTGAACCATGGCTTAACCCTTTCCAATCCTAGTTTTCCTAGGGGGCTCGCTCTTTTTCTGTTATTATACAACGGCGCTATCTGCTGGCTAAAGCCAGTACTGCATGAGGTGACACGTTGGATAGGCTCCGACAGCAGGGAGGCTGGCAATATACAGTAAGAGAACCCCCAATGGACGTCTTCCAACATTGGAGCTGTACAGCCTTAAATCATAATGTCTTTAGAAGTCAGACAGTGGATTGTAAAGGGTTAAATGTATTTTGAGTCTTCTTTTCTCTTTGATGCTTGAGGTCTCCAGGCCTCCTACAGATGTTTTAACTTTGGTACATTGGCGGTATAAACCTGTTGTTCCACATAGGCCAACAACTGGTTTTCACTAGGAACACGCCTGGCGTTGGCTACAAGGAGTAAAACAAATTATGTTAAAATAATTAGTAATAATAAGCCAAAGAACAAAATCCCATCAGCTTGACATAGATTGCCAATAAAAAACAAAATGCACCAACGAAATCTGGTATTGAGTCCGCCTCCATTTGTCTTAACATTGTGTGTAACCCTCATTGACCCATTTATACATATTTAAGGATGGAGGGAGCTGGTTCAGTCCAATGGGATACTTACTGAGCATCCTCTTAAAGCAGTCCCCCTTCAGATCCACCAGCACTGCTGCATCAGTACCATCTTCCTCTTCTTCTTCTGTCATGTTTCTCTTCTTATTCACAGGAGATCTGGGAAATTAAACATATGAATTAACTAACTCTCATGCTATTGAAAAAGATGGCTGCTGGCACTGCCTATGGATTGTGTTAGGACTGTTACCTGGAGCTCTCCTCTTCATTATTACTCTTCAATGTGGCCAGAATGAACATGCCATGTCAACATAGGAGCAGACATGCAGCCATGTTGGCCATTGAGCCTTCATCACATCTACCACCCGGCTGACATTTGTATACATGAAAATGTCTTGCAGGAGGCAGCGCCTCATGGCTCTATCAGTACTTGCCTGATGGCTGCCATTTGCAATACATTTTCGTTCGCTACTTTGAGTGATATTGCACTCTCTTTGAAATCAATGTTATTATGGAAATCGAGTACAAAGGGCTGTAATAACTGAACGGACATATAGAAGTTTCCATGAAAGTAGCAAATAAAAATGTCTCACTGCTCTTCATTCACTATTAAGAATATCTTGATAGCGCCACAAAGCGCTGCTGCCTCCTAGACATTTTCATTTGCTACTTTGAGGGATACTACAATGTTTGTTCCCTGCAACTGGGAATTAAGGTAACAGTATTCAGGCTACTACTAGAGGCTGCATGGGGATCGAGTTAACAGAACATACAAGCAAGCAAAATCATCTGTGTAGTTAGAAGCTCTTTCTGTTATGAATTTGAAGAAGTGGTAAAACTTGCAGGCGACCCAATGAAGTAAAATCCTCAAAGTAGAAAAAAGACACAATAGCGTAAACTTTAAAGGCAAAGGGAATGGTGAATGAGCCTTCACAGCTTTTGTGTAGTTCCTGTGACGTACGTCATAATGGTCGATGATTTACCAGGCAATGATAGAGTTCCAGGAGGGCGTTAAAAAAGACTCACTTTTGTTCTTCCGGCAGCCTATCGCTGAGCTTTTTGTGGTGTATGAAAGTGTGCCCTGACAAACAATTGAACGACCGAACAAGCGCTATTTAAACTAAAAAAGAAGGGAACGAACCAGTGATATTTTTTTTGCAGGCTGAAACTGAGCAACATACAAAAAGCGAACGAAAAGTGCCCAATGGCTTCATGTTTAGACAAAAAATTATCGGTCACTTTCATTCATCTGAAAGAATTTTGAAAGACAATCATTACGTGTAAATGGGCCATTAAGTTCTATTCAGATAAGCAAATTTAACATCCAAGTTTTGCAAATGACAAAACTCAGAGCCATTAAAGTGAATGTAGTAATTCACCAATGGTCCGTGTTAAGAAAAAAATCATTTGTCCTATTTTGGTGTGTTTTCACCCAACAAAATCGCCCAGTAAAGTCAATGGGTGTGTTAAAAAAAAAGGAATCGGGAAGGGTATCATGTCTACTTAAAGGGGTTGTCTCGCGGCAGCAAGTGGGGTTAAGCACTTCTGTATGGCCATATTAATGCACTTTGTAATATACATCGTGCATTAAATATGAGCCATACAGAAGTTATTCACTTACCTTCCCTGCGCTGGCGTCCCCGTCTCCATGGCTCCATCTAACTTCAGCGTCTAATCGCCCGATTAGACGCGCTTGCGCCGAAGGGTCTTCTGCCTTCGGGTCTGTGCGGCAGCAGCGGCGCTCTGGCTCCGCCCCTTCTACGCATCATCGCGTAGCTCCGCCCCCTCACATGTGCCGATTCCAGCCTCCTGATTGCGCCGATCGCAAAAAACTAAATAAAAGTGCAAAAAAAGTTACATATTCAGCTGCCCCGATGGATCGGATCCATCGGAGCAGCTGAAATTACTCACCCGGGTCCGGCACGCTGCTTCCCGCTCTCCCGATGCTCCGGGCCCCATAGCCGTCCTTCTGCGCATGCGCACCAGGCGGCAATACGTCAGCCGCATGCGCAAAAGGCCCGGCGGCGCGAGAAATTTAAAATCTCCTGGCTCCTGTAGGTAGCCGGGAGGCAGGAGATGTCAGCGGGGACCGCGGTGAGCAGTCCCCAGTACCGCGATCGCCGTTATACAATGGATAACGGCGATCGCGGAAAAGTGAAAAAAAAGTTTAAAAAAAGAAACTCTTCACCTTCCCTCATGGATCGGATCCATGAGGGGAGGTGAAAATACTCACCCCCCTTCCTCCATGTCCTCCGGCCGGTCTCCGGACCCCCCGCTGGCTTCTGCGATGTGCCGATGTGGCGCTCATGCGCAGAAGGCCGGCGAGCCTGGCAAATTCAAAATCTCCCTGCACCCGGCTGTCACAGTTAGCCGAGTGCAGGGAGATATGACTGGGGACCGCTGTATGCGGTTTCCAGTCATATGATCACCGCTATCCATCGGATAACGGTGATCATATAAAGTTAAAAAGTAAAAAAAAAAAAGTTAAAAGTTTATAAAGTTAAAGTTTCATCTCCCCTTACGGATCGTATCCGTAAGGGGGGATGAAATTACGTACCCAAGGTCCCCGGATTTGTTCCCTGATGGGATGTTCATCCGCGGACCTTACCCCAGCTTCGGCGCATGCGCCCGTCAGCATGATGGCGGACGCATGCGCAAAAGGGAAATATTAAAATCTCCCTGCTCCTGGCCACCAAAGGTAGCCAAGAGCCTGGAGATGTCACGGGGAGCCACGGTATGCGGTTACTGGTCACGTGATCGCCGTTATCCAATGCATAATGGCGATCACGTAAAAGTTCTTTAAAAAGTGGAAGTTTCATCTCCCCTCACCGATGCGATCGGTAAGGGGAGATGAAACATCTTCTCTGAGGCTTCCGCATTTGAGTCCAGATGCGATTATCCTCCATGGACCCTTCTGGCTGCTGCGCATGCGCCCGCCGGCAAAATGCCGGACACATTCGCAGGAGTCGGGGAGCCCAGGAAATTGTAAATCTCCTTGCTCCCAGCGACCAACGGTCGCTGAGTACTTGGAGCAGTGACCGGTGGCCTCGTTGAGCGGTCCCCGGTCACGTGATAAAGTAGCGATCTAACATTAGGCCGGTCACGCATGACCGGAGAGGAATTATGGGTTCTGCAAGCGCTTGATCAGCGGTAATCCACGGATCAATCGCATGCATTGGATTGCACAATTCCCCCCAATTAGTGGGTTGGAATTACGTAATCCACTCGCAGAAACAGAACACGGCATGCTATATTTTACCGCGGATATCCGCGACCTAGAGCCCATTGTGCTCTATGACCGCGGATATACCCGCAGCCCATGTGCAAACACATTGTGAATGGGCTACGGGTACCCGGGTCATCTCTAAGCGACGGCGCGGGAAATAAAAACAAACAACGGTGTACTGCGCATGACCGCCTGTGTGAGTAGACAGTTATGCGCAGTACATTATGCGGCCGTACACAGGGTCACAGCCAGGCTCACAGCTGGGATCCACTGTGGGCCTCCACAAGCGGATTCCACCTACGGCCGTGTGAGCCCGGCGTTATTCAGACCGCTACCTGTAATCCATAATTTACAAGAAGCCCCTGGAACGCTCGCCTTCATGCAGTTCCAGGAGCACCTTGTTGAGTGCCTTCTGTGCGAGACCGCTGCACCGCAGCAAGATTACAAAGCCTCACAGCGCCACTTTTTACACCCCATACCTGCCACTGAGGTCACAAAATACCCCCAAAAAGCATGAAAGGAGGGGGGATACACGGTTTTCTTGCCCCATGTGCCCAACTCAACCAGCCTCCGTAATTACCCCTGTCTTCGGACATAAAACGCAGTTTATATTATTACCTTTATCTAATATTTAGGGAATGCCAAAAAATGGGGGGTGGGGGGGATTATTTTTAGGAAGTCAATTTTTTTTCCGTATAAATGGGCAATGGGGCCTGGAATTTATTCAGTTCTGCCCTAAAATCCAGCGGGCATTCCCTCCATTATGGGCCTAGCCATGTGTCCTGTAAGTAGATTAGGGCCACAATGGATATGTTTCTGAACACGGTACAAACAGGGGTATCCATTTTGGAGTGAAAGTCTTCATTCCTATGTACACTGTACAAAAAAACAGTTTTTAAATTGACAAAATTGCCAAAAAATGAAAATCTTAATTTTTTCCTTCTGCTTTGCTTAGATTCATTCAAATACTGTGGGGTCAAAATACGCAGTACACCCCTAGATGAATTTGTTAAGGGGTCTAGTTCTCAAAATGGGGTCATTTGTGGGGGTTTTCTATCGTTTTGGCCGCTCAATGGCTCTACAAGTGGGCAATGGAGCCTGGAATTTATTCCGTTGTACCCTGAAATCCAACAGGTGCTCCTTCTAATAAAGGCCTATCCATGTTTTCTTTAAGTAGATTAGGGCCACAATGGGTATGTTTCTGAACACAGGACAAACAGGGGTATCCATTTTAGGGTGAACGTCTTCATTCCTATGTACACTGGACAAAAAAAACTGTTTTTAAATTGACACAATTGCCAAAAAAATGAAAATCCTAATTTTTTCCTTCTGCTTGGCTTAGATTCATTCAATAACTGTGAAGTCAAAAAAAGTCATCGTACCCCTAGATAAATTCATTAAGCGGTCTACTTTTCAAAATAGGGTCACTTGTGGGGGTTCTCCATCATTTTGGTCACTCAATGGCTCTACAAGTGTGCAATAGGGCCTAAATTTCCTTCAAGCAAAATTTCTGTTCCCGAAAGCCACCGATTGCTCCTTTCATTTTGGGCCCCATTGTGCATCCAGACATAAGATTAGGGCCACAATGGGTATGTTTCTGAGCACAGGACAAACAGGGGTACCCATTTTGGGGTGCAAGTCTTCATTCATATATGTGCTGTACAAAAAAACTGCTTTTGAAATGACAGAATTGCCAAAAAAATGAAAATCGCAATTTTTTTCCTTCGGCTTGGCTTAGATTCATTCAAAAACTGTGAAGTCAAAAAAGTCATCGTACCCCTAGATAAATTCGTTAAGGGGTCAACTTTTCATAATGGGGTCACTTGTGGGGGTTCTCCATCGTTTTGGTCACTCAATGGCTCTACAAGTGAGCAATAGGGCCTAAATCTCCTTCTAGCAAAATTTCTGTTCCGAAAGCTACCAGTTGCTCCTTTCATTTTGGGCCCCATTGTGCATCCAGACATATGATTAGGGCCACAATGGGTATGTTTCTGAGCACAGGACAAACAGGGGTATCCATTTTGGGGTGCAAATCCTCATTTTCATGTGTACTATAGAAAAAATTCCTGTCTTTAAAATGACATATTTGCAAAAATATGAAATTTTAGTTTTTCTCTTCTAAATTGCATTGCCTCCAAAAAAAAAAAACTGTGGGGTTAAAACGCTCATGACACCCCTCAGTGAATATGTTAAGGGGTGTAGTTTTTAAAATGGGGTTATTTGTGGGGGTATCTATCATTTTGACTCCTATGAACCTTTCCAATCTTGGCTTGGTGTAGGAAAACAAAGTGTTTCTCAAAATGCTGAAAAGTAATGTTAAATTTGTATGTCTTCTAAATGGTTAAAAAAACACGAACGTTTTTCCAATATGCACCCAAAATAAAGTAAACGGATGGAAATATATATCTTAGCAAAAATTTCTATATTAAGTTTGCACATATCTGAGATATTGCAGTTGGAAATGTGAAAAAATGACGATTTTTTCAACATTTTCCCAATTTTGGCACTTTTAATAAATAAACACAAATTCTAATCAGCATTTTTTTTCCCGCCTAAATGAAGTACAACATGTGGCGAAAAAACAATGTCAGAATCGCTTGGATATGCAAAACCTTTCTGGTGTTTTTCCATGCTAAATTGACAAGTGTCACATTTGCAAAATTTGGCCTGGTCATTAAGGCGCAAACAGGCTTGGTCACTAAGGGGTTAACCCTGTCCAATCCAATTTGTATCCTGGTTTCTCCTTTTCTTCCATTATACACGGCGCTATATGCTGGCTAAAGCTAGTACTGCATGAGGTGACACGTTGGATAGGCTCCGACAGCAGAGAGGCTGGCAATATACAGGAAAAGAACCCCAACGGACGTCTTCCAACCTCGGATCTGTACAGCCTTAAATCATAATGTCTTTAGAAGTCAGTCAGTGGATTGGAAAGGGTTAATAGGACTTTCTAATGTTAAATACGCATTGCATTTTTAACATTAGAAATTCCTATTGACATTCGGGTTAAAAAAAAACACAGCGATATCGCGATCGCAAGTGTGAAGGCACCCTTACAAGGCCATGTTAGCCTTATGGACCAACATCTTGAGGAGACAGACATGCAGGAAAGCCTGCTGCATAGGGAATCCAATCAGAGATGCAAAGAAAACCGCCCCGAACCACGGTGAACCACTGTAGAATATATATGGGAAATTCAGAGCCCAGAAAGTGAAGTAAAATCTTCAAGCTTTATTTACATAATACCATAGTATGTAAGGCTGTTAAAAGACATGTCCATCTACTTTAGCTTGTTACTTCCCCCCAGTGGTTTCCCATTTAGTGTGTAATAGTGACATGTATTTCCTCTGCCCATGTGCAGAACCTTACATTTCTCAGTGTTAAACCTCATTTACCACTTTTCTACCCAAGCCCCCGACTTATCTAGATCCATTTAAAGCCGCCTTGTGTCCTCTTGTATTAATTATCTTACATAGTTTTGTATCATCTGCAAATATAATTTACTGTACAATCGCTCCACAATGTTGTTAATAAATATATTAAAAAGAATAGGGCCCAGTACTGCCCCCTGTGGTACCCCGCTAGTAACCGTGACCCAATCAGAGTAAGTACCATTTACGTATAACCACCCTCTCCTTTCTATCACAGAGCCAGTTACTTACCCAATTAGGCTAATTTCACACAAGCTAGTGCGATGTTGGGCTGTGAAACTCTGCCCAATATCGCGATCACCAACGTGCGATTTCCCCATGCATGTGAGGCATTTCTGTTTTAAAAATGCCTTGCCTCACTTCAAGGAAGCAGCGATCAGCAAGTGTTTCCTATTGTTTTCAATGGGAAACCTCGAATTGGACTCGCACGCAGCTTCTCAACCAGACTAAGCATTTTATATACCAACCTTTATGTAGCACAGTATCAAACACTTTAGGAAAATGAAGTTATACAAGATTCAGTGACATTCCCTGGTCCAGTCTAGAACTTACCACCTTGTAGAAGTTGATCTGATTGGATTGACAGGAGCAACCCATTATAAATCCATGCTGATATGGAGTTATACAGCTATTTTTCTTGAGGTCCTCCAGGATAGCATCTCTTAGAAACCCTTCAAACATTTTACCCACAATAGTAAAATAATACTTACCAGTCTGTAGTTCCCTGGTTCACTTTTTGACTTCTTTTTGAATATCGCTCTACATTGGCTATGCACCAATCCAGTGGAATAGATCCTGTCAATATAATTTCCTTAAATATAAGAAACAATGGTCTATCTATCACATTACTTAAAGGGGTTGTCTCGCGGCAAACATCAAAATTTTACATTAGCCCATTCCCCCTGTCACCCCCCTGGCATAAAATAGCATTTTAAAGCGGTTTTTAAACCACTTGCTACTCACCGATGTGATGAAAGATGAACTTATAAAATTCTTCTCCCAAGATGGCCGCCGGTCCTTTCCCAGGGATGCACTGCGGTTTTCTCCCATGGTGCACCACGGGTCTTCTCCCATGGTGCACCATGGGCTCTGTGCGTTCCATTGCCGATTCCAGCCTCCTGATTGGCTGGAATCGGCACACGTGACGGGGCGGAGCTACGCGATGATGTGTAGAAGGGGGCGGAGCCAGAACGCTGCTCATGCCCGGACGAACCAGAAGAAGAAGACCCTTCTGCGCAAGCACGTCTAAAAAAGCAAGAAGACCCCAAAATTAGACGGAGCCATGGAGACGGGGACGCCAGCAACGGAGCAGGTAAGTGAATAACTTCTGTATGGCTCATATTTAATGCACGATGTATATTACAAAGTGCATTAATATGGCCATACAGAAGTGTATACCCCCACTTGCTTTCGTGAGACAACCCCTTTAATTCCCTTCAAACCCGGGAGTGTATGCCATTGGGATTGTTGACATTTAATGGACAGTTTACTTTATAACTCTGCATTTCACGTCATTTAATTTTCCTGAGTGACACCACCAGTTAAAAAAGTATTTAACAGATTTGCTTTCTCCTCATCACCCTCTACCTTTTATTGCCTCATTACTTTTTAAAGGGCCAACACTTTCCGTTTAAATCTTTTTGCTAGTAATATAGCTGAAGAACAGTTTAGGGTTAGTTTTACTCCCTTTGGCAAGTCTCTCTGTTTCTACTCTTGCTACTTTTATTGCTTTTTACATAATTACATAATTAATTTTTTTTCCCTATAGCTTTTCAATGCTTCCTCACTACCTTCTTGTTTTAGTAGTATAAATCCTTTCTTTTTGCAATTTATTGTCCCCTTTACATCTTTATTGAGCCCCAATCCTAATTTTTCTCCTAATCCTCTTTTATTTCTGTAAGGTATGAAGTGCTCACAGTGAGTAGTTAGGACGGCTTGAATAATTTCCCATCTACTGTCTGTACTCTTATTTCTGAGAGCATTGTTCCAGTCAAAAAGGTTAAGAGCACCTCTGAGCTGATTGAACTTTGCCTTTTTAAAGTTTACTATTTTTGTAGCTTACTGGTAAAACTCTCTATTGAAAAACAAATGCAAATTTATTATATTATGGTCACCATTTCCCAGGTTCCTATTTTAATTAATTAAAAGCTGAATTCCAAATATAAATAAATCACAAGATGACCGTGACACCTTTCGTCCAATAGCCTTAACAACCATCACACTAAGGGTGCATTCAGACGACCGTATATCGGCCGGGTATTAACGCCGGCCGATATACGGCGTCTCTCTCTGCAGGGGGAGGAGGCTGGAAGAGCCAGGAGCAGTGCTATGAGCTCCCGCCCCTTCTCTGAAAGATAAGGTCCTGCCTTATCTTTCTCGCTAGGTTGTATCAACACGAGACAATCCTGGTAGTGAAAACGAAACTATTGAAATCAATGGTTTTGTTTCGTCCCGTTATGCGGCCACATACTAGGATAAAAACATGCCCATGTGTTTAAGCGCTTAGGGCCAACTTGCGACTCACTCACATAAATGTATTGTCACTGTGTATTGTGATAACCATGGCCATATAACAGGACAAAACAAAACCACTGATCTCTAAGGAAGTTCAGTGCTTTCATTTTCACTGCAGGGATTTCAGGGCTGTGAATACCACGGCCGTAAAAATATAGGACCTGCCCAATCCTCCCCGCACGTAGTGAAAACATTGTGCGGCAAAGATCAGACAACTGCTATCTTCCCGCCTCTTTTTTCAAACTCCTGCACCCTGAACTGACGGCGAGGGACAGAAACTCTCCCCTATTCTGAGGCAACTACGCTCAGTACTGCTGAGCTATTTGCACATACGGCAGTGTGTTTTCAGCATATCACCTAGTGCTAAAAGCTTAGGCCGGTGTCACAGGAGAGTTAGCATATTTACATGCGCATTTGCAGATTGCAGCTTCTTGAACTTTCTGTTTTTTTGAGAGAGTTGCTGAGTTTGGAGTCTTCTGATGAACACGATTTTATAAATATAATGGAAACCTGACGGTATGGAAGCAAACACGCCCATGTGTTTAAGCCCTCAGGACAAAAACAGATGGTCATATGCACAACTATGCTCACTGCTACGAATGAACATTTTTGGTATAATGCACATGAAAAATACCCGAGTAAAACACAATGGCAGTGCACCCATGTGAGTGAGCTGTAAGTTGGCCTAAAGGGCTTCTTCACATGGGCCTGATTTAGCTCTGTTATGCGGCCGTGAAAATCACAGCCACAAAACGGGAAGAAATAAAAACATTTTTCTATATTACTTTTCCCTAGCATTAGTGTATATTGGTGACATTGTTTCCCCTGCCCATGTGCATAACCCTACATTTATCAATGTTGGACTTCATTTGCCATTTTACTATCCAAGCCCCCAGCTTATCTAGGTCCGTTTGCAGCCGCACATTGTCCTCCGTTGTATTAATTATCTTGTATAATTTTGTATCATCTGCAAATATTGATATTTTACTGTGCAGCCCCTCTATCAGGTCATTGATAAATATATTGAACAGAATGGGACCTAGTACTGAACCTGTGGCACCCCACTAGCAAAGGTGGCCCAATCAGAGTACAAACCGTTTATTACCACCCTCTGCTTTCTATCTCTGAGCCAGTTCTTCACCCAGATACAGACGTTTTCACCCAGTTGTCTTATTTTATATATCAACCTATTATGTGGCACAGTGTCAAATGCTTTAGAAAAATCCAGATATACAAGATCAATAGACTCTCCCAGGTCCAGCCTAGAACTTACTTCATCGTAGAAGCTGATCAAATTGGTCTGACATGATCGACCCCTTATGAACCCATGCTGATGAGGAGTTATTCCGTTGTTTTCCTTGAAATATTCCAGGATCGCATCTCTTGAATATTTTTCCAATTATTGAAGTCAGATTTACCGGTCTGTAGTTACCAGGCCCTCTTCTTGACCCCTTTTTGTATATTGGGACCACACTGGCAATACACCAATCCAGTGGTACAACCCCGGTCTCAATGGTGTCCCTAAATATAAGAAATAGCGGTCTATCTATCACGTCACTTAGTTCCCTTAGAACCCTTGGGTGTATTCCATGTGGGCCTGGCGATTTGTCGATTTTAATCTTTTTTAGGTGGCTCTGCACTTTCTTCTGTGTTAGTTAAGTGATATTTTGTGGAGGGTTCATTTTATCCCCTTACATCTTGTGTGTCAATTCTTTTTCTCTTGAATTTACTTGAGAAAAAAACTATTTAATAGATTTGCCTTCCCCCCATCATCTTCTATGGTTTCTCCTGCATTATTTGTTAGAGGGCCAGTGCTCTCAGTGCAAAACCTTTTACCGTTGATACAACTGAAGAATAGTTTATGGTTATTTTTGCTCTCTTTGGCAATCAATCTCTCTGCCTCCTCCGCAGTTTTTATCTTTTCCTTACATATTTAGTTTTTTCCCTGTATGTTCTTAACTGCCTTCTTGTTTTAGTAATTTAAACACTTTCTTTTTTTGACTTAGGCCTTAGTCAGACTGGCGTTTTTTGCAGCGATTTGCGCATGCACATGCGTCCGGCGATTTTATAAAACCATTGCTTTGCAATGGTATCGGACACATGAGCGCTTTTTATGCGCTCGTCCGATAAATTATAGAACAGAAATCGCAGATCGCACCTATCTGCGATCTGCGATTCCTGCTCTCTTCTCTATATGCGCTCAATGGGGCCGGCGGCAGCAGCGCCAACCCCATTGAGAACATATAGAAGACAAATCATTCTTCTCTGCCACAGCTGTAACAGCTGTGGCAGAGAAGAACGATGTTTGCCCATTGAGTTCAATGGAGCCGGCAATACAGCCGCCTCCATTGAAAGCAATGGGCTGCCGGCGAGCGCAGGATGAATTGTCGGGAAGGGCTTAAATATATAAGCCCTTCCCTGCAATTCATCCAGAAAAGTGTTAAAATAAAAAATATATACATACTCACCTGCTCCCGGCAGCCGGAGTTCCGTGCGGCCGTACTGCAGTGGGTGTGAAGGGGGTGTGAGTCAGACCTGTCCCCTGATTGGCTCAGCGCTGAGCCAATCAGGGGGCAGGTCTGACTAACACCCCCTTCACACCCACTGCAGGCCAGCCGCGCGGAACTCCGGCTGCCGGGAGCAGGTAAGTATATATATATTCTTTATTTTAACACTTTTCTGGATGAATTGCAGGGAAGGGCTTATATATTTAAGCCCTTCCCGACAATTCATCCCACACTCGCCCGCAGCGCATTGCTTTCAATGGAGCGGGCTGTATTGCCGCTCCATTGAATGCAATGCGCTGGACAGCTCCGGCCCGTTTCTAATGAAACGCGGCTAGGAGCAGATTTTCGGGCGATTTTCGGGCATCGGTCACGCGATTTGCGGATGCGCATCCGTCATGCGATCCGCAAATCACGCGAAAAACACGCCCATCTGACTAAGGCCTTACAGTGTTGTTGAGCTATATCGGTTTCCTTCTATTCGTAGTTCTTTTATTCTTTAAGGGTATGAACTGCTTGAGGATATTATCCCATTTAATGTTCCAGAGAGTAATTCTGTGAAGTTCAAATTGTGCTTTACTAGTGCCACCCTACTATATGGATGTGCAGTATTGCTTTCATACATTGTGGAAAGCAAAATCGGACCACACTGTATAAAAGCAACACTAAAACAACCTCAACCATGTGTTGGTGTGTCTATATTGCCAGCAAACATACAGGGGCTCATAACGGTGCCACTGTATGATTACTGCCCTAAAAGTTAACATTTAACAATAGCAAAACAATATACATGCACCTGTTTAGTATGTTGAATGAATAAAGTACTACAGCGCAGCTTGGCGAACCAAAATGTTTTTATCCAAAGGCAAAAGAAAGTTTACATTTGCTCCATGTATTTAAATTAAAAAGGCACAAAATGGGAACATAATTTTACAAGGACTTACAGGTCCTTGTAAAAATGCCCCTCATCCATTTGCGATCTGGTTATTAAATGTGTGCCAGTTTGGATTGGGAGGGAGGTTCTTGTATAGAGGGGTGAATGTGAAGTGGTGCAGACGGGAAAGGGCATAACATGGGTCATGCCTATATAAAGGACAATGGGTTCTATCCAATGAAGTCTGAGACCCATGGTCAGTTTCATAGGGCCTGTATCGATGGTACTGGGGTTGGGGAGGTAGAGGAGGAGCAGAAAAGTATACCTCAGGAGGCTAGTACTGCCTTCTCCACTGGATCCACTAGATGTCAAGGGTCACAAAACATTACTCTGTTTCAAAGGGTGGTAGACATGCCTCAAGGATCATCAATCATCTGGGTTATGGCCCATTTCCATGGGACGAGCTAAACGATGCCCAGCAGCTTGCCCCAGTGCTTTTACACAGGGGCAAGTATCATTGGCATTGCTCAGAGCGCTGCCGGCATGGAGGTGGAGTGGATCGGGGAGCGTTCTTCCCCGCCTGCCTCTATTCGCAGTAAACAGATAGTCGTTGCTGTTCACACTTAATGGTTTGTTATCCAGTTTTCTGCATGCAGAAACTGAATGACTGAAAAATTCTCATTAAGTCGCTGTATTAATTTACACGGGATGATTACACTGGACAACACATATTTTGGTGCAGAGCGTTTGATAGGTGATATAAGGTATATCATTCAATCGAGTAGCAAGTAATTCAGCAGCTTCTTTTGAAAGGCTAAGGTCTCTGATTAAGTCACTCAACTCAATTTGATTAAAATGTTGGGGACATGCCGAAAGTTCGACATAGTCACAGTCATTGCCATGTTCTGTATCATAATGAACATCTGAAGTAGTCAGTTCATCCTCTGAAGGATCTGGTAACTCATGAAAAGTAGGAATTGGTACGTCATATGAGTGTGAGAGGGCGTCTTACAGAGGGTAAATCAGGAGATGTCCACTTGCTACGATTCCTTCGATTCAGTCCAGTAATTCTCACTTTACAAAAATAACAGCCATCAATGTGGATTGCTTGTTCCCTCCACACCATCGGTACAGTTTGCATACAACATGTGGAGCCCAACTTTTGTCTTGATCACCAAGCTTTACGCCAAAGTATTTATGGTAGACCTGTTTCACAAAGTCTGATATAGGTTTTCTATTTTCTTGTAGGGTATATTCTCCACAGATAGCAAAATACATTTGGGTGATTTAAACAACTTCTTCGACTGGAAGAGGCCATCCTGTGTATAAACGTCCAAACCACACAACCACAGGCGTATCACTAGGAGGAGCAGGGGTCGCAATTCCTACCCGGCCCCAGTGGCCCCCACGATATAGAGATTGCACGCTGAGTGCTTGGCTGGCTGGTCACCAGCAGTGTGTAGCTGCTGCGGGAGAGGAGGAAGGGATGCCGGCAGAAGATCACCCCAGTCGTCCTGGAGAGGAGAGGACAGCCACTGCTATTACTCACCCCACAGCCATCTCACACAGACCCCCACTGGCAGAGCCGACAGCAGCTTCCCAGGACCTGTGATGATGTCACCAGTGTGGGAGAAGTTAGTACCCTAGTGTGTATGTGTGAGAGTGGCCTAAGGGGCTACAAACAAATTTTCATGTTGCGCGGGAAAAGTGTCATATTTGGAAAGATTACACCAAGGGGCTGGATCATGTATGGAAATTTGTTTTGCAGCTGAATGCAGCACGATTTAGAAAGGAGGGGGGGGACCCAAGATGAACTTTTGGACCCAAGCCCTTTTGGTACGCCCCTGAACACAACGATTGTATAGCTACAACACACCACAACACCTCGGGCGACAAATGTACACAACTGTTTCTCACTACCGGTTGAGACAAACTAAATGTACAAATAAGATTGGTGATGTGACGCGGCGCGGCTGGCCATGCACATGTGCGGAAACTATAGCTGATGGAAAGAAACTGTTTGCATATTCATAAATAATAGGCCAAATATACATTAAATCAGTTGGAACATTCCCGGCACCAAAAAATGTTCTCAACTTTGTTGGCCAGTGTTATCATTCGAATTTCCATGGGTGTGCAGGAATTTGAATGGTCCTGAATGTTAATCGTCCCGTGTAAATGGGCCATTAATTTCGTGATCCAGCGCTCCTCTCTGTGTAGTCAGAACTGGCTTCCATACCTGGATATAGATCTACCATGTCTAGATCTTATGACGTTTTCCTACTTTGCCACTTAATGATTACTGCCCAAAAGTTTAATTAGATTGTTTATTACCAGATTTGAATTGCGGACTCCGCGAACAGCGTCCACGCGGACTTTCCATGGTACAAGCGGGCATTTAAATGCATATATATTTGAATTTCCCTTCACACTCGCGGATGCAAATTGCATATTCCGCAAGTGGGGGAAAAAAAAAAAAAATCGCATCATGCTCTATTGTACCGCAAAATCTGCACGGACGGCATCCATTGATGTCAATGGAGACGTCCGACGTACAGCCCATACGCAATTAACATTGTTTCTGTACCAAAAACAGATTGCAATGGATCAAGAAGAGAGTTTCCAGACAGGCAGGAATTAGACGAGAGTAGATGAGGACTTCCAGGATATGTCTGGGGAACAGAGACTTGTGCACCTTACCCTCAAGACCATGAGAATTCCCAGTTTTCACTGAGGTATAGAAACAGGAAAGATGACTTTTTCAGCTTGTTCATGTTCATGTACATTCCGAAAACCCCTCACTTTCCTCAGCTGTGGTCTTCAGTAGTGTTTCTACTTGCTGCACAATACTTTGAGGAAATAAACTCTGGGACATCCAGCATTCTGCACCCCTTGGTTGATTTAGGTCTCCTGTCCACGGACAATATTTCACTGCCTTACCCGCGGCGATAATCTGCACGCGGGTAACGCAATGAACGCTTTCCATAGGATAACTATGGAAAGTGCAGTCCGATTTTCCGCTGGTGTATAAAAATCGCGGCATGTCGTGATTTTCTGCGATGAACCTATCATAATGATAGGTTCATCGTGGAAAATCACAGTGACAAAATGTTCTCTCGCCATAGTATATCGCAACGCCCGTGGACAGCCGGCCTTAGTATTATTTACTTTGCTCCTCTGGGTCTTTATTGTATCCAGAAGGTCTTATTGTATTAGGCAAAGCTTTAGAAACCAGCTATAAACAATAAAAAATGGTAGCAATCCAGGAAGACCCCTGTTTGACAGCATGAATAATATACCAGCTGAAGAGCAAATATACATTCATTGAATATTTCATGTAGATTCAGCTAATTAGAAAATGAAGCCATCAGAGCAATGCAAGAGAAAAGACAAAAGAACGTATAGATAAAAATCCACATCCAGAATCCTGCCTTGTTCCCTCACAACTGACCCTGTCAAGGATTGGATGTGTTTATGCATTTCCTGTACCTAGAAGTTATTATTTTAAATCTAAAGTATCACTAAAATGTATTACATTTTACTATGTTTTGCTTTGCTTGCTCATAACGTTATTATTCCATACAATGCTCTTTCCATTTTTTGCTTGTAAACACAAAGAAAGTCATTGAAACTGGTTTGCAATTTGTTCTATGATAAAACTCAGTGCTTCCTGGAAATTGGAAAGAAAGTATTCTAGTAACCAGGGTGCCATCTGGTGCTGAAAAGCTTGAATTTCACCCTTCACTGCGCCACCTGGTGTTTGAACACCAGAATTTATATCTAATGCATTTCCTTTAGCTGATCTTTTACTAAGTTGTGTTTAACATTTTCAGGACTCGATATAAACTGCAGACAAAATGTATTTCAAGAAATGTTTTAAAAAGTTACTGTTTAAAGGGGCCTTATCGCTGTCAAGTGACCATACTGCACTTTGCTCTTACCAGGCACAGGGCGGGACTACACCGCCATGACATTATGCTCCTCCACCAGGGGCTGTGAGGAGCGTAGAGGAACCACCGGCGTCAGTGAAGCGGCTCTTCCTCTGCTGCAAGGGAAAAAATCGTGATAGCCCCAAAATTCAGGACAGCACTACCAAGCAACAACATGGTGCTTTTATACCTACCGGGGTAGCCGTCCACAGATGCCTCTTGTGGAGGGTTCTGAGGTCATGGTGGCCTTCCCTCTGCATGTAATGCGTGACTACTTTCCGCCTGCGGTGCCTGCGGTGCTCTCCTGTAGTCAAAAAGCAAAAGGGAAAACAACATTAGCAATGTCATATGAGAAAAATGGTTCCCCAAAGAGCTGGAAATAGAGCGTGGATAGTACCCACATATTACTCCCCACAGCCGCACCCACTGTATACCAATGGGCAGATATTTACCAAGATCAATGGGAAAACTGCAATCGCACACTAAGAACTCTGGTGCCCACAGTCTACAAAGCTTTGGCATAATTATACTTTGTGAACTAAAGAAAGGAAATTGTAAATGATAAGTAATAAAACCAGAATACATGCACAGCGGCCACTGCTTCATACATGTCTCTAACCTATTCTGCAATACTAATGGGAACACGCTGCACACCACAATCTCTGTCACCCATTACGACTTCAGGCCCACAAAAATAAATATCTTTTACAAAAGGCAGAAATAGCAAAGCAAAACCGAACGATCATTTGCCAAAATTCACCCTTGCTCAAATGGAAAACCATTCGCATCAATACGTGCACAGCGCACACTTACTCCATACATAACAACCGCCCAACACTGCTTACCTCTGTTCCTGTGCCGTAACTCCCAACAGATCACCCGCAAATGGCCCGCCTCCTTAAGCTTCAGGTCACTCCACTACTTTTGCAGCTGCTCCCTGCTGCGCACTGTGCCATATTTCCTCTACAGCATCCGCAAAAATTTCCTCAGGATCCGTAGTTTAAACTGGTTCGGGTGCAGATAGGGCCCAAGCTCGCCATCATAACCATGCTGGTCTATTAGCTGACCCAGCAGTAGTGTTTCCTGACATCCTAAGGGGAGGCCCTGCGGCTCATCTATCTGTGCTGTATACAAAATACAAACTGACTGCTGGACAGTAAAAGCCGACGAAAGTCATAGCATGTGAGGCACACAATTACACCCAGGCAGACATATCAGATGCCCCTCTGCCTCCCCCCACACTTGTTGCGTGCACAGGAACATATTCATATTTTTGTGCGCATTTGTAGAATGGCTGTTACGTTTTTGCGAGCGCAAATGTGTGTAGTTTTTTGTGAGTTAAAACGGATACAATCATTCTCCCCATCCCTTGAAATGATCAGAGTCCAATGTGTCCTTTACCTGTGAAGGAACAATGGTAAATAAAGCAAGTTGAGTTTTGTGAAATTCAAAATACTCACATCTGAACGAACTCATTGAAAAATGTGCAAAATGTCGCACAAATACACATGATTTTGGAACTGCACTATTATGTAACCGAATGGCCATGGTTTAAGAAGCAAAAAAACCACCATGTGCTGTGTGTCCCAAACCGTTATTTGTACAAATGTGTAGGGCAGCTGTGGCTGTGCCATTACCCACTGAAGGGCTCAGTATTGTAATATTGGAGCCCCAATTTTGGCAGGCACACTATAGCTGTGAGGCATTGTGGGTAAAAACATGGCTGCACAGTGTCTGCCACCACACACCATGTTTCTTTTGACATAAGTTGTCCCAAAACCACCTTTATTAATTTACAGGGTTTTTTTTTATTTACTTTAAGAAGTTATTTTTTTAAACAAGGACTACTATGTACACTTCCACCTGTTCACCCTGCAAGATGAACAAAGTAATGCAACCCAGCCTGATTATCCGAAATCTGTTTATAAAACAGAAGTAAACAGCATATTCAAAGCATGACAAACACCGCGTATAATGGCAAAAAGGAAAATAAAAAAATAACTAATCACCAAAATAATGTTCCGCCGGGAAGGAGGGTCATAGGTATCTGCTAATTCTACCGGGGCAAGGCTTATCTTCTATATTCCTGCACTACATGAAGATTTGGAGGGGGTGCCAAAGGTAGTTGGCTATAAAACGCCTCGTGGCTTTTAAACTGGTCATGGCTGTACTAGGAGGGGGGGGGGGGAAGTCACATTCGCATGCATCAAGTTGCCCTACGGATACTAATGCATCCCTATGAGCAGCTAGTGCTGCGAATAATTAAAATCTGCCCATGGACATTGAGCCGCTTTCACACGGCCGAGAAAATCATGCGAGATTCGTGTGTTGCAAGAATAAGAGCCCCATTCTTTTCAATGTAGTCATATACATGAGCAAAATATTGGCATGTTCTAATTTTTCACATTCCTGTAAAAGAATCGCCCATTGTTTTCAATAGAACTGTAAAACACATTGCATGTAAGTGCGATGCAGTCCACCACTAGGACTGTCATGCCGCCGCTTGTTCTATTTATTTTATGATTTCATTCTGCTTTATCTGATCCTGATAGGGGGGGGGGGAATCTTACAACCCTTCACTAGGCTGAAAATTTGCCTGACTGCAGAAAAACCCTATTTAGTGGGAGCTATACTATTGATAGCTTTTGAGTATATCAAAACTCACCTACTAAAAGGATCTAATAGACAGCGATGTATTACCTGGGGAACTTTTTTTTAGTGCGCAGACTATCTGGGTATTAACCAAGACATCACTCTAAGTGATAACTGGGCACTGTTCCTCTAGAAAATATTATTAGGCTATCAAGTACTGCATATTAGCTTAGGAGGAATTACTGCAGCGATCACTCCTCATAGTGGGGTGCTAATTCAATACAGTACCTTACCTATACTTACTCATTGCCTCTAATGGATTATAGTCCTAATCTATAAACAATTTTCTATACTCAGTTGATGACTGATAACCTTTCTCCAGGGAATCATCCCAGGAGATACTTGAGCCCCTGAGGAGCCCACGCAGTGGGCGAAACGCGTAGGGCAATTACAAGGTCTATTCTGTGCATAAAAACATCTCGTGTCTATTATACATTGGACTATATGAGTTGCATGTAGATTCCGGCTGATTATGACATCATGTTCAGGTTCGGAAAAAATGCATAGGTTTTTTGGAACATTAACCCTTTCCAGTCCAATGTCGGGCCTGCCCCGACATCATCATTTTCCTCCACAGCTCCAATGTCGGGGCAGGCCCGACACTGCAGTGCAGGAGTGCATCTGCACCCGATCGGCAGACACATTGGGTGCAGATACACTTGTGCACTGGTACCCATCGAGGACCCCCTAGGAGAAGGCAGAAAGGGTTTTTAACCCTTTCTGCCTTCTCCTTTACACATTACATAGCGCTCAATTAGCGCTATGTAATGCATAGAGATTCCGGCCGGCGATCATGTGACCGCCGGTGTTACCTGACCCCCGGCGGTCACATGAACGCCGAGCCGGGAGCCTGCACTGTGGGACCTGCTTACCTGACCGGCGTCTTGCGCGTTCTCCTTCTGTCTCCCGGCCCGGCGATCATGTGACCACCATGTGCCACCTGACCCCAGCGGTCACATGATCGCCAAGCCGGGAGGCAGAAGGAGAATGCGGAAGACGCCTGATAGGTAAGCAGGTCCCCCTACGGTGTAGTGAGCAGCTGCACCCTCTGAACTCTGTCAGTTCAGGATGGTGCAGGGAAAATGTATTTTTTTTCTCACCCATTTTCCCCAGCTCCAAATAAATTGGAGCTGGGGAGAATGGGTGAGAAAAAATAAATGGATTGGAAAGGGTTAAAACCAAGAAACCCCCCCCAAAAAAGAGCTATCTTTTGGACGTAAAAGACATAATAAAGAAAACGTCCAAGATCGATACTGATCTTGAAGTGTTACTGTATGATACAATTTCACATTCCCTACCGGATAGTGGATTTTTATTTTTTTTTGTGTCCATAAGGTTTTTAAGCAATATTTATTAAAAGTTAATTTTTATGAATTTATATTTTTGGGTCCTAAAAAGTGAGCTTGATTAAGTAATTGGGACCTTACTGCCTCTGTGAAGTCGATGCAGAGTTTCCCATTGAAAACAATAGGAAACACTTAAAGGGGTTGTCCCCCGAAACAAAGTGGGTCTATACACTTCTGTATGGCCATATTAATGCACTTTGTAATGTACATTGTGCATTAATTATGAGCCATACAGAAGTTATCAGAAATTATTCACTTACCTGCTCCGTTGCTAGCGTCCTCGTTTCCATGGAGCCGTCTAATTTTCAGCGTCTAATCGCCAGATTAGACGCGCTTGCGCAGTCCGGGTCTTCTTCTTTTCTGAATGGGGCCGCTCGTGCCGGAGAGCGACTCCTTGTAGCTCCGCCCCGTCACATGCCGATTCCAGCCAATCAGGAGGCTGGAATCGGCAATGGACCGCACAGAAGCCCTGCGGTCCACCGAGGGAGAAGATCCCGGCAGCCATCTTCAGCAGGTAAGTAAGAAGTCACCGGAGCGCGGGGATTCAGGTAAGCGCTGTCCGGTGTTCTTGTTTAACCCCTGCATCGGGGTTGTCTCGCGCCGAACGGGGGGGCTGTTGAAAAAAAAAACAACCCGTTTCGGCGCGGGACAACCCCTTTAATGATGAAATCCACGCTGGAGGGTCGCAACTTCCCAGAAGTGACGAGAGGCATTTTTGGCAGAAAAACGCCACGCATCCATGAGTATCTCGGATGTTCATAAGCGCGATATCAGGCCAAGTTTCACAGCCCAATATCATGCTAACCCGTGTGTAGAAAGCGTAAAAAGTTACATTTCCTTGGTTCATATTATTACTTCCTTCAGATGTATTTTTATAAGTTTCTCCTTAGGTGAATAGAGTCCATTTAACAAAGGAATGAAGAGATTTTCCTCTTTGGACACTATATTTTTGGTAAAAGGGTTCTACCAAATATAAACTGAACACGGGGTGTCTCACAGGGACCACCGCATGGGAGCGCAGTCACTGATCCAAACCCAACTAGTAACATGAGTAAATTATAATAAAGACTGAAGAGCTTATTTGAAAGGGTCATCTTTACCAGAGGCAACCCTTACAGAATGCGGGAAATGTGCTGTA
Source organism: Eleutherodactylus coqui (assembly GCF_035609145.1). Lineage (NCBI taxonomy): Eukaryota > Metazoa > Chordata > Amphibia > Anura > Eleutherodactylidae > Eleutherodactylus > Eleutherodactylus coqui. The sequence continues at coordinate 37,162,043 of NC_089838.1, read as the reverse complement.
GCATTAAATGGTGGCTATCAGATGAATGTCCTTATACTACAACCACAGCTCGAGAACGGAGAGCCTCTCTTCATGAGTGGTTCCTTTTTCTGGTTTGCAGAGGATTGTCACCATATGCCCTAATATTACATCCAACTTCAAGCTCTTAGTTATAGGGCTCCCACTGAAATGAAGGGAGTGGGGGGAAAGCATGTACACTACCACTCCAGTGTCTCAGTAGACATTGAACACCCATTCTGGTGATTGGTAGGGGGGCCTAGTGCTCAGATCCCACTGATCAGCTAGTTATTCCCTATCCTATAAATTGGGGGAAAGTATTTCTCAATAGGTTAGTCTTTTAATATTTTTTCTAACTGCCAGAAAACCTCCTTAAAGTTAGGCATATTAGAAGTTTCAGAACTGCTGAAATGATAGTGAAAGAGTTAATGGCACCATGCCTGCTGGCCTTGGGCAGTGAAGGGCATCAGCCAGCGACTCAACAATTGTTTTTTCACTGACTGAAAGTGTAAGTAAATAGTGAGTGATTTTTTTTGCATTTACACTGAAAGATTATCACTGAAATTCATTTGTTTGAACGAACCGTTATGTGTAAATGGGCCATAAGGCAGTGAAGGGGTTAGTAGGCTGAACTCTGAAAAAAAGGCTGAAAAAAGGGTCAAGGAGCATATCCATGGTGATCTTGGACAGAGACAGGTAATGGGACCTTTTACTCAGGATGAAATATTACGAAACAGCATTGCGGACTGTGCCCTCCTGCGGAATATTCAGCACCAAAATCTGCACTGCTAATTGCAGATCCTGATGCAGAATTAAAAATCAGAAATCTGTCTGCAATTCCACATCAAAATCCCTATTACTTCACTTCTCTACTGGTGCGCTGCTCCCCAGACCACACGAGGGTGACAACATCACAGGGCCTTCACCACTACCTGTCCAATCCTGTACAGATCAGTCGATGGTGACAGAGCAGTAGGCCCACTGCGGACAGCTTTAGAATATCAAGCAAAGGAAGGTCGAGTCAGGCTAAGGGCTGCTACCCACTTGCGGTTTTTTAACGCTGCGATATCACTCCATTTTTAAAACACGATTGTCAATGGCACTTTCTAATGTTAAAAACGCAAGTTTGTGCTTTGAAATTTTTGTGCGATGCGTTTTTAACATTAGAAAGTCCCATTGACAATTGCGTTAATAAAAGGCAGCGATCCCGCAGCGTTAAAAAAACGCGAGTGGGTAAGAGCCCTCAGTGTGAAAAAAGGTAGTCCCCAACCATTTGAGAAGAACCCAAATTCAATATTATTCCATTGTATTTTATGTTTAAATAAAACCGAAGAATATGAAAAAAATGCCATTGTTTTTAAAAATAATCACAATTTAAAAATTGATATTTCGTCCTCCAAGCCTTTCTGCAGCGCTGTTCCATTTCAGTGAATGGGATTGAATTGCAATATCAAGCACGGTCACTACACAATTTACGGTACTGTGCCTCGTATATAATGAAGAGACCATAGCACTTACCCAAGAGCCATGACCCATGATAGTCCTGGAACTATCTTTCCTGGTCGGAATACAGCCGCTGCCATGAACACCTATGTTAGTTGTTAAGCTCCACCCCATCCCACGCCCTCCCATTGATGGCTGCCGGCAAGGAGCAGAGAGGAGGTGGGAGCTTAGCACACAAGCTTAGCACATGAGCCAGCAAGGGGGAGGGAAGGGGGGGACAGCTTAGCAAAGATAAACTGTCTTCCCCCCACCCGACAGCATTACGGGCTTGGCGTATATATGCGCCAGTCCCATGCCATCTGAATGGGTGCACAAATGTTAGATTTGTGCACCTGTTTGCGCGTTCTTACATCGCTGGCAGTGAACATAAAAACGCATACACCCGTGTGAAAAAGCCCTTAAGCCAAGAAAAAAAAGAAGTTGAAAATAAAAGAGATAAAAACGAACTATAGGCTCAGTCGATTCAACAAAGTTCTAATGTATATCAAAGAGATGTGATGGTGGGCATAAAGTTATAGGTACTCTGGAGCCGAATATATCAATCTATCCTAAATTTTTTATTTAAAACACATACATGAATATATTTAAAACAGCTAGTTTTATTAGCAGATTTAATGTCAGAGATAGAAGGGGAGAAATTTTAATCCAAAATTGGCAATATTCAATTTAGTGCAATTAAAATGTGTATTAATGGAATACATAATGTATTAGGAAATTGATCCAAGCTTAAATTTAGCAAGGCAGGGCAGGATTAGAAGGGATTTGTATGTTTCTGAGATTGGACATCAACTGAAAAACCTGGCTCCACAAACCCACAACATAAGGGCAATGCCACCATAAAGGAAGAAAAGTACTCTCTGCTGAACCTTTTCTCCAGCAGCAATTAGAGAATCCAGCTGACGTTTTGTTAAGAGTTAGAGAGGTACGATATCATCTTTGGAGGACTTTACGTGAAATTTAAAAATGGGATTTACATCTATATGTGTAAAAAACTGATGTAAATATTACCTGCCATCTGATCTTGTAAATGTAAATATTACCTGATCATCTGATATTAGGATTTGTAGCTCGCTTTCCCGTTTTTATTTAAGAGATTCCATGGGGTCTTGTGGATTGGAATTCCGGATCTGATAGCAGGTGGAAAGACCTTTACTGGTACCTTGGTTGGAAGAGAGTCACACTTCTAACTTGGAGGGTATATTAACTCTAGAGGTAGGTGAGAAATTTTTAAGTAAATGGTGGATTTGAAAGTACTTAAAGAATTCTGTTTTGGGAATCTGAAAATTGGAAGTAAAGTCTGTAAATGACACAAAACTCTCATTATACTAAAGGTGATGGGTCTGAGATAAGCCCAGAGCTCTCCAGTTGGAGAGACACAGTTTCTCAATTGCAATCTCAAGTAGTTTTATGTCAATTTTGTGGAGCGGAAAAGAAATCGTTTTTTTCTTATTTGTCACTATATTCCAAACATTTGAAATAGGTTGTAATGTATATGTTCTCATAGAAGATTTATATTTGAAGAATTGAGCTAGTAAATGGAATTTAGTGGGTGTTTTCCTAAAATAAAGTTTTTCAATTGGAATCCAAGCTTTGGAAGAGTCATTAAGGCGGAATGATCTGAGTTGCTCTACGATAGTGGAATGACAATATTGAATAATTAAGGGGGAGTTTGATCCTCCACTTTTTTGATATTGGCATAGTATTTCACATTCAATTCTAGGGTTATTTTTCCTTCAAGTAAAAGTTTGAAGGAGAGATTGACCATTTTTAATATATGAAATTGGTAGATAAATATACAATTTTAGGAAGAATTAACTGCTGAGATTCTACCCAACCAAAACATCCCATAGGTTCTCAGTTTATCTAGTTCAGATTAAAATTTACATCAAATAATTTTGATGGCGAGTGTTAGGGTTCGCTGCTGGGATCTATTGCATTACATGGGTTTTCAGCAACATAGCTTCGCAGGTGGTGTTGATTGAGCTGGCTGGGTGTGGATTGTTCCAACCAGCCAATCCCCAAGGTCTGTTGCTCATATATACCAGCTCCTCTGCTGGGGGCTGCTAGCCTTTTCTCTGTTTGTTCAGGATGTTTAGTGTGAACAGTCTCATGATATTGCATGTCTGTGCAGCTCTTGATATGTGTAGTGTGAACTGTCTTGCTGTGGGTCTTTTATCATCTAGAATGAGGTAGGTTTCTAGGATCCAGTGTGGGTTTGTCCCTATTGGGACAATCGTCTCGCATTGCAGACAGGTTTCCTGGGGTTAGTTGTCTCGTTAGTGTAAGAACCCGCAAGGACTCGTGAGGTGGGCTCGTGGGCTTAAGTATCTTAGCCAAAATACAAACTGATACCTCGTTTTATATTTATTCCATCTGTTTATACATGCAGGTATGCTTGGTGCGTGTTTTGAGTGTTTATCAGCTGTTGGTTTGGGTCTGCGAGTGTGAAGTTCGTTTCTCAGTCCTGCTGTTCATTCTGGTTTCGCCAGTTTGTGAGTGTGAACATTTGTGTCTATTTCTCAGTCATGTCCGTGAGTTTTGAGTCCAGTTCTGCAGTTCCCGTGCCGGTAAGACTCTGCACTGTGTTCATGTCCCAGTTTGATGTTACAGCGAGGCTGCCAAAAATATTCCTACGAAGGGAAGAGCATTTTTGACCCAATTAAATTTAAAGGTGTTAAAGAGCATATGTTGGTATTTTTGATGACTAAATTGAGAAGTTGAGATTTGGATATATTAATTTTATAGTAGGATACTCCAGCAAATCTTTTAATTATATCAGAAACTGCAAGTAATGAGAGGGACGGGTTCGACCATTACTGATAGGGAAGGGTTTAGACATACAAGCTAAGGAATAAACAGAGGCATTGGGGCTGCAGTATGGCTGCTGATAAGAAGTTTTGTTGGAATCCAAATTTTTTGAGGACAGAGTATAGGTATCCCCAATGTACCCTGTCAAATACCTTTTCTGCCTCTAATGACAAGAGCAGCAAAGGAATCTTGTTTTTTTCAGAGAATTCAATTAAGTTAATCATAATGAAACATCTAGTAGCATCGGAAGACTTTAAGCACATATTTTAATGTCCTGCAGCGGATCTGATTTTCCCCGTGGACATGAGGCCTAAATCTGCTTGGTTAGTTATTATTCAGAGTGTTACTTTGTATTTGGAGCAGATATCTAATATAAAAAGTCTCTCTCTCTTTCTCTCTCTCTGAGGATTCCTCTTCAACTGTTCACCATCCACTGCTTACTATGAATGTCGCTTAGGAATACTTCACTCTCTCTAGCAGCACTGTAGCACAGCAGCCCCACCAGACTTGATATTGTAACTTTCAACTAATCCTGACAGGTAACCCAACGTATCAAACTCAAATTTTATGATTTTACGGCAGTGGTGAGCATGTAACAAATCTAATGACAACAAAATCATCCACCAAAAGTCACACAAAGGGGTCAAAGTGTGAAGGAAGAAAAAGTCTGTAGGCTTTTTTATATTAGCTGTCCTTTCATAGCCACCTTATGCGCATACCAAATAGAAGTAATTGCTGTCTCTTCGACATAATTTAAAGTGAAGTGTTCTTCGAGAATGTTCTGCATTCCTTCAGTGAAATTCAAATCATTGAGTATATGGTTACTGAGTCTCCATGGAGAGGATGGGGAAAAATTATTTTCTTTAATAGTAATGGAGATAGGGGCATGGTCAGACCAAGTCACAAGGTCTATGTGGGAGGTAATAATTCTGTGCAATAGCCATCTATCAATTACAAAGAAATCTATGTGGCAGTATAATTTATGAGGATTTGAAAAGAAAGAGTAGTCAGGTTGATTAACATGTAATCTCCATACATCATATAGGCCTTCTTTGAAGATTAGGTCCTGTATGTTGTAAGTTTTACTTGTGGGATATGAAACATTTCTATCTAAGGAAGAGTTAAGAACTATATTAAAATCAGCATACACAATAACAGCCCCTTGTTTAACTTTAAGGTGATCTAATACACCACGCAGAAAATAAACTTGTTTAGTATTTGTGGACTAAAGAAAGAAAATGTGTGAAAATGCCCTATATATTTAATTTTGACCGAATCCATGGCATTTAAGTGGGTTTCTTGAGCACAGAAAATATAGCTTTTTTGTTTATTAATTTCTTTCCATAAAAGAGCATTTAAGTGGGCTACGTAGGACCTTAACATTTAGAGAACTGATTTTAAATACCAGCTAGGTGTTTAACATTTTGGGTTTAATATTTTTTATATGTAACATAATGAGACCCAGTCAAATGCGGCAGAAATAACCATTGTCCATTTTAGATTTGAAAAGTATCGAGACCTTTTTGAGAGATCTTCATAAGCCAAAAAAGTAAACTGAACATGTGAAAGACAACATAATATGAACAAAATTTTTTCATCAGTTCTACGTAGTTCTGGTTCTACGTGAAGAACAATAAGAAATGCAGGTAAAAAGCAAAAAACCACTGAGACAGGATACTCAGTCTTGCCATACAGAAAACATTAGGTCACCATGATCAAAAGATATAGCTTGAAGAGAAAAAGAACATAACAGATTGTAAGCACACAAATAATATTGAAGATCAGTCTAACCCCATCCATATATAAAGGCAGACTAATCTTCAAAGTGATGAGATGGTTTGGGTAACTCCCTTTTTAAAAATTAGCACTTCTACAGGGAAGCCCCACTTGTAAAAACATTTTCTCTCCTCTTAAAATGCTCTTCTTTTGGCCAGAGTAGTAAGTGATAGGTCAGAGAAGAGAGATATTCGCTAGAAGGGATCTGTCAGGGTGTGCTGCTGGGATCTGTTGTTCTACTGGGTTCCAGGAGCACACCTTCACAGGTTGGGGTTACTTTGAGCTGGCTGAGTGTGGTATTCTCCAGCAGCCAATCTCATTTAGTCTACAGCACATAAAAGCCAGCATCTCTCAGTAGTTGATGCTGATCTTTGTACTGTTTGGATGTATCTGTTTTGTTCTCACTCAGAGCTGTTTGCATGGAGGTCTGTTGTGTCTTTTCGCTTCCCTATGTCAACTCGGTGGCTGACTGTCTAGCCCCCTGGTATGAGGACACTGTTAGACTTGCTGTGGTGTCTCACCTGCGTGCATGTGAGCTCTGGGTGGAGTCCATGTTGTATGAACTACCTGTTGTAGTCTAGTGTGAGCAGTCCTGTTCTGTGCTCATTCTGTCTCTGTTTGTGGTGTGAACAGGTTTTATGTGTTGCAGCTTGCTGTGTGACTTGTGTCCTGTTGTCTGTCCTGTTGCAGCTTGTGGTGCGAACTGTGTCCGGTGCCGCTGGACGTCTGGTTAGTGTAGGGACTAGTGGTATAGCCAGGAGCCGTGAAGTGGCCCGCTAGCTTCCATGTTTTGATCAAAATGTCAACTAATACCTGGTATTTATATTCAGCTTTACTATATGCTATTAGTTTTTGCATTTTGGCTGTTGTATGCTGTGTTTTCTGGCTCTGTGTGTCTTCTTCTTATTGTGTCACTTGTCCCTGTCTTGCGGCATTTTATGTGTCCTGTTCTGGTGGCGTGGTTCCTAGGCGCAGCTAGGGCCAAGATCCGAAGACCCCTGGGCCGCCCTTTATTGGGGTGATGTCCCCCCTTAGGTAGGGCCATGCCATCCTCCTTGTAGCACAGGGCCTGTTGTCTGAAACCCGTGTGTATCTGTCTTGGTCACGATCCTGTGGTCCATGTGTTTTTGTTAGCCCACACGATCGTAACAGGATCCAGGAGTTTCAGGGTTTGTGAAGAGGACTTCAAGAGAGTATACTTAAAATGATAGAAGTATAAACTAGCAAGTACAAGTACTTCTGATGGAATGCTTTTATTTTTAGGCACTCTGTAGGTTCTATCAATCACGAGATCACACTCACAGGCCTCAGGGATAATAGACACAAATAGATGCATGAGAAAGTTAAGAGTCATTGGCAGATTCTGGACTATTTCTAAATCTAATAATATTTCTTCTTTACCTGTCTTCTAATCTGCTAATTTCATTTTTTTGGCTGTAATAGCTTCCTCCACTTCGTTGTGGGCATCTACTAAAGAATTATGGGCTACTACAAATTCCTCAATTTTTTCCTTCAGATGAGTGGTGTGATCTAATATTGCTATAATATCTGTGTTGATAGATGAAACAGCTTCTTTGATAGTGTTCATGGGCGTACATATAGGCGTTCAGTAAGTACAGTTGCACCTGGGCCCAAGAGCCCTGGGGAGCCAAAAAAGTCTCTCTTTCCCATATTGCAAACCAATACTATCAATGAAGCTTTATAGTTGGGGGCTCAGTTCCAGATTTTGCACTGGGTCCCCAGCAGCTTCAAGTTAAGCCTCTGATAGTGTCCTTTAAATCTTGGAACATTGCTTTTAATTTGTCTGGTAAATATGATCAGAGATAGTTTTAGGAGGACAAGCAGCATTCACATTGTGTAGTGGATGGAAGGAGGTAGTAAGTCCTTGATTGGATTTTTCCTTTTATGAAGTGGAATATCATTGGCAGTCTTAGATGAGGTTAGAAGAGAAGAGTTGTGAGAAATTATTGCTGCTTCCATACCCTTGGAATTTGAAGGGTCCATATGAGAAGTCGCAGCTGAGACTTAATTTTGGTGGATTTGCTCCTTTCTTTTTTTCCTCTCACCATAGTTAAAGTTGTAGTAAATTAGAGACCCAATAAAGTAAATAAAGAAATTCTGTGCCTCTGTTCTAAATGTATTAGGTCACAGTTGTTTCATACTAAGTATGAAGTTTGTAAAACATTAGGCCAGCACATCTGAATATATTGAAATAAGGGAGGAGGAACAATACCTCTAAAGCGCCACCTATTGGAAGATAGCATTCCTTCAGATCAATGTTAGACTCTTTATACAAGCCTTGTAACAATGATCGGGAATTGAAAGCAAAGCCAGAATCCATGCACAGACAGCTGTTTCAGGGTGTTTGTCCACTCATCAGTGTGCAGTAGGTTTCTGGCTTTTATAGATAGAGGCCTATGATGTGGGTCAGAAACGCTATATTTTCTCCTTAGGGAGAGCACCTAGACGGTGAGTGAGTGGGGAGACTTTTAAAGCCATTCATGCTCCTCTTGGTAATATGCAAATAAGGGAGATGGAACAATACTTCTATAGCACCACCTATTGGAAGGCAGCATTCCTTCAGATCAATGTTAGATGCTTTATACAAGCCCTACAACAAAGACCCTCTCCGCTGGGATCTATTTACTTTAGCTGCAGTGGTTTCATACTTATACAGAACATCACCACTGCGCAGGCAAGGATGCAGAGATCAATGGTAAGGAGTTGCGAAGTGATCTTGGACTGGTCAGGGTTTGGAACAGTAAGTACATCTCTCAAATATTTTTCTAGAATTTGAAAGAAAAAACATTTAAAAGGTAAGCTGATAGAGCACCATGGTGGGAGCTATTGCTTCTTATGTGTTTTTCATTTAGCTGCTGTACTGTTACCAGTGTGTGAAAAATATAAAATAAAGACTAAAAAATATTAAAAATAAAAAATAAGATTTCCCATTTTCTCTATAAAAATTCTAAGCAAAAAAAATTACCATAATTGCCACTGCAGTGTCTTTTTAAAAATGTTAAAACATTTCATTATTGGTGAACACTAGAGATGAGCGAGCACCAAAATGCTCGGGTGCTCGTTACTCGGGACGAAATTATCGCGATGCTCGAGGGTTCGTTTCGAGTAACGAACCCCATTGAAGTCAATGGGCGACCCGAGCATTTTTGTATATCGCCGATGCTCACTAAGGTTTTCATTTGTGAAAATCTGGGCAATTCAAGAAAGTGATGGGAACGACACAGCAACGGATAGGGCAAGTGAGGGGCTACATGTTGGGCTGCATCTCAAGTTCCCAGGTCCCACTTTTAAGCCACAATAGCGGCAAGAGTGCCCCCCCCTCCCAACAACCTTTACTTCTGAAAAGCCCTCATTAGCAATGCATACCTTAGCTAAGCACCACACTACCTCCAACAAAGCACAATCACTGCCTGCATGACACTCCGCTGCCACTTCTCCTGGGTTACATGCTGCCCAACACCCCCCCCCCCCGCACGACCCAGTGTCCACAGCGCACACCAAAGTGTCCCTGCCCAGCCTTCAGCTGCCCTCATGCCACACCACCCTCATGTGTATTTATAAGTGCGTCTGCCATGAGGAGGAACCGCAGGCACACACTGCAGAGGGTTGGCACGGCTAGGCAGCGACCCTCTTTAAAAGGGGCGGGGCGATAGCCCACAATGCTGTACAGAAGCAATGAGAAATATAATCCTGTGCCACCGCCATCAGGAGCTGCACACATGGGCATAGCAATGGGGAACCTATGTGCCACACACTATTCATTCTGTCAAGGTGTCTGCATGCCCCAGTCAGACCGCGTTTTTTTATAAATAGTCACAGGCAGGTACAACTCCGCAATGGGAATTCCGTGTGCACCCACAGCATGGGTGGCTCCCTGGAACCCACCGGCTGTACATAAATGTATCCCATTGCAGTGCCCATCACAGCTGAGGTAACGTCCGATTAAATGCAGGTGGGCTTCGGCCCACACTGCATGCCCCAGTCAGACTGGGGTTCTTTAGCAGTGAACACATGCAGTTACAACTCCCTGTGGACCCACAGCATGGGTGGGTGCCAGGAAGCCACCGGCGGTACATAAATATATCCCATTGCATTGCCCATCACAGCTGATGTAACGTCAGCTTTAATGCAGGTGGGCAAAAAATTAATTGGATTACACTGTAGGCGAGGGCCCTAAAAAATTGGTGTACCAACAGTACTAATGTACGTCAGAAAAATTGCCCATGCCCAACCAAGAGGGCAGGTGAAACCCATTAATCGCTTTGGTTAATGTGGCTTAATTGGTAACTAGGCCAGGAGGCAGCCCAGTTAAAATAAAAATTGGTTGAGGTGAAAGTTTCAACGCTTTAATGAGCATTGAAACGTATAAAAATTGTTTACAAAAATTATATGACTGAGCCTTGTGGGCCTAAGAAAGATTGCCCGTTCGGCGTGATTACATGAGGTTTCAGGAGGAGAAGCAGGAGGAGGAGGATGAATAGAATACACAGATTGATGAAGCAAAAAGGTCCCCGTTTTTGATGGTGATAGAGAACGATGCTTCCATCCGCGGGTGCAGCCTACGTATTGCTTAGGTATCGCTGCTGTCCGCTGGTGGAGAAGAGAAGTCTGGGGAAATCCAGGCTTTGTTCATCTTGGTTGACAGGCGGGTACGCTTATCTGTGATGATTCCCCCAGCCGCACTAAACACCCTCTCTGACAAGACGCTAGCCGCAGGACAAGCAAGCACCTCCAGGGCATACAGCGCGAGTTCAGGCCACGTGTCCAGCTTCGACACCCAGTAGTTGTAGGGGGCAGAGGCGTCACCAAGGACGGTCGTGCGATCGGCTACGTACTCCCTCACCATCCTTTTACAGTGCTCCCGCCAACTCAGCCTTGACTGGGGAGCGGTGACACAGTCTTGCTGAGGTTCTCCTTATACCGTGGGTCGAGCAGTGTGTACACCCAGTAATCCGTAGTGGCCAGAATGCGTGTAACGCGAGGGTCTCGAGAAAGGCATCCTAACATGAAGTCAGCCATGTGTGCCAGGGTACCTGTACGCAACACATGGCTGTCCTCACTAGGAAGATCACTTTCAGGATCCTCCTCCTCCTCCGGCCATACACGCTGAAAGGATGACAGGCAAGCAGCATGGGTACCCTCAGCAGTGGGCCAAGCTGTCTCTTCCCCCTCCTCCTCATGCTCCTCCCCCTCCTCCTCAGCGCGCTGAGATATAGACAGGAGGGTGCTCTGACTATCCAGCGACATACTGTCTTCCCCCGCCTCCGTTTCCAAGCGCAAAGCGTCTGCCTTTATGCTTTGCAGGGAACTTCTCAAGAGGCATAGCAGAGGAATGGTGACGCTAATGATTGCAGCATCCCCGCTCACCATCTGGGTAGACTCCTCAAAGTTTCCAAGGACCTGGCAGATGGCTGCCAACCAGGCCCACTCTTCTGTAAAGAATTGAGGAGGCTGACTCCCACTACGCCGCCCATGTTGGAGTTGGTATTCCACTATAGCTCTACGCTGCTCATAGAGTCTGGCCAACATGTGGAGCGTAGAGTTCCACCGTGTGGGCACGTCGCACAGCAGTCGGTGCACTGGCAGATTAAACCGATGTTGCAGGGTCCGCAGGGTGGCAGCGTCCGTCTTGGACTTGCGGAAATGTGCGCTGAACCGGCGCACCTTTCCGAGCAGGTATGACAAGTGTGGGTAGCTTTTCAGAAAGCGCTGAACCACCAAATTAAAGACGTGGGCCAGGCATGGCACGTGCGTGAGGCTGCCGAGCTGCAGAGCCGCCACCAGGTTACGGCCGTTGTCACACACGACCATGCCCGGTTGGAGGCTCAGCGGCGAAAGCCAGCGGTCGTTCTGCTCTGTCAGACCCTGCAGCAGTTCGTGGGCCAGGTGCTTCTTCTCTCCTAAGCTGAATAGTTTCAGCACGGCCTGCTGACGCTTGCCCACCGCTGTGCTGCCATGCCGCGCGACACCGACTGCTGGCGACGTGCTGCTGCTGCTGACACATCTTGATTGCGAGACAGAGGTTGCGTTGGAGGAGGAGGAGGAGGGTGGTTTAGTGGAAGCATACACCGCCGCAGATACCAGCACCGAGCTGGGGCCCGCAATTCTGGGGGTGGGTAGGACGTGAGCGGTCCCAGGCTCTGACTCTGTCCCAGCCTCCACTAAATTCACCCAATGTGCTGTCAGGCAGATATAGTGGCCCTGCCCGCCTGTGCTTGTCCACGTGTCCGTTGTTAAGTGGACCTTGGCAGTAACCGCGTTGGTGAGGGCGCGTACAATGTTGCGGGAGACGTGGTCGTGCAGGGCTGGGACGGCACATCAGGAAAAGTAGTGGCAACTGGTAACCGAGTAGCGCGGGGCCGCCGCCGCCATCATGCTTTTGAAAGCCTCCGTTTCCGCAAGCCTATGCGGCAGCATCTCCAGGCTGATCAATTTGGCTATGTGCACGTTTAACGCTTGAGCGTGCGTGTGCGTGGCGGCGTACTTGCGCTTGCGCTCAAACAGTTGCGTTAGCGACATCTGGACGCTGCGCTGAGAGACATTGCTGGATGGGGCCGAGGACAGCGGAGGTGAGGGTGTGGGTGCAGGCCGGTAGGCACTCGTGCCTGTGTCCTCAGAGGGGGGTTGGATCTCAGTGGCAGGTTGGGGCACAGGGGGAGAGGCAGTGGTGCAAACCGGAGGCGGTGAACGGCCTTCGTCCCACCTTGTGGGGTGCTTGGCCATCATATGCCTGCGCATGCTGGTGGTGGTGGCTCCCCAGCTGATCTTGGTGCGACAAAGGTTGCACACCACTGTTCGTCGGTCGTCAGGCGTCTCTGTGAAAAACTGCCACACCTTAGAGCACCTTGGCCTCTGCAGGGTGGCATGGCGCGAGGGGGTGCTTTGGGAAACAGTTGGTGGATTATTTGGTCTGGCCCTGCCTCTACCCCTGGCCACCGCACTGGCTCGGCCTGTGCCCACACCCTGACTTGGGCCTCCGCGTCCACGTCCTCTAGGCCTACCCCTACCCCTCAGCATGCTGTATTACCAGTAGTGCAGAAACAGAACGCTGTAATTAAATGTGCCGCTTATTGGCCTGTGGTTGGAGGCTGACTTCGCTTACGGAACGCACAGCAGAGCCAGGAAAGAATTTTGCGCAAGCCTGCTGTAACACTTAGCTGGCTGCGTATGAATTAGGACAACTACCCCCAGCAGAGACCCTGTACACTGAGGACGGTCACAGGCAGCCCAAATAGATTTTTTTTCCCAAATGTTTTTGGAAAGGCCCACTGCCTATATACACTAAATATGTCTTCTGTCCCTGCCTCACCACTACTGGCCCTGGACAATGTAAAATTACTGCAGACTGTTTCACTGTGGACAGGAATACAGCGGTGATGTAACAGGCAACACAGAGGCAGGAAAGAATTTTGCGCAAGCCTGCTGTAACACTTAGCTGGCTGCGTATGAATTAGGACAACTACCCCCAGCAGAGACGCTATTACTACTGGGGCCTATACAGGGGACGCTATTACTACTGGAGCACCTGTTGGGGTCACCATTATTACTGAGGCCACTGTGGGGAACAATATTACTACTGGGGCTGCAATAAAGGTCACTATTACTACTGGGGCCAATATAAGGCATGCTATTACTACTGGGGTCAATATGGAAGGTCACTATTACTACACGGGGTGGATTTGCTTCAGAATTTACAGTAGCTGTAGCAGCAAAGTGGATGAGATTTCGAAAATCTCATCCAAACTCTGCGGAAAAAATCTGCACAAAACCCGTGTGGATATTGACATGCGGTGCGGGATTTAATTCCAGAGCATGTTAATTTTAAATATAATGTATATCAAGAGCTCATCCAGTGCTCTGGCATTTCTCACAGTTTTTTTTTTTAATAGCCCTGGCCTTTTTATAATGAAGGAGGTAAAAATCATATGTTGTGATAAGCCAAGCCCCTAACACTTCCCCTGACCACACCGTGGGTCTCCATGAGAAACTTTTGCTTCGAAAAGGGCTCAATGACTGAAAAAGTTTGGGAACCACTGCATTAGACTAATTAGCCATTTCAAGTGGTGCACCTTTGCCTCGCGCAAATGTATGTGAAATGCTGGCGGAAAACTTATAGTAAAATATGCCGATATGTGCACAAAAAAGCCTTATTCTGCATAGATCAAAGCAGAATGCCCCCCTTCTCCAGCGCAGATGGTCAATCACAGCCTCAGGGGGAAAAAAAGACACTTACTTTTTTGTAGAGAGCTGTGTGTCTGATAATTTTTTCCCAAGGGACTGAAAGTCACTAATTCTTAGCTTGGGGTCCAGAGTCAATCCAATGTCATGCCGCTGTTGGGCGCCCAAATATTAGTGCAAAAATCAATAATTGCTATGTGATATGCTTTTGGGGGTCCAAATTCTTAGTTAGAGGTAAGCTGAGCTCAGGAGATTAACTCTCACCACAACAACACTTAGCGTGATAAAAGTAATCTGTTTATTGCTTTACAGACAACAGCTTTGATAGAGACACATGCTTTGATTACAATAATTTAAATCTATTATAATTCATTTATTACCATTGGTCGATGAGACAAACAATATGAATATGCAAGATAAGGAATTTAACACCTAAATTGCTGAAGAAAAAGCAGGGAAGATGCAATAGAATCCTACATGATTAACTTCTCCGAACACAAAAGTACTTTAATTATAAACAATAATTTGTGTAGAGAGAGACAGGAGAACAGGGCGCAATGCCCGAGACATTCAATCTAGAGCCTTGGAATCTTCTAATCATCAAGGTCCCTTCTAATTCTTCAATACATTTTAGCAAATCTTGTTAAAGGAAAAGTACAAAGCATTGACACAAACTATAGCATACAAATTGGAAGGAGCATACCATAAGATATACAAGGGAAGAAGGAGTCATATGCATTTGGCTAACACTCCTTAAAGAGAGAAAAGGTTAGAAAAATCAGTTCTATTAGATAACTATAAACGCGGTAATTGTTCTTGTTGCTAGCACAATTTTCAGTCAAAAATACTGCAACTAGGTAGCGTTCTCAACAGTGTTATTTATTTGCTGCAAGACGGATTTTATAGTGTATGCCATCTATTGCCTGTAAAAAACAGTTTTATTATATTGGTAGAACTATTTATCCTTTGTACAACAGAATTCGGGAACATTTGACTTCTTTGTACACAGGCATAGGTGCTACTACGTTAACTGAGCATGTAGGAGAAGTACCTAATGTTCATTCAACTGTTTTGATGTTTTTGGCCTTGAAAGGGTTATTTGCCCAGAAGCAGGTAGAGTTATCCTTTTGCCTCTCAGCTTATGGCTTCTTTCACATGAGTGCATATCGGCCGGCCATTTTCACGGCCGGCCGATATGTGCTGTGATGTGATGCATTGGATTCCAATGCATCAGATCACATGGGCATATTTCTGAGACATTAGAACGCCCGGCCAAGCCAATATAGCGATGGGCGTTTTTACATCGGGCCCAAAAGATAGTCCTGGAACTATCTCTTGGGCCGTAATACATCGGCAGCAGCCATAGTAGCCGTAGATAAGAGGGAGTTTAGCAGCTTGGCTGCTAAACTCCCTCCCTTTGTTCTCCCCCCGTGCAGGCTCACCTCTTTTTCCTTCCCGCTCGTTCTGTGCAATGGGAGTGCGCGGAGCTAAGCACCGGTCCGCCCCGTCTCCACTCATTGATGGCTATGGACATGGGGTGGGACGTGGACAGATTTAAGCACCTACCCTCTCCCCGCCCCTTGGCCATAGCCATTAATGGGAGGAAGCGGGGTGGACCGGCACTTAGCTCCACCCCCTTCCTCCCCTCCCATTGCAGAGAACGAGCGTGGAGAAACGAGAGGTGAGACTGCGATGCGGAGCTTGGTGCATTTGCCATATGAACGGATGCACAAACGTTTGATTTGTGCACCGGTTCACCAGATTTTTCCCTCCTAATGTAGCGTATGTCAGCCGGCTGTGAAAACGGCCGGCCGATATGCACTCGTGTGAAAGAAGCCTATGGCTAATGATTACTCTTGTCATAGGTGCTCTGGGATTTAATGATCCCAATGATCCGAGTGTGTTTTTATTACTAATGTAAGTTTTTGTATTGTATGTAACGTTTTGTGTATGTGTTGTCATGGCACCCTTGATTAAGTTTGTATAAAGCAGATGTCTGAGCATGCTGATCACGTGTAAGTTCTGAGGAAGCCAGGACTAACACAAAACAGCCGATCAGCTTTCTATGACTTAGCCTGAAGATAGATCATCAATAGTATTTCCCTGGGAAAAAAAACTTTAAATCCATAATGGTTGAAGAACTTGCAAGCAAGTTTTGAGAACCTTACACTTTATAGAATGATAGGCAATACTAAGTGTTATACCCACTCAAGTTTTTAAGTTAGTATTACGTGTTTGTGACACTGTCAGAGACTGGGTCTTGCCAGGGAGGTAGTCCCTAATACTACCCGCCTTTCGAGTAAAAATTCTTCTTTCCTAGCAAAATTCAAATTAATTACTGTATATGGTTATTTCCCAGCCTGTATTTTTTTCACATGAGTATCGAAATGCGGTTGCATACACAGCCATGCCCATGCAAAAAAAGCATATGCACTCAGAAGCAGGGAAATGCGCAAGAATATGCAGGCTTTGATACGCAGCGTTTTACGCATACACCCGTGGACATGAGCCCTTAGAGGTTGAGTTGTTAAACTATGGTATGATATGTGTGTGCCTCTTTAATGTGTTCGCTCAGCTCAGACAGTCATAGATCTTATACTACATATTACTAAGTATACCATGCCTATATGCAGCGATGCCAAAAATTGTGAAGTCACTGTAGCTCACACTAGGTAGATCACCTGAGTCACACTGGGCCTCACATTCATGACCTCACAGTTTTTAAAACTCACTTAGGCCAGATTTACAAGGGCGATGGCAAGTTGCGCCTGAGAATCTCGAGCAGAACTCTCATTGCACACACACACACACAGAAAAATCATCCATGTACATTGTGTACACAATGAGTATTTGTGACTCCATGCCTTTACATTTCTAACAGATATCTAGTAGTATTTAACATATACTAATAGCTTGGAAAGCATTTCTTAATTCTGACCTGTACAGAGCCTGTCTCACAGTTAAGAGTAAAACTTTGTCTTTTAAGACTTAAGATATTTTACACTTGTTCTTTCATTGGATTACTTCATAGAAATATCATGCAGCGTCATCGATGGTTTATAAGTTCACTGCAGACAAAGGCAGGTGAGATTCCACCATGGAATGGTACTGTTGAAGTCTACCCTCGACTACTGGAGCTGATGAACATCAACTCCCCCCAAACTTAATTTGGTATATACCTTGGATGCTAAGTATAATTCTGTTCTGCTTTTCCATATCTTGCTGATATACTATTTGTATATCCAGTTTGTATCTTTTGATGATTTGTTTCTTAATATCTTGGATGTCTATTGGTATTTTGCATGCGTGTCTACAAAATTAACCCACAAAAAATAAAATTGTAACAGCAGCACCACAGGCCAATGCCTCCTGGGAGAGCAAAGAAAAACAATGTTGCATGCTCTAAGGGTGACTTCACATGAGCGTGTTTTTGTGCGTACATAAGTGCACACCCATGTACGTGCAAAAACACGCGTGAATGCAGGTCCATGCATTGTCTTCAATGGAGCCAGCAGCTCCATTAAAGGCAACGGTCTGCCGGCACCCCTCAATTGTTTTTCAGGGAAGGGCTTTACATATAAGCTCTTCCCTGAAAAACAAGAATTTTAGTATAAAAAAAAAAATACTTACCTGTCCGCCGCTGCCCTGTCCCCACGGGGATGAAGAACACATCTGCCGCATGCGGCAGATGTTTCCTTCATCCCTGCGAGGAAAAAGAATTCCCTGCTGCACCTGCCACATCTGTGACAGATGCAGCAAAGGAATTCTTCATCCCTGCGGGGAATAAAGAATTCCCTACCACAGCTGTCACAGATGACTGCTGCGGTAGGGGATCCAGCTGCCGGCATTCTGTAATTGTTTTCCAGGGAAGGGCTTCAAATATAAGCCCTTCCCTGAAAAACATGAAAAAATGGTGATAGAAATAAAAAAAAATCTATATTCACCTTTCTTCCGCTGCTGGGGATCAGCCGCGTCCAGACGGATCTTCTCCTGCACTGCTGTGAGTATTCATCTGCCAGTGCACCGATTGCTGTGCGACATGCCCACACGGTGGAACTCTACGCTCCACATGTTGGCCAGACTCTATGAGCAGCGTAGAGCTATTGCGGAATACCAACTCCAACATGGGCGGCGTAGTGGGAGTCAGCCTCCTCAATTATTTACAGAAGAGTGGGCCTGGTTGGCAGCCATCTGCCAGGTCCTTGGAAACTTTGAGGAGTCTACCCAGATGCTGAGCGGGGATGCTGCAATCATTAGCGTCACTATTCCTCTGCTATTCCTCTTGAGAAGTTCCCTGCAAAGCATAAAGGCAGACGCTTTGCACTCGGAAACGGAGGCGGGGGAAGACAGTATGTCGCTGGATAGTCAGAGCACCCTCATGTCTATATCTCAGCGCGTTGAGGAGGAGGAGGAGGGGGAGGAGACAGCTTGGCCCACTGCTGAGGGTACACATGCTGCTTGCCTGTCATCCTTTCAGCGTGTATGGCCAGAGGAGGAGGAGGAGGGGGAGGAGCATGAGGAGGAGGGGGAAGAGACAGCTTGGCCCACTGCTGAGGGGACACATGCTGCTTGCCTGTCATCCTTTCAGCGTGTATGGCCAGAGGAGGAGGAGGAGGAGGAGGATCCTGAAAGTGATCTTCTTAGTGAGGACAGCCATGTGTTGCGTACAGGTACCCTGGCACACATGGCTGACTTCATGTTAGGATGCCTTTCTCGTGACCCTCGCGTTACACGCATTCTGGCCACTACGGATTACTGGGTGTACACACTGCTCGACCCACGGTATAAGGAGAACCTTTCCACTCTCATTCCCGAAGAGGAAAGGGGTTCCAGAATGATGCTATACCACAGGGCGCTGGTGGACAAACTGATAGTAAACTTCCCATCCGACAGCGCTAGTGGCAGAAGGCGCAGTTCCGAGGGCCAGGTAGCAGGGGAGGCGCAGAGATCAGGCAGCATGTACAGCGCAGCAGGGGAACATTCTCCAAGGCCTTTGCCAGCTTTATGGCTCCCCACCAAGACTGTGTCACCGCTCCCCAGTCAAGGCTGAGTTGGCGGGAGCACTGTAAAAGGATGGTGAGGGAGTACGTAGCCGATCGCACGACCGTCCTCCGTGACGCCTCTGCCCCCTACAACTACTGGGTGTCGAAGCTGGACACGTGGCCTGAACTCGCGCTGTATGCCCTGGAGGTGCTTGCTCGTCCTGCGGCTAGCGTCTTGTCACAGAGTGTGTTTAGTGTGGCTGGGGGAATCATCACGGATAAGCGTACCCGCCTGTCAACCGACAGTGCCGACAGGCTTACACTCATCAAGATGAACAAAGCCTGGATTTCCCCAGACTTCTCTTCTTCACCAGCGGACAGCAGCGATACCTAAGCAATACGTAGGCTGCACCCGCGGATGGAAGCATCGTTCTCTATCACCATCAAAAACGGGGACCTTTTTGCTTCATCATTCTGTGTATAATATTCCTCCTCCTCCTCCTGCTCCTCCTCCTGAAACCTCACATAATCACGCCGAACGGGCAATTTTTCTTAGGCCCACAAGGCTCAGTCATATAATTTTTGTAAACAATTTTTATATGTTTCAATGCTCATTAAAGCGTTGAAACTTTCACCTCAACCAATTTTTATTTTAACTGGGCTGCCTCCAGGCCTGGTTACCAATTAAGCCACATTAACCAAAGCGATTAATGGGTTTCACCTGCCCTCTTGGTTGGGCATGGGCAATTTTTCTCAGGTACATTAGTACTGTTGATACACCAATTGTTGTGGGCCCTCGCCTACAGTGTAATCAAATGAATTTTTAGCCCACCTGCATTACAGCTGACGTTACATCAGCTGTGTTGGGCACTGCAATGGGATATATTTATGTACCGCCGGTGGGTTCCAGGGAGCCACCCATGCCGTGGGTCCACAGGGAGTTGTAACTGCATGTGTCCACTTCTAAAGAACCCCAGTCTGACTGGGGCATGCAGTGTGGGCCGAAGCCCACCTGCATTAAGCATGACATTACCTCAGCTGTGTTGGGCACTGCAATGGGATATATTTATGTACCGCCGGTGGCTTCCTGGCACCCACCCATGCTGTGGGTCCACAGGGAGTTGTAACTGCATGTGTCCACTTCTAAAGAATCCCGGTCTGACTGGGGCATGCAGTGTGGGCCGAAGCCCACCTGCATTAAGCATGACATTACCTCAGCTGTGTTGGGCACTGCAATGGGATATATTTATGTACCGCCGGTGGCTTCCTGGCACCCACCCATGCTGTGGGTCCACAGGGAGTTGTAACTGCATGTGTCCACTTCTAAAGAACCCCGGTCTGACTGGGGCATGCAGTGTGGGCCGAAGCCCACCTGCATTAAGCATGACATTACCTCAGCTGTGTTGGGCACTGCAATGGGGTATATTTATGTACCGCTGGTGGCTTCCTGGCACCCACCCATGCTGTCGGTCCACAGGGACTTCACAATAGGGAGTTGTACCTGCCTGTGTCTATGAATTAAAAACCCCGGTCAGGTTGGGGCATGCAGTGTGGGCCGAAGTCCACCTGCATTTAATCGGACGTTACCTCAGCTCTGATGGGCACTGCAATGGGATATGTTTATGTACAGCCGGTGGGTTCCAGGGAGCCACCCATGCTGTGGGTGCACACGGAATTCCCATTGCGGAGTTGTACCTGCCTGTGACCACAGGACCAGAAATTACCAATCACAATTTTAGGTAAATCAAGATAACTAGAGATGAGCGGGCATACTCGGTAATGACAGATACCCAAGCGAGTATCGTCCTTACCGAGTACCTGCCTGCTCGCCCGCAAAGATTCGTGTGTCGGCGGGGGCAGCGAGCGGCGGGGGAGAGCGGAGGGGCACGGCAGGGAGATTTCCCCCCCCCCCCCGCCTCCTCCTGCTTACTCACGCAACACAGCGCTCACCCACGCCAGCACCCGAGTACGCTCGCTCATCTCTAACGATAACCCTTTATGATATATTTTTTTGTGTCTGTATATTTTAATTCCTGTATATGCTTCATAAAGGAGGCTTTTGGTCCTTTGAAATGTGTTGCACCTATGTTTGTACCTGTATACAGAATGAATTGGCGTTACTGAACTTGTGCGGGCTTGGACTGTAAGACGCAATTACAAGATCATAGATTAGCATACTTGCATTTGGGAGGGGGGTGGGCTTTCTCATTGTGAGCCCCCTACTAAGTAAGACCTTTCTATACACATTGATTATAGATTGACTCTTACTCTGACCCTTTTGTTTGACCCTTGGAGCGCTGGGATTTACTTCATTGTGGTTCATTTATTCATACCAAAGATTGGTCTGCTTTTAAAAAAGGAGAGCAAGAAGGTGACTTTCCTTGGCTTAGCTTTCCTTAGCTTAGTAACCCTTAGTGTTCGAGTGCAGTACATGACTATACTCCATTACATGAAAGCAATATGTTTTCTAAAATAGTTTTGAATGCAGTCATCTTTAACAAATACCATCCTTCTACCACTGTATCTAATTATTTTTGTGACTAGCTAAAAGCCTCGCTCTAGCATTAGCACTTGTGCCTTTAATAAGATCAGGCTGTGGGACTTTGTTGTGTAGAACTTTACATGCTTTTTAAGCTTCTTTCCCCAAGGTTTTCCACAGCGTTCTACTGTTACCAAGGAAACAGAATGCCATGGAAACCTTTTAAATCCTAACGAAGGCCTCTGGGGGTGAGCCAGATCTGGAGTTAAATCTATAAGCCTGCTCTCAACTTATTCTCCCAATGCGAGTGTCTCAAAGTATTCAACATAGAAAAGAGTTATCCATTCCAGTGTTATATATGCAGGGAATATAGGTGAACACAAAGGGGCTCTCCACTACATTATACAGTATAATATAACCCTGCTTATTTTCCAACATAGCATATACTACAATTCATTTCCTAAAAGTAGTTTTACACTGGCAGATTGTTTTTCACCCAGAAACAACCCCCTGTCAACGTTTTTGCAAGTCAAGTGGGGCTCGTTCAGCTAGATTTCCATGGAGCAATCAGTTCCACTGTATGTGTCCCAATGATTGTTCCAGCATATACAGTTTCATTGTATTTATTCATTTCCCTACTCATCAGGTTGTGGTATTCTTTTAAGTGCAAATTAATCACATCCATGTCTGTGCCTTGTCATAAGTATGTGTGTATATATATATATGAATGCCTCTTTGGATCTATTTCATTATGCTTGAGGAAGAATCCTGAGAGGTTCAAAAGCTCGCTATAACATCATGTAATTTTGTTTGCTTTTAAGGGCCTATTTAGACACAATGATTATTGCTCAAAAGACATCTTTTGAGCGATATTCATTGTGTGCATTTACACGGCAAGATGATCGCTCAAAATTCACTTAAACAGCAGTTTGAGTGGCAGTGTTGAGCGGTCACTTTGCATAAGTGTGTAAATAAAGGCTCATGCTGTATGCAGAAGACAAGTGGGTCTGCTATCTTCTGCATACAGCTGTTGTCTTCTCGGAGCGCTCAGCTTGTATACAGCTGAGTGTTTTGAGTGGGGTATGCAGAAAACAGTTGGAGCACTGTCTTCTGCATACCCTGCTGTGTTCTCGAAGCGTTCAGCTGGTATACAGCTGAGCCCTCCGAGCGGGGTATGCAGAACACAGCTGGAGCACTGTCTTCGGCATACTCCTGCTGTGTTCTCGGAGCGTTCAGCTGGTATACAGCTGAGCCCTCCGAGCGGGGTATGCAGAACACAGCTGGAGCACTGTCTTCTGCATACTCCTGCTGTGTTCTCGGAGCGTTCAGCTGGTATCCAGCTGAGCGCTCCAAGCTGGGTATACAGAAGACAGCTGTAGCGCTGTCTTCTGCATACTTCTGCTGTGTTCTTCAAACGGGATACCAGCTGAAACAATAGTATCAGCAGTATCCCACTGAGAACTCAGCGCGCAGTCTTGATGTGACTCATCGCTGTCTTTCAGCTAACTGCACGATGGCCACGCCTTTAGACCCAACGATTCTCGCTCAAAAGACGGGTTTGAGCGATTTTTAAGCGAGAATCACTGGGTCTAAATGGGCCTTAACAGGTATCATATCTACAAGATTACTTGGTTTCTCTTGCTGGGAACCATAACATATTGTTGTTGGCAGCACACTGTTATTTACATAGAGAGATATGGTGTTAACAATAGACAACCAATCCGCATCCAATATTTATGAACTCTGCCCATTGTAAGTGCTATCCTCGTCTGTGAAAACAGAGGAGAATAGGGCATGTAGAGAATTTTTTTTTTTTTCTTTTTTACACGTACCATTAGTTCTTGATAAACAACGTTCATTGTAATAGCCTCATAGGCTATTATGGTGCCATCTGCTTTTCATGGAATACAAGGACACCCCACAGCTCAATTATATGGCCATCTTAATGGGCCCTCAAAGATATGATCACCCATCAAATGAGTATTTGCTCATTTGTCAGTTGCTTGGCTGCACTTTTACACAGACAGATGACCAGGTGAACGTTAGTTCTCTATCATCTGCCCGCGTAAAAGAACCCTAAGTGTTGATTTTGTGGATTGGGTTTGAGAAAAGGGTAGATAAATGTTGGATGGATATGTGATATAAACAAAAAGACTAGATCTTGCAGAATGTAGGGTACAGTAAATAACTTAACCACTAAAGGAAAGGCCCTTTTTTCCCCATTTTCGGTATTTCCTTGCCACTATTAAAAGATCATAACTCTTTTATTTATGCATTAACATAGTTGTCTGGGGGCTTGTTTTTTTGCGGGATGAGTTATATTTTTCAATGCTACCATTATACAGTACGTACCATACAATGTAAAAAAAGTGGAGTGAAATGGAAAAAAAAAATAATTTCACCATCTTTCGGGGGGGTCTTGTTTCTATAGTGTACACACTGCAGCAAAAATTACATAATAAGTTTATTCTATGGGCCCGTATGATTACTATGATACCAAATGTTTTGGGGTTTTTTGCTGTGCTACTTTTAAAATATAAAACATCTTTGGAAAAAAATAAATTTTCTGCCGCCATCTTCT
Organism: Eleutherodactylus coqui; assembly: GCF_035609145.1. Lineage (NCBI taxonomy): Eukaryota > Metazoa > Chordata > Amphibia > Anura > Eleutherodactylidae > Eleutherodactylus > Eleutherodactylus coqui. The sequence continues at coordinate 37,137,718 of NC_089838.1, read as the reverse complement.
GACAGCCATAACATTTTTTATTTTTCTGTCGACATAGTTGTGTGGGGGCTCATTGTTTGCAGTATATCCTGCAGTTTATACTGGTACTGGTATTTTAGAGTACATATAGCTTTTTGAAGATTTTTTAATTAAATTTTTTCTTGGAGACGGGGTGACCAAAAAAGTGCAAACCTCAGATTATTATTTTTTTTCTGACTACATTCACCATGTGGGGTAAATAATGCCTTATTTTGATAGATTAAACTTTTATGGATGCAGCAATGGGTTTTTTAAATTTAGATTTGTTGTTGTAAATATAACAAAAGGGTGTTTGTTTTTTTTAAACTTTTATTACCTGTCTTTTTTTTTTAATTAATGAAATTTCTTAAACAGGTTTTTACAAATTTTTTAGTCCCCATAGTGGGCATGAACTTGCAATGGTTTGATCATTCCTGCAGTATGATATAATGCCATAGCATTACATTATACCACGAATCCACGATCAGACAATCTATCATACAACGCCACAGGCATGGCTTGATATGCAATCTGCAATGTTAGCCCTGGGGGGCTTTCAGTAGGCCCCTGGCTGCCATGGAAACCGAACAGCACCCTGCTCTCTTATCATGGGAACCTTTCGGGAACCCCCGAACTCTGATCAGGGTATTCAAATGCTGCCGCAGAGTGGTGCAATCAGCAGCGGAGCTCATGGGGGTGCTTGCTGGTGGTTGTCAGCTGTGAAAAACTGCTGACAACTGCATTGCATGGTGAGCTTTTCTGGCTTTATGTATGTAAAAAAAAACTACGCCAAATGATGTCACAACTTTCCCTGCCCACAGAAAACACACATAAATGGGTCCCTATTAGAGATGAGCGAACGTGTTCTTCCGAGCTTGATATTCGTGCGAATATTAGGGTGTTCGGGATGTTCGTTATTCGTAACGAACACCATGCGGTGTTCTGGTTACTTTCACTTCCTTCCCTGAGACGTTAGCGCGCTTTTTTTGGCCAATTGAAAGACAGGGAAGGCATTACAACTTCCCCCTGTGACGTTCAAGCCCTATACCACCCCCCTGCTGTGAGTGGCTGGGAAGATCAGGTGTCACCCGAACATAAAAGTCGGCCCCTCCCGCGGTTCGGCTCAGATGCCTGGTGAGTTAGCTGAGGGACAGTGCTGTTTGTACCGGAGCTGCTGTAGGGAAAGAATTGGTAGTTAGTGTAGGCTTCAAGACCCCCCAAAGGTCCTTATTAGGGCCACTGATAGCTGTGTGTTGGCTGCTGTTAGCAGTGCCATTTTTTTTCTTCTCAAAATCGGCTCTGCAGAGCGTTGCACCTGGCATTAGGGACAGAAGTGCTGCATAGGCAGGGAGAGTGTTAGGAGTGAGTGTAGCCTTCAAGAACCTCAACGGTCCTTTCTAGGGCCATATTTATCCGTGTGCAGTACTGTCCAGGCTGCTGTTAGCTGTGCTGCATTTTTTTTTGCTTCTCAAAATCGCCTCTGCAGAGCATTCCACCCTCCATTGATACTGCAGGGAAAGAATTGTATAGGCAGGGCCACAACACAGTTATTATTCATTGAATATATGCAGTGCTGCCTTTTGCTTGTAAAACAAGTGAAAATAATTCTATTTGTCCTGCCTCTGTCCGTCCTAACGCCGGTGGACACGTGTCGGCTGCGTGTGCAACCTGTAAAAATCATACGCACCCAGCTACGTTTTACTCCTGGCTTCGCCATTTGCTTTCCTTAATTGGGAAAAAAAATACCTGCTCTGCCACAGTTAATAACTCTGCTACCCTCACGTTCTGTGACACATTAGCAGGAAAACAGCACAGTTATTAAACTTCTCATGTTCATAGAATATACGCAGTGCTGCCTTTTGGTGCAAAAAAACGGAAAATAATTCTATTTGTCCTGCCTCTGTCCGTCCTAACGCCGGTGGACACGTGTCGGCTGCGTGTGCAACCTATAAAAATCATACGCACCCAGCTACGTTTTACTCCTGGCTTCGCCATTTGCTTTCCTTAATTGGGAAAAAAAATACCTGCTCTGCCACAGTTAATTACTCTGCTACCCTCACGTTCTGTGACACATTAGCAGGAAAACAGCACAGTTATTAAACTTAGATTATTCATTCACTAGAGGCAGTGGGGCCTTTCGTTTTCAAAAAAGGGAAAAAATTATATTTGGCCTGCAGTCTTGCGCCAATTTATTTCCTGCCTGTGAAATCAAATCACTGGTAATACAGCATGCTGAGGGGTAGGGGTAGGCCTAGAGGACGTGGACGCGGCCGAGGACGCGGAGGGCCAAGTCAGGGTGTGGGCACAGGCCAAGCTCCTGATCCAGGTGTGTCGCAGCCGACTGCTGCGCGATTAGGAGAGAGGCACATTTCTGGCGTCCCCACATTCATCGCCCAATTAATGGGTCCACGCGGGAGACGGTTATTAGAAAATGAGCAGTGTGAGCAGGTCCTGTCCTGGATGGCAGAAAGTGCTTCGAGCAACCTATCGTCTACCCGCAGTTCTGCGCCGTCCACTGCTGCCAATCCGAATCCTCTGTCTGCTGCTCCTCCTTCCTCCCAGCCTCCTCACTCCACTACAATAACACCTGCTCAGGAGCGGGAACACTCCCAGGAACTGTTCTCGGGCCCCTGCTTAGATTGGGCAGCAGCGGTTCCTCTCCCACCAGAGGAGTTTATCGTCACTGATGCCCAACCATTCGAAAGTTCCCGGGGTCCGGGGGAAGAGGCTGGGGACTTCCGCCAACTGTCTCAACAACTTTCTGTGGGTGAGGAGGACGATGACGATCAGACACAGTTGTCTTGCAGTGAGGTAGTAGTAAGGGCAGTAAGTCCGAGGGAGCAGCGCACAGAGGATTCGGAGGAAGAGCAGCAGGACGATGAGGTGACTGACCCCACCTGGTGTGCAACGCTTACTCAGGAGGACAGGTCTTCAGAGGGGGAGTCAAGGGCATCAGCAGGGCAGGTTGCAAGAGGCAGTGCGGTGGCCAGGGGTAGAGGCAGGGCCAGACCGAATAATCCACCAAGTGTTTCCCAAAGCGCCCCCTTGCGCCATGCCACCCTGCAGAGGCCGAGGTGCTCTAAGGTCTGGCAGTTTTTCACAGAGACGCCTGACGACCGACGAACAGTGGTGTGCAACCTTTGTCGCGCAAAGCTCAGCCGGGGAGCCAACACCAACAGCCTCACCACCACCACCACCATGCGCAGACATATGATGGCCAAGCACCCCGCAAGGTGGGACGAAGGCCGTTCAGCGCCTCCGGTTTGCACCCCTGCCTCTCCCCCTGTGCCCCAACCTGCCACTGAGATGCAACCCCCCTCTCAGGACACAGGCACTACCGTCTCCTGGCCTGCACCCACACCCTCACCTCCGCTGTCCTCGGCCCCATCCAGCAGTGTAGTTCAGCGCACCGTCCAGCCGTCGCTTGCGCAACTGTTGGAGCGCAAGCGCAAGTACGCCGCCACGCACCCGCACGCTCAAACGTTAACCGTCCGCATAGCAAAATTCATCAGCCTTGAGATGCTGCCGTATAGGGTTGTGGAAACGGAGTCCTTCAAAAGTATCATGGAGGCGGCGGCCCCGCGCTACTCAGTTCCCAGTCGCCACTACTTTTCCCGATGTGCCGTCCCAGCCCTGCACGACCACGTCTCCCGCAACATTGTACGCGCCCTCACCAACGCGGTTACTGCCACGGTCCACTTAACTACGGACACGTGGACAAGCACAGGCGGGCAGGGCCACTACATCTCCCTGACGGCACATTGGGTGAATTTAGTGGAGGCTGGGACAGAGTCAGAGCCTGGGACCGCTCACGTCCTACCCACCCCCAGAATTGCGGGCCCCAGCTCGGTGGTGGTATCTGCGGAGGTGTATGCTTCCTCCACTAAAGCACCCTCCTCCTCCTCCTCCTCCTCCTCTGTCTCGCAATCAAGATGTGTTAGCAGCAGCATGTCGCCAGCAGTCGGTGTCGCGCGGTGTGGCAGCACAGCGGTGGGCAAGCGTCAGCAGGCCGTGCTGAAACTACTCAGCTTAGGCGATAAGAGGCACACGGCCCACGAACTGCTGCAGGGTCTGACACAGCAGACCGACCGCTGGCTTGCGCCGCTGAGCCTCCAACCGGGCATGGTCGTGTGTGACAACGGCCGTAACCTGGTGGCGGCTCTGCAGCTCGGCAGCCTCACGCACGTGCCATGCCTGGCCCACGTCTTTAATTTGGTGGTTCAGCGCTTTCTGAAAAGCTACCCACGCTTGTCAGACCTGCTCGTAAAGGCGCGCCGGCTCTGTGCACATTTTCGCAAGTCCCACACGGACGCTGCCACCCTGCGCACCCTGCAACATCACTTTAAGCTGCCAGTGCACCGACTGCTGTGCGACGTGCCCACACGGTGGAACTCTACGCTCCACATGTTGGCCAGGCTCTATGAACAGCGTAGAGCTATAGTCGAATACCAACTGCAACATGGGCGGCGCAGTGGGAGTCAGCCTCCTCAATTCCTTTCAGAAGAGTGGGCCTGGTTGGCAGACATCTGCCATGTCCTTGGTAATTTTGAGGAGTCTACCCAGGTGGTGAGCGGCGATGCTACAATCATTAGCGTCACCATTCCTCTGCTATGCATCTTGAGAAATTCCCTGCAAACCATAAAGGCAGCTGCTTTGCGCTCGGAAACGGGGGCGGGGGAAGACAGTATGCCGCTGGATAGTCAGGGCACCCTCCTGTCTATTTCTCAGCGCGTACAGGAGGAGGAGGAGGAGCATGAGGAGGATGAGGAGGAGGGGGAAGAGACAGCTTGGGCCGCTGCTGACGGTACACCGGCTGATTGCCTGTCATCCTTTCAGCGTGTATGGCCTGAGGAGGAGGAGGAGGAGGAGGATCCTGAAAGTGATCTTCCTAGTGAAGACAGCCATGTGTTGCGTACAGGTACCCTGGCACACATGGCTGACTTCATGTTAGGATGCCTTTCTCGTGACCCTCGCGTTGCACGCATTCTGGCCACGACGGATTACTGGGTGTACACACTGCTCGATCCACGGTATAAGGAGAACCTGCCCACTCTGATTCCCGAAGAGGAAAGGGGTTCGAGAGTGTTGCTATACCACAGGACCCTTGCGGACAAGCTGATGGTAAAATTCCCAGCCGACAGCGCTAGTGGCAGAAGGCGCAGTACCGAGGGCAAGGTAGCAGGGGATGTGCGTAAATCGAGCAGCATGTACATCCCAGGCAGTGCAACAGTCTTTAAGGGCCTGGCCAGCTTTATGGCTCCCCACCAAGACTGTGTCACCGCTCCCCAGTCACGGCTGAGTCGGCGGGAGCACTGTAAAAGGATGGTGAGGGAGTACGTAGCGGATCGCACGACCATCCTTGGTGACGCCTCTGCCCCCTACAACTACTGGGTGTCGAAGCTGGACACGTGGCCTGAACTAGCGCTGTATGCCCTGGAGGTGCTTGCTTGTCCTGCGGCTAGCGTCTTGTCGGAGAGGGTGTTTAGTGCGGCTGGGGGAATCATCACAGATAAGCGTAGCCGCTTGTCAACCGACAGTGCCGACAGGCTAATACTCATCAAGATGAACAAAGGCTGGATTTCCCCAGACTTCTGTTCTCCACCAGCGGACAGCAGCGATACGTAAGCAATACGTAGGCTGCACCCGCGGATGGAAGCTACGTTCTCTCTCACCATCCAAAACGGGGACATTTCTGCTTCATCAATCTGTGTCTAATATTCCTCCTCCTCCTCCTCCTGCTCCTCCTCCTGAAACCTCACGTAATCACGCTGAACGGGCAATTTTTCTTAGGGCCACAAGGCTCACTCAAATAATTTTTCTGAACAATTTTTATAAGTTTCAATGCGCTTAAAAGCATTGGAACTTTAACTTGAACCAATTTTTCGTTACACTGGGCTGCCTCCAGGCCTAGTTACCACTTAAGCCACATTAACCAAAGCGATTAATGGGTTTCACCTGCCCTCTTGGCTGGCCATGGCCAATTTTTGGGATGTACATTAGTACTGTTGATACAGCAATTTTTGTGGGCCCTCGCCTACAGTGTAATCAAATTAATTTTTAGCCCACCTGCATTACAGCTGACGTTACCTCAGCTGTGTTGGGCAATGCAATGGGATATTTTTATGTACCGCTGGTGGGTTCCAGGGAGCCACCCATGCTGTAGGTGCACACGGAGTTTTTAATACATCTGTACACTTCTAAAGAACCCCCGTCTGACTGGGGCATGCAGTGTGGGCCGAAGCCCACCTGTATTACGCACGACATTACTACCTCAGCTGTGTTGGGCAATGCAATGGGATATTTCTATGTACCGCCGGTGGCTTCCTGGCACCCACCCAGGCAGTGGGTCCACAGGGAGTTTAACCTACATGTGTCCACTTGTAAAGAACCCCAGTCTGACTGGGGCATGCAGTGTGGGCCGAAGCCCACCTGCATTAAGCACGACATTACTACCTCAGCTGTGTTGGGCAATGCAATGGGATATTTTTATGTACCGCCGGTGGGTTCCAGGGAGCCACCCATGCTGTAGGTGCACACGGAGTTTTTAATACATCTGTACACTTCTAAAGAACCCCAGTCTGACTGGGGCATGCAGTGTGGGCCGAAGCCCACCTGTATTACGCACGACATTACTACCTCAGCTGTGTTGGGCAATGCAATGGGATATTTCTATGTACCACCGGTGGCTTCCTGGTACCCACCCAGGCAGTGGGTCCACAGGGAATTATAAATGCATCTGTTTCCACTTATAAAGAAACCCAGTCTGACTGGGGCATGCAGTGTGGGCCGAAACCCACCTGCATTAACCCTTTCCAGTCCACTGTGTGACCTGTGAAGACATTAGGGTTTAAGGCTGTACAGCTCCGTTGTTGGTAGACGTCCGTCGGGGTTCTCTTACTGTATATTGCCAGCCTCTCTGCTGTCGGAGCCTATCCTACGTGTCAGCTCATGCAGTACTGGCTTTAGCCAGCATATAGCGCCGTTGTATAACGGCAGAAAAAGAGTAAGCCCCCTAGGAAAACCATATACAAATTGGATTGGAAAGGGTTAAGCACAACATTACTACCTCAGCTGTGTTGGGCAATGCAATGGGATATTTCTATGTACCGCCGGTGGCTTCCTGGCACCCACCCATGCTGTAGGTGCACACGGAGTTTTTACTACATCTGTACACTTATAAAGAACCCCAGTCAGACTGGGGCATGCAGTGTGGGCCGAAGCCCACCTGCATTAAGCACGACATTACTACCTCAGCTGTGTTGGGCAATGCAATGGGATATTTCTGTGTACCGCCGGTGGGTTCCAGGGAGCCACCCATGCTGTGGGTCCACAGGGACTTCACAATAGGGAGTTGTACCTGCCTGTGTCTATGAATTAAAAAGCCCGGTCTCTCACTTCCCGATGTCATAGAAACTTGAAATTTGGCACGAGCATTGATTATGTCATAAATAGTAAAAGTTAATGGGTCCCAACTTGATTATTCAATTCTAAGCGCAAACGAATTAGTGTCCAAATTTTACGTACGGAATCTAATTCTCTCACTTCCCGATGTCATAGAAACTTGAAATTTGGCACGAGCATTGATTATGTCATAAATAGGAAAAGCCAATGGGTCCCAACTCGATTATTCAATTCTAGCACAAAAGACTTAGTGTCCAAATTTTATATACGGAATCTAATTCTCTCACTCCTGATGTCATTTTATATAAAGGAAACGTCGCATGGTTACCTCCACATGGTGTTTCCTGGGTAATGCAAAGAACCATGCAAAATGGTGAACATATGTTTTTCCCGGTATCTCTAAAGTAACCACGACTTCATAAGATTTTCCGTGTGAACACCAGATAAACACCAGTACCAAATTAACTCGGGCAAAGCCGGGTATATCAGCTAGTTGCATATAACAGTTGGGCCACTGCTTGCCGTTAACAACTGTCATACACAATTACCCAATACTGCAGCTTCCCAACAGTTTGCATCAAGAATAATGCTTTCACACAGTTTGAATTAAAAATGTGACAACACTTTGTGAAGTCAACGTATCGGCTGGCATCAATCACATGTTTGAGTGTCTATATTGTCAGTAAACAGACAGTGCCTGAGCCACTGTATGATTACTGGGGCTAATGCTGCCAATGGCTGAACTGTATGCATCCAACTTGAGTCAGTAAACTTGAGTCCATTTGAGTCGATAAAGTACAGCAACACATCAGTTAACTTTTTTTTAATACATAGGAACACATTTAGCAAATAATGTACTTTATAAGTGCAAGGGTTTTGAACCCGCCAGCAATTAACACACAAAGAATACATTACTGGTCCTTGTAAGGTCCAGTTGAGAGGACTGTACAGTCTGGATACAGAACTTGGTGCAGGCCGTGGTAAAGGATTTAAAAACGAAGGGCAACTTGGAGGTGGTGCAAAAGAGGGAACATATTAGGACTCCTGTGTATGAAACTGACCAGGGTTTCTATCAGAAGGATGATGAGTGATTGCTTGAGGAGGTGGTGTTGGTGGGCGAGATAATCTGCCTGGTGCTGGTACCGATGTCTTTGATGGAACCTCCAGTTATCCCAAGCCTCAAAGCATTCGTCAGTAAAAAACAGGGAGAAGCAGGCTTCAAATACAGTTGAAATTGCAGACTGCATTTGTAGCAGTAGGTATGTTGATAATTACAACAGATGTCTGCCCAGTCCTCCTTCCTTTCATTTTGCAAGTAGTCCAGAATACTTTGGTCTACCTGAGCCTCTGGTCTTCGTTTTCCAGAAGTTTTTTTTTTTTAAATCCTGGCTTCTCCCGAGTCATCAGTAAGCGATGACGCGGAATCTGCGACCTTTCCGCAATGTCATTGCGGAAGGGCCATGGGTTGGACGGCTTCCATTGTACTCAATGTAAGCTGCCCATACAGAATCCGCACACAAGTAGAGCATGCTACGATTTTTCCATGTGAGCGGAATATCACAATTGACTTCCGCTTGTTTAGAGTAAAAAGTGTTTTGCCATAGCATGCTATGGGCGGTATTTGCTGCAGTATCTGGAGGCAGACGCCTGCTCTAGATTCGGCAATGTAAATCTACCCATGTGCAGGCCTTATTCTGAATGTTCATGCATTGTATTGAGAAAGTAAACAATCGTGGTCAAACGTTTTTCATATACAGAATATAAATGATGTTTGTTCTGCTGATGCATTTGGCAAAAATAAATGACAAGCATAGAGTGTAAATTTTCAGTTGTTCTTTAATGAACTTCTGACTGTTTACTATGAATGTAGGCGGGTAGACCCAGAGAAGTTCCCAGGCAACTTTGCCAACATTCACAAAGCAATGAACGTTCTGTGATAAAAACAAACCTCTGGGACAGATTGTTGGGCATCAGGTTGTTCAGTGCTTCAAAGAGCCTTTAAAAATGTGATTATAAACACCGAACTTACAGGGCCAGGTCAACGACTTTTCATAGAAACAGCAACAACTTGAAAAGTTTGACTTTTAGTTTTCCCTCCGGCCCTTTTATGTGGCTGTGCAATAAAACCATAGGAAAACCGGTCCTGTACTGTCCATCAGCTTAAGAGGTTAAAAAACCTCACGAGCGGGTCGGATTCCACATGCGGGAGGCCCGCAGCAGATTCCAGTCGTGAGCCCGGCTGATGATCCTGCGTATCTCCCTAAACTGTCCTATGGCTGACCAAGCAGGCTCGCAGGCAGACATGCGCAGTACAGTTTTTTTTTTTTTGCTTATTTGTATTTTCCACACCATCTCTTAGCAATGATGCGGGTACCCGCTGCCCATACGCTATGTTAAATGTTAATTGTGTATGGGCTGAGGGTCGGAACTGCCTCCATTAACATCAATGGAGTCCGTCTGCATGGATTCCGTGGCAAAGTAGAGCATGGAAACACAATTCATGTGAACGAAAAATCAAAAGTTCATGGCTTTCAATGCCCGCACTTTACCACAGATCATCCATGCAGACGGCAATCGCGGAATCCGCAATTCAAGTCTGGCCTTTTGAGCTCGGTCTTACTTTTAGACAGTTTTGTTAAATGAGGCCCAAAAAGTGTTATTCTGCTATAGTTGTCCCTATGTAGATATTAAACAAAATGGCTGCCAACAAAGACAGGAGTATGTTTTGTGTCTTTGGTTTTCATGTCTACCAGTCTGTTATTAGTGTGCAACGTCGTTTTTCCACAGAGTTTGGTGAAGATCCACCCAGCAGGCGCACAATTAATTAGTGGTACTCCAATTTTTAGGAAAAAGGTTGCATCTGTAAGCAAAAATCATCCAGCCAGTAAGCGTGGAAACAGTGGAGCGTGTCCGTGGAAGTTTCACACCAAGTCCTCAGAAATTCACCATCAGAGCAGAGAATTGGACATCGCACCGCCAACTGTGTGGGAGATTTTACGCAAACGTTTGGTTGTGGTTTTGCAACAGTTGAGCTGAGCGCCTCAAAGTCGGGGAGACCACGGGGTTTGTAGGAAGGTTGTCATGGGTGGCTCTGTAACCTCTCCCGACAGTGGCGATAACAATGCTCCGCTCCGCTGTCGCACAATGGCCAAAAATAACGGACCATGGTACACTTAACAGGAAGGCCTGTTTTGTCACGGGTGACACCAGTACTCCAACCTGGACTCTCGGGTGGGAAAGCCGATGAAATAATTGAGACGAGTCCGGTAGCTTGTGTAGTAATCTAGGAGCACACAGATTTACTAAGCCGATATTTGTACAGTAAAACACACAACACTTTCAATGCAGCACTTGGTGATGAAACAGTCAGAAATAGCAGTATGCAGTGAATTGAGTACGATGATAAGACAACAGCAATACTGATTTGAATAGCAATTGACTTCAACTCTCTCTCCTTTCCTTTCACTGAAGCTGAACTGAAGACAATTCCCAACAAGTTTATCTATCTGCAGGGATTTGTAGATTTAGACAGAGTGTAGATAAAGTGGAGTGTAAGGTGGTCACTAGACTAATCCTGGCTTTGAGTTCACCGGGTAGCTTTAGACTCACTGTTTCAGTAGAAGATCGACCTCGATACTTACTCCTCTCTGCTGTGGAACATCAAGGGAGCGGAAAAGGGACCTCGCTCAATCTCGGCAAGACTGATAATAATACTGCATTCTTTCCTGCACGAACACCTCCTCCTTCTCCGACACGACTTGCTGTAGCCAACTCTCTCACAACCTCTCTCCTCCAACACCTAACTCCAACTGCCTCCTCTCACTCCTTTTACTCCCCCTTTTATCTTTTGTTCCAGTTTCCACACTTTTCTTCTCTCCTCCCACTCTGCCTAGGGGCTCTATTTGAATTCTTCCCGCCCTCGCCTCTGCTCCAATCATTGTGAACTTGCCAATTAGCCAATAGGCAACCAGCTGATGCCAGAACTAAGCTCCAGGCTTAGAAGAGGGGGAGAAACAGGGTTTCTCTGACATACAGCACCTTCTATGCCCAAGTCAGGTGCATAGACAGGTGTTGATGGATGTGAATGTTCTGGAGAACCCACCGGGCCACTACACTTTGATTCTCAACTATTTTAAAGATCTGTTTGCTGTCAGTGAATTTAAACATTTTTTACGCCCAGTGTCTGAAAACCTGTTTTGATTGACAGAGGTGAAGAGGAGAAGTTGTGTAATAGCTCCAAGGCAATCCCCTAGACTAGGCCATGTCATATATGAAAGTAAAGCTTCCCCAGTAGTGCGTACAAAAATGAATTCTATGTTAGTCTCTCTAGATCAGTGGTTCCCAAATTGTGCTCCGCGGAGCCATTGGAGCTCCGTGAGTTATAGTCAGGGGCTCTGACTGGGGGTCTAGGTTTGTGGGGGGGAAGCAGAGTCCTGTATGCTGGCACGTGCACACCCCTGACCTCTCCTTCTTTAGTTCCGCAAGAGAGGAAAAGGGAGGAAATGTTCCAGGCTCATGCACTGACGTCAGTGTGCACCCGGGATCAACGCCAAGAAGAGGACGAGCGGTGCTGACTAGAAGGAGGAGGTAAATATATGGGTTGGGGGGCTATTACTGGGGCTACTGTAGGGTTAATATTACTACTAGGGCTACTGTGTAGTTAATATTGCTACAGAGGGGTTAATACTTCTCGGGCTACTGTGGGGTTAATATTATTACTGGGGCTACTGTGGAGTTAATATTACTACTGAGGCTACTGTGGGGTTAATATTTCTACAAAGTGGGTTAAAACTTCTGGGGCTATTGTGAGGTTAATATTACTACTGGGGCTACTGTGGGGTTAATATTGCTATAAAGGGGGTTAATACTGCTAGGGCTACTGTTAGATTATTATTATTACTAGGGCTACTGTGGTGTTATTATTACTGGGGCTACTGTGGTGTTATTATTATTACTAGGGCTACTGTGGGGTTAATATTACTACTGGAGCTACTGTGGGGTTCACTATTACTACAGGGGTCAATATAGTGGGGGGGGTCACGATTACTACTGGTGCCAATATAGGGGATGCTATTCCTACTGAGGTCACTGGGGGGGTTAATATTATTACTGGGGCTACTTTGGAATTAATATTACTACTGGAGCTACTGAGGGTATTTTATTATTACTGGGCTACTGTGGGGTTAATATTACTACTGGGGCTACTGTGGGTTTATTAATATTACTAGGGCTACTGTGGGGGTTGATATTACTGGAGCTACTGTGGGGTTAATATTACTACTGAGGCTACTGTGGGGTTCACAATTACTACTGAGGATACTGTGGGGTTCCCTATAACTACTGAGACCACTGTGGGGGTTCACTATTACTACTGAGGTCACTGTAGAGTTCCCTATACCTACTAAGACCACTGTGGGGGGGTCACTATTACTACTGGGGCCAACAGACTGGACACTATTATTACTGGGGCCAATATAGGGGACACTATTACTACACGGGGCAGAATTGCTGCAGAATTAACAGTGGGTGTAGCAGCAAAGTGGATGATATTTTGAAAATCTCATCCACACACTGGAGAAAATCTGCACAAAACCCGTGTGGATATTGACATGCGGTGCGGGATTTAATTCCACAGCATGTTAATTGTAAATATAATGTATAATAGCCCACCCAGCGCTCCAGCATTTCCCCATCTTTTTTTCTTTAAACAACCCTGTCCTTTTTATAATGACGGAGGTAAAAATCATATGTGGTGATAAGCCCCGCCCCTAGCTCCTCCCTTGACCACACCCTCCATCTGGCTTTGGGGCTCCACAAAAAACTTTAGCTTCAAAAAGGGCTCCATGGCTGAAAAAGTATGGGAACCACTGCCCTAGATGATTAAAGAAATATGTAATTTCAATGTTAGCAGGAAATCGCAAAATTATCTGCCCATTCATTCACCCACTCCCAGTCTATGTTCACAGTCTGTAGCACTGGCAGTAGCTGAACGCTTTTACCTTTTTCTTCTATACCACCCAGTAATATCTGCAGAATAATCACTTTGCATCACATTTGAACACATTGTGGTCAAATTGCAGTTTTTGCAATGATTCTACAAAAATTTACAGCAAAAAAGGTATGATGACCGTGACATGTGAATAGACCCTAACATAGAACTAGCCACTGAGTGAGGGAGGCTGTAAATGGTTTGTACACTAGAGGGCAACTGAAGACTACAGATAATTCCTGCATTGCACAAGATATGTCATGATGATAGGCGACTGCATTAGGGCATCTGATATTTTTGTTTGGGCAATCAGTGGGCGCCACTGCACCCCCTACTGCACGAAACTGACAGTTTTTCCAGTTCAACTTCAACAGGGCAAATATGTCTTGGTAAACGAATTCACTTGTGATATAAGTACCTGTGGCATTTGTAATGGATTTGCTGCTTTTTTGCAGCAGAATCCTTAGTGGATTTGCACAGAATTTTCCATCCTTTGTGGACTTAGCCTTAGGCCGGCTTCACATGGGCAAGAAAATCGCACAAGATTTGTGCCTTGTGAAAAGCATAAATCTCGCACAAATATGAACCCCATTCTTTTGAATGAGGTCAGACACGTGAGCGCTGCATGCCGTATCTTTGTGCGTGCTCTCGCATCGCATCTCCCATTATTTTCAATGGGGCCGTGGTAGCATCGCATTGGTGCTTGATGCTCGGTGCGTGATGAAAATCATGGGAGAAACTCTGCGATCCTCTGCTGCAGCTGTCAGTGGGCGATCGCTACTTCCCTCAAATGATGCGAGATGGTTTTTAGATAAAAACGCCTCACATCTGCAGGGAAATTGCATGTCAGCGAGTGTGATATTGGGCCATGATTCATGGCCCAGTATCACATTCACCCATGAGTAGTTAGCCTTAGGCCGGCTTCACACTGGGCTTTCTTACGATGCGAGAGTGAGTGAAAATGCATGATAATGAAACAAATGATTTTCGATGGTTTCATTCTCATTTACGATGTCTTCACTCAACTCTCGCAGCGCTAAGAAAAATCTGCGCTATTGCCCATTGTTTTCAATGAATGACAGCTGAGAGCTGTTTGTGATTGGCCACAGTGCTCAGCCAGTCAGAGGCAGCGCTTTCTGGAGGCAAGGATTTTTCAATCCCCGCCTCCAGAAGACGATTGACGGAGAGAAGAGCTGGACAGCTTCGTCTAGGTGAGTTAATTTTTTAGGAAAGAGTTTATATTTAAAGCCCTTCCCTGAAAAATCATCGCTGCAGGGGTTGCCTGCAACCCACTGCCTTCAGTGGGCGGCAGCAGCGTGGCCCCATTGAAAGCAATGAGATAGCATCACAGACCTATGCCACAGCTGTGACATCTGTGGCAGGGGATTCCTTCATCCCCTAGGGGACCACAGGGATGAAGGAATCCCCTGCCATAGCTGTCACAGCTTTCACAGATGTGTCAGGGGAGCACAATGTAGTCCCTATGTTTTCAATGAGGCTGGAGCTGCTGCCACTGGCGCCATTGAAAACAATGCACAATAGCGCAGATTTTTATTAGCGCTACGAGGGTTGAGTGAAGACCGCAAAAGAGAATGAAACCATTGAAAATCATTGGTTTCATTATCATGCATTTTCACTCTCTCCCACATCGTAGGAAAGTCTATCGCCAGTGTGAAGCTGGCCTTAGGGTTAGCTACAGCATTAGTAACTAATTAAATACATAACCACTGAAGGATCTAGCTATAAAACCCATGTTCGTCTAGTAGTTAGCTACATCAGGCCTGAGGCCAGGTTTACACGACTGATTTCTTCTTCCATTGTTTGGCACCATCTTTGGAGTTGAATAATGAGGAAAGCGTAAGTGCTGGATCTGGTATGTGCCAGACCGGGAGGGTGCCAAACAGACCCCATTGATTATAATGGGGTTCACCCAGCTTCTGCCACAGTATGTAACAGTATCATAGTATGTAAGGCCAAAAAAAAGACATATGTCCATCCAGTCCAGCCTATTGTTGAACCAGGCAGGCCGAAGATTTCTTGGAAGAAAAAAAACCCAGCATGATTTGCTATTTCATTGGAAACTCATGCCGAGTCTGTGCCAGAGGCGGGTTCTCTAGTTTTCCTAAGTATGAGCAAAAGGCAACTTGATTGTATGATACCACTTGCTGGCCAAATCAGTTATGTCTCCTCTAATACAGAAGAGGCATATGGGGAGTTTAACATTGTGCATGGGTCATATTTCTAGCATTAAAAAAAAACCTAAACATTTTTGCATATGATATGCATATGTTGCTAAAATTTGCAATTAAAAAAAAAAAAAGAAAGAAAAATGTGGGTGGGGCTTAACCTTTGGGGGTGTGGCCCACAGTCCATTTGATTTATTCATTTACATCAGAAGTTGAAGTAAATTATTAGCTGAAATGTACACCCTCTGATTTTGGCATATATTTCACATTCTGGTGCATGAACTAGCCGTAAATTTGACAAATTAATTTTAAGTCAAAATGAAACAGAAATATGTCTAAACAAATTTTATATATATATATATATATATATATATATATATATATATATATATATATATATAGTAAGCAAGCAGGGTGCACTTGCCTGCGGATCGCCAGCTCTTGCACATGAAAATGGCACACCACACGTGTAGAAACTGCTCAGGAGATGTGGATTTCTTTATCTGGCTCCTGCCAGCCTTTATTTGTCATTACCGCAATCACAAAGCACTGCAATATCATCCAACGTCAAGATACACTATCCATATGCACCTCACTTGGGTGTGAGTCCAGGGTTGTTGCCCCTGTTGGACTCTGGACTCTGGACTCTGGACTCTGGACTCTGGACTCTGGACTCTGGACTCTGGACTCTGGACTCTGGACTCTGGACTCTGGACTCTGGACTCTGGACTCTGGACTCTGGACTCTGGACTCTGGACTCTGGACTCTGGACTCTGGACTCTGGACTCTGGACTCTGGACTCTGGACTCTGGACTCTGGACTCTGGACTCTGGACTCTGGACTCTGGACTCTGGACTCTGGACTCTGGACTCTGGACTCTGGACCAGCCTGCAGCACCTCAGCTCTGCTGCACTGGTCCTCTCGCTCTCTTGCTTTTGGCAGGAACTGGCTTTTATCTGGTTCCTGCTCCACCCCTTGGTGTTAACCCTAGCAGCAGAAGTCCTGTCTGCAGCCCCCTACAGGCCCTTCTGTGTTGTGCACCTCTACAATATATATATATATATATATATATATATATATATATATATATATATATATATATACATACATTATTGACTGTACAGTATTCTGCCGGCAGAAAAATATAATTTTACATTAGATCCCAGACCCCAAAATAAGGTCGCCTGCACACAGGCAGTTCGGAATCCCGCATTCGAGTATACCTGTCTTGAGGTCTTTTTATCTGTATTGCGTATGGCCCACATGGTGAGCCGTCAGATGCGCTTTATCTGTGTCATTGCCAATATCATTGCGGAAGGGCTGCCTAATGGAAACCGTCCATGCGGAATTCGCACAGAAATACAGCATGCTGTGATTTCTCCCCCGCAAGTGAAAAATCGCAATCAATTTCCGCTCGTGTAGAGGAAATCGCGTTTTGACATAGTATGCTATGGGCGGTATTTGCTGCGGAATCCGGAGGCGGACCCCGCTCCTGATTCCGCCTTGCAAATCTGCCCATGTACAGACGGCCTAATGCTAGAGCCGCTGGTAAACTTCTGGTTATTAGACAGCATTTACAGTTTCAGTGCGCCCTGAAACCACAAGTCCTGCATCCCCTTCTTTCACTTCGCCTCCTGCTTATGTAGTCTTCTCCTCTGCCAGTGCAGCCCCTGAACAGTCATGTGCTGTGATTACATACCAACACAATGGAGGGGGAAATTACTGTCTGTCATCAAAGCAGAAAGAACCAAGAAATCTTCCAGGGACATGTGACCTGAGAGGAGGAATTGGTGCCCTAGTGGAATAACGAACACATGAATATATCACCCTATGTTATGCAATAAGATCATTGGCATATCGTTTTCTGTCCTGAATAACCCCTTAGGCTGGGTTCCCATGGGGCGAATTCCCGACGGAAATCCCGCGGTTTGGCCGCAGCGAAAAAACGCGAGATTTCCGCCGGGAGAACCGCTGCTTCAAAACCCACGGTGGTTTTGAAGCGGCCTGGCCGCTCATTCTTCCGCTGCGGCCGGCGCTCCCATAGAGAAGAGGGCGGCCGCAGCGGGAAAAAAAAATGGACATGCTGCGGTCGGCAAATCCGCTGCGGCTAAGATTTCTAAGAAATCTCATCCACATGGCTGGCTAATCCCGGGATTAGCGGCCGCATGCGGATTTGCCGCAGTGAAATTCCACACGGAATTTCCGTGGCAAATCCGTCCAGTGTGAACCCAGCCTTAAAGTGGATTTAAAAATTATGGGCATCTAATTAAGAAAAATAAAAAATAAGCAGTATTTACATATCGAATGGTCCCCTCATCCAGCGTAGTCACCCCAGTCCCAGCCGCTCTGGTCCTTAAAGCTCCTGCATCGGACACATAGCTTTCCTCCTTCACTTGACTGCTGCAGCCACCCACCGGCACCACCATTAACGACAAGTGGCCACTACAGGATTTTCTGAGACCAGGGTTGCTGTACTGGAACAGGGGACTATTTAAGTGATTTTTATTACTTATTTTTTGTTTTTGCCCATTCCATGCCTGGAAAGTTGTTTAAGTTCCAGAAAACATCTTTAATCATGGCGATGTATTAATTAAATGCATTACTAATAGTAGTTTGGGAGCTAAATGCATCCCCCCTAGAGCTTACCCCTCAGGTGACAACTGATCACTAGCGTCCCAGCTTGTGGAATCAGCTAATGAGTTAAGGATCCTTCTAATAAAATAGGTTATCTAAAATGAACAACCTGTAAAACAGCATCATCCCTGGTGGTCAGGAGGGAAATTACTCTAATCCTGGTGGTCATTATTGCATCTGAAAGAAAAAGGAATAGGAAATGTGAAAGGGAACCACAGCAGCATAAACTAAAGGCCCATTTACACGCAGATGATCACTCAAAATTTGTTCAAAAAATAGGATGACTGACAGTTTGAGCGATCGTTTTGAATAAGCTGCTAAAGTAGCTTATTACATTCATTTGCATTTAAATGAGCCTCCGTGCACTGTATGCAGAGAAGAGCAGGTGGTCTGTTCTCTACATACAGCCCCTTTGTTTTACTGTGGGACTGCAAGCTGAATACAATGTAATCACCACTCCTGTGGAGAACACAGCGTGTGGTCGCTACTACCAGCTCTCTGGTCAAATGATGGATTTTATGCTCACCTAAAAATTGGCTAACAAGTAAAAGATGGTAGCATTTACACGTAATGATTATCGCTCAAAAGACAGACCGCTCAGTCCTGGTTGGTCCAATTCTCATTGCTATTACGCTTTTGGGTCACGCAGTGTTTTACATATGGCAGCGAAATTGTACTGCGCATGACAGCGTATCTCACACAAACTGTCGTGCGCAGTCCACCTGATTTTTTTTTGTTTATATCTCCCACGCTGTTGCGTATGGGCGTGCATATATACGCACTCATAGAGAAGAATGGGCTGTATCATGCGTACATATGCGGCAAAATAGAACATGCTGCCTTCTTTTTTGCGCTCACCTATTACGCAATTCTGGCACACTAATCTGAGTGTAACTGCATAAAACAATGTAATTGAATGCCTGCAAATTACCGCATATCACACGGGCGTACAGCGCACACATAATGCATGGCCTTATGTGCAGGACTCCCCTCTGCAAAGGGACTGTACTGTTTACAAACAACTGGGTGGGGAACTGGTCCAGTGAAGCTCGGGGCGCAACTCTTACTCAATCCCCTATGAACACCGGTCCGCTTGCTGTCTGATTTACGGGCAGGCAGCACATTGACATGCATTTGCATGTTCTTCTCCATCCATAATACAGACAAGAACAGGACATGCAATGAGTTTCTTCACTCGGATCATTAGTCTTTGTGCCAAAACATCAGTGTGCATGTCCTCATAGCCCTATAATTAGGGCCATGTGCTGGCTGTGGATTAAAGCAGGCAGCACACAGCCCCCAATACACTGGTGTGCGGGAAGCCTATCAGCGGTGATAAGATTTTTTCTCTCTCCTTCCTCTTAATCAACATTTTATTCTGATTGATGATAGTCCATGTAGAAAGCAAGCAGCTTAACAGTCTTGTAGTAAAACGGCTGCACTTTCCCAACACTTGGCCCAGAGCTCTGTGCGTCAGAAGACGTATTATTGTCAACAGATAGTTGTGGATATAAGCTAGTGTACTGTGTGCAAGCCAAGGGCTGTTTTTAATTTCCAATCTGGCCCTGATAATCATCTCCCAGCAGACAAGACACAATCATACCCATTCATTTTTCTGTGAAGTATGTACCACGTTTCAACACAAGGTGGCGCTGTAATGCTTTAAAATCCCACTGAAGTGCTGAACAATGTTGTTGCACCTGTCTAGACGGAGGGGTATATTACACTTGGCTCTCTTTGACTATGATGGTGCTGTATAGATAAATTAAGTACATTATTTATGCAGAGACAAACTTCCATTTTTCTTTATGTAGTGCCTGCTTAATTGCTCAGGATTCATGGTTCCACAATGAAGCAATAAATGTCTGCATTGAGATATAATTTTTTGTGGATTCCATAAAGAGCACAAGAACAGAAGCCTATTAACTGTAATATGTTGTCATCATCAGATTCATTCTGCTTTCACATTTTATTCCTCCCTAAGATGTGGCCTGTTTCCATGACTTTGCTATTATCTTAAAGTGGTATTCCATTCCTGTCTTACATATTTATGGTATGAAATATGGGGAATCCCACCTCTAGGACACATATCTCCAGAATGGGTAGTGCTGCACATGTGATCTCATTTCCACCACGTGCGTTCCAGTGGAACTATGGCCATGTGGCTTCCTTACAGAGATGTATAGCAAGAATTGCGAGAAACATCCTTAGATACCCATTATCAAACTAAAGTATAAGTACCACGTTTCCCTGAAAGTAAGACCTACTCCTAAAATAAGCCCAACCCTGTTTATTTTTTTTTCTTTAAGGGGGACACCAGAAATATAAGCCCTACCCCAAAAAATAAGCCCTAGCCACTCTACGTGAAAAATAAAGCAACACTTACCTAGCAGGCTCCGTCCGGGTCCCTTCTGCTGGTCTCAGCGCCAACAGAACATCACTTGCTGGTAGCGAGTTTGTAAACCCCGCCTCCAGCAGCCGATTGACTTGATTGATTTTTGAGCACCACGACTCAGCCATCAATGCCTGTGATTGGTTCATCGAGCGCCACAGTAATTGGCTGAGCCACGGTTGTCCCTTTCAGTGCCCTCTGTCTTCTTTTCTACTAAGCTTTATGAGCCATGGCAGGAGCTTTCTCTCTCTGGCAGACGTAAGCCATCTATTACATCTAAATGGCCACCATGTAAACTACATGTATAGCTGGCTGTGAACTCTGGACCAACAAGCAGCTCCCATAATACCTGGGCTTGCCTGATGTGAGACAACCTCTGTAAAGAGGTTTTACCACCAAATACAATTATGGAGGCCTGACTGCTGTGACCTCCAGCAGTGCCAAGAACTGCACCCCTAAATGTCCCAGTGCATATGTGACCACCACTACATTCACTTCTATGGCATGGACAGAGATTGCCAAGCACAGCAATCTTTTCCTGTCCCATAAAAATTATGGGACTCCTCTTGCCCCCTGTCATAGGCCTCTCACCAGCCAAGCCAGAAACCAAACTGCACACTGATGAGGGGCAAACCCCCCGAAACAGCTGTCTGTGTATGGATTCTGACTGGGTTTCCTATTTCCAATCATTGCTTTACAGACTTGTTAAAAAGCTGGATGTTGATTTGTAGGAATGCTTCCATCCAACAGGTGGCGCTGCAGAGGTATTGTTCCATCTTCCTTATTTGCATAGAAATTAATGCGGCAACAGTTGGTCCGACATTAATGTCTAATTGTAAAACCCCTTTAATCCCTGTATGAAAAAAAAGATAGAGGAGTGTCACAAAAATGCCCGTATCTGAGAGCCTACTAAAATTAGTCATCCTACAGAGACTCCATAATGACAGTTGATTTATTGTGGCACAGGTTCAAAGTCCACGGTTGGGTTCTAGAACCATTTCCAGAGCTCCCATGAAGCTGGGTTCACACAGTGCAATTCAGCTCTAGCATGTTTTCAGCCTAAACCGGGATTGGATCCAAAATCAGAAAAATATGCAGTATGAACCTGCCCCAAGAATGAATATAAATTGGATTCCCTACACACGGAGCTGATAATTAGGATCTTTATATGGGGTGTAATAAATTTCGCTGTGCAATTTGGAAGAGCTTGAATGAAAAAAATGCAGATCAATATAAACAGACCTACACAAGCATGGGAAAATGGTTCTTTTTCAGAAAATTACAGCAATTTACATTGCGTAGCAAATAATAATAATTTGATCTGACTAGTACCAATTTATTTTTGTGTATTAGCAGTGCTCCACATCAGATATGTGTGGGTGGGATAGGAATTGTCTATTCTGGAAATATGAGTGGGAGAGAAGAGGTGAACTCTACCTGATCCAGCTGTCACCGGGATAAATGCTCCGAGCATTCCCTGTGTAATCTACATATGAGACGGCGCTCCAGGATGGGGCAAGATCATTGGGCTGTAATTATATAGCGAGACTGACATTCCCATGTATCCAAAGCCTTCTATATTGTACCAGTAGAACTGAAGTCATTGTGATGGTATTAAAGGGAACATGTCAGCATGAAAACGCTACCCAATCTGCTTGTATCATGTTATAGAGCAGGAGGAGCTGAACACACTGATCTATAGTTTATGGGAAACTTGTATTTTAATCATTGAAATCTCTGCTTTTCTATGCTTAGGGGTCCAGTGGGTGGTCTTATTAGTGATTGGCAGCATTCCCTTTGTCAGTATGTATATAGAGATAGCTGTCAATCTCTGATAGGACCGCCTACCGGACTCCATATGGGACCGCATGTTCAATGTGTTACTTTCCCTATGAGCTTTAGTTTTTTTTAACTTTAGGTTTGATTATGTACACAATTGATTTGATTAAAGGGGTTTTTCATGGAGAATACTATTGATGACCTATCTCTGGGATAGGTCATCAGTAGTTGATCGGCTGGGGTCCATTGCTCGGGACCCCGACCGATCAGCTGAGTGGGTGCATGCTGTCATCGCGGCAAATACACAGAAGTTGGAGCGGAAGCAGCATAAGCCTCCGTGCCAACCTCTGTATAGTGGCCGGCGCTTGTAACTGCAGGCAAAGCTTGTGTTGATTTCAATGAGAGCCGTGCCTGCAGTTAAAAGCGCCGGCGACTACGTAGAGGTCGGCGCGGAAACTTCTGCTGCTTCAGCTCCGATATCTGTGTATTTGCAACGCTAACAGCATGCGACCGCTCAGCTGATCAGAGGGGGTCCCGAGCGATGGACCCCAGCCGATCAACTACTGATGACTTATCCTAGACATAGGTCATCAATAGTATTCTCCATGGAAAACTCCTTAAATCGAATTAATTTTGTACATAATCAAACCCAAAGTTAAAAAAAACTAAAACTCATAGGGAAAGTGTCACATTGAACATGCATTCCTATATGGGGTCATACAGAGGGGAGGGGGGATAGACTAACGGGTCAGAACATTATTGAACTATCAATTTCATGCTCACTTTTCCCTATCCCACCTTTTTATAAGGAAAGCACAACTTTCAATAACCCTCATCCCATGCTCTCACATTGTCCAGTATCTGCCTGTATGTGACGAGCCACAGCTATTCATCAAATGCACAGTGGACTTTTTGGTTCCCTTTCTCTTAATTCCCCATCCCATGATTTTTCCCCATGAGCGTATATTGGCGTTTTCACGGCCGGCTAATATACACTATGATCTGAGGAGTTAAAACTTGTGAACGGGCGCACAAATCTAAAGTTTGTGCGCACGTTCAGACGGCATGGGCCCCGGCGCATATATGCCGAGGCCACCATGCCATTGCCCTTTCCTATCCCCTCACCGGCTCACCTCCTCTCTCCTCCCCTTTGTCTAATTGCAATAGGAGGGGGCGGAGCTAAGCGCTGTCCCATCCCATTGATGGCTGCAGACAAGTGAAGGGGGGGGCGGGAGTGTAGCTCCGCCCCATCCCACTCTCTCCCATTGTAATCAGCCGGAGGGGAGGAGAGAAGAGGGAGGGAGTTTGGCAGTCACGCTGCTATAACTCCCTCCCACCTCCCTTCTCCGGCTGCTATCATTGGCTCCCATAGGAGCCCATGCAGCGGCTGATGTATTCCACTCCAAAAGATAGTTCCAGGACTATCTTTTGGGCTCGGCGTGAAAATGCCTGGCGCTATATTGGCCGGCCGGGCGCTTTAACGTCGTAGGAATATGGCCATGTGATCTGATGCATTGGTATCCAATGCATCAGATCGTAGTGTATATCGGACAGCCGCGAAAACGGAGGGCCGATATACGCTCGTGTGAAAGAGCCCCATGCAGCATGTTTGTTGGAAAGAAGTAGCTAGTCACAGAGCACAATACAGAGAACATTGCCCTGTTAGCCCCCCCTAGAGGACAGGTAAGGTTAATAAACTTTAAAAAAAGCCTTAATATTTTCATATCTTAAACACATTAAAGGAGATGTCTCGAGGAAGCAGTTAATTTTTTTTTTTGCCCAGTCCCCCTTATTCAGCATACAAAACTAAGCACCCGTTTAAATGACTTTTAAAGCCGGTTTCTACTCACTGTTCCAGCGTTTCAGCAACTTTTAAAAACTTTTCCAAAGATGGCCGCCGGTTCTTCTCCCAAAGTGTACAGCCCTTGCTTCAGCCCGACGTGCGCGCTCCCGAGACGCCGCCAGCTGTGTCTCCATGGCAACCGGACGCATCGCAGCCGCCGACCAGACGCCCACCGCCAGGCAGCAGGTAAGCGGCGCTAGCCCCCGGCTCCCCAGCGCTAGTTCCCCCGGCGCAGCGGCAGCCCCCCCGGCCTAGCGACAGCCCCCCCGGCCTAGCGACAGCCCCCCCCATCGCAGCGGCAGCCCCCCCGGCCTAGCGACAGCCCCCCCGGCCTAGCGACAGCCCCCCCCATCGCAGCGACAGCCCCCCCGGCCTAGCGCTAGCTCCCCCGGCGCAGCGGCAGCCCCCCCGGCCTAGCGACAGCCCCCCCGGCCTAGCGCTAGCTCCCCCGGCCTAGCGACAGCCCCCCCGGCCTAGCGACAGCCCCCCCCATCGCAGCGACAGCCCCCCCGGCCTAGCGCTAGCTCCCCCGGCGCAGCGGCAGCCCCCCCGGCCTAGCGACAGCCCCCCCCCCCCCGGCGCAGCGGCAGCCCCCCCCCGGCGCAGCCCGGCGCAGCGGCAGCCCCCCCCCGACCCATCACTTACCTGGGAGGCTTCTCGGGGCGGCTGGGCTGGGCTGGTCTTCTCCGCTGGGCAGCTCCAGTTTCTGCACCTTCCTCTAACAGAGGATGGTGCAGAATGGCCGCTTCAGCGCGCTCCCGAGCAGTGACAGCTCGTCTGCGCATGCGCAGAAGAGCTGTAGCGGGGAGCACACTGAAGCGGCTCGTGCTGAATGGAGAAGACCGGACTGCGCAAGCGCGTCTAAAAAAGCAAGCTGCCAGCGAATTTAGACGGAACCATGGAGACGAGGACGCTAGCAACGGAACAGGTAAGTGGAATAACTTCTGTATGGCTCATATTTAATGCACAATGTACATTACAAAGTGCATTAATATGGCCATACGGAAGTGTATAACCCCACTTGGTTTCGCGAGACCACCCCTTTAAGGGAAAATTTTCTTTTTACCCTTCGCTGAGTGTCAAAAGGGAGAAAAAATGTGCAAACAAGCTGCACAAAACATTGTCAATGTCTAATTAGGAGGCATATGAGAAATCTGCACAGCTTTGTTTGCTTTGAAATCCTGTGTCTAGCTGACAGTTTGAGAACATCTGGTGCAGTGCATGCTGGGACTTTCCTCCAGAGTTACAGGGGTTTTAGGCATCACTGGAAAGCACAAATGAATAGAATGTAAAGTGTCAGCTCTGACAGGTCTCCTGCACCTACTCTGACTGTAGGTGCTGAACAGCCATATCCAGCCCTGGGAAGCCTCTTCTTCCCTGTCCAGCACTTCACCTTGTTAGACGCGGTATGCTCTAACAAGGTGAAGTGCGGTTTTATTACGTCTTGTGCCTAATGCCAACTCATCAAAGCCTTTGCCTGCAACATAGTATGCAACTGTATGGAGCGGATGGTACCCTATTTTCTAGTTATGTACACAAACGCTGTATTGTACTGTATTGTGTTGTACTGTATTGTGTTGTATTGTGTTGTACTGTACTGTATTGTATTGTATTGTACTGTAGTGTATTGTGTTGTACTGTACTGTATTGTATTGTATTGTACTGTATTGTATTGTATTGTACTGTAGTGTATTGTATTGTGTTGTACTGTATTGTATTGTACTGTATTGTACAGTAATGTATTGTATTGTACTGTACTGTATTGTATTGTATTGTGTTGTACTGTATTGTACTGTAGTGTATTGTGTTGTACTGTATTGTGTTGTACTGTACTGTATTGTACTGTATTGTACAGTAATGTATTGTATTGTACTGTACTGTATTGTATTGTATTGTACTGTAGTGTATTGTGTTGTACTGTATTGTGTTGTACTGTATTGTATTGTACTGTATTGTATTGTGCTGTGTTGTACTGTACTGTATTGTCCTGTGTTGTATTGTATTGTACTGTACTGTATTGTATTTTGTTGTACTGTATTGTATTGTACTGTATTGTATTGTGTTGTACTGTATTGTGCTGTATTGTATTGTGTTGTACTGTATTGTGTTGTACTGTATTGTAGTGTATTGTATTGTGTTGTACTGTATTGTATTGTACTGTATTGTAGTGTATTGTATTGTGTTGTACTGTATTGTATTGTACTGTATTGTATTGTGTTGTACTGTATTGTGCTGTATTGTATTGTGTTGTACTGTATTGTGTTGTACTGTATTGTAGTGTATTGTATTGTGTTGTACTGTATTGTATTGTACTGTATTGTAGTGTATTGTATTGTGTTGTACTGTATTGTATTGTACTGTATTGTATTGTGTTGTACTGTATTGTGTTGTACTGTATTGTAGTGTATTGTATTGTGTTGTACTGTATTGTATTGTACTGTATTGTAGTGTATTGTATTGTGTTGTACTGTATTGTATTGTACTGTATTGTATTGTGTTGTACTGTATTGTGCTGTATTGTATTGTGTTGTACTGTATTGTGTTGTACTGTATTGTAGTGTATTGTATTGTGTTGTACTGTATTGTATTGTACTGTATTGTAGTGTATTGTATTGTGTTGTACTGTATTGTAGTGTATTGTATTGTGTTGTACTGTATTGTGCTGTACTGTATTGTGTTGTACTGTATTGTGCTGTGTTGTATTGTACTGTACTGTATTGTAGTGTATTGTATTGTGTTGTACTGTATTGTGTTGTACTGTACTGTATTGTAGTGTATTGTATTGTGTTGTACTGTATTGTATTGTGTTGTACTGTATTGTGCTGTATTGTATTGTGTTGTACTGTACTGTATTGTGTTGTACGGTATTGTGTTGTACTGTATTGTGCTGTGTTGTATTGTATTGTGTTGTACTGTATTGTGTTGTACTGTATTGTACTGTACTGTATTGTATTGTGTTGTACTGTACTGTATTGTGTTGTACTGTATTGTGTTCTACTGTATTGTATTGTACTGTATTGTGTTGTACTGTATTGTACTGTACTGTACTGTATTGTGTTGTACTGTATTGTGTTGTACTGTATTGTACTGTACTGTACTGTATTGTGTTGTACTGTATTGTGTTGTACTGTATTGTACTGTACTGTACTGTATTGTGTTGTACTGTATTGTGTTGTACTGTATTGTGTTGTACTGTATTGTACTGTATTGTATTGTACTGTATTGTATTGTGTTGTACTGTATTGTATTGTACTGTATTGTACTGTATTGTACTGTACTGTATTGTGTTGTACTGTATTGTGTTGTACTGTATTGTATTGTACTGTATTGTACTGTACTGTACTGTATTGTACTGTACTGTATTGTGTTGTACTGTATTGTGCTGTGTTGTGTTGTACTGTACTGTATTGTACTGTACTGTATTGTACTGTATTGTATTGTATTGTACTGTACTGTATTGTACTGTACTGTATTGTGTTGTACTGTATTGTGTTGTACTGTATTGTGTTGTACTGTATTGTACTGTACTGTACTGTATTGTGTTGTACTGTATTGTGTTGTACTGTATTGTGTTGTACTGTATTGTGCTGTGTTGTATTGTACTGTACTGTATTGTGTTGTACTGTATTGTGCTGTGTTGTATTGTACTGTACTGTATTGTGTTGTACTGTGCTGCATTGTACTGTACTGTATTGTACTGTACTGTATTGTATTGTACTGTATTGTGTTGTACTGTATTGTGTTGTACTGTATTGTACTGTACTGTATTGTGCTGTACTGTATTGTGTTGTACTGTATTGTGCTATGTTGTATTGTACTGTACTGTATTGTACTGTACTGTATTGTGCTGTACTGTATTGTGTTGTACTGTATTGTGCTGTGTTGTATTGTACTGTACTGTATTGTGTTGTACTGTATTGTGTTGTACTGTATTGTACTGTACTGTACTGTATTGTGTTGTACTGTATTGTGTTGTACTGTATTGTACTGTACTGTACTGTATTGTGTTGTACTGTATTGTGTTGTACTGTATTGTGTTGTACTGTATTGTACTGTATTGTATTGTACTGTATTGTATTGTGTTGTACTGTATTGTATTGTACTGTATTGTACTGTATTGTACTGTACTGTATTGTGTTGTACTGTATTGTGTTGTACTGTATTGTATTGTACTGTATTGTACTGTACTGTACTGTATTGTACTGTACTGTATTGTGTTGTACTGTATTGTGCTATGTTGTATTGTACTGTACTGTATTGTACTGTACTGTATTGTGCTGTACTGTATTGTGTTGTACTGTATTGTGCTGTGTTGTATTGTACTGTACTGTATTGTACTGTACTGTATTGTACTGTATTGTATTGTATTGTACTGTACTGTATTGTACTGTACTGTATTGTGTTGTACTGTATTGTGTTGTACTGTATTGTGTTGTACTGTATTGTACTGTACTGTACTGTATTGTGTTGTACTGTATTGTGTTGTACTGTATTGTGTTGTACTGTATTGTGCTGTGTTGTATTGTACTGTACTGTATTGTGTTGTACTGTATTGTGCTGTGTTGTATTGTACTGTACTGTATTGTGTTGTACTGTGCTGCATTGTACTGTACTGTATTGTACTGTACTGTATTGTATTGTACTGTATTGTGTTGTACTGTATTGTGTTGTACTGTATTGTACTGTACTGTATTGTGCTGTACTGTATTGTGTTGTACTGTATTGTGCTATGTTGTATTGTACTGTACTGTATTGTACTGTACTGTATTGTGCTGTACTGTATTGTGTTGTACTGTATTGTGCTGTGTTGTATTGTACTGTACTGTATTGTATTGTGTTGTACTGTATTCCACTTCGCCATACTGCGCACATCTCCAGCCCCTTTACCCTCTGTATCACCCCACTATTCATAGTATGTAAGCTCGTTGGAGCAGGACCCTCACCCCTATTGTATCAATCAACTGATTACTATGTAACGGTGGTTCTGTAATGTTTGTATTTTGTCTTTCTGTATTCCCCCCTGTCTATGTAAGCGCTGCGGAATACGTTGGCGCTATACAAATAAAGTTTTATTATTATTATGTTATACTGTATTGTATTGTGCTGTGTTATACTGTATTGTATTTTATTGTGTTGTACTGTATTGTGTTGTTCTGTATTGTGCTGTGTTGTACTGTATTGTGTTGTACTGTATTGTATTTTATTGTGTTGTACTCTATTGTGTTGTTCTGTATTGTGCTGTGTTGTATTGTGTTGTACTATATTGTATTGTACTGTATTGTGTTATACTGTATTGAATTGTATTGTGTTGTACTGTATTGTATTGTGTTGTACTGTATTGTATTGTGTTGTACTGTATTGTGCTGTGTTGTACTGTATTGTATTGTGCTGTGTTGTACTGTATTGTATTGTGTTGTACTGTATTGTGCTGTGTTGTACTGTATTGTATTGTGTTGTACTGTATTGTATTGTGTTGTACTGTATTGTGCTGTGTTGTACTGTATTGTATTGTGCTGTGTTGTACTGTATTGTATTGTGTTGTACTGTATTGTATTGTGTTGTACTGTATTGTGCTGTGTTGTACTGTATTGTATTGTGCTGTGTTGTACTGTATTGTATTGTGTTGTACTGTATTGTATTGTGCTGTGTTGTACTGTATTGTATTGTGTTGTACTGTATTGTGCTGTGTTGTACTGTATTGTATTGTGTTGTACTGTATTGTATTGTGTTGTACTGTATTGTGCTGTGTTGTACTGTATTGTATTGTGCTGTGTTGTACTGTATTGTATTGTACTGTACTGTATTGTGCTGTGTTGTGTTGTACTGTATTGTATTGTGCTGTGTTGTACTGTATTGTATTGTGCTGTGTTGTACTGTATTGTATTGTACTGTACTGTATTGTGCTGTGTTGTGTTGTACTGTATTGTATTGTGCTGTGTTGTACTGTATTGTATTGTATTGTGCTGTGTTGTACTGTATTGTATTGTGTTATACTGTATTGTGTTGTACTGTACTGTATTGTGCTGTGTTGTATTTAGAGATGAGCGAACGTACTCGGATAAGCACTACTCGTCCGAGTAATGTGCCTTATCCGAGTACCGCTGTGCTCGTGCTCAAAGATTCGGGACGCGCTGCGGAGCGGGGAGCTGCAGGGGAGAGCGGGGAGGAACGGAGGGGAGATCTTTCTCTCCTTCTCTCCCGCCGGCTCTGCCCCGCTCCCCGCTCCGACTCACCTGTCAGCAGCGGAGCACCCCGAATCTTTGAACACGAGTACAGCGGTACTCGGATAAGGCACATTACTCGGACGAGTAGTGCCTATCCGAGTACGTTCGCTCATCTCTAGTTGTATTGTATTGTGTTATACTGTATTGTGTTGTACTGTATTGTATTGTACTGTACTGTATTTGCTGTGTTGTACTGTATTGTACTGTACTTTATTGTATTGTGTTGTACTGTATTGTGTTGTGCTGTATTGTACTGTACTGTATTGTGTTGTGTTGTACTGTATTGTGTTGTGCTGTATTTTACTGTACTGTATTGTGGTATGGTTTGGGCACTGTATGACACTATTATTTAGGGAGTACAGCGTGTCAGAAGGAAATATGCTCCTGATTGGAGAAACAGGACTGAAAGCGAGAATAAAATCTCATCGCCACACAATTAACGAAAGAAAGGCAGAATTACCTGTAGCCGAGCATTTTTCTAGTCACGGACACAAGATAGAACACATGAAGGCTACTATGTTAGAAGGAAACTTCAAATCTCAACTTCATAGAAGAATTTGAGAGTACAAGTTTATAACTATCTCTGACATTCTTTAGACGGGCATTAAAATCTCAAGAGGCTTCATGCATCAGTGGAGAATATGAATATATATCTAGAGCAGAAATAACACGCTGGCCTTGTGACCCCCTAACACTAATTTAGGGACAATAAAACCTTCACATACTTATCAGTGGACTAATTAAGTATTTACTCCTCTGCCCATCCTGTTCTGATATCACACCATGTCTGTGCATTTTCATATATATATATTTCTTCAGATGTTTTCCATTAAGCCTGAGGAAGAACCCCGAGTAGGCTTGAAAGCTCACTATAAAATCATGTATTTTTGTTAGCCAATAAAAGGCATCATATCTACAAGATTACTTTGTTGCCCTTAAGCTAGTTTCACACGGATCCCAACTGATCAGCGGGTCAAAGAGACAATGGCGCCTGCGTGAGTGTTGTGGCCGCTTGTTAGGCCTGTCACGTTCATGGGTCACACAGCCGGGGATTGAGCTGCTATACCTCGTACGACGCGGTGTACTCTTGTGTAGGCCTGAAAACCTTCTTTAATATAAACCTCCAAAAAGAAAGGAAGCCTCAGTACAGTACTATTCCATTACTGCAGGCTATGGCTGAGTTTAACCACTTGAGTCCTGGTCTTTAATCCCGTCCGATTGCAGAAATACGGCGCAGGATTAAAGCCTCTGCTCCATGCTATCAAAAGGAACATTACTGTAACTGTGCTTGAGTGTTCAATAAAAACGTACAAACCGCCCCCCCCTGCAATCAAGCAGGAGCAGGTCGAGTTGTCAGCTGTCAGACGCAGCAGAGGACCCAGAGGAGAAGGGAGAAGTGGTTTTTAACCCCTTCTCCTTTCCTGGCTGCATAGCGCTAAATGAGCGCTATGTACTAAGAAGTGAAAGTGGAAGTGTTTCTTCCACTACACGAGCCGGCAGTCACGTGACCACTGGGATCCCCTGGCACAGCAGAGCTGCAGGGTGGGTCCTAGCAGATCCTGATCAGCCCTACCAGTGACTGTTGTCACTACAGGGGGATGATTCCCTTGTAGCTGGGGCTCCTAGGGATGCGGCTCCTATGGATGCCCCAGCTACAGAGGAAAAGTGTGTAACAAAAATAAAAAACCCATGTGAATGACCCCCAGAGGTCTTATATTACGTCATGGGGGTCATAGATGGTAAAAAAAAATGTTACAAAAATAAGTCATAAAATAAAAAAAATATACATAAAAAAGAAAATGATCCACAGCCAACGCCAACCAAAACCGTCGCGCTACGCGCCCTACATATTACATATCAAGACATCCAAACAAAATGAGGAATTCATTCCCATACTTTATTTTAGCGTAGACATAGTAAATTTTTTTTTTTTTTTTAAAGAACTATAAATGTTAAAAAAATCTTTTTTTTTTTTTTTTAGCTTTTTAAACAGAAAAAAAAGTTAGCGAATAAGATAGTTAAAAAAAATAGCTCTATATGTCACGGGGAGAAAAACGCAGCAAAAATAATTGTGGTAGCTGAAGAAAAAAAAATAGGGCAGTAAAAACCTGAGCTGAGGCTGCTGCCTCCATGATGACTGGTGTCACTCACTATAGTGCACTGGGGCCTCATTAGAAGGAGAGGTTGCCCATGACAACCAATCAGATTCCTCCTTTCATATTCTCACCTGCCACAGAAAGATGAAAGCTGTGATCTGATTGGTTGCTAGCTGCCATGGTTTTGTATTGGTTGGGGAAGGAAGAGTAGCAGTGTGTAATGGCTGGCAGGCTGTAGTGATACGGCACAGTTGTTGTGTGCAGCCCCGGTGCCGGGGAAGGCGGTGGCAACCGCTGTTTCACTGGGGCTGTCACCGGAGCCGCATGACGTCACGGGCGCGTCCCCGAGGCCGCCGCCCCCGCCAGCAGGCGCGTGACTCGTGTCGCCGGGGCCGCGCCTGCTGCTGAGCTGCTGTGGCCGCTGCCTTCCCTGTCAGCCGTTGCTCCCGGGAGCTGTGCGCTGCTACACGCCGCGGATAGAGACGAGAGAGGGGTATACCGGACACCTTCCTCCCCCCCGACCCCCGGACATGCAGCCGCCCCCGCCCAGGCTGAGGAGCAGCAGGAGGAGGAGATGAGGCTCCGCAATGGCACTTTCTTGACTCTGCTCGCCTTCTGCTTCTGCATCTTTCTCTCCCTGTCCTGGTACACGGCATTCAGCGGGCAGAAAGGTGAGCGCCGCCCCCCGGGGGCTCCCGTGTCGCCAAGGTCACTGGGGGGCTCACCTCTCCAGGCTGTGTGTCTCCAGGTGTTGGTGGCACAGGTGGGAGGCATGGCACTCGTGCTACCAGCAGATGAGTGTGCCCAGCTGGTCATGAGGGCACCTCTGGCATGTGCTAGTAGTGATGGCACACCCTGGCATGTGATGGGTAAGGCTTGTTAGTGTGTGGCAATGGTTTTGATGGTGGTGCTCCTGATACGGGAGAGCTGGATGTGCCTAGCTGGTAATGATGGCACACTCTTGTATCTGGCACAAGTACTCTTACCGTCCTCCTGGTGTTTGCCACAAGGGGTACTTAGTTCCTGATCTCGCCCTGTAATGTGGGGCAAGAGCCCTGGCTATGCCCAGGTGGTTATGATGATGCCCACTGGTACTGGCATGTGAGCAAAGTGCAGTTTATCTGGCATGTCCCAGCAGTCTTGGCTATGCCCAGGTGGTTATGATGATGCCCCCCTGACACAGGACCAGTACTGGCATATGAGCAGTGTTGGCTATGCCAGGTTGGTTATGATGCCCCCTGGCACAGGACCTGTACTGACATGTCCCAGCAGTCTTGGCTATGCCCAGGTGGTTATGATGATGCCCCCTGACACAGGACCAGTACTGGCATATGAGCAGTGTTGGCTATGCCCAGGTGGTTATGATGCTCCCTGGCACAGGACTGGTATTGGCATGTAAGCAGTATTGGCTGTGCCCAGGTGGTTATGATGATGTCCCCTGGCACAGGACCGGTACTGACATGTGAGCAGTGTTGGCTATGCCCAGTTGGTTATGATGATGCTCCCTGGCACAGGACCGGTACTGACATGTCCCAGCAGTGTTGGCTATGCCCAGGTAGCTATGATGATGCCCCCTGGCACAGGACTGGTACTGGCATGTGAGCAGTATTGGTGATGCCCACATGGTTATGATGCCCTCTGGCACAGTACTGATGCTGGCATGTCCTAGCAGTATTGGCTATGCCCATGTGGTTATGATGCCCCTTGGCGCAGGACTGGTACTGGCATGTGAGTAGTGTTGGCTATGCCCATGTAGTTATGATGATGCCCCATGGCACAGGACTGATGCTGGCATGTATGCAGTGTTGGCTATGCCCAGGTGCTTGTGACATTTCTTGTAAATTGACAGGGGCATTATTATGCACAAGTGATGGGTATGTCCAGATGGTAGTGCCGGCTAATACCTGGCGTGTGACTAAGGATTTGAGTGTGTCATGTTGGTAACATTGCCCCCCTAGTAATATGTCAGTAGTCTGGAGCATTCAGGCTCTGATGTTGGCACCGCTGCCATGATTAATAGTGTGCCCTCCTATAAATACTCAGTATCACATGACTTGTACCCATCCTGCTGTTATATGCTCTTCACAGGTCATGTGGTTGTTATTGGAAACAGTCAGCAAGTCTGAGGCTCCTTCACACGGGTGTATGCTATGTCAGTCCATGTAAAGCTCCCCGTTTTCGCAGCGTCTGTTCGTGCGTTTTTGATGTTTTCTACATCTGTAGTTTATCAGTATTCACTGCGTTTTTCATGTCTGCAAAAGAAGACGTAAGAAAGGCCGACTGCTGCGGCTCGTCTCCCCGCTGTCTCCTGGCGACATGCTTCAACACATGAATATGTACACGCAACCGCGTATCTGCCGTGTGTTTCTGCGATCACATAGACTGTAATGGGTGATTTCGGACTAAAATAGAACAGGCTGCGGAATCTTTATTTTTTTAATTCAATTCAATTTTTTTATGTGATCCGTTAACGAAAAACGTTCCTCTGAACACAACCGTGCCGATCAGTGGTGTCTGCTGCCCATAGTACATCCGTAGAAGATGGCCGACAGTCCGCGTGTGTTTGGCTGAGCTCGTATAATGTACGGTCTGGGCGTCCTACATCACTATGGCATATCTACTAGATTTACCAAAGACCCCCCTCACCTCCGCTGACTAGATTACCGAAGACCCCCCTCACCTCCGCTGACTAGATTACCGAAGACCCCCCTCACCTCCGCTGACTAGATTACCGAAGACCCCCCTCACCTCCGCTGACTAGATTACCGAAGACCCCCCTCACCTCCGCTGACTAGATTACCGAAGACCCCCCTCACCTCCGCTGACTAGATTACCGAAGACCCCCCTCACCTCCGCTGACTAGATTACCGAAGACCCCCCATCACCTCCGCTGACTAGATTACCGAAGACCCCCCATCACCTCCGCTGACTAGATTACCGAAGACCCCCCCTCACCTCCGCTGACTAGATTACCGAAGACCCCCCCTCACCTCCGCTGACTAGATTACCGAAGACCCCCCCTCACCTCCGCTGACTAGATTACCGAAGACCCCCCCTCACCTCCGCTGACTAGATTACCGAAGACCCCCCCTCACCTCCGCTGACTAGATTACCGAAGACCCCCCCTCACCTCCGCTGACTAGATTACCGAAGACCCCCCCTCACCTCCGCTGACTAGATTACCGAAGACCCCCCCTCACCTCCGCTGACTAGATTACCGAAGACCCCCCCTCACCTCCGCTGACTAGATTACCGAAGACCCCCCCTCACCTCCGCTGACTAGATTACCGAAGACCCCCCCTCACCTCCGCTGACTAGATTACCGAAGACCCCCCCTCACCTCCGCTGACTAGATTACCGAAGACCCCCCCTCACCTCCGCTGACTAGATTACCGAAGACCCCCCCCTCACCTCCGCTGACTAGATTACCGAAGACCCCCCCTCACCTCCGCTGACTAGATTACCGAAGACCCCCCCTCACCTCCGCTGACTAGATTACCGAAGACCCCCCCTCACCTCCGCTGACTAGATTACCGAAGACCCCCCCTCACCTCCGCTGACTAGATTACCGAAGACCCCCCCTCACCTCCGCTGACTAGATTACCGAAGACCCCCCCTCACCTCCGCTGACTAGATTACCGAAGACCCCCCCTCACCTCCGCTGACTAGATTACCGAAGACCCCCCCTCACCTCCGCTGACTAGATTACCGAAGACCCCCCCTCACCTCCGCTGACTAGATTACCGAAGACCCCCCCTCACCTCCGCTGACTAGATTACCGAAGACCCCCCCTCACCTCCGCTGACTAGATTACCGAAGACCCCCCCTCACCTCCGCTGACTAGATTACCGAAGACCCCCCCTCACCTCCGCTGACTAGATTACCGAAGACCCCCCCTCACCTCCGCTGACTAGATTACCGAAGACCCCCCCTCACCTCCGCTGACTAGATTACCGAAGACCCCCCCTCACCTCCGCTGACTAGATTACCGAAGACCCCCCCTCACCTCCGCTGACTAGATTACCGAAGACCCCCCCTCACCTCCGCTGACTAGATTACCGAAGACCCCCCCTCACCTCCGCTGACTAGATTACCGAAGACCCCCCCTCACCTCCGCTGACTAGATTACCGAAGACCCCCCCTCACCTCCGCTGACTAGATTACCGAAGACCCCCCCTCACCTCCGCTGACTAGATTACCGAAGACCCCCCCTCACCTCCGCTGACTAGATTACCGAAGACCCCCCCTCACCTCCGCTGACTAGATTACCGAAGACCCCCCCTCACCTCCGCTGACTAGATTACCGAAGACCCCCCCTCACCTCCGCTGACTAGATTACCGAAGACCCCCCCTCACCTCCGCTGACTAGATTACCGAAGACCCCCCCTCACCTCCGCTGACTAGATTACCGAAGACCCCCCCTCACCTCCGCTGACTAGATTACCGAAGACCCCCCCTCACCTCCGCTGACTAGATTACCGAAGACCCCCCCTCACCTCCGCTGACTAGATTACCGAAGACCCCCCCTCACCTCCGCTGACTAGATTACCGAAGACCCCCCCTCACCTCCGCTGACTAGATTACCGAAGACCCCCCCTCACCTCCGCTGACTAGATTACCGAAGACCCCCCCTCACCTCCGCTGACTAGATTACCGAAGACCCCCCCTCACCTCCGCTGACTAGATTACCGAAGACCCCCCCTCACCTCCGCTGACTAGATTACCGAAGACCCCCCCTCACCTCCGCTGACTAGATTACCGAAGACCCCCCCTCACCTCCGCTGACTAGATTACCGAAGACCCCCCCTCACCTCCGCTGACTAGATTACCGAAGACCCCCCCTCACCTCCGCTGACTAGATTACCGAAGACCCCCCCTCACCTCCGCTGACTAGATTACCGAAGACCCCCCCTCACCTCCGCTGACTAGATTACCGAAGACCCCCCCTCACCTCCGCTGACTAGATTACCGAAGACCCCCCCTCACCTCCGCTGACTAGATTACCGAAGACCCCCCCTCACCTCCGCTGACTAGATTACCGAAGACCCCCCCTCACCTCCGCTGACTAGATTACCGAAGACCCCCCCTCACCTCCGCTGACTAGATTACCGAAGACCCCCCCTCACCTCCGCTGACTAGATTACCGAAGACCCCCCCTCACCTCCGCTGACTAGATTACCGAAGACCCCCCCTCACCTCCGCTGACTAGATTACCGAAGACCCCCCCTCACCTCCGCTGACTAGATTACCGAAGACCCCCCCTCACCTCCGCTGACTAGATTACCGAAGACCCCCCCTCACCTCCGCTGACTAGATTACCGAAGACCCCCCCTCACCTCCGCTGACTAGATTACCGAAGACCCCCCCTCACCTCCGCTGACTAGATTACCGAAGACCCCCCCTCACCTCCGCTGACTAGATTACCGAAGACCCCCCCTCACCTCCGCTGACTAGATTACCGAAGACCCCCCCTCACCTCCGCTGACTAGATTACCGAAGACCCCCCCTCACCTCCGCTGACTAGATTACCGAAGACCCCCCCTCACCTCCGCTGACTAGATTACCGAAGACCCCCCCTCACCTCCGCTGACTAGATTACCGAAGACCCCCCCTCACCTCCGCTGACTAGATTACCGAAGACCCCCCCTCACCTCCGCTGACTAGATTACCGAAGACCCCCCCTC
Organism: Eleutherodactylus coqui; assembly: GCF_035609145.1. Taxonomy (NCBI): domain Eukaryota; kingdom Metazoa; phylum Chordata; class Amphibia; order Anura; family Eleutherodactylidae; genus Eleutherodactylus; species Eleutherodactylus coqui. Next base: position 37,099,493 of record NC_089838.1, on the reverse strand, counting down.
ACCTCCGCTGACTAGATTACCGAAGACCCCCCTCACCTCCGCTGACTAGATTACCGAAGACCCCCCTCACCTCCGCTGACTAGATTGTTTAAGTAGATACTTTTTTTCTCCATGAAGTAACAATTCTGCAATGTATGTTCTTGGATCTCTTCCTTGTGCATGAATATATAGACAACTGGGTGTGTCCTTGACATTATCCAATCGGTGCTTAAAGTATCAATGTCAGGGACACGCTCCCAAATGGCAACACCCAGTTGTAAATTTATTCCTACATTTCCAGGAAGAGTAACAGAGGAACAGCACAACACAGAGTTAGAAGAGAAGATGTTCCAGAATGGTTAATGTAAATTACACTAATTACAGAATGCACATCACCATAGCAGTATCTGTGGAGACACTGACCGGGCATTCTGGGAGATGCCAGCTCCGAATCATGCCGAATTCTGAATGCATCCCTGGAATACAATACAGACTGTGACACCAGATCAGTAGATGATGAGCACTGTCCATAATCCTCACTTTAGGCCCTGTGCACAGGGTTGGATTTGCATTGCGGATTCTGGAGCGGGCGTTAGACTCCGCATTCCGCAAGAAATACCTGCCATACCATGCAATGTAAAAGCGGGTTTCCATGCCCATCCGGAGCGGAATCCGTCCCTGGCAGCAGCGCCGTCTGCATGTACCTGCTCACTTTTGTTTTCATTTGTACAGCGCATGGTCCGCGCGGCGAGTCGTTGGGCATGTGCAGTACAGATTTTTTCTTGAACTCCTTTTCCTGCGTCATCACCTAGCGATGGCATGGAGCCCGCAACCTTTCTGCAATGTCTTTGCAGAGGGGCCACGAATCGACTTTAATGGAAGCTGTCCGCGGGGAATCCGTGGAAAAATGGAGCATGGTGCGAATCATTTTTTTTCTTTTACTCAGCTGGTTTCCGCAAGTGTGCAGGAAGAATTGATTTCCTATAGCATGCTGTGGGTGGCTTTTGCTGCGGATGGCCGTGGTCCTCTCTGGAGACCTCAGGGTGAGCGCCTCAATCCTGCCTTTGCTGTGGAGTGGCACACTGCCCCCTGCTGGTGTGATGGTCTAGGGGGCCATCGCATACAGCAGTCGGTCCCCCCTAGTGGTGGTACGAGGGGCAATGACAGCTCAGTGTATGTTCAGGACATCCTGCAGCCACATGTGATCCTCTCATGGCAGCAGGATAATGTTGGGCCGCACACACAAGGGGGTCACAGGACGCCCCCACCACACTGTCACACTTCGTAGCTGCCCGGTCACCAGATGTATCACCGATAGAACATGTATGGACTGGACCTCCCTTCAAGTTTTGAGTTTTTCACAATAAATGACCCTTTTGCCCTAATGCTGTAATCGCCTATTTATATCAGTGATCCAATCACACAAAGAAGAATTCATTAGAAATAGTCGTCCTCCTCCTGGTGCCTGCCATGTCTGACCATAGTGTATACACGCAGGTGATGGGGACAAGGACGGGCCCCGGTAAGGTGTAAGCTCAATATATAAGACGCTGGGACGTTGCTGCAGACCACTGGGGTTCTAGAGCTTCGTTCTAGGGTCACGCAGCAGTAACCTGTGAGCCATCTATAGCATGTAGTTGTGCAGCCTTCCTGCATCGCTGCTCTAGCAACTGCCTCCCATTCATTGATTGCAGGATCTTCCCCTCCTCGTCTTCACCTGCCGACGTCTTCTGTTGGAAAGCGCCAGAAAGCAGGCGGCATCTATTTATACTGGGAATTCATCAATCTGGAAGGTTCCTGCCCCCTCTCCAGCTCAGGCTTTCCTCTAATAATACATGTGTTTTGTGTTCTAGCCGGTCCCAGGCTCGTTGTCTCGTTCCCTTTGTTGCTTGTGTTTGCTGATTTGTTGTTATTGCTGTTGTAAAAACAATCTGCTTCTTGAATGTTTCTCCTTGCAGATGAGACTGCTTTGCAGCTCTCTGGGTGCTGCTTCTTGCTGAGTAGCTCCGGCGATGGGCAACTGTTGGCTTTGTTACATTGTAGCATTGTTCTGCGCATGGGATATAAAGGAAGGCAATAAGTGTCTCTTGTCTTTGGGGTCCTTTTCTGGGAATGTTCTGCAGCGCTGTCGCAGCCATAGCTTGTAAATAAGCTCTAGTTTATAGGGGAAAGTAACCTTCTGGGATATTTACAAGACTGTTATATGCAGAGCTTGTAATTAAAGTGGTGGTCTTATATCGCAGGACCCTTCCCGAAGACTTCTTGCTGCTGGATCTACCTTCAACCAGCAGGCTGATTTGGAGCAGTGCTTATCACTTGGGAGCTCCCCCAATTCTTTTTGTGCCCGTGTTGGAACAGAGAGAGATGATGATATTCTTCTACCTCGTTTCTCTGAAAATGAGGCTTACCCCAAAAATAAGACCTAGCATGATTTTGAGGATGCTTCAAATAAAAGCCCTACTCTAAAAATAAGCCAGAGTTACAGTTAATAAAAAGTCAATTGAAATAGTGTCCAGGCAGCTATATATGTAAAAAAGTTAAATATCTTGGAGCAAAAATTAATACAAGACCCTGTCTTATATTTAGGGAAACAGGAGTAATATGGAACCAGGGTTGAAACCATACCAATGCTAGGCATTTCATTTTCCATTTCAGCCTTGGTTCACACCAGTGTGGTAACTTTTTCTGTTGCTCTGCTCCATCTGAGGAGCCAAATTAACAGAGAAATCGAAAGTGCTGGATGTGGCATATGCTGGCCTCAAATGGCCCACCTTGGCTGTCATGGGGTCCGGCTTTCAACATGTCACTGTTTTCTGGACAAAATAGTTCAGCATGCAGTGCTGTTTCAGGGCTCCTTCACAGCTGCGCTGGGGGTTCCGGTTCCCTGCTCTGTTCGGCACCCTCTTGCCCACGGATCTATCTTATGACGGAACCAAACGCCGCTGAATGGACCCATTGACTGACTGCAATGGGGTCTGCTCTGCTTCCATACGGGCTTTCGGCTTTTTCCAGGACGCAATAGCGCAGCATACTGCACTACTTTTTGTCCTGTTTGTAAATGGAATTCAGTGATGGAGCTTGTGAATGTATTCTCTGCCATTGATGTGAGCGATCCCATATCTGTGGCTTTATGCCTTATCTGCGCCTCCAGCCTAGATATTCAATGTGGTTGTGGGGGACTATTTACACAGCAATATCTTCTTTTTTCACCCACTTTGACCAGATTTTATGGTTTGGCACTTTTGCTATGGACCACACATCCCAACATGTGCTGTACATAAGACTTGGCATGCAGAAGAGTGTGTAGTCCTAGTAGTCTTCCCTGTTCCTTGCGCATCACTACTTGTTGATGGTTTCCACTCCCTAGCTGCACCTAAAGACTGAGCACCTTTTTTGTATCAAAGTTTTTTTTTAAGTTACTTGCATGTATTTAGGACTAAAAATAATTGTTGCAATCCACTTTCATTAACCGTTTTCACCTGGTCTAGAGCAAGTATCCAGTATGTGGCAGGTTGCAGCCCGGCTCGGTCTCCAGCCCCTCTCCATCGCCTCTCCTGGATGACTTTCTAAGCTGATTTCTGATCAAATCAAAGCTGAAGATTGACTTGATCCTATAAAGTCAGTTTAGAAGATCACTGAGGATAGGTGAGAAAGATGGCCTGGAGACCCTCTGCCTCCTGCTATAAATTGGAATTCACGCTGAGTGCAGAAGCCCAACGGTCCGAAAAATGGTTTAAACAACATTTACAAAATCGATTTTTAATCCACAGCATGTGCAAAAATTAAAATGCCCATAGCTTTTAAAAGGGACCTGATATTAACTCTAAGCACCAGAAATGAAGTTATGGTGCTGACAGATTAGATGATGGGGAGTCCAGGGAGCTGTCCCATAATCGCCTGCTCCCCTGTAACTGCGGATCCTCCAGTTAAGTCAGCGCACACAGCAGCTCTATGGTAGCGATCACACAGTCTTCTGGAAAGGGGGAAGCTGGTGTGCATGTGCTGACTTCACTAGACCCCAAAGGAACTGGGAACCGGGTAAGTATGAGACTCGGCTCCCCCAGACTTCCCATTACCTAAACTATGAGTTTCCTTCAAAGGGCTTTTCCCATAAGATCTGGCACATTGCTCAGATATGCTGGGTGTTGGTGTAGTCTCTGGGATCCTTGTTGTCCTGAGCATGTCTCCACCACAGCATTAGTTCACTGCTAAGATTTAATCACTCTGTCTTGCATTTTGTGGCGTGGCCCGGGGGGGGGGGCACTGTGCAAGGAAAACCAAGAAGGGGATATGACATTGCCGAAAGCTGCCAGTTTGGTAGGTGCTTTGGTATCCCCTGGGATTTCATGAACCCCGTCAGTGGTTCATCTTGGGCATGAGTGTGGTTTAGGTAAGGGAATAATTCCATTAGTGTGTACTGCGGTGTATTTCTGGCTTCCTACACGTTTGCTCATTAGTTGTACGTGTGCCGGCAGTGCTCTCACTCTTCTGCATGTCTGGGAATGTTCCTGAGATGTCACGTCAGCTCTGGCTTTAAATGTTTTCATTGTAATTGCCCCACTAATGGGGTTGTAGACACATTGTTATCTAGAGGATTGGATCACCTCTCCTCCATACTGCAGTGTGACTTACAGAACTGTAGATGTAGACGTGGCGTTGCAAGGCTTGTATAAAGAGTCTTAGATTGACTTGCAGGAATGCTGCCTTCCAGTAGGTGGTGCTGCAGAGGTATTGTTCCTTCTCACTTATGTGCTCATTATGGCACGGCTGTGATTCGCTGCTGCTGTTGGATAAGTAGAGGTCAAATAAATGAACCCAGCGCTCCGGCATTGGACTCAGTCTTTCTGGTGTGATGTGGCACTTAGGACTTGTGTCTCCATGGTGGACCCCCATTGTGACTACATCTGTGAATAGGCAGCGGCCACATAACTTATAAAAAATACATGTAAGCGCATTTGCGCAGTGAATAGAAACATTTGATTGCACCACACACAAACTTGCGCAGCATGTTCTATTTTCCTGCATGTTGCGCACAAACATGGCACATATTAAACTAATTTGGCTTAATTGTGCATTGAAATAAATGGGAACGTGGTTGTAGGTCTCTAAAAAATACAGTATAACACGTGCAGGCGCTTAAATGTAATACCCATCATGCATACACAGTGCGGCGGAAGCATTTGTGTGATGGGAGTTTCGATTTTGTTTGTGCCTGTGTGTTTACTGTAATTTTTGCACATGCAAAAAGTTGTGTGTATTTGCGCTCACAAAAAGCACGCTCCCATTTATTTCAATGGCAATGGCAATTTTATGGCAATTAAGTTAAATTAGTTTGTGTTTGTGCGCAAAACACATTAAAATAGAACATTCTGTGTAATCTTCTGCGCAAACGAAATGCGCACACAGCATACGCACATGTAAACGAACCCATGGAAATCAATGGTTCTATTCACTATGTATTGCGCAATACACTGCGCAAATGTGCTTGCGTGAATAAGACCTAAGGCTCAGATCTGCATTGGGGCTTCAGTCATAACTCCATTTCTCTGCTCTGTTTTGGGGGCAAAAACATGGGATTAAAATGGTAATAAATGGAAAGATTCCGCTAGGTTCCGGTTTTTTTTCAATGATCTAAATAGCGCAAGCCGCAGCGTTACTTGCTCCTTAAAAAAAAAATCAAAAAAAAAAATCAGAAACCTAACTGGGCAGCCCCCTTTTTACGTGCGCTGGGCGGCCGCTCCTGAAGGTCATGGTGCCTGAAGGACAAAAAAAGATAATATAGGTCAGCACTACCCAATAGAAATATGTCTCAATAGAAATCTATAGGTGCACGGTAAACCATGGCTGCAACATACAGTAGAAGCGGAAACCATAAATGGCAACAGCACACAAAATAAATGTACTGTCAGAGGTATACATACCTATAATCAATACTCTAACCACATTAAATAATGCAAGGTTCTTGGTGTATAATTCGATCAAATCATATTGGCCCATCTACCAACGTCCAGGTGACCAAGCTCCCAGATGGGTCCTAATGCTAATACCAGGTGGTTTAATCTTAACCTGGGAAAGTTGGGTTCCTACCTCTCAGAATGTTCCTCTCTTGGGACTTAGCCTACAAATAAAACCTGAAGGCCAGTCAGCGTATCAGAGCCGTGCGCCTCCAGACTCCTCCGGTGTTTTATTATTGGCTTTCATTTACTTCACATTTAGTGCTTTGCATTTTCAAAAACAAGTAAGCCGGTTTTGGCATAAATGTCATTTGGAGGTTGTAATAAATGCGAGTAATACACATGGAATACGTCTCACGCAGGCGTTGTTTCCGTGCGAGTGCCGACCAATTTTTTAGTCGAATCAAACGCTCTCAGAAATAAAACGCACCGGTTCTATTTACATAAGCAGATTTTTACTCGTATGGGTTGTCTGAGAAAAAAAGCGCAGCTTGTCCCATCTTGGTGCCGTTGGTCTAATTGGGATGCAGTTCTTGGCTTACAATGGCACACTTAGGCCACACCCTTTCCCCTGACAGATATGGCTCAATAAGCCACACCCCTTTTCAGAGTATGTGGGGAAATGTGTGTAAGGGCCCCTTCACACTGGAGAGAAAATCGCACGATTTTTGCGCGATGTGAGAATGAGTAAAGACGCAGAATTATGAAACCAGTGATTTTTGATTTTTGGAATGGTTTCTTTCACATTTGCAATGTTTTTTTTTTAGAATCTCGCACTGCATTACTGCCACCCATGATAAAAATGCGCCATTTTTTTCAAAAGTCATTAATAAATGTGCATTAAATATACTCAAGTTTTTTCCGTACATTTAGATGTCTCGCTTTACACGTGTTCTGCCGCAGCCACTGTGCCTGAATGTGAGCCGGCAGACTGACGTGTAAAGCAACTAAAAACGTTATTTCCTCAACTGAATTAAAGCTCAAACTCACATTTTGTGCAAATACCCGACTGCCTTGTGAATATGAGGCGGTTCTTTAGAAGCGCAGTCATCTCTTCTCCTGCGGTGGAAGTCTATGGATTCAGCTGTAAGGTTCACCTTTTACAGGCGCTCCGTCCAGGATGGCGTCACGGTGTCTCCATCGTTGTATGGTCACACCAGGAGTAGGTGAGGAAGATGATGAGATTCATCCATGAACTTCAAGAAATGTTGGATGGTTCCAGGGCTATCGTGAGGATGGCATCTTCTAACATGTGACCATCTCTTTCATCTTCATTAGTCGTGACACTGCGTTCGGAGAGTTCTTGGTCTTGCACCGCCAGGAGATTCACCAATCAGATGCGTCAAAAGATGCTATTATTGACATACACAAGTATACTTGTGTATGATTCTCCATACCGGACTTAATGACTCACATGCACCATCAAACTACTAACGACCACTTGTCTTAATGTATGTGAGTGAGTGCTTCTGATGCTCCGCCCATGCTGATGCCATTACTCCGCCCCTTGGTGACGCCATCGAAGGTCCTACAACATATGTAAAACACAGAGTCTGACCGACAGAAGAACAACACAGTTAGAAGGGGAGGACAAAAATAACACACTGAGAATGCAAATAAGCCGGTATTATGTCAGAAGACACAAATCTGCGGTCCTGACAGAAGATGACAACCTACCACCACCTCAGAGATCCTGTTGGCTAAAGGACCTGTGGTGATTTCACTGCTGTGGGAGGAGCCAAGCTGTGTGGGTGTAGTAAAGCTGTGTGGGTGTAGTTGAGCTGTGTGTGTGCGTGTACCATGTAGCAGAGCTGTGTGGGACATTGCGCCACCAGAAACTTTGATATTATAATTTCCTGCACAACTCAGCAGCCCTGACAGAACACATTGACCTACCACAGAGATCCAGTAGGCAGAAGGACCTGCAGTGATGTCATTGCTGTGGGAGGAGCTAAGCTGTGTTTGTCTTTTGTGGTAGTATAGCTAGTGTGAGTGTGATGAGCCACCAGAAACACTGGGACTATAATCTAATAATTACTAGTCAAAATACTAAGGACCACCTGTCCGTCCGTCCGTCCGTCCGTGCGTGAGTGGGTTTGTGAGTGCCTTACACGCTCCACCCCTGATCACATGACGGTGACATCATCACAGGTCCTGTAAGCACACTGCCGCTGTCCAGCTAGGTCTTTGGTAGTATTCCATAGCAACTGAGGTCACAGGGAGTTTGTAGTCTGCACAAGGATGCAGGACCTGTGATGACCTCACCGTCCTGTGTAAAGGCCCATTTAGACACAATTATCGCTCAAAGTTTGCTCAAAAGCCGTCTTTTGAGCGATAATCGTTGCCTCTAAATGTGCGACCATCGTGCAATGTTCGTTCATCGCTCATTTGTAGACAGCTAGAAATCACCAATGACTCTTATCAGCGCCACATGCTGAGTTCTCAGCAGGCGGTGCTAATAGCATTCTTTCAGCTGGTATCCCGCTGGCAGTTCTCAGAGGGACACCAGCTGAAAGCACTGAGAACTAAGCTTCTGTTTGCATACAGAAAACAGCTGCATTGTTCTCAGTTATTGCAGTAGTATCCTGCTCCGCCTGTATTAACTCTTTAGTAGCTAATTAGCTATTTAGAATTATGCAAAGATAATGATCCCTCAAAACTGTCATTTGAGCTATTTTTGAGTGATCATCGCTCCATGTAAATGGGCCTTAAATCATTCACTTGGGATGAGCATCACCGTCATGTGATCAGGGGCCGAGCATGTAACTCCCTCACTGGTGATGGACCTTTAATTACGTCATGGTCATGTGATAAGGGACGGAGCATGTAAGTCATTCATTCGGGATGAGTGTGTCACCTCATCCCGGAGCATGATGGTGACGTCATTACAGGTCCGTCCTCTCCAATGCTGTGCTGCTTCTGATCCCTGTTGTATGGGATGAACAATGTATGTAGAAGAGCTGTGTGTGTTATGTGCATGTAGCAGAGTTGTATGTGTGATGTGCATGTAGCACAGCTGTGTCGCGCATTGCGCCACCAGAAACTTTGGTACTATTATTTCCTAGTAACTAGTGAAAATACTAATGACCACCCGTCCGTCCGTGAGTGAGTTACATGCTCCTCCTTTGATCACATGACAGTGACATCACAGCTCCTGTACGCACACGGCTGCAGTCCGGCTAGGTGTTCGCTAGTATTCCATAGCAACTGAGGCCGCAGGGGGTTTGTAGGGAATGTAGTCCGCCTGTAATCTGCACAGGGATGATGTCATTGTCATGTGATCAGGGGCGGAGCATGTAAGTCACTCAGTGCTATAATTTCCTAATAATTACTAGTGTGGCCCTATAAACTGACTTCTAAACAATGCTCTCGGAGATGGCACCCTCTGCCTTAGACTGCTCAGTGTGCAGCAGACAGTCAGAGAAGCCAGCGTGGCCATCTTTGTTTCTCTAGTCACTTTAAGCCAAATGCACACGGCCGGGTCTGATCCTGCATGCGGGATCCCACAGCGGAATTCAACCCTGTGCCGTCCGGTGACCACTATGGCATGTATGTTAGTGGGGATGTAGAGAGGCCGGTGTGAAGGGCAGTAAGCGCTGGTTGCTGCGCCGCTGACTAATGGCACGTGGTGTTTCCCGGGCCATGATTGTTCAGACGGCGCTGACGTGAGTTTGTTTTTATCATTGTTATCCCAGATGAATGTGCTGGAGCGCATCCTGTGCTGGAGTTGGCAGCGGTGATCGCAAATAGTAACAACTTCAGACTTTATCTCCCCCTGTGCCGCTAAAAATATCCAGCCCGCCTGTCACCGCCTCGTTTAGGCAACTTGGAGATTTAATTGTCACTTAGTTGTTTTTTTGCAGCAAATGTATTTTAATGTCTTTTGATACATTTCAGTTTATAGCTTAGAGGACCCGAGGGCGGCTTCACACGAGCGCCATTCGCTGTGCGACGGTCTCATGCGGGCTGCGTTACCGGGAATTGCCATACATTATCTTGGTAGGTGCGTGTAATACGAGCCAAGACAGGAAATGCTGCGGTCTTTGTTTCATACAATATGTGTGATTGGCAACATGGTACAACATATTACGCGCACATAACCCGCTCACGTAGTAGGAGCCCTTAGTCTGGGTTCACGCACATATATAATGTGTAAATTGACGCTCATTTTGGGGCTTTTGTTTATGATTTATAGAAGCTACATGACCTATAGGAACCTGGTCATAGAGGAGGAGGAGGTGAGCTGTGACCATCACCTATTGTGGAACGTGGATCCATTCATAGAAAGTCTGTCCAATGCATGCTTTATTAAGAAGGGTTAATTTGGAGGCAGCATATGGAGTGTGTATGGCCACTTTGTGGCTTCCCGTGTCACCACTCAGGTTTTGCGCTCCTGCCGTGGCCGTGGGCATGAGCCACAAGGTGACCTATCTATATAGAGGCCTCTGTACATGTTCTTGGGAAGTTGCAGGGATTTGTAGCAAAGTTCTTCCCATTCTTCCTAGTAGTTGACTGTCAGTCCTTTAGACCAATTAATAGCTAACAATCAATTGATAATAATAGTGTGATGGTCAGTTGTGAGGACCTTTATGCTGGGAGCAGCATGTAGTCTTTAGGTTTTGCATCTGGCTGTCATTATCTGTTCTTCGTTGTTGTTGGTGGATACTTCAGCCGTATGATGGCTTCATTCTAGTCTCAGGTCTACAGTCCGCACAGCAGCTGCTACGTTCCTAACCATTTATACCAGTTTTCTGTTTTGTACAGAACTTTTTATACTAAGGGTTCTCTGTAGAGGGAGTGATCGGGGGGATCCAGATGCCTCTATCAGCTGCTGTTTCAGGGGCTCTTGTTGTCTCCTCTGATACAATACTGGAGCTGCAAATGATGACCCGTCTCCCCTGCTTGGGCTCTGATCACCTTGTAGTTCTCCTTGTGTTCCCTGCGATGCACAGACTGTACCTTCTATCCCTGGAGATAGTGGGGTGAGCAGCGACCTGTCCAGCGGTGGGAGGTAAGTAAGAGTTAGTGGCTGAGGCAGCGGAATAGAGATGATGGGACACTCCTCACATCGGTGATGGACCGCCGGCCGCCTCTCTCTGTTCTTAGAACATTCATTTTTGAGCCATAAAGAATAGCCATCATAGATGTATTTTGTCTTTGATACAAAACAGTAGTTTGTGTGACTGTGAGCTTTATCTAGAGAAGGTTTCGGGTGTCATTTCTGCCAGGTTCTGGCGTATTCATAATTGTCTGTTTGGGGCAGCTCTCCCCTCTCCCAACAAACCACACACACTTTTTGGGAAATGGTGCAGTGCAGCTCAAAAACAGCATGCATTTTTTGTGCAAGTGGTGCAACTTTGCCACCATGTGTTGCTAAATGTGCGCCTTTTATCCCATATTAGCATATTATAAATACCCCTAGAGGGGTCTACTTGCTCCAAAAACTAGATTTTGTAGGGGCTGCGTACATGCCCTTCCATGTAAGTAAAAATGGCTTTTTAAAGGGACATTGTCAGGTGGGGCCTAGCTGTTGCTCTCTTATGTATATGAACACATCTAGCAAAAAGTATTGAAGCCCGGTGAAGAAGCATTACAGGTCCCCTCGTCTCCCTCGTCCTTCACCCAGCAATGGGGGCAGATTATTCATCTTGGAGATCCACAGTGATAGAGAAGGATTGGATTTTCCACCCCAAAAATATTCCTTAGCTGGTGGTCCATTATCTTCATCATGGCTTTGCCTGCTCAGCAGCCCCTCGGTGGTGTCGGAGGAAGCATGGGGGGGACACTGGGTAAGGGAAGTAACATTTTGGCTGTGTGATGTGGTGGAATCCTCTCCTGATTTCTGTAGGAACTTGCTAATTACTACCGGATCATTACTAGATCATCTGCCATGACTCCCCAGTAATGGGGCTGGGAAGACTATTACAGGTGTATAATGATTACTTTCTGGAGCTTCCCCCGTGGTGAACTGGTTGGAAAGCGGCTGCAAATAAGTGTTTTTACATCAATATTTCTCTGAAATTACTGCTGGTGGGTTTGACAGAGGAGTACGTGAGGAGAGTGACAAGTGAAAGTTAGAGAAATACATAAAAATAATGGGAATTGTTTTTTCCTCTGAATAGCTGAACACGGCGTCTGACTTTCAGAAAATGATTGTAAAGTAAGAGAGGATCTCTGCCATTAGTCAGCGGCGTGACACGCCGCACCGCTGAGTGATAAACCGCCGTACACTGTAAGTAATGCAGAGTCTGCGTCTTCCCAGCCGCGTATCCCGTAGGAGACTAGAATGCGAGACGAGCCGCTCGTTAGGATGCGGTCACATGCGGCCGATCAACGCGCTAACGGGGTTTTACTGCAAATTGCTGCCATTTTCTAATCCAGTTGTTTACCTGCAAAATCCCGTGGCGGTTAACAGCAGTTTAAGGGGTCGTGCCCACGAGCGACGCGGGGAACGTCCACGGATTTACGCCGCAGGAGTACTATGATTAAAAACAAAAAAGTGCCTGCGAGTGATCGCGGATTTCCACGGTCTCCATTAATGCTATATTAATGGAGACCCCACATGGCGTAAATCCGCAGAAAATAGAACATGCCGCGTTTTTTCCCCACTTGCAGAAATCCGCGGTAGAATTCCACATGTGAGCATTGGCTGGCAGAAAGCTTTTAGGCTCAATAGAACCTAACAGCTGTGGAATTCACGCACGGATTTCCGCCGCGGCAAATGCGGTACAAATCCGTCCGTGGGCATTCACCCTTAGGCTCTGTTGACATTCTGGTAACTTCAGGTTGGCATATGCGCAGGAAAGCTCTTGGCCCAGATGCCACGTGTACCCAGATGGCCTTCTCCCATATGCTGGGCTAGTATACATCCGCTTTCTTAGGGCTTCTTCACACTGGCGATCGCAATATCGCAACTTTTTTCCTGCGATTGTTTTGAGCGTCAGCACTGCTTTTCCTCACTAAAAACATCGCTTCCGCTCGCAATTATCTTGCGTGATTTTAGCATGAAAGTCGATAGGACTTTCTAATGTGAAAAACGCATCACATCACACGAAAATCGCAAGTTTGTGATGTGATGAAAAGAAGGCTCCATAGAGAAACCTGAGGGATAAAAAAAAAAATTGCAGAAAGATGGGACCTGACGCAATTTTTTTCCTTCTCGCAATATCGCATAAGTGAAAACTTGCGATTTTCGTGCAATGCGTTTTTATCATCAGCTACTCCTATTGTCCATCGTGAGAGAATCGAAAGTGGCAGCCATGTTTTTGCAAGTAAATGCATCGCTGACGCTGAGACATCTCATGAGCAAAATTGCGATATTGCCGTGATTTTCTCGTGGCGATTTCGCAGTCGCCAGTGTGAAGGAGCCCTTATACAGTGGGAATACCGTGTTTACCTTGTGGTATATGTGTGTTTATTTGCCATAGGAGCCCTCGGCTGCCAACACTGCCTATACAGTGACATGGCAGCGGCTCGTGCTGGACGCAGACCTGGATGAAGACTGAAGCTTAATGCTAAGCTGCCATCAGCAATCCGTTTCAGTAAAACCACCCGTCTGATCTTTTTCTGGGTCCCCAGCATCACACTCCGATGAAAACTGCATTTACATGCCAGTGCACTCTCCCGCCCATATAGTGAATGATGTGACGCCGGGCCATGCTGAGCGTTGAGATGGCAGGAGGTGATGGATGCCCACCTCAGTGATGATTTGTCTTGAATAACTCTCCAATTATGCCAACAAATAAAGTAAAGCCTTGTCAGGTTGACATTTGGCCGATTATCTGCCTTCGGTCCTCGTATATCACCCCTTGGGTTGCAAAAAAAGCTGCTGACAGTCAGTAGTAAATGGTCAAAGTCTGTCTTTTTGGGCATCAACAACCACGGGTGTGTGGCCAGCCTAGTCCTTTGCTGTGTCCTGTTGCCTTCTTTGGCTCGCTGCTAAAATCTGCCTTATCTTGTTGAGTCCCGGATTAGTAGAAGGTTCAGGTCCATTTTAGACACTTAAACTCCTAATTTCATAGAAAATGTAATGCATGGAGATACGTGTGCAGGGAGACCAAGCTGGTTGCAAGGAGGCCTCTAATGTTCAAATCAGAATGAAATCTGCCCTACCCTGATTTTTTGGGATTTTCGGGGAGGCTCGAAATATAAGCCCTACCTGAAAATAAGCTCTAGCTGCATTACATTAAAAAAAACAATATATTACCTTGCAGGCTCATTCTAGGTCCCTCCTGCTGCTCTCCGGAGCTCCAGCAGGCTTCCTGCAGTCTTCGGCCACCCACAGAAGTTTGCTTCCTGGTTATGGGATTCATAAATCCCGCCTGCAGGAAGCGATGACGCTTATTGGTTTTCGAGCGCTGCTCAGCCAATCAATGCAGTGCTCTATGAACCAATGCGATGGCTGTGGTTGGTTCATCCAGCGCTGCCTTGATTGGTTCTCAAGCGCTGATCAGCCAATCACAGCCACCATGTTGTAGAGGCAGGATTTATTAATTGGTGAATCAATGCCGCGGCTCAGAGACGTGGACCGAGCCTGCTAGGTAAGTATAATAAGATATCCCTCGAAAATAAGAAGTAGTGCTTCTTTTGAGGCAAAAATTAATATAAGACAGGGTCTTATTTTTGGGGAAACACAGGTAGCAGAGAAGAAGCATGTGACTAGCGGGATCTTGTGTGCTGCATACTAAATATGCTGCAGTCACAGGATGCTGATGTTTGTATAGTTTTATAGATTCCGTTGTAGTACTGCAACACTGCAGCGTTGTACCATCATCTGGGGCAAAGAGAGAGATTCTGGCTTAACCTTGTATCTAAATACCCTGGCCAAGGGCCGTTGGCACCCAGCATGCAGGGCACGGTTCATGCTGGCTCTGGGTTACGTACAGAACATTCTTTATATGTGTGTTTGAAACATTTGGATGGCTTATAATGTAGCATGACACAGATAAAGTTGTACCTACTGCACTTGCGGCGTACATTGGGAGCACTTCCTCCAATGTATGTAAGTAGGCTCCCATGTTGGGGAAAAAAATACTTTTTTTTTTCTTTGTGTGTGATGGTTCTAGATAGAACTGGTGTTGCAATGCGCCACACAGCTGTTTACATGGTACATCCATTATGATCCCCACATATCACACACAGAGCTTTACTCCATCCATCCTGACCCCACAAATTACACACACATCAGATCACACACACACAGCTCTGCTACATCCATTCTGACCCCACACATCACACAGCTCTACTACATCCATCCTGATTCCCACACATTAGATGCACAACACATTACACACACAGCTCTGCTACCTGGTAGATCCATTATGATTCCCACACATCAAACACGGCGCACACACAGTTCTACTACATCCATTCTGACCCCACACATCACACTCACACAGCATATGACACACACAGCTCTACTACATCCTGATTCTCGCCCACACACAGCTCTGCTACATGGTATGATCCCCACACAACGTTCTACTACATCCATCTTGATCCCCATGCAAGACCAACACAGCTTGACTCCTCCCACAGCAGTGACATCACCGCAGGTCCTTTAACTCATTGCATCTCGGTGGTGGTGGTAGGTCGGCGTCTTCTGTCAGGACTGCTGAGTTGTGTCTGAGATAATGACGGCTTAGTTGTATTCTCATTTTGTTATTTTTGTCCTCCCCTTTTCAAGAGCCCTAACAGTGTTGTTCTTCTGTCCGTCAGGCTCTGTATTTTATATATGTTGTAGGACCTTCGATGATGTCACCAGGGGCGGAGCATGAGAAGCACATCCATACATGCAAGTGGTTGTTAGTAGTTTGATTAGCATCACAACATTTAGGCAGCTCTCACACAGGTATTTTTTTACAGCGTGTACTGCGGGGTTTGAAACATCGCGCTAAACACTGTGAACCGCCTCCATTGATTTCAATGGGTCTTTTCAGATGGGCGTTTGATTGAACGCTGTCCGTTCTATTTTAGTGCGTTTCGGTAATTTCTAAGGCACCTAATCGCCCATTGCATCGATGGGTGCGTTAAAAACGCGTTGTTTTTACAGACGCCCGTGTGAGAGCAGCCTGTACAGTACACGCCACACAGAACACATTTTAAATCCACAGTTTGTCAATTGTTTTGGTGTGGATTTCACCTTTTGTTACAAATCCACAGCACTTCCACATTTTGAATTTCTTAACCCAGTCTTTGGTCGCTCCACTTTCTTTTGATTTATGATGTATTTTGGAACAGTGAAAGAAATTCCCTATAATTCCAAAATGTTCCCTTCTGACATGAAAACTTTGCTAGTTGCTATCCCTAAACTTAAAACATACCTAACTTTTAAGATGACTTTTCACAATAAGCTGCCATTTGTGTATGCACTTGACTTGCATCCTGCAATTTTTCTTATTTTCCCCCTTTTTCGAGCTGTTCATATGATTCCCGAAACTGGTTGGAGGAGCCCGACTGTTGTGCTGTTTTTTTGTGTACTGTACAGCGAACTGCAGATTCTGGTCTTGAATTGTGTGTAACACACAGACATAAGCTCATCATAGAGGACAGTATACCGCTGTACTGAGCAGTGGAGATGTGATTTCCATGGCTGAAAAACAATAAACAGTGACTTACTATTAGCTGCAGGCAATGTCTTTGTGAGTTTCTGCCGATTTTGCCCTTCATTGGATTTGAACCCAGAAACCCATTGCTGCAAGGCAACAGTGCTAACCAGTGAGCCATTGTGCAACCACAAACCGCACATCACTCATCTTTTTTATATGACCCCCCCATAGAAATTGAATGGAGTAGTAGTGGGTGGGCTCAACTGACTCTCTATCCCACCTTAAATTCACAATTTCCCATAATTCACTATTATGAATATTTTAGCATAATTACAGAAAATATGGTATTTTTTTCAGACAGGGTATTTCTTCAAAGCCAATCAAACACAAGCCTAGGTCAGATCTCCTTATTCTGTACTTGCTTGGTAGTGAATATGAGCGAGGAGCCTCAAGTATTAGGGCTAATTTATATAGATATTTATCCATTTCTGCCAACTAGACCTGCATAACATTGAGCAATGTGTAACCGCGCTGCCGACGCTCCGAGAAGGAGATAAACTGGCGTCTTTGAGATTCCAAAGTCCTGTAGACCTTTAGATGTTGCCCAATGACGGTTTGTGCGGGCGGTTTTCTATCATTTCCTCCCCCTAACTTTGTACTTCACTGTACCGCCTAAAGGCAAAAGCGAAGACTTCTCATAACCGTTTTGATCCAACCATAAAACATTTCCGATGAAGCGTTGTACGGTGGATGCCGCACAGAAGCCCAGATTATGGCTCTTCCATGCAGTACAACCTCGGGGGATCCCATGTCCCGGACCACAGACCTCAGCAGTATCCCCCCTCCTATTTAGTTTGTAGCACATAATCAGAGCTGCCAGAGGTTTAGTACTACGAAATGAGGTAATATACAAAGAAGTAGTAAAACAAATACAAAACTAATCTTCAGGCTTTGTTACGGTTTAACATAAAATCATCTGTGACTACTTTACAATGCATTGCAGCAGCTGCTGGATACGGCCAGGCGGCGGCCGCCGCGGCCGGCTACATCACAGGATACATAAAAGCTCCATATAGGAGCATCATCAAATTTTAGTTTTGCTTCTCCGTAGTCTGACCGCACAGGGAGTCCTACATCTTCTGTCTGCACCGAGCTGTAGAGATGCATCAGATGAACTCCAGGACCCCCAATTGAAATGGGGACCTCCACTGTGTAGTTTTTTTTCCTTTTAAGGGTATTAACCAGGCACTATTTTAATAAAAGGCATAATACTCACCCCGTCTCCTGTGCTGACGCTTCCCAGGTCCCATACCGGACTATCTTTATCTGTCTTTAGCAATGAAGTGTTGACCGACGTGAGGGTGGCAGTCCACCTCTGGCTGCAGCAGGGACCTCAGTTTTTGTACAAGTGTGGTGCTAGTCCCTTACTGGGACTTGCACAGATGGCAGAGCACAAGCGCTCGGCTATTCCAGTTGGTTCCATTTAGTCTGATGTCACTTCAAGATGATGGGTACATGGGAACCCCATTTCTCAGGATCGGCAGGAGTCTCAGTGGTGAAACCTCCACTAATCTTTGATGATGGGTGATTTCAGTTGATTCTGGTATAAAACCCTTTAAAGGATCTGCTACAAACGTATTGGTGCCGGTTGTCACCGGACGCCTTAAGAGTTCTATTGGAGTCCATGCCTTGGAGATGTTTTGGCTGCACAATAGGACATACATAATGTTAAAAACAGGTGGTTGTAATGGCACGGCAAAAGGCCCATTTACATGCAATGATTGTCGATCAGAATTCATTTGAGCGAATTTGATTCCGGGTAAATGTGCCGCCATCGTACACCATTCGTTCACTTCTCGTTTTAGCGCTGAGTTTCAGTCTGTGTAAAAATAGTCGTTGGTTCATTTGCTTTTCGCTTCATTTAAATGGCATTCGTTCAGTCTTTAAAAGACTGAACAACTTGAGGGGAGGGGCGATTGCCTTTCAGAAACAATTTGACTACTTGTTTACGCATGCTGGCAGAAGACAGTGGCTTATCTTCACACTAATTAAAACGCTGCTGGACAGAGATTCCTCGTATAAACACACACTTGCCTATGCAAACAATATATACAGAGTTTACTTTAGCTAATGAGGGAAATGGACAGGATTTTACACTATTATCTGTAGGTTTAAATGCTGTGCGTTTCTATGCAAAAAAGTTAATTCGTTGGTTCAAACGATAATTGTTGTGTGTAAATGGGGCTTAAGGTTGTCCTTCCACTTTTCTGTAGGTACTAACCATACCCAGAACACACCGGAAGATGTGCCATCCGCCTATCACAATTTGCCCATTGTCAAATTGGCTTAAATCCTCACATTTTTTTTTTTCCTGCTTCCAATACAGAAGTTTGGAGAACTGACCGTTCCCCGGCCGCCTGATGTGTCCAGCGCCTTGATAGATGCCATTGTAATGAGATAATCCGTGGCCTTCGCTTTACCGGTCGGTCGGTGATCTAATGCTATGGCTGATCGGGATGTCTGTACATGTAGGATTAGTGTTACACAACTGCGGTGGCCTCTTCTTACCGAATCCCTGCATAATTGCCGTATACAGATGTGGCCACCGCTAACATGACCGGCGCATTGTGGAGCATTGTACTGCTAATGTGATAAGTGTCAAGCTAATGTTGGCTTCATCTGTGAAGCTTCTCTAATTAAGATTAAGGAACCCGTTAGAGGTGCGTTCAGCTCCTTATATACGGTACGCTCCTAAGCTTTGATTTATATATTTTTTTTAATTTCCTTTTTTCTTTTCCAACTTCCAGCTGAATGTCTTTCCTAATTAGTTTCCATGTTGCCGTTCCTCCCCGGGGCTTGTAAGGCAGCGTTATCAGTAGCGGCATCGCACCTTGCACCAACAATCTACTTTGTGTGTTCGGCGCACAATGGGAGCCCGTAATTACTGAGGATTCCGTAAGCGTCTTGGTGAGGGTGGCCACCACTCACAATATCGCACTCTCTGAAGGAACGGCATTGTAGAAAAATGGTCTAATTAGGGAGTTTTTGTGTAATCATGTTTTTCTCTTTAGTTCTGCAGGTTGTTTAATCCACGTGTTGTTTATGTGCTTTGTCTTGGTTATAGATCCGTTTTATGTTACCTGTATTAGCTTTGTGCCATCCTGTCGCCCTCAAGCTGTGTATACGGTAGTTTTAACCCTATAATGATGCGTACAATGCCGCGTGCACTTTGAGTTAGGCACTTTTTAACTCTTGAGTCGCCCTCCGGTGGAATAAGTTTTGCTTTGTCTTTACTTTCACCATGTTTGACTGTAAAATCGTAAATGTCTTTTTGTACAACCACATTGCGCCGCTCTCACACGGGCGTCTGTAAAAAGCGTTTTACAGCGTTTTCGAACGCGTTTGACAGCGTTTATCGCACCCCGTCGTTGCAATGGGTGATGAGGTTGCGTCAAGAATAGCTAAAGCGCAATAAAATAGGGCAGACCGCGTCTGAGAAGCGCCATTGAAATCAGTGGAGGCGTTTACAGCGTTTAGCACAGCATTTGAAACAAACGCTAGTGTGAGCGCGGCCTTAACCCTTTCCAATCCAATTTGTATCCTGGTTTTCCTAGGGGGCTTACTCTTTTTCTGCTGTTATGCAAAGGCGCCATCTGCTGGCTAAAGCCAGTACTGCATGAGGCGACACGTTGGATAGGCTCCATCAGCAGAGACGCTGGCAATATACAGTAAGAGAACCCCGACGGACGTCTTCCAACATCGGAACTGTACAGCCCTAAATCATAATGTCTTCTGAGGTCAGACAGTGGACTGGAAAGGGTTAAGGCAGCAGTGAGATGCAACATGACAGCAAAGAACCTATCCCTGCATATAGATTCGCCTACAGACTTGGGTAACAGAATTTGTGTGGCATTTATATGGTTTATCCGCTTTCCTAGAAGCCTCTCTAAGTTTTCAATAGTGTGACGAGAGGAAATCTGATTTACGTTAATGGATCTCAGCGATGCGCCATTGTTTATAATATGTGATTGGTTGCTGGTCAGGCTGTATCCACACTGGCGATTTTCCCGTGGAGGTTCTGTCTGACTCGGAGATGGACAGAACCTGTATGAGGAAAGATGGTTTAATTCACACAAGAGCTTTTTCTCTCGGACCAATAGTTAGAAAAGTCGCTGCCTTTTGTGCGAGAATCGCCTATTATTTTCAATGGCGGTATTAAAAAAAAATATGTCATCAAGCGTTGCAGTGAGTGGCTGAGCTGCGGCGCTCGAGAACCAATCAGAGCCAGCGCTTTTGGGATTTAAAACCCCTGACCAGGGAGCGCTGGGAGAAAACTAGAAGCAAGTGTGTCGGGGACCTGCGAGGAGAAGGGCGGCTGAGCAGACAGCAGCGGTTTTGTTTTTTATCTTTTTTAGTGCAGATATGGGTTATTTTAGGGCTCAAACAGTAGGATTCTGTAAAACGTGCAACGCACGAAAACCGCGCTTTCAAGCGATGCAACACAAAGGAAGGCTCCATAGGGAAACATGGGCTACAAAACATCACAAATCACGGCCGTATAGGTTTTATGTGGATATCCAAAACTAGCTGTTTGTCTCCT
This sequence comes from Eleutherodactylus coqui, assembly GCF_035609145.1. Classification (NCBI taxonomy): domain Eukaryota; kingdom Metazoa; phylum Chordata; class Amphibia; order Anura; family Eleutherodactylidae; genus Eleutherodactylus; species Eleutherodactylus coqui. The sequence continues at coordinate 37,078,413 of NC_089838.1, read as the reverse complement.
GAGACAGCGGGGGCGCTCCACAAGATAGTGGATATTAAGTGGTGAGTTGGCTTCTAAAACAGATTTAGGCTCTGGTAACAACACAGAAAGTACTACAATTATGTACTATGGAGTCTATAATGAATACTTGGTAAAATCTGAATTAAATGGTTGACCATCAGAGCAGTCCTTATGCATATGTGCTATTAACACCTTTTAGGAGGGTTACAGTTGTATTCATGGCCTGTCCTCATGATAGCTCATGAACAGAAGATCAGTGGAAGTTCATCACCCACGACCCCGCTGATGAGCTGTTTGCCTGGCCAGTGCCCTCATGCACTAAGCTTACTTTTGCTGGAAGCAGAGAGGTCCATTCTCTTTGCAGTGGCCAGACTTGGTATTGCATTCCAAGTTCTCATTCACTTTAAACGGAGCTTTGCCTGTCTGCTTCCTACGCAAATAAGCCCAGTGCATGGGTGCACCGCAGATCAGTGGAGTTTCTGGGTGGTGGACCTCCACTGATCTATGATTGATGGCCTATCCTAACGGTAAGCCATCAATAGTTTACAACTTCTTTAAGGATGCCCCTACTTTGGGCCTCATAGGGGTTGTCTGGGACTTAATATTGATGACCTATCCTCAGGGTAAGTCATAAATAGTTGATCCATGGGGTTCCTCCGTTCAGGATCTCCACTGTTCAGCTGGTCATCAGTAGTCTTGGAAACCCCTCTAAGAGCGTAATAACATAGAAATGACATGTTAGTTGTATTCTGCCAGTCTTTTTAATTATGGCAATATCAAAAATATTATGTTTCACAGTTATTACGTTTGAAAAAATGTTTCTCTGAAACTTGCTTCTCTTGTGCCTCATTCCGTGAGTCATACTTCTTAATTTTTATCTTACCGTTGATGGTGCCTAATGAGGCCAAATATTGAGCAGGATGAGTTGGAGTTTTCATTGTTACCTTCTGAGATCTAAATGACTGTTGATTACATTTTTATTCCTCTTTCTGAGAAAAGGGATGAACAAAAAATAGCAGTTCTGTCTGTGTTTTATATGGCATTAACCTTGTGCAATAAATGGCTTATTACTTTATTCCCAAAAGATAGAGGATAACTGATTGCTTATTGGGGGGTCTCACCACTTGAGACCCCCCCACAAACCTGATAGTGGGGATCCTGTGTACCTCCTTACTGTGGGATCACCACACCCCCTGCAGTGAGAAGGAGAATAAATGGAGTGCTGGTTGCGCAAGTGCATTAGTTTTCATTAGGTCTGCAGAGATAGTCAAGCTGTAGACGCTTGGGTGCTTCCGTCAGCCCAATTGTAATGAATCCAGCTCAGACTGCACATGTTCGGCCTGCACTCGATTTACTGTGACATTGTTGTAGGTGGGAGAAGCATTCCCACAATTATGAAAAGAGGGTGATACAGGACCCTCGATCTCAGCACCAGCAGGGGATTCATCAGTGGGTATTGTTGTAGCTTGTCTCCACCAGAAGAATGGGTGGAGATAAGATGCATGCCCACAACCAACGCCCTCCCTACTGGATGGCCAGGAGAATGGGTGGCCATCATCTTCCCTACCGGCTCCTGTCATTCCCACCTTCAATGCTGCTCGACCTTGTTCCCTTTCCCAGCTCCTGCGCTGTCAGTCTCCTCACTGCTGTCGCATATGCCGGCCATAATGCGAGGTCGGCGAGGTGAGTGACAGCGACTTAATGACTGTGCCGGAATAGGGACAGAAAAAGGCAGAGCGCCGGGGACAGTGACATTCCATCGCTCTCCTTTGTCCCCTTTCCCGGCTGCAGCGCTGTGACAGTCACCCCCAACACCCCCCTCACGCATAACCGCCAATCCACAGCGCAGAGGAGAGCGCACCAAGACCACCAGTGACAGTGGCCGCAGGGATTTATAGCACACCGGCAGTCACAGTGGCGAGGCCTGCAGCGAGAGCCAGGCGCAGAGGGGCAATGTTTTTTTTCCTGCCTGGTGAACACTGACCCCGCTTGCCTACCTACAGCAATATCGTAGCAGCAAGGTGACTGAGGTTTGCCTTGGATGAAGGGTTAGGGTTAGTTTCAGGGTTATGGTTACATTGTTAGGTGTAAATGCTTCCATGTGAGACCATTTGCAGCTAACAATGTAAGCCTAACACTAAAAACCAACCCTAACCCTCCACCCAAGGCAAACCTCAGTACCCACGCTGCTAGGAACTTGCTCCAGGCAGCCAATCTTGAGCATGTGGGCATACAGTGGGCAGATACAGACCATCATTAGGTCTCCACCCATACTTCTGATGGAGACAAGGTACAATTATACCACAGCAGTGAGAACCCCCCCCCCCCCACCCTGATCAAGTTATAGGACTCTGTACACAACCATATTATCCTATTATATGGTGCCCATTCAAATGAATAGGCAGCCATGTACTATTTCTTCTGCAGTGACAACTAGAGATGAGCGAACTTACTAGTTTAGGGCGTTTTTGCACACGAGCACCGGTTTTTCCGATGAACTGACTACTCGGGTGAAAAGATTCGGGGACGCCGGGGGTGAACGGGGGGTTGCAGAGGGCAGTGGGGGGGGGGGGGGGGGGGGAGAGAGCTCCCCCCAGTTCCCCACTGCTACCCCCCGCTCCACCACGCCGCCGCCCCCCCCCCCCCCCGAATCTTTTCGTCCGAGTAGTCAGTTACTCGGAAAAAGCAGTGCTCGAGTGCAAAAACTCCTTAAACGAGTAAGTTTGCTCATCTCTAGTGACCACTCCAGTTGTAGCTACCCAAAGCCACATTGGCAGCTCATCAACTGGCAGTATCGGCTAGTGCCGGGGCTCCCTCTTTTGGGCCGGGATTGTTCTGATGGGGCACATCATTAGGAATTTGTTTTAATTTAAAAAAATATATAGATAGCTATGAGTTGCTTAATTCCTCCCTGACATGTAGTTTGGCGCCCCCTCTGTTTGCTATAACGTAAAGATCTCTGTGGAGTAATTAGTCAGTGAGACTGTATATGTCATTACGCTTCCGCAGCATATGCTGCCGGTAAACATTTTATGGCATACATGTCAAAACATCGTCTTGTTAGATTTTAAGGTTTCAATCCTCCTTGCAGTAAAGAGAAGCCAAGTGAGTATTCCACCCACGGCTAGTCGCAGCAATATGGCTCTCCGCGTGCCGTACTTCATCATAGTTGGGATACAATTTATTACAGACAAACTGTCTCCATAAATTTGGGGTTTTTATAGATTGTTCCCCAAAGCTGGATTCCCCTGGAGTGGCGCTGCGTCCTCTCTGGGAAGCTGCAGATGTGGTCGTTCTCATCCAATACGCTTTCATTTCACTTCTCCAAATATGGAATTAAAACCCACTCAGCCGGGCTTAACGTCTCATTCATAACGGCTCGCATGAGACTTTCATTATGTTCCATTAAGTATTCTCCCACCGTCCTGCGTGGAGCGCTCACACAAAGTTTGGGATATAATCTCTTTAAACTACTTTAATAGAACTTTTAAATAGCCCCTCATCCTGGTGTATGGCATAAAGAAGATGAAATACATCTACTGTCCCTGTGGGTGAGCAATGCTATAGTGCTACATCGCTTCCCCTCCTCTAGCTATACATCCCTGCCACCGTATACAGTAGAATTCTTTGTAACCTTGCATTAAAGAGGTTGAACACACATCCATATTACCTATTAAGTCAAAGAACTGTAAAGAATCAGCAGCTATTACATTGACAGCCCCAATCTGTGTATGGATTACATGAATGGCCCTTCACTAGAATGTAATACTACATTTCCTTGTAGTGGATCCTGCAGGGGAAATAAGCAACTGACAGCTACTTGCATTTACAACATCGCCTGTTACTATAGCAGGAGCGCTTAAAGGGCCACAAAACTTTTTCAAACCTCCTGGCATGCCATAGGGACATGTCAAAAGTTTTGATCAGTGGGATCGGAGTGCTGACACCCCCTACTGATCGCTAAAACACATGGGTGACCTTTATAAAAGAGTTTACCTCAGTTTCTGGAATAAAAAGTTTTAAATTGTTTGCAAAAGCAGGGATTTGCTACCCAAAATTGTGTTTTGTTTTTTTTTTTAAATTCTGCTTTTTGCCATGACTTTGTAAAAAGGGGATGGGGCTTGTTGGGAGGGGGCATGTCTACCCTTGATCCACAGATGTATGTAAAATCTATGCCAGATCAAACCTAGCACACATTTCTACATAGGTGCACAGAGGTGCCGAGGTGTGCCTCCTCATGTATTGTGCATGGGGGAATTATACTAAGACTGGCGTTGGGAATGCCGGGATTAGTAAACTCCCCCCATGATTAGAAGCGCTCTTCTAAGCATTCTGCCCATTTGGCTGTTCTTGGCTTTGCTCGGAGCGATATATGGGCACCACACACAGTCTTTTGGAGTCCATACACCACTTACCATTAACAGCTTGTATGGGCACTGTGCTTAAATGAGCGCTCCTGCCTGTATGTTATAGCGATCAATGGGGTATTCGGAACATGTCACTATTAGATGTCAGACGTTCTTAAAAAGTGCTGGCCTGTTATACTGGCTTCTGTTCTAACTTTTGTCATGGTTCTTGTGCCTGGATCATACTGGGTGGCTGTACCCTGTAGGTTATTAGGAGGTTAAAGGGATGCATCCCTTACATTGATGTGTGGCCGCTGCGGCTAAGTACTGTCTGCATGTAACTGGCTGCAGGCGGTCACATGTCCCTGTAACGTGACGTCATCGCTGGAGCCGGAAGATGAGCAGATTTCAGTTTAATCTCCTCTTCCCAGACTACCCATTAAACATAGTATTTAAAAAGAATCCTGAAATCCTGCAGTTTTTGCTCTGACCGCTAAGCCTAATAATAGTCGGACCCTTCTCTTTCTGTAGAGGAAACCTTTTAGGTCATCTTATTATCATCATGGTCAGAATTGCAATGAAAAGTAACACCTATGTAGAGAACACTTAGATTATTCACAATAACATGTGGTCACAGCTCACCTCTTCCCCCTCCCTGCACAGTGATCTCTGCATAGGTCACAGACTATGCCTCTTGTATCTATTTCGCACAAGGCTACTGTAAAGCAGAACCTGTAGCTCAAGCATCATGGCCGCTCCTATATTCATGCACTGACAATGAGAATTTTAAAAAACAATCAGAAAATGGTAAAAAAAAGGAAAAAAATATATATATATGACTCATTCTCTTGAGCTTTCTAAGCAGGCAACTTGTTTAACATCGTCTTATTTCACTCCCTAAAGCCAGGATATTTGCAGGAGCATTTAGTATTACATGGCCGTAATCCTTAAATGAGAGGACACCCATTATCATTAGCGGGGAGCAGCCGCCCACACCTTGTAGTGAACGTTCTGCAATCACGCCGGCTGCTGTGGTCAAGGGGAGAACGCGGGGATTTTGTTGTATAACCGTTTTAATAACTATCGGCCGGATCTGTAGCAGCCGGCTGTACCGCTGCTTAGAGGACGGCAACAGGACCGCAGGGAAGAGGAGGCTGTCTGCCGCTACAATTAGTAACTGATATTCCAGAAGATCTGCTTCATTATGGAGAAACCCATTGTGGGTTGTTACAGTTGTGTGCAGCAAAGAAAACATATTCTCCTCATCTGACACTGCTTGTTACATTGTATCGAACAGCTCCTGGGCCTTGTAGGGGGCTGAGCTGTCTCCAGCAGATTAAAGGGCTTTATGGAAATTAAGTGGACTCGCTTATTAATCTTTAGAAGGACAACAAGGGGAAAGTTCTAATAGTGCTGCCCCATGAAGGCTCTGTATCTCTTCTATCACTTCTGCAAGAAGCGTTGTGAGCTGCATAGAGGGCCGATACAGTATACACCTCTGTCCCTGCAGCCAGCACTGGCCGTGGCACACTCTGTCCCTGCAGCCAGCACTGGCCGTGGCACACTCTGTCCCTGCAGCCAGCACTGGCCGTGGCACACTCTGTCCCTGCAGCCAGCACTGGCCGTGGCACACTCTGTCCCTGCAGCCAGCACTGGCCGTGGCACACTCTGTAGGGCAATGCTCCTGCCAGCAGGAATGACACAAAGATGCTCTGGGGGAATACACACATTTACTAAAATTAATAGACCCAGGTGATTTCATGGGTAGCATTTTGGGGGAAACTCCACAAAAAGCCTTTGTTAGGCCGGTCTCACACGGCCGGATTTGAATTGCAGATCACACGATCCACGATCACAGTCAGCACAGACAATCCATGCTAAGACGCGGGCATTGAAAGGCATGTACTTTTAACTTTTCCTTCACACTCGCGGATATGAATTACATATTACGCTAGCGGAAGAAAAATCGCAGCATGCCCCATTTTGCTGCAGAATCCGTGCGGATGTCCTCCATTGATTTCAATGGGGTCATCCAACCCGTAGCCACGTCATCGCTAAGTGATGGCACGGAAAATACAAACAAACGCCCCACTTCCCCCCCCACCCAAAAAACAAACAAACCCTGTACTGCGCATGACCACCGGCGTGCTCCACAATACAGGGTAGTGCCGTATGCGGGGTCAATGGCCAGGCTCACAGCCAAAACCTAACCCTGTCTTGTGTTTGCCCCGCATTAAGACTATAGGCACCTTTTGGCAATAATTTGTTTTGTTTTTTAACTTTAATGCATGTATTTTGGGCCGAAAATAGTTTCTGAAATAGGGTTTCATACAAAATTTTGCACTGTTGGGTTTCTGCAACTTCTAGATATCCCTTCAGATCTGTCGGGGACCATTCTCCCCTCACCTTATCGGCTAATTTTATGATCATAACAAGGTTTTAATAAATTAGCTTCTAAAAACATTCTGCAGTTACTGTATACAGTGATATCTAGAAACTGCAGAAGACAAGTGCTGCAAAGTTTTTATGGAAAGGCTACTGCAAAAATAATTTTCAGGCCAATATATATGCAGCTAAATTAATAACCCCCCCCCCCCCCCCCCAAAAGGTGTCCAGAGCCTTTAAAAGCCTTCTGTATTTGCTGTATACTGCTTCTGTATTTGCTGTATACTGCCTTGTTTCTTTCCTTGCTATGGCTGTTCTCCTGATGCTGCTTGGTTTCCCAGTCCCTGGACCTTCCAGAAGTGCACACAGTGTAGACAAGTGTGTTGTACATCCAATAGAAGTGTCACTCCTGTCTGTCAGTTTCTGCGTCCTCCATTGGAGCTCTGGGCCTCATTATTACATTACTATAGAGCCGCACTGATTCTGAAGTGCTTTATTAATGTCGGCTCCTCTCTTTGATCTTTGAGCTGATTTGTAGAATTCTATTATATTTTGGGTTATTTTAAAGCCCGAACATTGTAGTTTACTGTATTTGTAGCTTTTATTATTTCTAAATCCCATTCTAGTTGATGGATTTCATTACCCGCCCTGTACTGATTTCCAGATGGAATATGACAGAAATGATTAAATAAGTTGAGTGTTGAGTTGCTTCTGCTTCCTGCGCTCTTCTGCCATGAGGGTTGCTTGAGGGTTCTGCTCTACGTTTCCCTTCAGTCCCCGTAACATTTCCTACACGGCTTTGTCTCCCTAATCCCATACACATCTGAATCATTGTGTGTCCTGAAATACTCTGTGCTACTGCTAACTTAGTGAAAGACAGATGTGGGGCACCAGGCTCCCATAAATAAGGGCCTGGAGTCGGCTGACAGAATCTTCCCACGCTCACACACACGTTCAGAAAACGCAGCTTGAAATTGACAGCGCTTTTTAACTCCTCTCATCATTACAATGGGTTATGAGGTGCGTTAATTGTTAAAGCACACAAAAATGGAACAGACGGCGCGCAAAAATTGCAGGTGTTAGAACACCGCGTTTGAGCGCAGCTCTGCAAAGCCCCATTAAAATCAATAACAACTCCGCAGTAAAAGCGGTGAGTGTGAGCGACCTTCGACTGCCCCACTCTCATTTCGGACCCCTTAGGCCGCGCTCACACATCCGCTTTTTACCACGATTAGCACGTTGTCCCGAGCGCCGCGCTAATCATGGTGTGGTATAGTTCTCCCATTGATTTCAATGAGGCCTCGCAGACATGCGCTCGTATGTAGTGCTCTTAACATCTTGACTTTCGATCGCTGTCTGTTATATTTTTCCGTGTTTTTGTCTTTTTTAACTCACATCATCACCATGATGGGGTACATTAAAAAGCGCTTTCAAATGCTGTACCATGGGTTCAAAAATGCTGCTTAAAAAAAACCCAGTAAAAATGCTGTGTGGCAAATTGGGTGTCACTCGCCTGCGGATCACCAATCCCTCAGGCTGGAATGGCCACCACGTGTGCAGAAACACTCTGAAAGTGGCCATTCTTTAAACCTGACACCTGTCAACGTGACATCACATCAAACGTATACACAGTCCATATAGTGCCCATAAGCACCCCACCTGAGTGTGAGTTTAGGGCTGTCTTCTCTGGTCCTCTCTGGACCCCATTTTACAGCTCTTCCAGCGCTGCTAAGCTAGCGCTGCTAAGCTGTCACTTCCCCCTGATTCTGGCAGGAACTGGCTCTTTTGTATCTAATTCCTGCTACACCCATCAGGATCAGGTGTTAACTAGAGATGAGCGAACACGTTCGGCCCCGCCCCTTTTTCGCCCGAACACCGAACTTTGCGAACACCTCGGTGTTCGGGCGAAAAAGTTCGGGGGCCGCCGTGGCAGCGCGGGGGGGTGCGGCGGGGAGTGGGGGGGAGAGGGAGAGAGAGAGGGCTCCCCCCTGTTCCCCGCTACTGCCGCCCGCGCCGCCGCGCATCTCCCCGCCCCCCGGCGGCACCCGGACACTTACGCGCGAACACTGCAGTGTTCGCTAAAGCCGGTGTCCGGGTGCGGATGTGTCCGTGACGGACACGTTCGCTCATCTCTAGTGTTAACCCTTTGGTCCTTTTCAAGTATCAGAATTCCTGTTTAGCCCCCTCTACAGGTCATTCTGTGTAATGCCCCCTACAGCTGGGATTTCAAGCAGCGTTTTCTGAACGTATGTGTGAGAGTGGCCTTGTAGTCGCATTTATCTCCAACCTACAGATAGGTGGTAAGTTGCTTTTGGTGTAATGAGTTGAATGAAGGTTTGTATCCAAAGACCTCAATGACTGCTGATGCTGGGAGTCTGTCCTGTCGGTAAGTGGTGGTCGTCGGAGCACGCCGTTTGGCTGTGAAGAAGCTGATTGATCATTAGTCTGAGCAGCCTGTGTGCGGTTCATTATGTGCTGGCTGTTTGTTTAGAGCTTTCTGCACTTCTATCCAGAGTAATAGCCGCAGGGCCCTTCCTGCTCTGCCAATATGAGGAGTTCACCGCTCCACCAGCCTCCTCACATCAAAGAGCTGCTCGGCGGTAATTCTTCCATTCTGCTTCACTTTTATTTAAACTGTTGGGAGACCTAAAGCCAACACCTGCTTTTTGTAGCGTAATATCGCCCTTCCCTGCACACTTTCTGCGGGATCAATAGCACTACATGGCGTTCCTGCATGGTTCCTGCTTGACTGGATGCATTCTGCAAGGATCAGGCTATTGATCTGCGCACCCATCTGCCTGTAATGCCGCCTCATCTTGCTACAAATGGGATGCTGGGATTATATTTTCGGCACAATGGGACGGCTGTGCTCTTTCTTGTGTGGCGGTAATAAGACTTACCTTGTATTGTGTGCTACAGAAGGTGGACTACTACTCTGCCCATGTATAGTCAGGTGAGCTATCCTGAACGGATGATGCATGTGGTGTTAACGTATGGGGGGATTTAAATGATTTTTGGCCAGTTTGTTGCACATGTGACTTTTCATGATAGTTGCCAGCATTGAAAGCGTGAGGGGTTAATCTGAGCATAGTGCTCGCCTTTCCAACAGATTTATTTTTAAAAGCAGAAAGCGGTGCAAATTTAGTATTAAAGGGGATAGGGAATAACTTTCTGATCGGTGGGGGTCCCGTGTACCCCTCTGCCTGTTACTGTGGGACTTGCTTTTCCCCATGCAATGATGTCAGAATGAATGGTGCGCTGGCCGAGCATGCGCGGTCGGGGCTCCATTCATTTCAGCTTGGATGACAAATCCCTAGCCGCTTGCCGGTCAGCTATCTCCGCAGTCCCATTGAAAGTGAATGGAGCAACAGGGTGCTTGCTGACCAGTTCTTCATTCAGTCTCATCCTCACTGCAGGGGGTGCAGTAAGCCCACAGTGAGGCGGATGGGGGAATCGGAGGACCCCCCTCCAATCACAAAGATATCCCCTATCCTGTGTGTGTGTAGATAGACAGACTCTTAATCTCTTGCTGACATCCCCTAGTGTGACCCCATTACTAGCCCGGATCGGCCATGTTTCCCAGATTACTCTGTGCCCCCTGAGGGCATCCGCTGGGTGCTCTCGCAGTGATGGATGCTGTAATTGACGGGGATCTGCTTCTGTGGCAGATTCTCTTTAATCATATCAGTGACTGATAACCACTTGTCTCTTGTTTACAGCGTAATGATCTAATTGCAACCAGTCAAAGGGCCTTTTTATTTAAAGTGTGTTTAGATATGTGAACAAAAAGAGGACATGAAAGGAGATAAAGGATCTGAGAGGCCGATGGGTGAGCTGACTTATCTCTAATTGAATAATTGCTCCATGGAATCTCTTAGCTGAGAAAAGTCACTTAAAATCTGTAATCCAATTTACAAGTCCACTTAGCAAGAAAGAAAAATTCTTAACAAGTTCTTCTGGCTTTCTTTAATGTACTAAAGGGAAAGCGAGAGGGGGGGGGGGAAGAGTCCAGGAAGCAAATATTTTAAGTAATTTGTTATATTTAACCCCTTAGTGACCAAGCTTTTTTTTGTTTTGTTTTGTTTTTCCATTTTCATTTTTTGCTCCCCCTCCTTTAAAAAAAAATCGGAACGCCTTTATTTATCCCCCGGCGTCGCTGTATGAGGGCTTGTTTTTTACGGAACGAGATGTATTTTTCAATGCGACTATTTAATATACCACATAATGTACTGAAAAACTTCCAAAAAAGTGGAGTAAAATGAACTGATTTAGATTATTGTATTATAAATATGGCAAAAAAGGGGGATGATTTTTACTTTTATTCCTTTTCTTTATATAATTAGTAAAACTTTATTGATCTTACTTTTACTTTCTTTTTTAGTCCCCAGAGGGGACAACAACTTGCGATGCTTTGATCGCTCCTGCAGTATAATGTAATGCCACACCATTACATCACACTGCTATCGGGCAGGTAGTCTATCAAACCACCCCACGGGGATGGCTTGATAGGCATTCTGTTAAGGCAGCCCTGGGCCTGCAATCTCTTCACGAGGGGCCGTACGGGACCCCGGAACATCATTAGGGAAATTTAACTGCCGCTATCAGAGTTGACAGCAGCATTTAAAGGGTTACGATGAGACGCGTTGCTGCAGGCGGCTGTAAGAAACAGATGGCGCTTGTGATGTATGAAAAGAGATCACCTCACGATCTCTCTTCATACAGAGACCGCCGATACAGGCTGTCAAAAGGCGTATTGGTGGTCATGAAGGGGTTAAAGGCCAAGTGTATCAAAAATATCTAGCCTGTATTAATATGACATTAGATGTATTGTGGCGAGTGGACTTGTTACTCTTCAAACAGCGGATGAGATGAATATAGTAGATGTTAAAAATTGTTACTTCGATGGCCGTACAGGCAATCTGAAAATGGCAAATGTTCCTGTTGCCTTGGGCCACCTGCACACGGGCGGGTCGGATTCTGCATGCGGAAGCCCACAGCGATATCCCACCCTTCTCCCGGCCGGCATCCGCGCATATCTGTATTTTCTTCTTTTCTGTTCTGCGGATGGTCTGCGTGGCTCGCCGTCGGACAGGCACAGTACAGATTTCTTTTTTTTAACTCCTGCTTGTCCCACCGAATCCACGGCCCGTCCGCAATGTGAATTGCAGGTCGGACGGTTTCCATTGACTTCAATGGAGGCCATTCGTGTGGAACCCACAGGAAGATGGAGCATGCTGCAATTTCTCACCCGTGTGCATGAAGAATCCATGCATGCTATTGGCGGTATTTGCTGCAGAATCTGGAGGAGGTCGCCCGCTCCAGACTCCACAAATCAAACCCGCCCTTGTGCATTCACCCTTACAAAGATAGTCCTATACAATATGCCCAGCCTGAAGCTTGCCATATACAAGGTCGTATCCAATGGTTTTATCTTGATTACCCCTCCCTGTAATATCCATTCTTGCCTTCCTGTTTTGCTCCTTATGCATGTGGCGATTTAATTAGGTCCTCCAGTGCAAGACACTGTCTAAGGCATTTGATTGCTGTGTAATGCTTATTTTACACTGCGGAGGCGCTGCAGGGAAACTGAGCAATTGTTACAGAATAGAGCTGGACATTTGGGGTCTTAACAGTAACTACTGTGTATATGATTACCTTACAGAATTTTTTGGGGGGAGGTAAAATGGCAAAAACGAAGAGCTCATTTTTAAAGTCTTTATAGTTCCGTATTTCACCACCTACATTAGTGAGCACTGTAAGTCAGATACACGGCAGGTTAATGGAGGGATGTGATGGCCATAGTTGGTTCATTACTGTACAGCTCCATCCAAGGGTGCAGACTGCTGGTTCAAAGTGTACTTGAAGTAGTCCTAAGCCTATTATACTGTAGAGGGATTTGGGAAATGACTATGTCCACACCAATCTCAGCTCCTTCATATAGCAATTACTTTCCCTGCTGTGTAAATCGCCAGAGGTTGATTAGCTATTGAGCGTTTATCCGTCACTCTTGTTCCAACCTTAGAAAGGTGTTGAGTGACTGGATAATCATATGGAGCCACTTGTGTGGGATAAGGGCAGATGTATTATTCAGTGTGTGTGTTTACCCATAGATCCTATTGTGATTGTATTTTCTTCTTTGGCATATAATTGTCCTTAATACATTATGTAAATGGAGGTTCCCAGCAGGATAACTTTAAGGGGTCCACGGACTGAAGAAATGCGGGGGAAGTATAAAGGTCAGCTTCTCTGCTGTTCACCCTCTGATATAATCAAGTTACATTGAATTGCTTTCTCAGCTGATATAAAGGTCCTTTTAAGCCTCAGTTAAATACAGTGATTATGATCCCTCAAAATGTGTTCAAACAATGGCATATGAGCGATAATCGTTGTGTGTAAATGCTCCCATCATTCACTCTTCGGCTGAACGATGATTTTTAAGGTGAGCTTAAAATCCATCATTCAGCCGGAAGGTAGATAACACAGACCGCACGCTGTGTTCTGCACGGGAGCAGCTGATTACATTGTATTCAAATGACAGCCCATGTGAGAACAAAGGAGCTGATTGTAGAGCTCAGAGCACCTGCTGCGTTTCGCAAGCAGCTCCTGGAGGCTCATTTACACGCAAATGAAGCTAATAAAGTGCTAATAGGCATTAGTGTCCATTAGCACTTTATAGAAAATGATCACTAGAACTGTCAATCTTTAAATCATTTGAAAGATTGTCTTTGCATGTAAAGGTCCATTTACTTGCAAATATGATCGCTCAAAATTCATCAGAAACTGACAGTTTTGAGCGCTCATTTTACATTAGGTACTAATGGGCTGACCAGCCCACTAGTAGCTAACTAGCTTCATTTGCATGTGTTTAAAGAACAGCAGGAATCTGTTCTCTAAATACATTACTTTTGTTCTCCCGCAGGCTGCTGACCGCATACAGTGCTATAAGCGCTGCCCACGGAGAACACAGCATGCCATCCCTGTTATCAGGGACGATGGATTTCATGCTCACCTGAAGACAGTGATGGACGACGAGTGCATGATGGGCATACATTTGCATGCAATGGCTATTGCTCAAAAGCCGTCGTTTGGACAAATTTTGAGCGATAATCGTTGCAGGTAAATCAGCTCTAAATGAGCCTTTACTTGCAACGATTATCGCTTAAACAACCGCAAGACTGAACGAACTGCCATCATTTTTGAATAAAATTATGTACAGATAATGGCTTTTAATCCTCTGCATTTCCTCCACAAGTTGTTTTGCTCAGAGTGTGTTAATGCGGTGGTTATCTGGCTGGCAGGATTCCATTGTCTCCTCCTGCCAGAGTACATAATGAGTAAACAGTGTACTCATTATGTATACAAGGCAAACAAAACATCATGCAGTCCATTCAAATTGAACAAATTTAGAGCGATTAAATGATGTCATTTAGCGCTGGTTTTCAGCCAGCATAAAAACCAATTGTATGAATAGGGCACCACTGCCCGCGTTTACACATAACAATTATCACTCACTTTCGGGCCATTTGAATGAATTTTGAGTGATAATTGTTGCATGTGATACAGATCCAGCCTTGCATATAGACCACGGGATCAAAGCCCTGCAGGAGCAATGCATTCTCTGACTATCCTTACTGGACCGGTCGGTGGTCCCCTCCGATTAACCATTTAATAGCTGTGTGATACTTGTCATGCCGACCGTCTTGTGGGTGTATTGTACGTCCCCCATCAGCTCCTCCATTGATTACATGACGCACGTCTAGTGCTGTTTATTCCGTAATGCTGCGGCAGTCCCTTTGTCTAGGCCGCCGTCGACCTCTGTCCAATCTGTTTGTTAATTGTGATGTGCTTTTCATATAACAATTTCTCTTAATTTTATTGATTCTTAATTGACTCAATTTTCTGAAACACTGAGCAAGCAGTGGTATCAGAAAACCAATCCTGTTATAATTAAATTCAGTTGACTGGTAATGAGCAACCTGGGTTAAAGTCTGCAGCCGAAAAATGGATGCGCCCTTCGGAATATTTTCAGTAACTGAGGATAATTATCAGAAGATTGTCACACCGCACGGAAGGAAGCCGGAGCAAAAAGTAATTAAGCCTGGCATTTCATAAGTGCAATTTTCTTCTAGTGATTTCCATTATATACACGTCATCTGTATACTCAGCTGTAGCTGCAGCCGTAATATTTTGGACAGATTAGATGTCGCCATCCTAAAATGGACTGCGATCAGGTGGACCCGGACAAGAGGACGAGGAGCATAGCCCAGTTTGATATGGTTGTCATACGAGAAGTTACTACACGGTTGTCGCTTACTTGGCTGATGACACCAGGTATATAAAAACGGGATGTGTACAATAGGTCGTTTTCTGATGCCACTTTTCCTTTAAGAGACATATAAGGGGTATGGCCATTTTGCACAGGCCAACAGTCGGGTAAACGACTGCACAAGTGCTGACGTCACCGCTTGCTCAGAGCGTTTACACAGAGGGACCGGCTGCCAGCTCGTGGGCTTGTCATCCAATTCTCGCTCAAGGCTTCAATGCCCGAAGCCTGACCAGAAATCTAACAGACCCCATTATAGTCAACGGAGTCCAGTCAGTTCTGTCATATTCAGCCACCTTTCAGCCACTGGGTTCTGTTTTCCTGCTCCCGTATCAGAGCCCTGAGTCGTCGCCTGTGGGGAACCGACTGCTATTAAGGAGGTCTTGTTTGCTGGAGCTTTTCCATGGATGGCAGACATGTATATCCTTGTAGAGCAGACTATACGGACAGGCACCATTCCAGTTAATGTTTGCTACATCTGTGCACAATGGCCCTTCCATGAGGTCTGCAGTCCTGGGGACTTGACTTTAGAGTCTGATGTGTGGGACCCTCCAAGCTGTGCCCAGATGGTACATAATCCCGTATTACACCAATCCCTTTCCTACTCATGGCCAAGTTGACAGCTACTTCATATTTCGGGACTGTTTATGGTGGGCTGTCACCAGTCACGCACACTACCTCTAAGTGATGACTACAATGTTATGAATGTACAATAGTCAGTTGTCACTACAGTATATGGTTGTGGATATACATTACTGGCATGGAATTGTGAATGTACAATGTGATGCAATTGTATACTGTAGATACAATGTATCTCTACAGCGCTGACTACAGCACAGCATACAGCAGGGGCAGATTTACCAAGGCCCAATGCCCACAGGCGGGTTTGATTTGTGGAATCTGCGCATCAAGCTGCCCATTGAGATGCATGGGCGACCGCAAATGGATTAAAACGTGGATTTGATTCGCGGACCTTTTGGTCCAGAAAACAAATGGCAACATGCTCTATTTTCCTGCGGATCCTGCATGGACTGCTTCCATTGAGGTCAATTGAAGCCATCCGATCCATGGCACACCTGCAGCTGGCACTGCGGATGTGTACAGTGCATGTCCGACGGCGAGCCATGAGGACCATGCACAGTACAGCAAACCCGGAAGTGTAGCGATCCGCGCAGACGCCGCTCCCGGGGAAATGCAGGTAAGCAGAATCCACAGGCAGTGCTGGATTCTGTGTGGGATTCCCTGCATGGAATCCGCGCGTGCCGTGGACATGAGACCTAACAGCCGGGCGCTCCGTGTAGAAAACAGCTGGATGCAGAAGACAAGCGGGGACACTACACTTGTCTTCTGCATCCTCCGCTGGGAGCACTCAACTGTATAACAGCTGGGCGCTCGGAGCGGGGAACAGCTGGATGCAGAAGACAAGCGGGGACACCCTGCTTGTCTTCTGCATTCTCCACTCCGAGCGCCGAGCTGTATAACAGCCAGGCACTCAGAGCGGGGAACAGCTGGATGCAGAAGACAAGCGGAGACACCCTGCTTGTCTTCTGCATTCTCCACTCCGAGCACTCAGCTGTATAACAGCCAGGCACTCAGAGCGGGGAACAGCTGGATGCAGAAGACAAGCGGGGACACTACACTTGTCTTCTGCATCCTCCGCTGGGAGCGCTCAACTGTATAACAGCTGGGCGCTCGGAGCAGGGAACAGCTGGATGCAGAAGACAAGCGGGGACACCCTGCTTGTCTTCTGCATTCTCCACTCCGAGCACTCAGCTGTATAACAGCCAGGCACTCAGAGCGGGGAACAGCTGGATGCAGAAGACAAGCGGGGACACCCTGCTTGTCTTCTGCATTCTCCACTCCGAGCACTCAGCTGTATAACAGCCAGGCACTCAGAGCGGGGAACAGCTGGATGCAGAAGACAAGCGGGGACACCCTGCTTGTCTTCTGCATCCTCCGCTCATCTTGAACGATCATCTTGCTCTGTAAATGACACAACGGTTGTTGCTCAAAAGACATGTTTTGAGCGATAATCGTTGTGTGTAAATGGGCCTTAACTCTATCTAGTAGTTAGCGCAAACCAGACAGTCTTTAAATGCACCAGGTCTATTAGTGACTGCTGAAGCATCTGGCATGTCTTTAGATTTTGTAGTCTAACCTTATACCACCTCTTAGTTGGCGTAGCTTATGACCAACAATTTTGGCGCAGCTTTGGCAAACCCTGGTGTATTTAGGCCATGCACTTTTTCACAGAGCCACACCCTTTTGTCAGGCAAGATGTAAAAAGTGTTTGCAAGTATCTAAATTACATGATAAATGTGGCGCAAACCTTGTAAGGGTGGTTTGACATTTGTGCTGGAGGTTCCGCCGTAGATCCGGAAGAAAGAGCGCTGCATGCAGCACTTCTCTTTCACCTAACAGCCAGGCAGCTAAGCGGAAAGCGTACGGACCCAAGTCTAGTCAATGGTGTCCATTATAAGACTGAACCGTTCAGCCAACGGAACCGGAACCGGAAAGCGCAACCCCAAGTGCCAATGTGAGCCCCCCAGACCGTTTTCTGATGCAATTTCCCCTAGAACACTGTTGAATTCCGATATTAGCGGCGGTATCCGTGCGCACTATTCCAGATGTATAGGACAAGTCTCTTACAAGTAACGCTATTCTATTTTATACCACCAGAATCCCCCGGCTCCGATGGCCTTTTATTAGGCAGTTTGGGCTGTCTGACTTTAGTTAAGAGAGTTTCTCTAAGGAGATCACAGCTGTAAGACCATATTAGTGGTTGCTGAGACGCCGGGCCGTGCAGCGCGTGTCGTAAATCTCACTTCCAGTGTGTATAATGAGCCTGGGAATAGCGGTCATGTCTTGTGTGTCCTCACATGACCACGGCGGAGCTCACATTTATACTGCAGTCTGTCGCCGCCTGTTTAACCTCCGCTTCCCCACTCTTCCGTAACCTCATTGATTAGCCTGCCACTTACATAGGCTCATAGATATTATTGATAAACATTATTATATTTAAGGGCTTATAAAATCTAATATTCATCATCCAAGAGTTGGTTTTGTTTTCCTTTAAAAACCTTCACTTTTTATTGTATTTTACTAGTTGTTTAATGATTGTATTCATGGTTGGCTGAAGAGAAAGCGGAGTCAGGTAGATGATCTTATTGCGATGTTGGAGCAAGCGCTTGCAATCTAATTTCTAGGCATAACATTGACATTTGTTGCTTGAAATGCTTGTAGGCATTTGTCTTCTGAGGTTAGGGCTACATAGTGGTTTTGGTTGCGAGAGGTCATCCACCCAAAGATCGTAGTGCAGTCTTACAACCTTGAAGTCTCATGGATGTTGCATTACAAGTCACAAGAGCTTGCAACCTACAGATTGCAAAAAAGAAACCTCCTTATGAGTCACAATGCGACCACTTTGACTTCCATGACATTTTGAAGTCTAAAGGCCCATTTACACGCAACGATTATTGCTCAAAATTCGTTCAAACATTGGCATATGAGCGATAATCATTGCGTGTAAACGCTTCCATCGTATACTGTATGGCTGAACAATGATTTTAAGGTGAGCTTAAAATCCATCCTTCAGCCGAAGTGAGATAACACAGATCGCACGCTGTGTTCTCAGTGAGAGCTGGGAGACTACATTGTATTCTGCGGACAGCCTGTGCGAGAACAAAGCAGCTGTATGCAGAGCTCAGCCCACATGCTGGGCTCTGCAAACAGCTCCCGGAGGCCCTTTTACACGCAAATGAAGCCGATAAAGTGTTAATTGACATCAGTGTCCACTAACACTTGATGCAAAATGATCGCTAGAACTGTCAGTCCTTCAATTGTTTGAAAGATTGTCTTTGCCTGTTAGCTGGCCTTTACGCTATAGTTCAATTTTTTTGCTTTTGCCTTCTAGATGGACACTCTTTTCAGCTCTGTTGTGGACTCCATTACTTTAACAAGTGGTTTTCTGAGCTATAAGCTTTGGTAGCCCTAGGCTTAATATTAGGGAATTGCACAAATACTAATTCTCTAATTAGTTTAATTACTAGAAGGAATGATACAACTACATGGGGGAATTTATCTCCATGGTGGCAGAATTCTAGTGGAGAAAATAAATAATTCTGGTGCATACTACACTTTTTTTTTTCTTTTCTCCCCACTTTTAGGCTGTTCGTTATTTTTCGGGAAAGTGGGTGGAGTTTTGCGGATGGGGTGATCTGAGAGGTTTACTATAATGTACACTAGATACAAATGTAAATTGGCTACGGCAATTCTACTTCAGCTCATAGATAGCATTGGCTTTCTTTTCTGGCACACACTGGCCAAAGATTCACCAAATTTCCCCCAAAATGTATGTCCAGCTGGTTGTTAAATACATGCGTATCTATATTCTCCCCTGCAGGTGTTGTCAGGTAGGTAATCTGTTACCCTGTTAGTTGTGTCAGACAGTCCTAGGTGACCTTTACCAGAAGCTCTTGAAGCGCTAAAGCTGAATGACACTGTTAACATTGAATGTGATGCTTAGGTAAGACTCATCAGACCATGCATGGCTGGCAGAACGCACTGCAGATCAGGGCTGTGCAAATACAGCAACACCTTCAATACAGTTCTTTCCCAAGACTTTAACTTGCTGATTCTGGGAGATAGGACCAAATAATTGTGAATGATCTCTATATATTCCCAGCGTAATTCTCCCAGGACCTATAAGCTTCTTGCCTGAAGATTAAGATGCCTCTTCCTCCGATGGTGAGCAGGGGCCCTGTGGGGCCAGTAATGCTTCTCAAGGAGACCTTCTCTCATTGTAATGGTCATTTGAATTAAAGGGACAGTTTAGAAAATGTGTTGGTGTGTTCCATGATTTGTGTCTGCGATTGTCCATGTCGGCTCTTCCGATACGGATTGTAATTTGTGTGTGGTGTTACAGCGCAGCCCCATTTACTGAAGTCAACAGAAGGCAACCCAACTGCAATGGGCGTTGTTCAAAAGGCTTGACAAGTATATGCCAAGCTGGATCCAAAGTGTAAAAAAATGGGAGAAAACTACCAGACTGGGGTCTTTCCATTGCAGTTGGTTTGTCTTCTCTGGAGTTTTGCCCTTGGGTTCGATCCCAGGTTAAGGCTCTCCTGGTGACCCTGGAATGGCTTGCAGCTCCTTTTCAATGCAAATTTTACACTTCTGTTAACTTCCAGTCTTCCATTCTCTCATGTAGTTGTGCTCTTCTTTATAACCCAACTCCTCCAGGTGAGAGTAACGGCCACCGGGGGTGTCTTTTTTTGTTTCTTTTAGTTAAACAGAGTTTACTATATAGCGCCGCCTTGTTCTTCCTCATTTTTTGTTTCCTTTTTCTGAGATCCATTTACCGTAGGTCAGTAGAGATGAGCCGCAATACTAGATGCAACCTGTGAACAGATGTGGTGCCGTTTCTGGAAGAAAGCAGTCATGTGTTTTTCTAAACGACTCCTTTAACCCTTTTAAGCTACCAACTGTATGTAACTGATATCCTTACATAAAGCCACCACGATGAATTGTTATGTCATAGTAATTTGAATGGGCACAGAGCATGTGCCTGTGTGCCCGACAGTAGTTACCCAGATGTGGTTGTCTTTTTTTTTTTTTTTTAGGATCCTGCTGGACTTGGAGAAACCCCTGATCCTTGCATTTAACCCCTTAGATGCCATGGTCACTCACGATCGTGGCATCTAAGTGGTTAGACAGAAGGGGCTCCCTGTGTCACCCCATCGTCCCCCTCCACCTCTCCCCAGAATGTGAAGGTACAGTGTTAATAAGTTGCCATGATAACCGGGAGCCTAACAGTTTGACTGAAAGGCAATAATGCTGTGATATACCGAGCATAGGTGATCACGTGGAGCAGAAAGATGATTAACCCTTTCCAATCCACTGTCTGACATCTAAAGACATTCTGATTAAAGGCTGTACAGCTCCGATGTTGGAAGACATCCGGCAGGGTATACTTACTGTGGATTACTGGCCGCTCTGTTGTTGGGGGCTTCTCCAGCATGTCCCGTACCGCAGTACTGGCTCTAGCCAGCAGATGGCGCCATTGTGTAATGGCAGAAAGAGAAAGCCCCTTAGGAAACTCTGAATCCAAAATTGGATTGCAAAGGGTTAAAAAGCAACTCGGGTGAAATTAAATGTATGTAGAAGTCAGCTACTATTACCTTGTTTAGGGATTCCTTTTTATCTGAAGCTTCTGGACTCCTTCTCCTCAGGTGGTCATGGGATTTCATTCTGACTAGTTCATATTTACTAGGTTTTATGTTTCTCTCAAACTTAGTTTTCAGTCAGCGAAATTCCTGTGTGATGAACCCTACCAAACAAGCTCTTTGGAGGGGGATACAAAATCCTATCACAGTTACTGCTGATGATTAGAGGCTCCTGTCAGAGCGTTATAATGAAAGACATCACAGCTCAGCCACCTGACTGTATACTTATGGTCTGTGGCTTATTTAAGGGAATATAAAGAGTAGTGATAATCACACTGTCCTCCCAGCAGGCAGAGATGGTACAGGATCTAGCTGGTCAGGTGATGATGTACAGATACGCCATGAGATGGAAAGCATGAACTAATGAAAGAGGGAGGGAAAAATTCAAAATCATGGTGGTGCTTCATAAGTATTAGGAGGCTGCACTGCATAAAAGTGACTGCAATAGACTAGAAGGCCCTTTTACATGCAACGCTTATAGCACAAAAAATTGAAAGATGTAGGGATTGATCTGCAGCGTGATTGACAATCGGGTAAGGGGTGCAAGGATGGGAAAATGTGTTTTTTGCTGGAGTGGCCCTTAAAGGATTAAGGCCCAATGTCCACTTGCACGCATGGATTCCATCTACTGAATCCCGCAGCGGAATCCATCCGTGCCCGCAGACATGGACAGGAAAAGACATTTTCTTATCTGTCCAGATCCAGCATGGGTCTCCTCCGTGCCGGCCGGATCTTCTTTTTTTTTTCTTTCTTTAAAATCTTCAGCTTTCCTGCGGAGATGGAAGCCGTCCCGCGGGATCCGCAGAAAAATGGAGCATGCTGCGATTTCTTCCCGGGTGTGCGATCCGCACACCGGGAAACAAATCCTATCCGCATGCTCTAAATTGTTTTGGGGATGCCAATGCATCCCTATGGGCGGCTGGAGCTGTAGATCGTCTCCCGCGCGGATTCTATCATTAAAATTCGCCCGTGGACATTGGGCCCAATAGAGAGTAATTTAAGAAAAGGTAAAAAATAAAATTACATTTTTTCATAAAATGTTTTTAAATCCTTGTTATTAAAAAAGACATACACATATATGGTATCACTGCAGTCATACCAACCCGAATAGTTGATAGATTCAATATTATTTATATCACTTGGTGAGCAATTTTGAAAAGCAAATAATAAAGGCAAAAGGAGTGGCGTTTTTTTCCCTTCATTCTTTTACATTCCCAAAAAATAAATTCTTCAATTTATATGTATCCCAAAATAGTTCTATTAAAAATGACTTGGTGCGCTAAGAGAGCCCATATACGGCTACATTGACTGCTATGTGGGGACATAAACACAGAAATTCCATAAGAAGGAGCTAATAAAGAGTAATCATTAAGTTATATGTACCCCTAAATGATGCCAGATGAAAAATGAAACTCCTCCCGTAACAAAAAAATAGGTCCTCCCACGGCTACGGTGACTGAAAAATGTACATTTATGGGGTTTCACCGCTGAGACCCCCACCAATGTGGAGAAGGTGGGGTCCTGTGTCCCCCTTCTGCCTGTCACTGCAGGGGTCGTTTCTTCCCCTTCAGTGACATCAGAATTAACGGATCGCTGTCCGAGCTCCATTTATTTCAATGGGGCTGACGGAAATAACTGAGCGTTTGTGCGACTAGCGCTCCTTTTAATCATCTCATTGCATGAGGTGCAGTAACCCCATAGCGTGGAGGATGGAGGACACGGGACCACTGTCCTTAAGAACCTCTGGTGTCTCAGTGGTTAGACCGCCGCCAACCAGCAAGTTATGCCCTGTCTTATGGATAGGGGATAATTTGTAATTTTGGTGCAATACCTTTAACACAACTCAGTGCAATGACTGACAATAGCCCATGGAAAAGAGGGGAGCTGTTTCTGAATTTAACCCCTTAGTGACCACCCCATTGCCTGCTTACGTCCTGTTTTAGTGGGCTTTAATCCGTAGGGACATAAAAACATGCTGTCTCTGGGGATTAAAGCCATGTGTGTTGAGGACGTGACAGCTCCATTCTGGCGGTTACCGGAGGTAGTTGACAACCTGGAGCTGTCATGGGGGGCCACGGGAAGCTTCCCTTGGTCACACGAGGTATTAGTGTACCTTGACGCCACCGGAAGCTAGGGGTTTGACAGGAGGAACGCCCCTCTTACACCCCCAGCTCCCGATTGGACCAAGGAACGAAGGTCCTAAAAGCACAGTGTGCATCGATTGCTCCCAGCGCTTCAGGGTTATTAAACGTGAAAAGCTGTCATTATTACCTGTAAATGCTGCTATGTTACCGCTGTAACATGGCAGCACTGACCTGTCATAATGCAAGTCTAAGAACTGTAGTAACCCTCAGCCGAAGGCTGCAGCCTGGGAACAATCAATGCACTGGTTGCAGCATGTGACGTTTGTGCTGGCCGCCATGTAACAAGTGTGGAAAGCGGACGGCCTCTCACCTCTCTGTCCCGGCCGCCGCCTGACACCTCGGTCCCTGCCGCAGCCATCTTCTCACGCGTCTGTTCCGGGCCGCTGCAGTGTGCTGCTCCGTGACAGCCGCTCCCCGAAAAGCAGTTAAACATGGGTTTGCGTTCCCTGCTCACGATAGCGGCTAGCTGGATACCGGTGATCACAGAAAAGTAAATGTTTCAGCTGCCCTCATGGATGGGAAGAGGACAGCTGAAAATACTCACCCCCGACCTCCGATGTTCCACGGCGATCTGGACCTGCCGCAGGCAATTTTTCTGCACACGGCTGTCAAAGATAGCCGAGTGCAGGGAGATGTCACTGGGGACCGCTGTATGCGGTTCTCGGTCACATGATCACAGTTATCCATTGTGTTTCTGAAAACAGGGCAATTTTGGGGTGTAAATCCTTATTTTCATGTGTACTATAGAAAAAAAATGAAAACCTATTTGGAAAAAAATAAAATTTTATTGTTTCGCCTCTAAATTGCATTAAAGGGGTTGTCCCGCGCCGAAACGGTTTTTTTTTTTTTTTTAACCCCCCCCCCCGTTCGGCGCGAGACAACCCCGATGCAGGGGTTAAAAAAACAAACCGGAGAGTGCTTACCTGAATCCCGGCGGTCTGGCGTCTTCATACTCACCTGCTGAAGATGGCCGCCGGGGTCTGCTCTCTCCGTGGACCGCAGCTCTTCTGTGCGGTCCATTGCCGATTCCAGCCTCCTGATTGGCTGGAATCGGCACGTGACGGGGCGGAGCTACACGGAGCCGGCATTCTGCACGAGCGGCTGCATTGAAGAGAGCAGAAGACCCGGACTGCGCAAGCGCGGCTAATTTGGCCATCGGAGGCCGAAAATTAGTCGGCACCATGGAGACGAGGACGCCAGCAACGGAGCAGGTAAGTATAAAACTTTTGATAACTTCTGTATGGCTCATAATTAATGCACAATGTACATTACAAAGTGCATTATTATGGCCATACAGAAGTGTATAGACCCACTTGCTGCCGCGGGACAACCCCTTTAACTTCTGAAAAAAACTTTGGGGTCAAAATACTCATGACACCTCAATATATTAAGGGGTGTAGCTTTTAAAATGGGGTCATTTGGGAGTATTTATCATTCTGACACCTATGAGCCTTTGCAGTCTTTGCTTGGTGTAGGAAAACAAAGCGTTCCTCAAAATGTTGATCATCAATGTTAAATTTGTACGTCTCCTAAATGGTTAAAAAAAAACACAAGTTTTTCAAATGTGCGTCCAAAATAAAGTAAACCTATGGAAATAAATAAATTATATGCAAAAATTTGTAAAGTATGTTTGCACATATTTGAGATATTGAAAATGTAAAAAAAATGACACTTTTTTCAACATTTTCCCAATTTTGGCGCTTTTAATAAATATACATAAATTCTATGGGTCTATTTTTACTACCTATGTAGCGAAAAAACTATGTCAGAATCGCTTGGATATGCAAAACCTTAACAGGGTTTTTCTCTGTTAAAGTGACACATGTCAGATTTCCAAAATTTGGCCTGCACATTAAGGCGCAAACTGGCTTGGTCCCTAAGGGGTTAAAAAACACAGCTTTTCCTATTTGTAATTCATAAAACTGAAGTTTCGTATTATTTTAAAGCACTTTGCATCGCCTGGAGAAATTGTAGTAGGTCTGAAAGAATTGAAAGGTCATCCGTGGAGTGATTGAACATTTACTGGTATCTTGGGAACATTTATAAGGTCGTCACCTGTCCTTGCAGGTTCTAGAAATGCTTCTCTTAATAGGTCATCATTTGTACAGCTTAGACTCGGCTCACATCTGTGTACTGATCTCAGTATAGGACTGTAAGCATGAGACAGTGCTAGATTCAGCGCACCACTAATGCCACGCGTACCATATGGACCCCACTAACTAACATTGGGTTCCATAGTGGTGCTCGCCGTCTTGGTGGGGGACGATAACATTGCTTTCATCACTCTTGTCAGACCTAATGAAAGGCCATGAATGGAGGTTGTGATGCAGATCTGTACAGAGCCTTATGTGACGTCATATGCATTGGGCAGATGTACTAACTATATGACACCTTTAGATAACTTTATACCACCTATTAGTCAGAGAAGGCACGAAAGGGGACATTAATAAGACAGGCGGTTCAAATGTCAGTCTTAATATTATCTCTGCCGGCACGCGATGTACAGCTCTTAGTATATAGGGCGTATCTCGGGTACTCCCTATGCCCACAGAGAGATCTACACCAGCTAGGAGTTGTGGTATAATTATATACAAATGTTCTTTTTTCAGGAAAGTGGCATAGTTGACAAAAAGTTGCAAGATCTTTGAATTTAACCCTTTGCAATTCAATTTTGGATTCGGGGTTTCCTAGGGGCCTTTCTCTTTCTGCCGTTATACAATGGCGCCATCTGCTGGCTAGTGCCAGCGCTGCGGTATGTGACATGCCAGAGAGGCCCCCGACAGCAGAGCGGACAGTAATATACAGTAAGAATACCCTGCCGGACGTTTTCCGACATCGGAGCTGTACAGCCTTCAATCAGATTGTCTTTAGACGTCAGACAGTGGATTGGAAAGGGTTAATGCTTGTTTTTACGTCCCAAGTCCTCCCCCATAGAGTTTCTAAAGGAGTCTAAAACACTTAATACATGTGGTGCAAGATACGCAAGACCGTTTTTGGTAATTTGCGCTACAAAGCTGGCATATTTGCAATAGTAAATCTGTCCTGTTATTTTTAGAGGATTTTCTCTCTATAGATCAATGATTGCCTATGTAATGCCAGAATGGCCGGAGTCCACTGCTTGCACGCATCTACACAGTTATCAGATCCATATGCTCTAATAGTGAGTCTGCTAGTGCTTGATGTAAATTGCCACGTAGCCCTAGTCGTAATGTGGTACTGATTTATGAAGTATCGGAACGTACGATAGGATTGCACTTATGAAAAAAGAATCTCTTAGGGCTCTTCCCCACTGGCAATGTGAGAGTGAATGAAAAAACACTAGTTTGAAACCAATGATTTTCAATGATTTCATTCTCACTTGTGATTTTTTTTTTCACTCATTGCAAGTTGCTGTAAGAAAATCTGCAATATCGCCCATTGTTTTCAATGGGCCAGCAGCGCCGACCCCATTGAAATCAATGGGAGAAGATTGTGTGAAAGCTGGGGAATCCCTCATTTCAGGCAGAGAGAGGGGGCGCAGCTACAGGGGATCTGTCCCCATATTTGGAGAGAGGGGGGAGGGGCATAGTTACTATGAGACCGCCTTTAGCCCCGCCCCCTCATACCCGCTCTCGGGGAAGCCCTGAAAGTCTTCTAGCCCCGCCCCCTATCCCTCCAAATATGAGGAGATATGTAAGAGATCCATGTAGCTCCGCCCCTGCTCTCTCCCTGCACAGCTCTTTTGCAATCTTCTCCTATTGATTTCAGTGGGGCCACCGCTGCTGCTGCCGGCCCCATTGAAAACAATGGGCAATATTGCAGATTTTCTTATAGCAACTTGCAGTGAGTGAAAACGTCGCAAGTGAGAATGAAACCATTGGAAATCATTGATTCCAAACTTGTGCGTTTTCACGCACTCTTGCATCACTTCCCAGTGGGGAAGAGCCCTCAAAGTACAAATATGATTGCATTTTCTTGGTAATGCTCCTTTAAGAGATTTAAATTAAATGTATTACTGGATAAAAACTGTTCTTGAGCTGGAGTCTCAGGAAGCCGAGCTGTTACTAAAGAGAAGGAACTCGGTCCTCGCTGGAGTTTTATGGAGACGCCAGCCACCTGCAAATATTGAGCCGCTTGAATTTCTTCTACCTGCTCCTTCTAGACGTTGGGCTGTAAAGTAAATATCACTTTATTGCCTGCTGCTGACAGAGGACGGGATTTCTCTCTTGCATTTCCATTGCATAATGTTAATTGAAAAGCTTGTCTTAAGGGCTGCAATAGGAATCCAGTGACCATTCTATGTGGACTGTATAATGAGGCCTATTCCTATCGCGTGCAGCCCTGATTAGTGCTCCCCTCGCACGCTGCAGTCCCTTCTTCTTCTGCTGGGAGAGCTGCATACATAATCATCAAAAATTGATATGCTGTTTATGACAGCGTGTGTGATGGAGCACTGTGCCCGCTAAACGTGCGCTGCCTGGCATCAGCAGCTTCCAGCATCAATCTACTTACAACGGAAGAAATATTAGGAGGTGGGTGCGCTATTATGTCCTTGTGCATTAAGTAAGAAATGACAGCAATCTCTATGGCTCTTTCCACTAGCCGTTCTTGCCTGGGTGTGCTACAATCCCGGCCCTTTCATCTAGGATCTGTGTTTTTTGTTGTTGTTTTTTTTTGTTTTTTTTTATAGCATAGGTAAAAAAAGGCCTCTTCAGCAATATAATAAATAAATCTTATTTGTATAGCACTAACTTATTGCACAGCACTTTCAGGTAATTTATTACCCCTCACCAAGCTGGGTACTCATTTTACCGACCTCTGAAGGATGGACCTGGAGCCGGCTACCTGAACCAGGCGGGGGTTGAACTCACAACCCTCAGGTCGTTAACAAGAGCTTAGGACTGCATTTCTGTTGCCTTAACACTCTGGCCACACGAGGCTGTAATGTGTATTAGAGCATAAGTATTGTGGAACAGGTTTGTCACCATTGCTAGGGCTACATGGCAGATGCCACCATGATCTATGAATTGAGCTGTATAAATTGGCAGATTCATACATTTATTTTAGTGATTATATTAATCAACTGGCCAACAGGTATAAAGGCTCTTATGCAACAGTGTCACATGGTTTCCTGTCCATGCCCCACCCTCTGCTAGACAAGTGTAGAACTTGTCTTCCCGTGTGGTCGTGAGCCCCAAGCTCTGCTGTCCCAGCCATCTGCCAAGACTTATAGGTTGTTATCTCTAGCATTCAGAGCCTAGAATTCGACTTACTGGCCAAGGAAGCTCTTAACGTGTCAGTTCATCATTGAACACTTGTTCAGCCCATAGCTATTTCTCTGGACTGCACCATATGTATGAATACTTGGTTCACCTAAGCGCATTCATGTGTTTTCCAGAGACCAGTAAAGGCTCATTTACATGCAAAGACAATCTATCAAATGATTGAAAGATTGACACTTCTAGCGATCATTTTGCATAAAGTACTAATTGGCACTAATGCCCATTAGCACTTTATCAACTTTATTTGCATGTAAATGAACCTCCAGCAGCTGTTGGCAAATCCCAGCATGTGGTCTGAACTTTCCACTCAGCTGCATTGTCTTTGCAGGGGCTGTCCTACGCTGTCAGCTGAATACAATGTAATCAGCTGCTCCCGTGGAGAAAATAATGTGCAGTCCCTGCTATCTCTATCCATCTGAACTATGGATTTTATGCTCACCTAAAAAAAAAAAATCATTGTCCAGCCGAAGAGTCAAAAGATGGAAGCGTTTACACTCAACGATTATTGCCCCAAAGCCAGTGATAAGTGTTGCGTGTAAATGGGGCTTAAGCCGCTGTTGGACACCCCTGGCAGCGGCTTATCGCTAGGTAGAACAGAAGGATCAGGCAATCAAAGTCAACTGTTGAGAGGGAGTCGAGCGGCCTCCCTTCACATACAATAGGGAGAAAGAGGTCCCTTGTCTTTAGCTACTCTCCACTACAGCTAATTGGTAAAGGTTTTGAATGAGAAACCTTGTATTTTAAATGTGGAAGTCAGACATTTTCCCCAATATATTATATAAAATCCTTTTTTTTTTTAATCTGGCATATCCTACCCATCACACTGCTCCGTGTCGCCCCACAACAGACTTTTTCCTAATTCAGCAGCAGATTTAGAATTTTAATAGCAAATGTGCTCCCTTCGTCCATGTAATGACTACTCCAGCCAGACAGAACAATTAATTAGCAAGTAATAGGAATGTAACTGTTGAGTAATTTCCAGGGTGTGTCAGATAGTAGATCATATAATATCGCTTCATTGCTGTAACCGATGCCTGACCAGGGGACCCGTTAGACGGGCTATTATACAGGCGCTCGCTACTACATCTCTGGTTTCTACCCTTTGCATGCAATGATGTCTGTAAGTGACCCCGGCAGTCGCAGGAGAAGCTTCCTCACCGCTGTGCATTGGGCGACTATCTCCAATAAGCATTACATATCTGTGGCGACAGTGTCACTTTGCATTAGAACAGAAAGAGCAGACAGTCGGAAGAGAGAACACAATTCCCTTTGTGCACAGTTCAATTTCAGTAAGTAATTATGTGCTAATAATGAGCGTTCTAGAGGACACAAATGAGAAGGAGCTCAGGTACGGCCGGCCGGCTAATTAAAAGTTTTATGTGAATGACATTTGCATGGTCGAATATCCCTGCGCACAATAGAATGTAGTGCGTTTTTGGCGATGTACCCTTCTAGACGTGGCATAATAATTAAAAACGGTTTTCGTTTTCTACTAACAAACCGCTTTAAATGAGAGATTTCTGTTCCGGATACGGTAGTATTTTTGGCCGCGGTCCGTTGTGTATTCATTATAGTGAGTTTCTCAGACGCGGTGTTTTATCCGTGCTACACTGTATCTGTAACTGCTCTCTTTATGGGAGAGGCGATGTGTTCCCCTTTGGATATAGAACAGGTAGTAGTGAGCATGTACCATATGGCTTATGTTTTGCTATTTTGCAAATGATAGGGGGTTGTATGAAACTATCTTTCAAGTGGATAGGGCTGAAGTGTAATACCACACACTGCCTGGGAGCAGATGAGGCGCTGTTTCTGAGGAGAAAAAAAGTCAAACTTTTTACCTAAGACTGGCTGCACACGGCCAGATTTCAATTGCGGAATCCGGGACTGGTGTCTTGAGTTCCCTGTAGGCAGAGAATATTAGCTGAAATGGTTTTAGTATCGGAAGGTATTTGAGTGTTTATGGGGTGAGTTGAAGCCTTGTACATTATAAGATGTTAATTTGAGTAATTGGGAAGAAAGTTGTACTGGATAGTTTTCCAGGGGCTACAACTGTGCGAGAGACAAAGGGGACGGGGGAGAAAGGGAAAAAAGTAGGGTGGGAGGGTGATGGCCAACAATCTAACGAACACAACAATCTTTAGAAGAACCTTGGTGGCAAAGGCGGTGTTGGTTGACCTCACAGCTATCGGCTTGAGGAGTAACAAACCACAGCAGCATCGGAGAGGAATAAAGAACTAAGCTTTAGACAAAGGGAAGGGAAAATAAAACACTAATGAAGCCAGTGTACAGGTAAAGAGAGAAAGGGAGAGAAGAGCGGGGAAAAAGGACCGGTGAAGATGAGGTTGAGTGAGTAGATGTATGTTTAGGTTATACTGAGAGTTGGTGAGCAAAAAACTGGAAACTAATAACATTTAAAATAGTTTTACAACATGTTGCCTAATAACTAAAGTTGACCATTTTGAGTCTCGCACCTCTATCCAGCACGATGAGAGTCGGCTACCCTGGCTTCTAGGGGAAAACAGAAGGGTGCATTCCATGCCAATCAGGACATCTCAAGGAGGTGCTAGAACAAGGATGTTGTAGTAGTCCGTAGAGCTTGTCGGCAAGTCCATCTGTGGGGCTGGAGGCCAAGGAGGAAACCGGGGAATATGGCTGATGAAATTCTTGTTGAAGTTGTAGGCCTTTGAAACAATTGTGGGCTCCTTCAGGCAAAAGGACAGTGTGTACTTATATCTTGGTAGGTAAACCTCACTTTAAATGGAAAGCCCCAATGATATTGAATCTGTTATTATTGCACAACTTCCAGATAGGGTTTTAAGGGCTTTTCGCTTGATAAGACTTGACGGAGCCAAGTCAAGGAACAGTTGGTAGTCATGGCCATGGAATGTTAATTTTTGGGAGGATCGAGCCGCTTGGAGCAGTTGTTCCAAGGTGCAGTGGAAATGGAGCTTAAGTACAATGTGTCTCGGGGAACCATTAGGTATACGGGCTTACAGCGCTCTATGGACTCTATCCAATTCTAATCTTTCAATTTGAATGCTTGGACAAAGTTCTTGAAATAAAGCAGTTAGTCGACTGCAGATTTTTGTCTCTGGAAGATCTCTTATGTGCAGCTTATCTCTGCGAGCTCCGTTTTCTGCATCCTCCAGTTTATTATGAAGAACTTCTAATTTGTTGTGGGGTTGCTCCATCTCTTCCTCATGGGACTCCAGTACCATAGTAGCATTGTCAATGTGTCCTTCCAGAGCCGATGTACGTTGTTGACCTTGGTCACAAATTTCCTTAGTGAGTTTGGTGGTAATTTTGGCTGAGGTTTTAGATAGTTCTTTTTGTAACATGATGTTTTTGAGAAAGAAGGGACTCTTGAGTTGGGAAGAGCTATATTTTCTGGTGGGTTAGGATTCGCTGGAGTTGTGTCTAGAGAGAGGGTTCCTGGTAAGTGAACTAGAAGAGTCGTCCGGAGGGACTGACACCCTGTATTTTAGATGATCGTTTGACTGCTGAGTGAGAGCCCTGGGCATGTTTTCCTGATTTAAGTTAAGAAGGGATTCAGTAAATTAACAGAAGGATAGGAGGAGATGGGGAAAAGTAAAGGCCCATTTACACGAGCCAATGATTGCTAAAAAAAAATCGCTAAAAGGCGATCGTTTTAGCGATCACCGTTGCGTCTAAATGCGCGCCCATCGTGCACTTTTCGTGTACTGCTAGCTGATCGTTAAATTCGGTTCAACCTAAAAATCGCCCCTCAGCCTTATCAGCAGTTCTCCACAGGGAGTGCTGATAGCATTGTTTCCCGTGGAGAACAAAGGATCTGAGTGCAGATAATGACCTCAGGTTATTAACTGCATTCAGTGAAGGCTTAATTTGCACACTTAATTGCTCTTAAGTAGCTACTTAATAGTTCATGCAAAATGATCGCTGAAAGCTGTCACTCAAACTGTCATTTGAGCGATCATCTTCAAAAAGATATCCTATTCAAGACACTCTGTGTGGTCATGACCCTACTGATGCTCCATAGTCCCATGTAGGTCATAGGGCAAGATAGTGCTCGCCTGTCTTCACTTCCATGTGCCGTCAGGAAGCAGAGATGTGAAGTGGCCACAGGCTGACACTGCAGGAGGGGTGCGGAGGAGCCGCAACTGCTGGCAGCAGGGCCCACTCCGAGTGGCCACAGCAGACAAAAATGGCATCAGAGGTGGTCGGAACCCAGCAGGTCACAGAGACCTCGAGTGGGCTACAGATCCACAAGGCGCATAATCTGACTGCAAACAAGGAAGAAGGCTTAGGAGCGTAGCGGGAGGCAGGACAAGCACCTGGACTTAGACCCTGGGGTGCAGTTGGGCCAAGTTACAGGAGCTCTTGTTAGCAGCATCCACTAAGCTCGCCGGTGACATAACTATTCTAAGGTCCAAACTTAGTGTTTTTTTGTTTTGTTTTTTCCTTTTTTATTTGTACTACTACTTTTTTTTTTTTTTTTAATCTTTGGAAAAAAACACAATTTTCTGCCGCCAATTTCTGACAGCCATAACTTTATTTTTCTGTTGACATAGTTGTCTGAGGGCTCGTGTTTGTGGGACGCCTTGTAGTTTCTATTGATTACCATTTTGGAGTACATGCAACTTTATGATCACTTTTTATTAACTTATTTTCTTGGAGATGGGGTGACCAAAAAAAGTTGAAATTCTGCTGTGTATTTTGTTTTCCTGACGTTCAATGTGCTGGAAAAATAAGTGGTTACTTTGATGGCTTGGACATTTACGGACAAGGTAATACCAAATATGTGTGTTCTGTTTTAGGTTTTTTTGTTTTTGATTTTTTTTATTACCTTTTTTTTCTTTAGTAGAACTATTTTAAACTTCTTTTTACTTGTTTTGTGTTTGAGTTCTCTAGAGAACTTGAACTGGTGATTGCTTGTCTCTCATGCAGTATAATGTAATACCATAGTATTACATTACACCGCAATATGACAGACAGTCTGTCAAGCTACGACGTAGGCTTGGCTTGATAGGCAATTGGCCATGGCAGCCCTGGGGGCCTTTAGAAGACCCCAGGCTGCCATGGCAACAGAACAGCCCCTCGTAATCTCCTCGTGGGAGGTGCATATGAGACCCTGCCAAACTGACCATGGGAATTAAATGTTGATTGTGGCTGTTGCAGGTGGGTGTCAGTTGGGAGAAACAGCCGGCACCTGCATTATATGGATCAGCACCCACTTCCGATCCCCAACATAGCAGATCGTCATGGGTCTGCTGTCCAGGATTCCCAGCTGATTGCTGGCCTTGTGAGGGCACACACTGAATTCCCATTGAAGTGAGTGGGAACTTTTGTAATACCAAGCCTGGCCACTGCAGTGGGAACGGCGCTGTCTGCTTCCTGCAGATATCTGCTCAGTGTACAAATACTATGGCCCAGCAAGCTGCTCATTGGTACATGTCCCACCAAATTACTTTTAATGACCTATCCTCCTGATAGCCCATCAATCGTTTCCAATTGGACAAACGCTTTTAAAGAATTGCTTCAACTAAATTTCCCTCGCTAGCAGAATGACCCTATGAATCTCTTCAACCAATGAATGCCATTTGTTGTAGTTTGCCTATTGGGCACTCGGGTCCGAACTGTAACCAACCCGGCTAGAGAGGACAATCTGAGCGTTCAGTTCCCTGCTTCTATTCATGCTATTTGTTTGTAGCAAGAATGATTCGTCCGGCGTGTTGAGGCATTGCGGACGGCAGCGACAGAGGACAGCGCTAGTTGATCTTTCTAATGTTGATGACAAGGTGTCAGAGTGCCATAGATATGCCACCATAAAGTGTATTTTATTTAGAATTGCCTCATTTGACAAGCGGGCATGAGTTGGGACCCCGCTTCGGGGTGATGACAGCGTGTTAAATGGCGCTTACAGCATCGTTAGTAATGGAAGGTTAATGTGGTTTTTCCTTCTTATGTGTCCTTCCATGGCAGGCAGCGTCTTTACTGAATAGAAGAGTAAATTAGACCCACAAACCAATAATGGGCATTAAAGAAATACTCTATTACATCTTTACTGTGCTGTATCTGTCTTGCTTCTGGAGATAAGGGGAACACGGAGGATTTAAAAGGCTGGAGTATTATGACAAGATCTGTTATCACAGCAGCATGGTACAGTAAATTTGCTTAACAGCAGTACATTAGATTTATGGGGGTAATAAATACCTGCTGGAGATAGGATTTGTCTTTTTTTTTTCCTGCTCAGATTTCAGCAAAAGCATTAAAAACCTGGACTGCTAATCTATCACAAAGATGTTTCTTTCCCCGGCATTAATGTGCAGCGCTCACTCCTGAGCCGCGGTATTAGATAAGGCGTTTAATAATTCAGGAGGCAGTGCACAACAAACAAAAAGTAGGGACCGGAAAGTAATAGGCGGGCTCACACCCGCGTAACTTATTGCGTTATTACATGCGCGGAATATGCGGGGGATGGAGTCAAGGAAAGTACATTGAAAGTACTCTATTGATCCGTTCACACTTGCATATGATACGCAGCATGTTCTATCTTACCGCTTGATACAGTCCTATTATCTACGGGTGTGTACAAAAAGCTGTCCATGCACAATTATATTGCGTATGTGCGGTGTTTATATTCAGCAGAGCGGGAAATAAAAATGTAACCGGGAAGACTGACGGCGTGCGTGAGATACACGGTCATGCACAGTCAAAAATCACTTCCATACATGGCGATGTGCCGGCTTCACACCCGTGGAATTGCATGCAGAGAATAGAACCCATTGATTTCAATGGGTTAATGCACATTTCTGTATTCTGCGCACACATTTCGGTTGCGCAAAAAAAATACGACCCGCTCTATTTTTCTGAGTATTTGCACACCAGAGGTCTTCATAGAAGTCTGGTGCGCGCAGAATACACAAGGAGACGCGTGAAACACTGCGGAATCGCACAGGACAACCTTTTATTAATGTAACCCCGCTGGTGATCAGCATGCTGTTACAGGTTCTTAACCCGCGACCGGGATTAATGGACAGTTAGGCCGGCTGCACATGGGCGGATTTGCATTGCGGAAAGCGGGGCGGACGCCCGTCTCCAGATTCCACAGCAAATACAGGCCTTAGTGTGATATGGCAAAACGCTTTCTCCTCTACACGAGCGGAAGTCAATTGCAATTTTCTGCTCACGTAGGAAATATCGCAGCATGCTCGCTTTTAGTTTCAGGATGAGATCTCATCGCCACACAGTTAAAAGGAGAAAGACAGAATTACCTGTGGCCAGGCGCTTTTCTAGTCATGGACATAACATAGAACACATTAGAGTTCTTAAAGTACTTAAAAACAATTTCAGATCACACAGCCACAGAAGAATTTGGGAGTACAAACTTATAACAACTTTTGACACTTTCTACAGAGGGTTAAATTCTGCAAGAAAATTCATGTGTAAGGCCTCCTGTCCACGGGCGGGTCAGACCCCGTATGCGGGATTCCCGCAGTGCCGGTTTGGTGACCTCAGCTTACCTCTGACGGTCCTCCTCTGCTGTAAATGTGCTGCGCCGTCGCTATGGCAATGACGTGGCTCGCGCAACCATTCTGCAATGCTGATTGCAGAATGGTCGCAGGAGGGACCATTGACTTCAATGACCCACAGAAAATTGTAGCATGCTGTGATTTCTCCCCCGTGAGCGGAAAATTGTAATCAATTTCTGATCGTAGGCAGGAAATCCTGTATTCTCATAGCATGCTATGGCTGGATTTGCTGCAGAATCCGGAGGCGGAATTCCGTCCCGAGATTCGCAGTGCAAATCCGCCCGTGTACAGGAGGCCTAAATGGGAAGTATGAGACATCTATAGCACAGATAACACGCTGGCCTGGTGACCCCCTATCACTAATTTAGGGACCATAAAACCTTCACATTTTTATTAGAGGACTTTTTAAATCTGTTTTCATTTTTCTACTCATCCTGTTGTAGTATCCTTTCAAGTGCAAATTAATCACATCATGTCTATGCCTTGTCATAACGAGAAAAAAAAGGTAGATATGAGACATCTATAACACAGATAACACTGCTGACCAGATGATCTCTAAACACTAAATTAGGGACCATAAAACCTTCAAATCTGTATTTCTCTTGTGGTATTCTTTTAAGTGCAAATTAATTCCACAATGTCTGTGCCTTGTCATAGGCTGGGTCCCATGAAATGGAAATCCCGCAGCTGGTCCGCACAGAAAAGCCGCAAGATGTCCGTGGGAGAGCCGCAGCTTTAAAACCCGCGGGCTTTGGCGCGGTTCAACTGCCGGCATTCCATTACGGCTTTCTCTCCCCATAGAGAGGAGTGAGGCCGCAACGGAAAAGAAAGAAGAATTGTGGCTGTCAATTCCGCGCTGCACTGCCGGCTCCGCCTTGCTTTGCCACGACGGATTGGCCGCTCCGTGTGGATGAGATTTTTGCAAAATCTTGTCCACATGGCTGGCTAATCCTGAGATTAGGCGCCGCGGGCGGATTTGCCGCACAGAAATTCCACGGCAAATCCGTCCTGTGTGAACCCAGCCGTATATGTGTGTGTGTGTGTGTGTATATGTGTGTATATATATATATATATATATATATATATATATATATATATATATATATATATATATATATATATATATATATATATATATATATATATATATATATATATATATATATATATATATATATATGTGTATGTATATGTATATATATATATATATATATATATATATATATGTATGTATATATATGTGTATATATATATATGTATGTATATATATGTATATGTGTGTAATATTACACACACACACGTATATATGCATGCCACTTTTGATCTATTTCACTATGCTTGAGAGGTCCAAAAGCTCGCTTTAACATCATGTATTTTTGTTAGCCATTAAAAGGTATCATATCTACAAGATTACTTGGTTTCTCTCACTGGGAACAATCCCATTATGTGCTTAATACACAGCAATATAGGCTATGAGGATTTAACGTATGTAGCAGATACGCATATTACATGCATATTTGCAGTGTACAGCGTATTATGCATGTAAGATATAGGTGGAACACATACGCCCGTGGAAGTCCTATTCTCTTGTGCTTGGTGCCTCACTCTCCTGACGGGAGGGGGGGGGGGGGGGGGTTGGTTGGTTGTCTTTTAAAGAGCATTTCCCCATAAATCTCAGTTTTCTTTGCTGTACATGCTAGCCAGTAATCTCTCCACATCCCGTGGAGGCTGGATGACATATGGCTAGCACTGACTTGTGGCACTTGACTCTCGGGAGAATCATGTGAGAACCCCGGAGTATGTAACACGGCGGTGCTTGTAGTTCTCGGTGATGTTTTGCAGTCCTCAAGGCCACTTAAGCCATGAACCGTTTTATATTCACCATATGGTCTAGCCTTACTCCCACCACTTCTTCCTGGATAGTTGCCAGTTCCCAGCATGTTCAACACCCTTATCCAATTGTTTCCTGTCCTCAAGAACGTCTTGGCAGTGACTTGGGATTTCAAGTGTAGACTGTGTCGTAGAGCAAGAATTAGGCTACTTTTTCTCAAGGTGAAACCGTTTCCTTCAGGACTACAGAATCCATTGAGTGATTAATCATGGCAAGTAATGATTTGTTGTTAAACCCTCAATACCTGTGTGCTTTTAAAATAAAAGAGCAGCAGAGTCGCCATTAGTCTGATTTATCCATTTTTTTGCTTTGACTTGGAGTGCGGAGAGTTGTAGATCACGCTGATTAGTGGGATCTGCAGGCAGTCGGCATGCCCTTCTTTAGTCCAGCAGTGTTTCTGGTTTCTATTCGGAGTGTTTTTCCAATTATAATTGCTTTTGCATTATAATATTACGGAGAGAAATGCTTATTAGTTTTAGTCACCCTTTATAAACTATGCTTGAGGGGCAACACCCTAAACTGAAGAGTAGGAGATGCAGACCCGATAGCAGCCGGATCAATACCCAATCCATACTGTGTGCTCTAACAAGCTCCAGTCCGCACCATAAATACTCCTTAATGGGTCTGTTCCACTGCACATCTTCACATTTCTTTGATCTTTTCACAGCCTTGGATGTTGGTATCTGAAGACAGTTTAACCCCTTAGTGACCAGCCTATTTGTTGTGCCCTAAAGGTCCAAAGTCATTGGCGTAGCTATTTGAGGACTTGTTTTTTGTTTTTTTTTATTCATTTTTGTGTGGAGATATTTTTTATTGGCTCTGGGGTACTTAACCCTTTGCAATCCAATTTCGGATTCAGGGTTTCCCAGGGGGCTTTCTCTTTCTGCCATTATACAATGGCACCATCTGCTGGCTAGAGCCAGTACTGTGGTATGGGACATGCTGGAGAGCCCCCCCCCCCCCCCCCCCTCGAAAACAGAGCAGCCAGTAATATACCCTGCCGGACGTCTTTCGACATCGAAGCTGTACAGCCTTCAATCAGAATGTCGTCAGACGGTGGATTGGAAAGGGTTAAAACTTTTTAGAAATTTTTTTTTTTTAAACAGGGGTAGGGTGAAAAAACATCCAGAAATTCCGCCGTTGTTTTTGGGTTTCGTTTTTACAGCATTTTACCATATTGTAAAAGTAACCTAACTGCATTGCAGTGATTGTGCCGATCCACATACAAAGTTTTTATATATTTTTTACTACTTTTGCACAATAAAACCGCGTTTTTAAAGTAACATTTGAATCTGCATCGCCTCATTCTAAGACGCAGAACATCTTTATTTTTCCAGCAGCGGAGCCAGGTGAGGTCTTATTTTTTTTACCAGTAGTTGTAGTTTTTATTGGTCTGAGATCCATCTCACTTTTGGCTTGCTTTCGTCATAGAGGGTTAGGTCGTTGTGTGCTTCTTTCTGTTTCGGCATATGTTGAGTTCTCTGTGGCAGTGAAAGCCATATAATCTTCCCCCCTCCTGCCCTCCGCCCTCTTCCACAGTATAGAGATAATTCCAGTTGGTATTGAAACAACAGAAAGCAAATAAAGCCCGAGAGGCAATCCGCTTATAGTATGCCAGGACACGGATGAAACCTTATAATGGGATAAAGAGGGATCCAGATAATTATCTCCGCTGCATGATATCTGCCTCCTCTGCAGGTTACTCATGCCTTGCGAGCGCAGCCATGAGACACAGGCACTTTCTCTGTTCTGTCTTTGCAGAATGGAGTCGCAGCTTTCCCTACATAGGAGCATTGTCACCTCGTGAACCTGTCCGCTGCCCACGCACACAGCTGTTATTGGGAAGCTTTGCTCTAATTTCATTGTGCATTGCTGTTCCCTGATCATGCCGGAGAGCCGAGCATCTGGAAGACAGTACGCGGCTCGCTCCAAGCGGTGCGGGTGCCCATTATCTAATGCTGCTCCAGGCCCGCTCGGACCAAGTAAGAGGCCTGGATCTTCCCCCGTAGCCAAGGAATCCGTTAGACAGGTGCTTGCAAGCAGAGAACTAATAAAGGATAAATATTAACGCAGTAAATGATCTCTATCGAGGATTGCCGATTGGAAATAATGTGGTGCCAACAACTTGTGTTACCCGACTCTGTGGATGCTGAGATATACAAGTTACTTATTTATGCTAGACATCGCAGAACTAGTTTAAGGTGATCGTCTCGGGTATCACCAGGGGGGAGACTGACGTGTCTGCTCTAGGCAATGGTTGGATATAGGAGGAAGGGCAGGAACCTGGCATTGCTGTAGGTGGTCTGGATGTGTTTGCTGGGGAAATATGCACCATAATTAATTAATGGAGTTGGACCTTGACCTAAAATATATCCATAAATATATCTTAAGGGGTTTTAAGCGCTTTTTAGTAATTCCTTGTAAGGTACATCTTTTATTGAGCATTGGATTCCAGCAGTGGAGGCAATAGGGGTTTTCATCCTGGCTGCTTTATGTTGGACATAATAGGGCAGCGGTTTAACATCCGTATTATGGCCGCAAGGTCTTGGACCATTCTCACTTCTTCTGAACCGGACTTAGAGCTCCATATGATCCTGTGGGGATTTAAGTACGGCTTGGTCTCTGTTCAGGACACCTTTTACACGTCCTGTGCTGCTGTCTGATCCCAAAAAATGATGAAACCGCAGGCTTTTGTTAGTCACATGGAAAGTATGTCAAGGAGAAATCTGCTTGGTCTCCATTTCTTTTTGGCATTTGTGATGGACAAGAATAGCAGTCAACTACTTTATTTTGTCCGACATAAATGTTGGAACGCAATGAAAACTTGAGCAAATGGTGAGATCTTACTAGACTCCGTGTAAGGCTACATTCATACGGGCGAGCGTGATGTAGGGCCAAGAAACTCGGCCTGATATCGCAATGGCCAACATGCGTTTTTCACATCACTTCTCCGAAATTGTGATCCCAAGGTGAGAGTTTCACATGTGATGGAAGATTGCAACTGTTTCCCATTGATTTCATTAGGAAACATCCCATCACATGCCAAGCAAGTACCATGTCATGTCTTTTAACCATTTCCAATCCAATTTGTATCCTGGTTTTCCTAGGGGGCTTAGGCCTCATGTCCACGGGCTTAAAATCCGCAGCGGTTTTCCCGTACGTGGATCCGCGTCCCATAAGGATGCATTGGACACCCGCAGGTAGTTAAATACCTGCGGATGTCATTTTTCCTGTCAGGCGCGGATCCGCGTGCGGGAAAAAAATGGACATGCTCCATTTTCATGCGGGTCTCCTGCGGGGACGGCTCCCGCAGGCTTCTATTGAAGCCTATGGAAGCCGTCCAGATCCACGGGAGACCCGTACCAGAATTATTACTCACCTGCTCTGGACGGTACGGGTCTTCCCTTCTTCACGGCTGGATCTTCTTCCGTCGGCCCGGCGCACGTACGCGGCACACCGTCGGCATGCCAAGCACATCCGCTGGGCCGAAGAACGAAGATCCTGCCGCAAAGGAAGGAAGATCCACATCGTCCGGAGCAGGTGAGTTTATTCTGATTTTTAGGCCTCATGTCCGCAGGGCAGGAGGGACCCACTACGGATTCTACATGAAGAATCCGCGGCGGGCCTGATTTTCCCTGTGGATATGAGGCCTTATTCTTTTTCTGCTGTTCTATAACGACGCTATATGCTGGCTAAAGCCAGTACTGCATGAGGTGACACGTTGGATAGGCTCCGACAGCAGAGAGGCTGGCAATATACAGCAAGAGAACCCCGACGGACGTCTTCCAACATCGGAGCTGTACAGCCTTAAATCATAATGTCTTCAGAGGTCAGACAGTGGATTGGGAAGGGTTAAGGTCCCATTGAAAGCAATGATGGAACATACTTCACTTGTGAATAAGTCCATCTAAAAGAATAACGTTTATATTTGTGAG
This sequence comes from Eleutherodactylus coqui, assembly GCF_035609145.1. NCBI lineage: Eukaryota > Metazoa > Chordata > Amphibia > Anura > Eleutherodactylidae > Eleutherodactylus > Eleutherodactylus coqui. The sequence continues at coordinate 37,036,393 of NC_089838.1, read as the reverse complement.
CGTTTTGTGCATGTCACAGCGCACAAAACTCGTACGAGATTCTGTGTGAATAAGCTCTTAATAATGAAAGGCTGTGGTTCCATCTCGGGTTTCTTTCTGAATCACACTTTCAGGAAGTCCATCAGAACCGCGAGATGTAGCTCCACGCGGTATAAGAAGAGCTTTAGTAGAACTGCAGGAGGTCCAGATATTCTGTCCTTACTACAGCAATAATGTAGCTGGAGACGTATCGCTATATGTACCCGTAGAATGGCTTCAGGATCAGGATACACTCTGTGGGGGATGATTTGGCACCGATTCTGGATGTAACCAAACTTTCACAGATATGTAGTTTTTAGGACACTTTAAGGAGAAATTGTCAGCAGATTTCCTCTGTGAAGTAACCACAGGAAAGGGGGGTATGTGTTCTCCTTGTAGAGTCCTTTGGTTCTGGCCTTGGTTAAAGTGGTAATCTCACCAGGAAATATTTATTATACAAATCATGAAAAATTAGCAAAATTAGCATTTACCCATATTCTCAAAACAAATAAGACCCGTTGAAGAGTTATTACATTGACTTGCATTGTATGACTCCACCTGGTGTTCAGAGTAAATGATGCTAAGTGATCGCTCACTGATTAGCACTTATGTCACCAGAAGGGTTCGCACCTTTTATAACCAGGTCAGTTATTACAGTTTAGCGCAGGATTTGCTTTACCAGCATATTGAAATACATAGCTGCAGAAAATGGGTTGGAATTCACAACCATTCTGTTAGTAAATGTCATTAGACCAGTGCAGAGGCGTAACGTGAAGCTTCTGGGCCCCAATGCAAAACCTGTAACGGGGCCCCCAACTATAATGCTTTATTCATAGTACTGGGCTCCATATATGGAGAAGAGAGGCCTTATGGGCCCCCTAAGGCTCCTGGGCCCGGGTGCATCCCCTATAGTTACGCCCCTGCATACCCTTACAGCGGGCTGTTCACGGATGACCCCACTGGTTTGATCTTTCTTCTGGCCCCCCATTTGCCCCCATAGTCTTAGTAGTTTTGGAGCCATAGTCTGTTGACATGTAGGCGATCTCCACTGCCCAATGCCAATGTCTGACGAGTTGGGGGATTGACTCGTACCAGGCTCTGATGCTGGTGAGAGCGAAAAGTAAAACCAGCGGAGGAATAAGGCCGCCTGCACACGGCTGGGTCGGATTTCGCATGCGTATCCGACCTGTCCGCATTCTTCTTTTCTGTACTGCGGATGTGCTGGCCGGTGCACATGCACATTACAGATAATGCCGCGCTGTCGCTAGGTGATGACGCAGATCCTGCAACCTTTCCGCAATGCAAATCCAGCCGTGTGCAGGCGGCCTAAGTGAGCAAGCAGCCAGCTGTAAAGGTTTGCTGCCAGTTCCATTTCTCTCTAAAGGACATGATAGGCCTCTTTGCAGGGAATTACCTGTAGATTGCGTATCCTTGGAGACTGCCATTATCATGATCAATTGGGGTCCCATTGGTTGGACCACCAGGAGTCATGAGAACAATCGTCCTCTAGTCCCCCCTGTGTGATTGGAGTAGTAGTGTGCATGCATGACCATTCTCCATTCACTGTCCGTAGGACTCAGCTACCTCAATAGGCACTGAATAGAGTGCTGGTCACACATCATCACCAACGCTTCATGCGCACACGGGTCTCAGACTGCCATCGTCGTGATCGCTGGAGGTCCAAGTGGTTTGATCCATGATAAAACAATTACAAAATCATAACTCTGGTCATTTTGAAGCCTGAAAATGTTACCTTGAGAAATCGCTGATTCCGTATTGATCATTCTCACGTACTAGGGATCCGTAGTAATTTAACCCTTTCCAAACCATTGTCTGACGTCTGAAGACTTTCTGATTGAAGGCTGTACAACTCCGATGTCAGAAGATGTCCAGCAGGGTATTCTTACTGTATATTACTGGCCGCTCTGTGGTCGGGGGCCTCTCCAGCATGTCCCATACCGCAGTACTGGCTCTAGCCAGCAGATGGCGCCATTGTATAATGGCAGAAAGAGAAAACCCCCTAGGAAACCCTGAATCCAAAATTGGATTGCAAAGGGTTAAAAGACATATAGTCAAAAGTACTCCTTCCATACAAAACTACAAACTGTATAAAAGGGTCTTTTTTAATTAAAAAGTTGCCAATACGTTTCAGCTTTTTTAATATGTGGTCTTGTATCCATGACATTTAGTAATACATGCATGTTTCAACAAATCTATTTAGGTAGAGTTTAGTTCATAGAAATCAGAGGGTCTTTTTTTTACATTACATAAACAGAAAAATAGTTAAAGGGGTTTTCCGATAATTGCATAGATTGGTGGCGGCGGCACAGATAAAATACTGCCAGCTGCGGTCCTCCAGTCTTAGATTGGCTGCAGCTAGTAGAAGGCCGGACAGACGTCATCAGTATCTGGTAAACCGATGCTGATTTAGCCATGGCGAGTACATTTTTTTTATAGAGTTGTTTTGTTTTTTTTGTTTTTTGTTTGTCGGGGGCACAAAACTATTTAATAGAAATAACTCGGAAAACCCCTTAATCATTTAACAAAAAAGGGGTAACTCAACACAGAAATGCAATATAAAAAACAAAGAAAATAATAATAATCTGCATTGTGCGTTTGTATTTGATCCATGTTTTCATATGCACACGTGAATGGGCCGCTGCCTCTTATGTTCTACTACACCTGCTTGTGTTTTTATGTTATCTGCCTCTGATCAGTCTGACCCAAAGCCTCTTGCCCTGCATCCAGAGAAGGGGTGCCCCTTTTAGGGTACGTTCTCACGTAGCGTAAATGGTGCAGATTTACCCCAGCAGAACATCTGCATAAAGTTTTGACAAAGATCTTGGTATAAATCTGCAGCCGACTTTTACCCCTTCTATTTAGAGGGTGGATCTGCTGAGGATGATCAACTTATTGGCTCAAAGTAGCAATGTTTAGTCCAGAACACTAAAGCCGCTGCAGTGCATCCTACAGACTACGCAGATGTGCGCCGCCTGGTCCTCTCATTCTGTACGCACATCATGTAGTCCGCCAGAAGTGTTCAGTGTCGGGGTGACAGCTGACACTGAGTGGACAGCGGGGGATGCAAATATAAAACCTAAATCCCCAGACTCGGCATGTCTGCTATTTTGAGTCCATGAGCTAAAGGTGTTTTCCCACTACCTGAAAATTGCTTCCCAGCTACTCTCTACTTCCTGATTGGCTGTAGCAGTCACATGTCCTGGTCAGCAGCAATCACTGGCCACAGCTGGGACTTTCTGTTACTCTTGATTGGCTGCAGCAGTCACATGTCCTGGTCAGCAGCAATCACTGGCCACAGCTGTGACTTTCTGTTACTCTTGATTGGCTGCAGCAGTCACATGTCCTGGTCAGCAGCAATCACTGGCCACAGCTGGGACTTTCTGTTACTCTTGATTGGCTGCAGAAGTCGCATGTCCTGGTCAGTAGCAGCCAGGAAGTACAGAGAAGCTCTGAAGCAATTTTAGGTAATGCAAAACCCCCTTTAACTTCTAGGGCTCAGAGTAGCTGGCAGATTCCCTTATGATGACCGAGTTCTGAGCACTTTTGGTGTGTAACAGACCAGGGAAATGTTCCCATGAGTAGTTTTTAAAGCCCAAATTGATCTTTGGAAATCACGTGGACAAGAGCACGGCTGTGGGGTGCAGAGACCATGCACACAATACAGCGGCCGGGAAACGGTAGGCAACTTTTAAAGATGCTTTTGTGTATCACTTCTCCCCATTTTTGAGCTCCATGCTCTCTGGCAATGCATTCAAAAATGATAACTGAAAATCTGCATCAACCAGATGATATTCCCAGTTGAAAGTGTGCTACAATGCCATCCTATCTGGGCACTCCTGTGTGGGCAGCGCAGATCTCTCCCCCGCCTGGATAGCTTGTATCAGCATAGGTAATGGAACAGCCTGCAGTCTAGTGGGAGCAGAATTGGACCTGGCAAGGTTTTCATTCTCTGCATATAAATTACAACTTTTCCACTCACTAAGAGCAAGCGGAGATCTTGGAGGAAAAAAAAATAGAAAAGCACAGTAATTCTTGAAAATGGACAGGCTCTAAAACTTGGTAACATAAAGCGAGCGTATCAACTTTTCGGCCATGATTGTTTTAGTTAAAACTTGAATTTCCCAATTCTGTTGCATCTTTTCTTAGGACTCTGCCTTGTGCCGTTCTCCTGCTGGCAATGTCTGAATAAGCGGTGTCCCTGTACGCTGACCTATGGAAGAAGTGTGGACAATACCAGACTAGATTACAATACACTGTATTGACAAGGAGATTAGTAACAGACCATTGTCTGTTTATACATTTCCAGGAGGAATAACAGAGGAATTGTACAATTCAAGGCTGATTTTGAGGAATACAAGAATTGGCTAACAAAACCCAACCGGGGAGTTGACAGGTAACCAGAATATGTGCAGTGACAGCAGCTGCGCCCCTTTGTGTTCCTCTGTCAGATGCATGCAGTAGATTTGGCTACTTGGAGTCTGTTAGGTAAATGTCATTCCCAAATACAGTGTACTGTAAACCGGAGACGAGCCATGCATGAGCTTATATAGTGAGTAGGGGAAGTGTTGTGCATAGGAACCAGTTAGGTTGCTGCTTTCATTTAAATGGTTATCGCACTTTGAAACCACCTGCGCTTATGCGATAGCCATAAAAGCAAAAATGTACGTCAAATGTATTTTTCAGCACAAAAATGTAATTTTAGGTAAAGTGCTGGCCCACTGGAGGTCTCGCTTTTAATTTGCAGTCTACTGCCTGTTTGTGAAGTTGGTCTCTACCAACAAAGATAGGATAGAACATGAGGAGAGGACTTTGACTCGTGCTGCCCAGCTAACTGCAGCAGCTAACTGGTACCGTGTTTCCCTGAATATAGGTCCTACCTAGAGATGAGCGAGTATACTCGCTAAGGCACTACTCGCTCGAGTAATGTGCCTTAGCCAAGTATCTCCCCGCTCGTCCCGAAAGATTCGGGTGCCGCCGCGGGGCGGGGAGCTGCGGGGGAGAGCAGGGAGGAACGGAGGGGAGATCTTTCTCTCCCTCTCTCCCGCCCGCTCTCCCCTGCTCCCCGCCGCAACTCACCTGTCAGCTGCGGCGGCCCCCGAATCTTTATGGACGAGCGGGGAGATACTCGGCTAAGGCACATTACTCGAGCGAGTAGTGCCTTAGCGAGTATACTCGCTCATCTCTAGTCCTACCCCAACAGTAAGACCTATTGGGTTTTCAGAGGAGGCTTGAAATATAAGGCCTCCCCCTAAAATAGGACCTATCCTGGGTGCCCCACTTAAACAAAAAACTCACATGGTCAGCGGTGTCCCGGCGGTGTTGGCAGCAGTAATGTTCTCCTCCATCTTACAGCTGCCTTCTGCTGGCGATGAGACTTTGAATACCCCGCCTCCAGCAAAGCACGTGCTGTGATTGGCTCATCGAGTGACGGCTGTGATTGGCTGTCAGCACTCAATTGGCCAATCACAGCACTTGCTTTGTTGGAGGCTAGGTATTTAAAGCCCCGTTGCCAGCAGAAGGCACTGTAAGACCAGGAGGACTCCGCCCCACCGCCGAACACCATCGGGAGGATCAGGTAAGTAAAAGGCCTCCCCCGAAAATAAGACACTGTGCCCTTTTTGGGGCAAAAGAAAATATAACTGTCTTATTTTCGGGGAAACGCGGTAAGTGATTTACAGATATTGAAGTTACATCTACACTGCTCAGTACTACTCTCTAATGTGCTCCATGATGCTTTAATTTCTTTGTGTGCGCTACAGAAAACTAATGAGCAGAATCAACTGTTTTCTCCTTGTGCAGAATATAGATGGCATAATAGCAGCAGTGTGCCGAAATACCACACCTATATAGTTTTCTTCCTCATGTACATAAAGCAGCTTATTCTGAAAAGTCATCTGAAAGTGCAGGTACATGCTAACTGTATAACCTTCATTAGTAAAATGAAGTTTCGAATATGATTTGTTGCTACGGGCAACTCCTCAATTTCTTTTTACCAGCCTTCATAAATTAGGGAAGAGACTTCTGGTTCCGCCGCTCCACTCTCTCATTAATTCATAGCCTCTCATGGTTAATATCACACAGACCATTTCTAGAGTTTGCAGCAAATGGGAAAAGAACGGGTCTAATTAAGACAGATGTATCTCTTGAGAGGCTCCGGTTAATGGAAGCTGTTTAGTCCACATGCAGACAAGGAAACTGCTGTTCATTTTCCTTGGCCAAGTTCAAATTAAGAAATACAAATATGAAATTTGTACAAAGTGGGGAAAAAATAATAGGATAACTGGTAAATGTATGGCTGTGTGAGGTTGGCCCTCTTGGACATAATGGAACATGTAGCACATAGTAATCCGTCTACTTCTGTCTTGTCGCTCCAGAGCCCTGCGAGATAATGGGGCAAAGCTCATCAATCTAGTAAAGGGCTTGCGTCGCAACCGTGTTTTGTGGCTGCTGCGGACCAATTACTGGCTGCAGCAGTCACATGTCCGGGTCAGCAGCAACCGGAAAGTACAGAATGGTTGTGAGGCAGTTTTAAGTTTTCCATTTATCCTTAAAGGGGTTGACTGTTTTTTGGTCTTTTTTCCCAATTATATCATTTAAGGGAGTTGTCCCATGAAAATAACTTCTCACCTGTCCACAGGATTTTTGTGTGACTGCCCCTTTAAATATTTGAAATGGTATATTGCTAATTGACTTTATTATTGAATTCCCTCATGTTCCTAACATCTGACACAGTGCTGTCTCTGAAACAATCCTCTCTGTACTCTCCATGTGGTGCTTCACACCTAGTAAGTAGTTTTTACTGGATTAATGGATAAAATTAATAAATTAATAAAAGTACAGCTTGTCACTATTTTATCTTTATACCACTTCTGAAGTACATATGTATTATTTCAGTGCATGCCTGACTGATTTTTTAGTCAAGAGGGGTATCATCGCTCCTTAGGGAGAGCACCTAGAAGGTGAGTGAGGGGACTTATAAGGCCATGCATGCTCCTCTGGGAAATATGCAAATAAGGAAGACGGATCAATACCTCTGCAGCGCCACCTATTGGATGGCAGCATTTTGACTGCTTCCGTTTCCTAAGAGAAAACCAAGCATAAGGGCCCTTTTACATTGGCCAATTTTCTGCCTTTTTTAACGAGTGCCACTCAACACATGGCATGTTAATCGGGGCTCATTATTGCCATTTACATGTGGCAGAGGATCGGTAGCATGGGGACAATGGATCATTAATACAATCATTTAGATTGCATCTGTTGGCAGCACAATTTCCTGTTTACACGGGGAGATGTGCTGCTGATAAGCGAGCATTCATATGTCTGCATAAAATATCCAGTCTGCTGACAAGCTTTTGCTCTTTTGTTGGATGGTTGCGTGCCTATTCAAGTTTGTGCCCATTCATCAACCCGTCTAAGGCCCTTCTTTCAGACAGGTTGATGAATGGGCACAAACCAATCCACGGTCTGACGTCTAAAGACATTCTGATTGAAGGCTGTACAGCTCCGATGTCGGAAGACGTCCGGCAGGGTATTCTTACTGTAGATTACTGGCTGCTCTGTTGTCAGGAGCCTCTCCAGCATGTCACACACCGCAGTACCGGCTCTAGCCAGCACGTGGCGCTATTGTATAATGGCAGAAAGAGAAAGCCCCCTAGGAAACCCTGAATCCAAAATTGGATTGCAAAGGGTTAAAGGTTTGGGTGTGTTTTTTTTGGGAGGGGATAAAATTAAAAAAAAAAGAAAATATTCACATCATCCGATCCCTGGCGCTTCCATTCTATTTGTGCCTTGTACCCCAACTGCTCTTCACATCCGGCTGCAGCAGTGATGACATGTGACTGCTGCAGGACATCCGCAGATGAAGTGGGCAGGTCACTGGCTGCAGTGGTCACATGTCCCTGGTATTGAAGATCTCAGTGGGGACTGGGAGCGGCAGGGGATTGGGTGAGGTAGACTATGGCTGCTTTTTATTTTTTTCTTTTATAGCATTGAAAGAAACTTTGAAATTATTTTTTGTCCCAAGATAACCCCTTTTTTAAGCTGAGATTTGACCATTCAAACCTTCATAACCCCAGACCTTTACTTACTTTAGCATTAAAGGGTTTGCCCAGTTATAAGCTACTGTATTGATGGCTTATCCCCCAGGTCATCAATAGTACATCAGTGGTGGTCTGTTGCCAGGGACCCCCATCAATCAGCTGTTTGCCAGCTTGTGCATGGAGTTGATATCTGCAGGAAGTGGACAGCTCCGTTCCCACTACAGTGGCCTGGCTGAGTATTGCAGGCAAAATTCCTATTCATTTCAGTGGGATCTTTGCCTGTAATATCAAGTCTGGCTGCACTAGTGAGAATAAAGCGGTCTGCCTCCTGCGAAATCGGCTCAGTGCACGTCTCGGCGGACAGCTAATGCGGTGGGGGTACCTAAAGATTACCACCGATGTACTATAGATGTAGTAACGTATGAATATGCCATCAATTGCTCACAACTTGACAACCTCCTTTAACCCTTTCACTATTTAGGCACGGCAGAGCAGTAATTGCATACTGAATAGTGGTTTCTAATGTCTCTCTTTAGGTATAAACATGGGTAAAATGTGCAAACATGTCTGTGATGATATAGATAGAGCTACATAGTATAAACTGACCCTCGGTTGCCTGTTGCCCAGGACCCCGTTTTCTATAAAACTGTCTCAGTATGGGGGCAGCTTCAGTCTGAAGCTCCGAGCTGGAGGATGATCTCTTGGTGTATGGGGTGGCCGAGCACCTACCTTTCTTTGGTATGAGGAATTGTTGTGGAGAATCCTCATAAATAGTAATAATCTGTAGTTTATAAAGGTGATACAACTGTAGCTATGACAACACCTCATTTGATCTGCCGTTTTCTGCACAAGTCTTTATCTGTGACTCCCATTGTTGTGCTCCGCTGCGACAGCATGTTCAAAAGTAATGAGAAATGGCGACAAAACCTCTCCGCACCGTCTTTGTGCTATTGTCTGCGGTGCGAAGCTTTCCGTAGGCTCTCCGATGGCAAAACTTTGCTGATGGTTAATTAACTTCCCATAAAATTAAACCTAGTCATGCGTTTGGTAATAAAATTAGACTGTAAGCTCCACCGGCGCAGGAAGGGGTGTGCCGCTGTGTAACCATAGAGGTAAGTCAAACAGCATTTATAGGGAGACCACTGTCAATCAACGGCCGAGAGGTGGGGCTAGTCACAGCTCGTAACTGTTGAGGACTACTTCCTGTAGTCCTCTGTGTACGCTGCTACTGATGAAATGCAAGCTTCTGACCCTACTTCACGGATGCATCGCACAGAACAAACATATTCTTGCAATCAGCATGTCTGAAAGGGCAGCATAAAGAAAGTGACAGGTTCCCCTTAAAAGGGTCGTGCCAAGATGGCATCCTCTGTTCCTATTCCCGTATGTATGTTATAGAGTTTTATAGAGCTGGGTTGGAATGGAGAGTCGTGGTGGACCTTCCGCCATCGTGTTATTCCTGGGCAGCCATTCATGTGAATGCCGTCCTGTACAAACGAAAATAAGACATAGCACAATTTTCCAGAATTTTTGAGGATGCAAAATGATTTTTCAGGCTTTTTGAGGATGCTTGAAATATAAGCCCTACTCCAAAATTAAGCCCGGCTAACAGTTAATTTAAAAAGTCAATTTAAATAGTGTCCAGGCAGCTATACATGTAAAAAAGTTAAACCTTTTCGAACAAAAATGAATATAAGACACTGTCTTATTTTCGGGGAAGCGCGGTAATACAGGAAAAACACTCCTATGGCTCCACGGAACCAGACTTGGATCACGGTGGGATGCTATGGCTATAGAAGTCCGTTTCAGTAGGACTGGGGTTGGTTTGGGTATTGCAGCCCCATTACTGCAGGCGAAATCCGTCTATATCCTGACCTCAGATCTTCGGTTGGGAAAGCTGGGTGAGCGTTCTACTACAAGCTAATTCTGTTCAACTTCGTATGCCACCACTAATTAGAAACCCCCTGACGGAGGATTTAGATTCACCATTGACCCTTTTTGTTTTTATTTTAGGCTAGGTTCACACAGGGCAGATTTTCAGCGGTTTTGCCGCGGTTTTTCCGTTGCGGTTTTGCCGCAGAAGAAATGCTTCTGCGGCAAAACCGCTTCAAAGGTTAATTTTGGCTTGCGGATTTTTCTGCGGATTTTCTTGGGGAAAAATCCGCAAGCGGTTTTTGCTTTTTGCCGCGTATTTTGGTGCGGATTTTGCTGCGCCCATAGAGGTCTATGGACAAAAAAACGCCGCGGAAAAGACAGAAGAATGGACATGCTGCATCTTTGAAAACCGCGCCGCAGTTGCATTTCCGCACTGCGGCTGTGTGGAAAAAAATCCGCCCTGTGAGAACAGCTTTTTTGCAAAACTTATTTGTTCTGCATTTTGCCGCAGTGCGGATATGCAACGGCAATCCGCGGCAAAACCGCAGCAAATCCGCCCTGTGTGAACCCAGGCTTACTGTTACGCCCTCTTTAATGAAGCTGTGTTCTAGTCATCCGGATATATACACTGGACCTATATTATATACTACCTGATGGGTGTCCCTTTCACATAAACGGATTCGCCAATCGCCTCGGATAACCAGCTGGCTTTTATATTTGTATGACTCTCTTAACATAAAATATTCCGCCATTGTCTCGCCTTTGAACGTGGCAGCGACAATCGTTGGTGACCCATAATTCACGCACGCAAATAATATTCTTTGTTGAATACATCACCATCTCGGGGAGCCAAGACTGTTTGTGTTTGTAGCAATTTCCATCGAAAATGGCTTTGTCCTATTTTCCTTCACCTCACAGCGTCTCTGCGCGCCGTTGTTTTCCTCTCCCCATGATATAGCATCATTACCGAGTGATTGACCTGACATCCGCGATGGGGAGAGGGATGTGTAACGAAGGCAGCAGGATATGGGAAGAACAGACATCAGCAAAGACACGGCCGCTTTGTCTGTGACTGCCACAAGTAATGCAAATTGTGTCATTTTGAGTTAAGCAGGATTGTAAGTTATTCCTTCACATGCCCGAGGCGGCCATTTTGTAGTAGTAGTAATATTCCCAACTCCGTATGCACTCCCAGGAATTAATGAGATCACGAAGGCTCCGTTTCAGAATGCTTAATCGTTGGGCAGCGGTAGGATGAATAGGATTCGGTATCTGCTGTAGCTCCTTCTTCTCCTGATACATTTAGTGGGGTACACAACCTGGGCTTTTCTTCTCTCCCAAGGACATATTATTTATGTTGTGCTGTAGGTTTTCTATTCTTTTTTTTGTCTTTGATGATAACTTTAAAGGTTAAAAAGGGGATTGTATGCGATTCAAACAACCTTGTTTCAGACACGAGTAAAATAGATGCCGGAGAATGTTGAGTGCGCTCAATAACAAGTGTCCTATTACCCGTATATTGTATTAGGCGCATATATATCGGTGTCTAAGCGCTCCACATGCAGCTACGTAATAGGCTTTTATCACCTAATAATATAATAGTCACCTCAAGGTAACTTCTTCCCTTACTGCTAGTTTCGTCCTTGATGTGAATAGAAAGGTTTATCGTCATAAAATACATATATTTTATCAGGTGTAAAGACATCTAAGAGGAGGATTTAGGGTCCTTGTTTGACTTTAGTAATGAGTTCTGATAGCTGGGCACATAAAAGGTTAGTCAGCTCTTGAGATGAGGTTCATGCTTGCCTTGGGACGTGAGCATATATTTAATATTCACCTCAACCTAAATAACAGACATGACATACGGATCCTTTTCTTGAGGCTGTACCCGAATGGCCTTTTATCACAGGATCTCCAAGTCTGATGCATAGGGGGTCTCAAAGTCGTAACCCCCACAGATCACAAGGATGTAGGTCTTATGCTCTTCTATCCTTCTCACTGCACCGCTGCAATGAGGAGCTTGAATAGAGGAGTGGTTGGGTATGCGCGCCGCTGCTTCATTCAGCTCTAACGGGGTGCCGGAGATAGCCAAACGCTTGTAGTTGGCATAGGCTCAGAATAACACACAGGGCAACAGGTGAATCCCCAGGTGGGACCTTAGCCCCCCGCCTCCACATAAGCTGTGTGTAGGATCTACATATATTGGGAGTCTACTAATTCTAGCCTGCTACATTTTCCATATACCTTGTTTCCCCCAAAATAAGACCTACCCTGATTTTTCAGGATTTTTGGGGAGGCTTGAAATATAAGCCATAGCTGCATTATATATATATATATATATATATATGTATATTTCCTCGAAAATAAGACTGTCTTATATTCATTTTTGTTCAAAAAGGTTTAACTTTTTTACATGTATAGCTGCCTGAACACTATTTAAATTTGACTTTTTTAATTAACTGTTAGCAGGGCTTAATTTTGGAGTAGGGCTTATATTTCAAGCATCCTCTAAGCCTGAAAAATCATTTTGCATCCTAAAAAATTCTGGAAAAATCATGCTATGTCTTATTTTCAGGGTATGTCTTATTTTCAGGGAAACAGGATATAATGAATACTCACCCAGCAGGCTCGGTCCGGGGCCTCCTGCTGCTGTCCTGTCTGGAGCTACGCTGTGCATCCTGCAGTCCTCCGCCACCCACAGAAGATCACTTCCTGGTTACGGGATTCCTAAATACCACCACCAGGAAGCAATGGCTCTAATTGGTTCTCCAGTGCTGCTCAGCCAATAAGTGCAGCGCTTGATGAACCAATGTGATGGCTGTGATTGGTTCTTCGAGCACTGCATTGATTGGCTGAGCAGCGGTCGAAGAACCAATCACAGCCATTGTGTTGTGGAGGCAGGATTTGTGAATTGGTCAATCAATGCAGCGGCCTAGTGCGTTGGAGATCCGGAGAGCAGCGGGAGGGACCTGGACCGAGCCTGCTAGGTAAGTATAATAAGGCATCACCCAAAATAAGAGCTAGTGCCTCTTTTGGGGCAAAAATTATTATAAGACAGGATCTTATTTTTGGGGAAGCACAACCTTTCTATTGAAGTGTATAGAGAAGACAGATGCAAGGAATGTGTGAACGGAGGTCGGGTGGTAATTGCATGTGGCTGAACAGTGTCCAGAGTGAATTTTACTAGTGGGCTTTGGGCACCCGAGCTTGACGCTGTTTGGCCATCTCCGGCAGTCCTATTGAAGTGAATAGATTGGCAGTGTGCATGCTCAGCCACTGTTCCATTCAATTGAGACACCCCCCCCCCCCCCCCCATCAATCAGACTGTTATCACCTAACCTACGGATCAGTGATATTCATAGAAAATTCAAAATTCCCTATCACTTTGTCTACCGAGCCTAAAAAGATTTGTGTTTCCATGGTAACGGACTATAAACAAACGGTATCCTCTTATCCATCTGTTCCCAATTTATTACTAAAATGCATTTGACTGGATAGCAAGAGATAGGGGAGATATTACAGGACCAGACTAAGCAGAATTTGTTTACCGTCTATTACAGTAGAAAATTATGCAATTCCATAGGAGCTGTAGGCAGACATCCATAGGGGATCAGTCATGGAAATATTTGCCAATTTGCTTTTTCCCCCCCCCCCCTTATGACATTTTCTCCCTCCTGAGAAGTGATTGCATATCACTAGGGTATTCCATAAGTAACCAATGGGAGTCACATGAATGGTCTGCCTTGTATCTATAAATGAATGAGGGTCCCAGCAGTTGGATCCACAGTGATTAGCAGATGATGACCTATCTTGGTGATGAGTTAACCTATGTTAACCCTTTCCAATCCACTGTCTGACGTCTGAAGACATTCTGATTGAAGACTGTACAGCTTTGATGTCAGAAGATGTCTGGTAGGGTATTCTTACTGTATATTACTGGCCGCTCTGTTGCTGGGGGCCTCTCCAGCATGTCCCATACTGCAGTACTGGCTCTAGCCAGCAGATGGCGCCATTGTATAATGGCAGAAAGAGAAAGCCCCCCCCTAGGAAACCCTGAATCCAAAATTGGATTGCAAAGGGTTAATAAATTGTTTTATAGTTTTTGCCCTCCAGACTTCTGCATTTCTTCTGTAGGCTACATGACTGCTGGAAGGTCGAGACCCGTTTTCTTGGCATTTCTGTAACTAATTCTGAGAAGATACGTTCTGTAGAAATTACTTTGTAGCTATTGCATTTCTACTGGTTAATCCTCCTATTCTTAATTTTGTACCCAAATGAACTCTTTTGGTTCTTGCTGCCATAGCGAATGACAGAACGTGCCCCTCTTTCAATCTGGCATCAGATAGATTTGCGCTCGACATTCCCCAAGAGCCCTCTTTGATCTCTTAATAAGTGTCCCTCAGAAGTTGGCGACTTCTTAGAGCCGCGCCGTAGAAACGCCGAGTATATCTTGTTGACAAGGAACATTTGACAGAGCGAGTGGGAGAAGGAGATGGAGAAGAGGGGCTCCGGCAGGTATTCAACAGAGCAATTAGAGCTGTCAAGACCTGATGCCGCTTGTCTTTGAGGAGGGGGAATAAATATAGACACTTAAATGCAATCAGCCTTCTTTTCATGTGGTATGTTAAGCAGATTTATTTACTGTACTTTACAACAGGGATTAGTGACAGCTGACAAGATGGATTTATTGCAGAATACTTGGAATTAAAAATTACGTTCTAAAATGCAATCTACTCTTTTTTTATAAGATGAGTCAAGGCAGGAAGAAAAAATGTAATCCTCTGACAAGTTCCATGATGTGGAAGATGATTTGTATTAGTATATTGGGGATTATGGGTTTTAGAAAGGGAAGAATGAAAACACCAATATTTCTTTCCCTCTTGAACTTCGACTACTCATTAGTCGCAGCCGTTCTGTTGGGTTCAGGGATACTTGATACTGCAGTTTATTTTTGTTATCGCGGCCGTGTTCGATCACTCATCCTGCGCAGAAGGCAGTTTTGCTTTGACGTCATCCGATAAAAATACAACTTTTCGTCGCCTCTTTGTTTTTCCAAATCAGAATTTGAATATTGTATCTTCCTGCCGCCACCAGAAGGTGCGAATTGTACGTTCTGCGTTAGAGATGAGCGAACATGCTCGTTTAGGACAATAACTTGATCGAGTACCTGCCTACTCGGGCGAAAAGATTTGGGGGGCGGTGGGGTGGAGTGGGGGGTAACGGGGGAGCTCCCCCCCCCCCCCCCCCCCACTCGCCCCCGCTCTCCCCCAGCGCCCCCCAAATCTTTTCGCCCGATCAGGCAGTTACTCGAAAAAAGCGATGGTCGATCGAGTAATTGCTCTAAACGAGCGCGTTCGCTCATCTCTACTGTGCATACATTACACTCAATAATAACAGTATGCAGGAAGCCCCCCTTAGTTGTCGCTGCAAACAGACAGTTTTTACATTTCTATAGAGTTACAGTAATCCCTTATTCTGATATTACAGGTTAGGGGATATGTAAACAAATGGAGCAGCGGTGTACATAAATAGGACCCCCATTTTCAAGGTTGGGGGGGGGGGGGGGTCTCAACAATCAGACCCCATTGATTGGATACTGTATTTCCCCTGAAAAGAAGGCCCTGTTTTATTTATTTTTTTGCCCCCCCAAAAAGTGTGCTAGGCCCTATTTTCAGGGGATGTCATATTATACTTGCCTAGCAGGCTGAGTCTGGGTCCTCCCGCTGTTTTTTGTGGAACCCTGCCATGCATTCTGCAGTTCTTGACTGCCCACAGAAGGTTGCTTCCTAGTTAGGAGATTTATAAATCCCACCTCCAGGATGCGAAGGCTTTGATAGGTACTCAAGCACTGCTCAGCCAATCAATGCAGCACTTGGTGAACCAATCATAGCCATCGCATTGGTGCATCGAACGCTCGAGAACCAATTACAGCCATCACTTCCTGGGGGCCGTATTTATGAATCCTGTAACCAGGAAGCGATCTTCTCTGGGTAGCAGAGGACTGCTGGAGATCCGGAGAGCTGCAAGAGGACGCAGACTGAGCCTGCTAGGTAATGTATTGCTTTTTTTCTCTCCCCTGTAATGAAGCCAAGGCTTATTTCAGGGGTAGGGCTTATTTTCGGAAAAACTAGGTAGTTATCCCTATCCTGTAGATAGGGGAGAAGTTCATATTTCTGGAATAGCCCTCTACTGCCCAATACTGTATATGTATGTTTTTGGCCACCAGGGGGTGTATGGTGCAGACTCAGTAGCCGTGGCCTGCTGCATACACAACTGGTGCTGGCTGTGGGAGCCCCCACTTTGCATCCTCATCCCAAGATCAGTACGTTTTAATGATTCATTATATGGGTGGTATAAAAAAGGCCTCATACAGCTACGTCAACGGGAATTGTAAGAACGTAAGGCCTTTGTAATACGGGAATCGAATGGGACGATGAAAAACCGAAAAATTACAGACTCATTTTTTCGATCCCTTGAAGACCAGCTAAGAATGTTGCACCCTGACAGGACCTGGGTTGGTCCACCAACCTTTCATTCTTGGTTGGACCGGCTGCGGCACTCACCTCCCAGTGTAAGCTTCCCAGGTTGTAATTCTCCAACTATGGCTTCCTAAGGAGATTGGGATGTCGGGAGCAGCGTTCTAGTAGGGGATATTCTTTACCATCTGGGATGTAGCAGCTTTCTGCCTCTGCCCTACTTTATTGAGTCATCCTTCCCATAAGCATTCTTGTGTCTTGTTATTCATGTATTTATGGCTTCCACAATATTTTAGACTTCTGTTTATGATTTCCTCAAAGAAAATAATCTGCTCTCTTGTGGAAGCCTCTGCAATGCCCTATATGTGTCAGCGCGAGATCAGATCCTCCGTGACATGCATCATGTTTGTGTCTGGAGCTGGTAATTAAATGTACATTTATTCTTAACAGGGCTGGAAATCTCCCGTCCCCTTACGTAATCTTCCTGATTTCCATGTTCTTGTCATTTCCAGTAGAGCAGTTTGCTTTAAAATAAATACATCTTAGTCAATGTAAATGGGTAGATAGCCTATAGCCTCTTGTCCCCGCGGAGGCTCCATAACTGGAAGGCATTCTTTGCATGGTGCGCTTCAATATTCTCGGCTGATTTGCGCAGTCATTCCTACTATCGGGGTTCTCGTCTAACATCTCACACTCTTCATCCTCGCCATATTAGACAGCAGACCGTGTCCTGGTCTTATAGTCGGCAGTAGAGGAAGATAAAGTGCGCAATGGATCATAAGCCCATGTCATAGCAGTTATAGTCGGTGACCAGCCCTGTCAGATTTGTAGTAGTCATATATAGATCTGGGCAACCTATTTTCATGAGTGCCATAAAGAGGAGTCTGGGGAGTTCATCAGGATATCGTCCCCCCCCCCCCTAATCCACGCTACATGTGACAATGAGTTTATAGCCGTGTGTCTGTATACTGATGGAATAACCCTTTAAGCCCAGCTTTGCATTTCTTTTTTTTTTTTTTTTTTTTACTTTTGCGCTTTAATTTGTAAGTCGCTGTCTTTGGGCACACATCACACCATTTCCGTTATTCAGGGCAGGTAGGATGTACATATTGCTGTTCGTGCCTCCACAACAAAACTGCATTTAACAAAAATCGAAAAAGAAGACTTCATCAAAATCTTTGGCACAGTTACCGTGCAGAGAGAGTATTCTTCGGAGTATTTGGTGGTTGTCTCATGAACGCAATCCCTTCCGCTGTGTGATCAGCTGATTGCTGCAAGGCTTCTTTAACAAAGGACTACTTACAAGGCCTGTTAGCGCTTTCAGGACCATCAGTGATTTCATTCGATTTTGAAACCGTTTAAAACTATGGGACAAGTATGTGCAGGACTGCTGCCTTCTAATAGGTGGCGCTGTAGAGGCATTGTTCCTTCTTTCTATTTGCATACATTTCCCAAGGAGCATGCATGGCCTTATAAGTCTCCTTATTCTTAGCTGCTCTTCGTAAGGAGAAACTTACCCCTTCCAGCCTCTGACTCTGGGTTATAGGCTCTTAGGCTGCCTGTCCACGGGCGAGGCAGATTATCACTAGGGAGAAATGACAGGTCTCCGCGGTGAGCCTATCTGATAGGCTAACCACGGAGAATCGCAGCATGCCGCAATTTGAATCCTGCAAGCAGACAATCGCTATGATTATCCGCTAGTGTATGTTGGGATGCGCTTTCCATACTTAAGTCTATGGAGAGCGCTCACTGCGTTACCTGCGGCCGGATTATCGCCGTGGACAGGAAGCCCTACCACTGAGGGAAGCTCTTTATCAAAAAACGAAACTCGAGCCTCTAGAAGAAGTTGTCCTTTTGATGCTAAACGCTGCATGCAGTTACATCTCAGGTATGCAGATATACAAATGATTAGCGTCGTGGCGTTATTAGATGAACGGTCTTGCCACCTGAAACCCTAAAAGTGGTTCCACCCTTGGCCTGGAAGTTTGTTCCAAGCATTTACTACTTTCAGTAAAAAAAATTACAAATTCCTGACATTGCTTCTGATTTTTCCCACTAACTATTCCTAGATTGTGCCCGCTGTTCTAGTGTTCAGCATCCAAGGTGCCATAATCCATTTCTGTGCCTGACCGAATTCTCTGAATCCCCAGAAGCGTATACCCATCAAACTCCTCAATACCCAATATGCAAAATTTGGAGTCAAAACCAATGTCATTAAGATATATTTTTTTCCATTCTGTGCAACACCCCATTCCAAAAATGTACGTGATTTTACACCGTTCCCCCAGATCTACACCATCCAAACTATACCGCGGTGAATCTGAGTTTACTACCCACACTACACAGGTTAAAGGTATATGATAATCTATGTATCAGATATAATTGAGATGCTCCAAACCTTCAGATAAGGAGAACATCGGAATTATACGCAAAACACCGCAGCCCATTCATCTTCACTGATTTGACCCTGATCCCTTTTATCTTTATTGGTAATTGCTGTAAGTAATGAGAAAGTATCTGTTTACATAAATAAGTATTACAACATGTTACACTTGTCAGATCAGCTCAGGACCGAACTGCGGCACCAAGGTGAGGTCAGGCAGTCGCAAGAAGCTTTGGCTATAGTGGCCACCACGCTTGTCTCTATCCCTGATGGTGAGGTATAGTATGGAGGAGGTTCCTGGTATTAGCTGCCATCCACATTGTGACTCTATCCTGATTAGTTCACAGCATTATTAACAACGGTAACATATCTAACGATGGCATATTCCACGTTGGCCCAGTTTCTTTGCATTAGGGAATTTGGAGCCTCCTTTGTAGACCAAAAGTATTACTGAAGTAGTTCAGTGTATTGTAGGCGATGCTCGGCGTTGGCGGGCTGTGTTCAGAGCAGCATTATTTATATAGGTTAAATATGCCCCATATAGTATGTGTGTATATACTTTGTATATAGTAGGGTTTCACAACTAAGGACGCCTGTCCACGGGCGTAGCCTTTTCCCGCAGATTGCCTCGGTGGGAGAACGCTAGAGTTACTGCGGTGAACCAATCAATAATGAAAGGTTCATTGCTGAAAATCACAGCATGCCGCAATTGTTATACGCGAGCGGAAAATCGCGGTGATTTTCCGCTCGTGTACATTGGGCCGCGCTTTCCATAGTTATCCTATGGAAAGTGGTCATTGCATTACCTGGATTATCGCCGCGGATAACGTAGTGATATATCACCCGTGGTGAGGAGGCCTAAGGGATTGCTATGTCAAGAGTGGTAGTACATTGAAGGGGTTATCTGTTTTAGGGCAGGCTCATACAACTGAAAATTAATAGCGCAAATCACAGGCGCATAATGCACGTTGAATGGGGTCAACGGAAGAACATTGGTTTTCATTGGCCCACACTTGCATATATACCTTGCGTAAAAAGAACCAGGTAAGCCATTTACCTGTCCTGCCTCAGCAATCCAGCACTGAAGCTCTGGTGGTCCTTCCAGTCCTTGTTACTAGCGGGGCAGCACGTGACAGCCGCTGTCAGTAAGTGGTCATATGATATACGACTGCCATAACTGCTCTGCCATCATGCCAAACGGACAGTGCTTGACTGCTGCAATAACTCCGTGGCACAAGGGGCGCCAAACCTCATGATTACCTGCTTGTAACCAGGGACTGGCGGGGGACTGCTGAAGCATCAGGGGAGAGAACAGGTGAGAAGAAGGCAGTAGGTTGTTTTTTGTTGGCTTGTTTTTATCACATTTGCAGCTGTATGTGTTTTTTATGTTGAATAACCCTTTTCATGTAATCTATTCATCGGTTTATTATGCCAACCCTGGCAATAAAGACATCGTCTTGACAGACTTCTCCTTAAGTGCTCTTGAGCTTGGAGGAGAGGAGTTGATCTCTCAGGCTATGAAGATGCCAATTCACACTGTTTGAAGCCCTTATTTGCGAACACCTACTCCATAGAGTTCATTCCTAAAACAGATGCCAAGAAATGGCCGGCGACGACTAAATCCAAGTCCATTCGAAAAACGTAAATGTCTCCGCTCTGTGAAGAGGTTCCTTGGAGTAATAACTAGTCTAGCCTGTATTACCCAGATTGTGTCCAAGCTTATGAGTTGTCTAATGAAGACGGGATATGGCAGAGGGTGCTCCCCCACTCAGGACCCTCTTGTATTAGCCATTGTGGCGGACTTTACCTCAGCCATGTATTACATGGGTATACATCCGTTTGAATGGGCGATGCGCAATACTACATTTCCCCTGCAGCAGCCTGGCCACCGCACCTTTCCAATTTCAGCTGCTGCCCTCAGGATTGCAGACGTCGTGCCCACTGGCTCATAGAAGATGGATTACATTAGGACACCTTTAGTCAAGCGCAATATTTCCACAAGATGCACCGAAATCCCGCACCACAATCTGCAGATCAAGTTGTGCCTTGCAGAAGCATTCTGCTCATCTGTAAGCACCTTTGGGATTTCGGAGGCCATCTTTATTGGCTATTGTCACCTATTGGCTCTTCTGAAAGAGGTATCATCCCATGATGGGCTGCAGTGAACCTGAATGAGTTAGACTGGCGGCTGCACACGGGCAGATTGGCATTGCGAAATCCGGAGCGGGCGTCTGCCTTTAGATTCCACAGCAAATACCTGCCATAGCATGCTATGGTAAAGCGTTTTTACCTGCCCACGTGCGGACGTCCAGTGCAACATTCTGCTTGCCGCGGAAAAATCGCAGCATGCTCTATTTCTAAGCGGATTCCATGCGGAGTGCTTCCAATGGAAGCCGTTCGTCCTGCGGCCATTCTGCAATCATCATTGCAGAAAGGCCGCGGGATCTGCGTCATTGCCTAGCGATAGCAGCATGATCTGCACTTCGTATCTACGCCGGCGTGATTTCCGACACATCCACAGTACAGAATAAAGAATAATCCAGACAGGTACTTGGGGGTCACCGGCTGGGCATAGGGTCGGACTCCGCTGTGGGGTCCGACCCGGTCGTGTGCAGGTGGCCTTACCCACCTGCTATAGACTTTTCCAGCTTCCCTAGGCATAAGAAGGCCTCTTACCCTCCATGTGATCGGAGGAGTATGTTTACACTGTAACCCAGGAGTGATATAGCTGGTGTAATAATGCTTACTCATCCACATCAAGTATAATATTCATGTCTGAACCTATTTAAATCAGATGACCCCTGATCCCTTGCACACTGGTGCGTATCCGTTAGCGGTGTGGCGGAGCAGGGTTATGTTGGCGCTTGGCAGATAGAAACCGACTCATGAAGGTTCTTTATGTGAGCTGTTATTGAAAGAGAAAATGAAGTGTTGGAGACCTTCGCGTTGGATTTACAGTCGGAGGCATATGCCAGATTTCCCCCATAAATCCTGTGTATTTGAAAAGCTGCTGCGACCTGATTGGTTAGAAATCATGTCTGCTAGACCCGTTCCAGGATGAAATGTTCAGCGCTGCCGTACCACTGCTTTATGGGGAGTCTAATGGGAAGCACTTGGCAGTAAAGCGTGGGGTTAATTTCGTTAGGAGGATTTGTCCTCATAGGAGCAGAACTTCCCTGACAACTTTGTACTGCAAGTGTCACAGCGGGCATTTGGAGAGGAAACTTGTATGAAAGCTCCCGATGCCCAAGGCTGCCGTCCTTGATATTTAGTGCAGAATTGTTTCATGTGGCTTAATGCAATGCACAAAACAGTCAGGTGCGGCATTCAGAGGAGGCGAATCTGGAAGAATGAACGTATATACATATTAAAAGCCATTTATGGAGGACTTTATTATTTTTTATGAATGCATTACTTCTTTTTCAGCCAGATCCTAATAGACTTTTGGTTTCTGCATACAAGAAATACAAATATACCGTAGAAAGAAATCTGATGGCCACCGCCAGCTCCCATTGCGCCTGTGTAGCGTTCCTACACCAACACTATACAGTTTTTCCTGGGCTACTCTTTGGTTATGAGTTTGCTATGCTTTGTAATATTGGCCACCTTGTATAATGGAAGATACATTGGGTTACATTTCTATAGATCTCGGCTTTGCAGAATTATCTGTCGGTTTTCCTGTTTTTGGAAGGATATCCAACTGTTCTCTGACAAGGAGCGATGAATTAATATCTGTTCTGTGCTGTAAGTGTGAGTCTCCCACGGTTATGTGATTGGCAAGGTCCTAAATGAGATCAGACGCACCATAAATATTAGGTTTTGCTGTATAACGGGTTACATCGGCATTCGTTTCTCAATGTCTTCGCAATGATAAGTAAATTAGGATTTCTTGTATTTACAAACTCGCTATACAGTGGGGGGAAAAAAAGTATTTAGTCAGATACCAATTGTACAAGTTCTCCCACTTAAAAAGAAGCGAGGCCTGTAATGGACATCATAGGTGGACCTCAACTATGACAGACAACATGAGAAAACGCATCCAGAAAATCACATTGTATGATTTGTAACAAATTTATTTGCAAATTATGGGGGAAAATAAGTATTTGGTCAATAACAAAAGTTCATCTCAATACTTTGTTATATATCCTTAAGGCCTCCTTCCCACGAACGGATTTCCGCCGCGTAATTCGCGGCGAAAATCCGCTGCGTTGCCCGCTGCTATTAGGTTCTATTGAACCTAATAGCTCAGGGCACACGGTGCGGAATTCCACCGCGTAATTCCGCACCGTGAAATCTCCCGTCCTCACCCGCGGCATGCTCTATTTGCCGCGGGTGTACGTGCTGACGGCTTCCATTGCAGTCAATGGAAGCCGTCTGTTCACGCTATCTCCCGCTGTAACACAGTGGAAGATAGCGTGAAAACGCTTTCCC
Organism: Eleutherodactylus coqui; assembly: GCF_035609145.1. Taxonomy (NCBI): domain Eukaryota; kingdom Metazoa; phylum Chordata; class Amphibia; order Anura; family Eleutherodactylidae; genus Eleutherodactylus; species Eleutherodactylus coqui. The sequence continues at coordinate 37,013,150 of NC_089838.1, read as the reverse complement.
GCCGACCGCCGCCGCGTCATATGACGCGGCCGGCCGCGTGATGTGACGCAGCGCGGTGGGCGGGGAAACGTCATATGGGACCCAGAACGGCGGATCCGCTGGTAAGTATGGGGTCTCTGGGGGGGGGCCATGACGGGCTGCGCCGCGGAATATTCCGCGGCGGAGCCCGTCACACTCGTGTGCAACCGGCCTTAGGCTGGGTTCACACGGGGCGGATTTGCCGCGGAAATTCCGTGCGGAATTTCGCCGTGGCAAATCTGCATGCGGCCGCTAATCCCGGGATTAGCCAGCCACGTGGACGAGATTTCTCAGAAATCTCGTCCACCTGGGACGGCAAATCCGCTGCAGCTAAGCCGTCAGAAGCCGCCACTGTGGCGCGGATTTGCCGACTGCAGCATGTTCATTTTTTTTTCTCCTCTGCGGCAGCGCTCTCCTCTTTGGGAGCGCCGGCCGCAGCGGAAGAGCGAGTGGCTGGGTCGCTTCAAAGCAGTCGCTTTTGAAGCAGCGGTTCTCCCGGCGGAAATCTTGCGGTTTTTCGCTGCTGTCAAACCGCAGGATTTCCGTCGGGAATCTGCTCCGTGTGAACCAAGCCTTATTGGCAATGACAGAGGTTAAACGTTTTCTGTAAGTCCTCACAAGGTTGCTGGTATGTTGGACCATTCCTCCATGCAGATCTCCTCAAGAGCAGTGATGTTTTGGGGCTGTCGCTGGTCAACACAGACTTTCAACTCCATCCAAAGGTTTTCTATAGGGTTGAGATCTGGAGACTGGCTAGGCCACTCCAGGACCTTGAAATGCTTCTTACGAAGCCGGTCCTTCGTTGCCCTGGCAGTGTGCTTGGGATCATTGTCATGGTGAAAGACCCAGCCACGTTTCATCTTCAGTGCCCTTGCTGATGGAAGGAGGTTTGCACTCAAAATCTCACGATACATGGCCCCATTCCTTCTTTCATGTATACGGATCAGTCGTCCTGGTCCCTTTGCAGAGAAACAGCCCCAAAGCATGATGTTGCCACCCCCATGCTTCGCAGTAGGTATGGTGCTCTTTGAATGCAACTCGGCATTCTTTCTCCTCCAAGCACGACCGAGTTGTGTTTCTGCCAAACAGTTCTACTTTGATTTCATCTGACCATATGACATTCTCCCAATACTCTTCTGGATCATCCAAATGCTCTCTAGCAAACTTCAGTCGGCCCTGGACATGTACTGGCTTAAGCAGGGGGACACGTCTGGGACTGCAGGATCTAAGTCGCTGGCGGCGTAGTGTTACTGATGGTAGCCTTTGTTACATTGGTCCCAGCTCTCTGCAGGTCATTCTCTAGGTTTCCCCGTGTGGTTCTAGGATTTTTGCTCACCGTTCTTGTGATCATTTTGACCCCACAGGATGGGATCTTGCGTGGAGCCCCAGATCAAGGGAGATTATCAGTGGTCTTGTATCTCTTCCCTTTTCTAATTATTGCTCCCGCAGTTGATTTCTTCACACCAAGCTGCTTGCCTATTGCAGATTCAGTCTTCCCAGTCTGGTGCAGGGCTACAATCTGGTGTCCATCGACAGCTCTTTGGTCTTCACCATAGTGGAGTTTGGAGTGTGACTGCGTGAGGTTGTGGACAGGTGTCTTTTATACTGATAACAGGTTCAAACAGGTGCCATTACTACAGGTAATGAGTGGAGGACAGAGGAGCCTCTTAAAGAAGTTGTTACAGGTCTGTGAGACCCAGAAATCTTGCTTGTTTGGAGGTGACCAAATACTTATTTTCCACCATAATTTGCAAATAAATTTGATAAAAATCAGACAATGTGATTTTCTGGATGTGTTTTCTCATCTTGTCTCTCATAGTTGAGGTCTACCTATGATGTCAATGACAGGCCTCTCATCTTTTTAAATGGGAGAACTTGTACAATTGGTATCTGACTAAATACTCTTTTCCCCACTGTACATAGCCTTTCATCTCCCAATTTATAGAGGAATTCCTCCAGTCCGGCTCCTTATGGTTCACCACCGTGAAGAATAGTTTTTTTAATGTCCATGTTTGGCTATAGTCCTACCCTCTTACATGTCTAGATGTTTCTGTACGGTCTCATTATATTATACAGTTGCAGATGCATGGGAAATCTGGTTTGTTCATGTGTGGCTGTAGTGGTGCATTAGAAAAAAATGCATCCTGCATGCTTGATACTCTTCCTACTCCCCAAAGGTGTTGTTTTTAGGAAATATTCCTGAGCTGCTGCTGTTGAGAACCATGTAAAAGCAACAATCACAGTTTGTGTCATAAGTTTTTACATGGAAAACTGCTGAGGCAAACTTTAGTAACTCTGCAAAAAGGAGGCCTGTCCTTGTAGGAATCTCATTCACTGCTGTGGCATGTCTGCCAGCTGTGGAAAATGTGCACACAATGCCAAGTATGCTGAGGGTATCCTATAATATGCTGCCCTGTACCACTCAGTGAAGTTTGCTGACTTGGAGTGCGGCACAGTTGTGGGGTGTTGAGAGAGTTTTTCCTAAAACTACTTGGTAAAATGTATGTACCTGTAGCTAAGACAAGTGGAGAGTGGCACTATACCTATTATCGAGCCAACCAAGTAGTGCCCTGACCCGCTCAGCTAGTTGGCTATCAGGGCCCCTCAAATGTGTCTCTTTCTAAGGATGAACTAATTCCTACAGTTTTTGGACACCGGTAGGGGTGTGCTGTAGTTTCCGCATCCTCCAAATCTAGCGCACACGGGAAAGAACACCCGGGTTCCTAGAATTGTAAGTCTCCTGACGGGTTGGTCGGGTGACATGCAGTTGGTGATGCAGATTATGATTCCACTACTTAGATTTTTTTGCCCTTCATGCGAGCAGCTGCATCATGTAAACTTCCAGAAAGACAAACAGGCGGATTGCTTCATTCGTTGTTTGTTATCGAAACAGTTGTTCTCCATGGGCGTCCTCCTCTAATCCCTCTCCTGGCAGGCAAGTCTGCAGCAGATTGGACAGACGGGGTAACCTCAGCGGCTTTAAAGGTAACATTGTCATCACAGGAAGGACGTTTGTTTTATCTGGAAATTAACACTGTTCCTACCGAAATAACAGGAAGCCGCAGCCGATCTCATACCGTAATACAGCCAGGTCTCTGCTTGTAACTGCAATCATCAAGATACAATTATGTCAACCACCACGCTTCATGTGAAAACGGTTTTTACACCCAGAAGATATTAAATTGAGCCTACTGGCTGTTAGTACAGAAATTAGAGTGACAGAAGGCTTGGTAATTGCATCTGATTCACTTTAAAGAGATATTGGCATCTTCCTGCTCATTTGTGGAGACCAAAACCCACAATTTTAGGCAAAAGTGCAGCTGTAATGATTCGTCTTTTTTTTTATTTTTTTTTTTTACTGCTACTTTTTTTTTAAATTTATTTATTTTTTTTATAGATTTGGCTTGTCATTTGTAGAAAATGCCCTGCCAGAACAAGATTTCAGAAGGAGCGGGTATCCATGGGTGGTAGTTCTCATCTTTATGTAATATGAGAAAATGCAAATACAAGGAGTTCAATATTTATTAAAGTCCAGACTGAAAGAGGCGGAGGAGGTACAATTGCATGACCTTGGGCCCTGGTCACATCCGGTTGGGGGTTCTGGCAGAAGAAAAAGCCCAGCATGCATGCTGAACCAAGACCAAATGGACACCATTAAAGTCAATAGGGTCTGTTTGGCACCGTTGGGCTCCATCATAAGATGGAGCCGTTTGGCTAGGGGATTCCCCTTTCCTTCTCCCAAAACGGAGGGAAAGTGTGAATATAGCAGTATGTGGAAAAAATTTAAATACTAAAACGTAACCAGTACAACAGTATAGCTCATGTATGAGACAAACATAAAATAAAATGTATTATATGAAATAGTAGGTCAGACAAGCAGCACAAATCTTAAACTACCAGTAAAAGGCTGGCGACTGGAGTCTATATGATGTAGAGGATGTGAGGCATGAAGTTTATTGTACGGGTTGGGTCACGGAAAATTGGGCCGGCACCAGACTCTTATGAAAGTTGTCTAAAAGAAAATCTTTGTTGTCCATAGCAGCCAATCACAGCACAGCTTTCAGTTTACCTCAGCAGTATGTGAAATGAAAGCTGCGCTGTGATTGGTTGCTATAGGCAACAAAGGTTTTCTTTTAGACAGCTCTCACAAGACAGTGGTACCGGACTAATTTTCCATGGGCCACCCTGTAGATGCTATGGTGATGATGAGGGAGTGTGAGACATAGCGTGTAGTGGTGCGTAATGTATACACATGAGGGCACAGTTGTTTTTATAAGAAACCGCACCACTTCACGCTAAGACAACCCCGATGCAGGGACTTAAAAAAAAAACCGCACAGCGCTTACCTGAATCCCCGCGCTCCGGTGACTTCTTACTTACCGGTTGAAGATGGCCGCCGGTATCTTCTCCCTCGGTGGACCGCAGGGCTTCTGTGCGGTCCATTGCCGATTCCAGCCTCCTGATTGGCTGGAATTGGCACGTGACGGGGCGGAGCTACACGGAGCCCCATTGAGAAAAGAAGAAGACCCGGACTGCGCAAGCGCGGCTAATTTGGCCATTAGACGCCGAAAATTAGTCGGCTCCATGGAAACGAGGACGCTAGCAACGGAGCAGGTAAGTGAAAAACTTCTTATAACTTCTGTATGGCTCATAATTAATGCACAATGTACATTACAAAGTGCATTAATATGGCCATACAGAAGTGTATAGACCCACTTGCTGCCGCGGGACAACCCCTTTAAGTCAAAATGAAGGACTGCCAACCAACTGTGACATGTCTGGTACCGGGGAGTTCAGATCTTGTGGAGAACATTATCCTCCCACTATATAAGGCACTTGTCAGGCCTCACATGGAATACTGCACACAGTTCTGGACACCGGTGCTCAGGAAAGATGTTGAAGTGTTTGAGGGGGTTCAAAGAAGGGCAACTAAACTAATACATGGAATGAAGGGACTGGAATACCCAGAGAGGCATCAAAATTGGGATTATTTACTCTAGAAAAAAGACGGCAAAGGGGTGACCAAATAACCATGTATAAATACATGAGGGGACAATACAAGGATCTCTCCCATGATCTGTTTACACCCAGGACCGCGACGGTAACAAGAGTGCTTCTAGGTCTAAAAGAAAGCAGGTTTTATCACCAACACAGAAAAGAGTTCTTTACTGTAAGAGCAGTGAGACTGTGGAACTCTCTGCCTTAGGAAGTGGTGATGGCAAAATCCATAGAGACGTTTAAGAGGGTACTAGATGTCTTTCTAGAGTGCTATGATATTACAGGATATACACATTAGGTGACCAGTAGGGTTGATGATCTCTAATGTTGACTCCGAAGGGGGTAGGGGGGTGGAATTGAACTAGATGGACATTAGTCTTCATTCAGCCTAACATGCTATATTGTAAAAGTTATCAGGAGCACCTCGGTGCATGTAACTCATTTTATTTTTATTCTGTAGGAGAGATGAACTACCTCCTTTAATCCATTGGGCTAGAGTAGGAATTCGCTTGTTCGTCCCATCTCTAGCGATTAGAGATGAGCGAGCATACTCGCTAAGGCAAACTACTCGAGCGAGTAGTGCCTTATGCGAGTACCTGCCCGCTCGTCTCTAAAGATTCGGGGAGCGGCGACGGAGAGCAGGGAGGAATGGGGGGTGATCTCTCTCTTTCCCGCTCACTCCCGCAACTCCCCGCCGGCACCCGAATCTTTAGAGACGAGCGGGCAGGTACTCGCATAAGGCACTACTCGCTCGAGTAGTTTGCCTTAGCGAGTATGCTCGCTCATCTCTACTAGCGATTAGCTCCCTCGTCTGAAAAAGTTTTTTGTGCAGAAGTATGTGCTGGACCCTAGACAGTCGAGGAAGATCAATTAGGCTGAGTAAATAGCACCTGATGTGTCACCAGTAATTAGCATCTCGGAGACTGAGTACACCATCACTTTTCTGTATATATTAAAGGGGATTTCCAGGACAATATTATTAATGATGCATCAGCAGGATAGGTCATCAATAGTTCATTGGCAGGAATCCCTGCAGATCAGCTGATTGAAGTGACAGCGGCTCCTTCAGTCCATACTAGGCACAGTGCCATGCATTGTATAGTGACTATACCTGGTATAGCAAAGCATTCACATGAATGGGACTGAGCTGTTCTTAAGCCGTATGATCGATAAATGGGACATCACATGACTAAGAGGCTGTGGCGCTCACCCAAACACCGTGGCCTCTTCTGCTGCTGATTGGCAAGGATGCCAAGCTGTAGACCCCCACCAATCAACTATGGTTAAGTTCAGCTTTAAGGGGCACCTTCCTTGGGTGGCTGTTCAGGTTTGCTGTAACTCATTGGATATTTCTTGTTTGTGACTTCTGCTGTGAATGTCATTTATCAGCCTCGTTATCTATAGGAACAGCCGCAGAGCGGAAAAAACGATATTTATATTCCTTTTTAAATCCTAAAACCAACCCTTGATTGCATCCGATTAATGACCTCCGCTGGTTGTCGGGAAGAGTCTTCCCCCGTGGAGAGGCGCACTGGCTTTATTTGTGATGTGCCTGGAGCGCGGACCACACAGACCTGGCTTCCACTTCTGTATGCCGCCATTAAGCCGGTAACTTTATTTCCGTGCAGGTCAGCTCTGCGGAGGTTAACCGTCCTGGACTGCTCATTGCATTTCAAAGCTGTTTTATTCTTCAAGAAATCTGGAATTGCTTCCTTAGCTTGAAGTGAATGCATATATCCTTGGTTACTTGGAAGAGGATACGTAGGCTTACTATATCCGGAATATCCGGGGTTACCGCATAATAACATGTAACACTTGAATTTCCGATTATGGATTTATTTAACACCCGGATGGCCCTCTAACTGGTGGCCAACTCCACCTCAATGCAATTCAGCAACTGCGGTTTGAATGGAGTCTCCAACGCTGATGTGAATGAGCCTTAACTTGCATCCCAATAAATGGCGCACAGAGCGTATCCGTTCCCTCTAAAGGTTAATTTTCTATATGGATCCCAGACCTACTGCCATTTTTACTGCTCGTTTCCCGGTGAAGTAATTTATGCTGCTGAAGCAATTATTTGATACCATCCAGGTTCATTCATTTAGGAAATTAGTGACACAAACCGGAGCAGGACAACATGTGCCAAGTGGGATGAGTCATGTCGGCCGGTGCGTGTGCAGTCCTATTTACTATTGATTAACTGGAGTACAGCTGACAATACTGTCAGACTGCTTAATTTAAACTTTATTGGCTACAAAGTCAAGGGAGAGCCAAAATGTTAACGGTATGTAATCAGCGTTTATTCAGGATCCATCATCTTCTCTAATCCTAGCATTTCAGAAAATGTAGTTGTATAGTACTGGGTCTAAGGCCTCTTTCACACGGGCCACAGTGATATCACCGTGAGAAAATCGCAGCATTATCACTGCGTTTTCTCGCGGCGATATCGCGATTTTTGTCTCGCTACAAAGTCATATAACTTTGTAGCACTCTTTTGCTAGAAAATAAGCCCTAGGTTCAATGAATGGCTGTGATTGGTTCATCGAGCACTGGCTCTGATTGGCTGAGCCAGGGTGCTCGAGAACCAATCACAGGCAGCGCTTCCTGTAGGCGGGGTTTTTGAACCTCCAATCCAGAAAGCACTGACAGAAGACTTCAAACAAGTGCTGGGGACCTGCGAGGAGAAGTGCGGCGAACCTGACAGAGGCTGTTAGGTGATGTATTTTTTATTTGTATTGTTTAATGCAGATAGGGCTTATTTTAGGGCTTTTACAATAGGACTTCCCGCAATAGAAAGGAAGGCTCCATAGGGAAGCATGGGCTACAGAACCTCGCAAATCGCAGCAATATTTAGCAACCCGCAATTTTTTTTCTCACAATGTAGCAGCCAACAAAACATGGCTAATGTGAAGGAACCCATAGGGAAGCATGGGCTTCACATACATGCGATTTGTAGCGCTGTCCCATTGTGAGAAAATCGTGCAATTTTGTCGCCCGAGCGAAACAGGCCTAATTTTTGCTACATCTGACTTCATCTACACCTTGAAAGGGTTAACCCATTAACAATGACCGCTGGGATCCACGCAATGACAAGAACGGGAGTCCAAGGGGAACACGGCAGGGGGGGGGGGGGTTACCATTGGAGTGGATGGAGCTGCATGCTCACAGAAAGTTTTCACAAAGTTCTCTCTGTCAAGCAAGTCTCCAGGTCACATAGCGCCTCCTCTCTGTAGGGGGACGCGCATCCTGTAATAGTTGCATACTATTTTGATAAAATAATTTGTCCTCCAAGCGTCTTTATTGTGTATTTCTCATTATCTTCCGCTCCATATCTGTTGGGTACAGGTGTATTTGTACAAAATTCGGCTTTCCAGACCTCAATCAGCTGTTCTTCCACAACTAATTGCTACTTTAATCGCCTTTCGTCTCCTCCTGCGTTGTAATCATGAAATCTAATTTGTTCGTTTTCACACTCTTATTTAGCTTACCTGCTGTTTGTTGAAATAGAAAAAGTGGGGGGAGGGGGAGCAAAACTACCTCCCAACGCCAACCGATGCCAATGCCCCAGGTATACTTCGCTACATTTTTGCTTCCTTTTCCATTTTTTATGGCACAATATGCCGTCGCAAACAAGTGATAATTTTTTATTACTTTGCAAGTGTTTGCTGTTGCATTAAGACTATATTTTTTCTGACAAACCTCGTGGTAGCGGTAATGGAGGCCATGTTGGTTGTCTAGACAGCTTTTTCTAAACTGCTGTATATAGTATTTTAGCGTCTGTTCATGCACAGCAGATTTCTTGCAGACATTTTTGTGAGCATCCCATTCAGTTGAATGGGGTTTGCAGAATCTATGCGTTTTACATGGTAACAACCTTATGGATTGTATTAGTAGTTAGCCTTAGGGTGGATTCAGACGACCGTATATCGGCTCGGTTTTCACGCCGAGCCGATATACGGTGTCCTCATCTGCAGGGGGGGGGGGGGGGGAGGATGGAAGAGCCAGGAGCAGGAACTGAGCTCGCGCCCCCTCTGCCTCCTCTCCACCCCCTTTCCGCCCCTCTGCACTATTTGCAATGAAAGGAGGTGGGACGGGGGCAGGGCTAAGTTCCGAGAATTAGCCCCACCCCTTTCCCGCCTCTCCCTATTGCAAATAGTGCAGAGGGGCGGAGAGGAGGCAGAGAGGGGGCGGGAGCTCAGAGCACTGCTCCTGGCTCTTCCAGGCTTCCCCCTGCAGAGAGAGATGGCGTATATCGGCTGACGTGAAAACCCAGCTGATATACGTTCGCCTGAATCCAGCCTTAGCGAGTATGCTCGCTCATCTCTAGTAACAACCTTATGGATTGTATAGTTGTGCATTCACCCACAGTGTAGTTTGATGTAAAATCCGCACCGTTTCTGCTACATCAGATTCAGAGCTTCTCCACATTTTTAGTATAGCGTTCATTAGAATGTTGTTTTTTTTATGTGGGGAAAAGTTGACATGTAATTTTTTCATGTGGAATCCCAATGGGAAAACTGAATTAGCCCCTGAAAAAGTGTCAACTATGTTTAGATCTAGCATCTGCATGTGAAAATCGCAGCTCAACCACTGTCTTCTGCTGTGGATCTGCATTTAATTCCACAGCTTAATGAGGTTAATGGAACACTCCAGGAAAAACTGCCAAGTGCATTACCTGAGTGCAGCATGACAGACATAGAAAGACAGAAGTCCTCTAGACCGGTGCTTCTCAACCTTTTTCAGTCCAGCACCCGCTTTAGGTATTGGAATGGTGGTCAGCGCCTCCCAAGCCTTATTAGTTTAAACGGTGTCATTACTCAAAGGAATCGATTTCACCATGGCACACGCATCAGGCCCCAGCATAGTACTGACTGTCTCTTTATGTGCGGGTAACACAAGTGTTTCCCCAATAGTATGTGATTTGCCACATTGCACTATTAATAAAGAGTCTTTATAGGAAGCAAGGAGGCCTTTGTGAGCATTGAGAGCAGATTTTCCAAACAGCTTGCCTACAGTGCTGCAGCTCTCAAACTTTGACTTTAAACCTTGGAAAAATGAAATGGGCTTACCCACTTTGTCTGAATGCATTTTTGCAAGGTGATCACTCAGTCTCAAAGGCTTCATGGCTTCACTCAAAAATGCCATCTCACAAACGAGGCACAAGGGAAGCTGTCCATTTGTAGGAGAAGGGATAAATCCATATTTCCACTATTCATTTGAATATTGATGGCATTTCTTCTTCTCGGCCATTTTTTTAAAATAAAGTATGCTTCAAGAATGCACTGCTTATGTCGCTATATCATATAATGATGTATGACTCCGCTACAGATGAATCGCACTGAATAATCGAAGAACAACCTAACCCACTGTATTCCATAATGTCTATGATTGGCTGGAACTTTCAATTGTGTGGGTCTATGGGAGTTGTAGTTTATATCGGTGTTCTGAACAGACACTTGGCGTCCACAAGACAACAATTCCCTGAGACCCACACAAGTGAAAGTTTAAAGCAGTTCCAGCCAATCAGCGGCATTACGGAATACAGAGGGTTAGGTTGTGGTGTAGGTTATCCAGTATTATGAAGTGTGATTGACCTGTAGCAGAGTTCTTAAAGTCATACATTATATGATAGAGGCGCGCAGGCTGCACACAATTCCCATTAAATGTAAGTGATTCATATAGAAATAATTGCCTCGGTTTTCGTCGGTTTCAGATTTCACCGATTGTTTTCGGATGGATTAGTAACTAAAACCGAGGTATCACACTAATTTTTAGAAAAATGTAGTTACTAGACAAAAAAAAAAATCAACAAAGCAAACACAGAACGCCCCCCCTACCACTCCTTTTATGTTCCAATGGCCCCTGCCCCCCATTTTCGTTCCATCGCCCCCTTGAGAAGTAAAAACGCCCCCAGGGGGTAAATAGCATCCACGTTGAGAACCACTGCTCTAGACCTACAATAGGTGTACCATAATGTGTCATTTTCTTTTGGACTGTTCCTTTAAATAAGCCGCTTCTGAGGAACATAATACCCAAAATACATTTTAAAATTAAATTGCATATGTATAATTTTACGTATTAATGTCCCTCTGGTTGAAAACAGCTGATATCATCTTATGGTGATTTTTTACTTACACTGCACTTCTGCCCGCTGTGCATGAATAAACTAACCAAAAAATCTTGTATTCCGGATGTCTGATTAGAAAATTAAAGGGCCACTGCAGTGATTTATTTTTTAAATTCATTCATTATGTAGTTATCCCCCCAGTATATATAAAGGAGCTAGTGTTACATTGGTTAGTTTCTCTTTGTCTCTTTCCTCAGATGGTCATGTGATCTCGGTGCTGACCAGCCCCGATCTGCTTGAAGTTATACGTTCCTTTTCTAGTCAATTGCTTAGTCTCACACAGAACCTGCCTGTAAGGAGGAGGGCACACTCATTCCTGTCACAGTTACTGATGATGATCACACAGCTATGATAGAGGAGATCACAGCTCATCCTCCTAAATGTATACTTACCATCTGTAGTTTATTTGGAAGCCTATAGAAGCTAATGACGATTTAAGCCCCCCCCCCCCCTCCCCGCAGAAAGAAATGGTTTAGTTGTGCTGATGCATCATGGGATAGATGTGAAAGTGAAACTAAAATCTTTCAGCCTCAAGATGGTGACAGGTAGGGGGGCTTCACTGCAGGGAGGTGGATGAAATACATCGATGAGACCTCCAGAGTGTGACAGTCAATCAGGTGAGGGGGCAGAGATGAAAAGATGTGTTTTTGCCAGAGTGGGCCTTTAAAACCATTTAAAACACCATTGGCTTCATAGGTTTGTTGCTCTGCTTTTTACGAAAACCTACTGAATGTCGAAGTCTGAGTCTTACGCAAAATAATATTAAATGGTCACTGCACTTTGAGACAAATTGTGCTAATATCATGCCAATATAAGTAGCTAAAGTGCTAATTGCTTTGTTTACCTAAAATAACTCTTTGTGCCGCAAAATCCCTCTAAATTGATGGCCTCAAGGAGTCTCCCTACTTTTTATTTTACTGTCCACTGCCTGTTGTCAAGTGAATTCTGTATCTAATAACAGACATCAAACTGGATAACGAGAAGTGGGGGTAGTGGTGTCTCACACTGCTCACAGACTCCTATAGAGAGGAGAGGGGGGAGGAAGAAGCTACTGCAGAAGGAGAGTGTCTAAGGGCTCCTGTCCACGGGCGATAGTTCATTGTGTTACCCACGGCGATAATCCGGCCGTGGGCAATACAGTGAACACTTTCCATAGCGTTACTATGAAAAGCGCAGCCCCGCAGTCCACGAGCGGAGAATCATAGCGTTTCTCCACTCGCAGGATTCAAATCGCGGCATGTTGCTATTTGCCGCGATTCTCCGCTGTGAGCCTGACAGCTCTTCCCCCTGCTCTCCCGCAGCGGAATGTCACTAGCAATATTCCGTCACGGCCGTGGACAGGAGGCCTAACACAGAAATGCTGCTGGAGTGAATAGTGATTTATAACTACTGGAGATGCATCTACACTGCTCAGTACTGCTGTATAAAGTCCTCGATGGTGCCGTTATTTGTGCGTGCTACAGAAAGGGAATAAAATATCCCGTTTTCTCAATATGCAGTATAGAGAAGACATTATAGTAGCTAGTCTCCTTGCACCAGCCAGAGAGAAATGAAAAATACGGACTGCAGAGGTGAAAAATGGTGAAAGAATGCTATATACAAAGCATATAATGGCCAAATATAGTGGCATTCCTTGTGTACACACAGAAGCTTATTCTGAAGTTTAAAAGTGCTGGTATGTTTTAAAGGTTAGTTTAGATGTGGTGCACAAAAAAAAAATTCTGAAATCTTAGGGCTCCTGTCCACAGGCGTGATTCCACTGGCGGCGTTGCTATAGAAAGCGCCAGCCCCTGTCGACGAGCCGAGAATCATTGCGATTCTCCGCTCGCGGCCCGCAATTCGCAGCATGCTGCGAGTTGCCGCGATTCTCCGCGGTCAGCCTATCTGTCAGCTGACAGCGGAGATCCACTGCAGGCTCCTACTGCCAGGCAGCGGCTCCCAGGCAGAGATCCGTGGACAGGCAGCCTTAGAGCGGTTTTACGATCATCTCGTCAATGATGTAAAGCTCCAGTTTGTATTTTGAAGAGCAATCCCCCTCCACCTCCCCCCCACACACACAAAAAAGGCATTATTACCTAGCGTAACCTATGATTGGGCAGTGATCTGATGGTCCTGGCAATCCTGGCTGAGGTTTGTATGGTAATGTAATGGTATAGTATGTATACCATTTCATAAGGCTGTCCGTTAAGATAGGTAAACGTCAAGTCCCCTGGTGCAAGCACCAAGTCATGACCGACTCCTAGGGGGATGTCACATCACGTGATGTTTTCTTGGCAGACTGTTTTGCGGGGTGGTTTGCCATTGGCTTTCCCAGTCATCTTTACCCCCCAGGAACCTCAGAAGGATGGAAGGCTGCCTTAACACTCTGCTCCACACGAGGCTCCGTGTTAGTAAAGCTACTCGCCCAATTTGTACCCAGAGCAAGCCGTGAAGCTTCGCATTTTTTAGAGATCCCAGCTTACTCATATTTTTTCAGCTACAAATATTGTAGATGAAAGAAAATGACAGCCGAAACACAAGTAATTATACCCGGTCCGTCTTCATTGCCTTTTTAAATGAGACTCTGAAGGACAGTAAATCTCTGGCAGTGTTCCCATTCCATGCTTTATTACACCTACTCTTATTGAAATGCCGTAGAGGTCTTGCCAATATTGGTGGGGAAAGCAAAAAAAAAAAAAGTGGGGTGATCGATCCTTTTAACTTAAGCAACGCACCAGTGGCAACGATTTAGAAAATAACTAATGAATAACGATCCTTCCGGTGTTCCACTGCCTAACAACAAAGGACATCGTCACAATAGACTAAAGAAAAGTTTTACTTTGCTCCATGCCAACTCGCCACTTCAGAAGGAGGAGCATTGTAAGGTTGGCCGGCTCGCTGGGGGCATGTGCCTCAGGCCCCTCTCGTGTGGCAACAACAAAAAATGCACCAAAAGTGGGGCAGACCGAGACCACGCAGCTTCTAAACCGTCTCTTCTTTATTAAACCCAATTAAAAACATTCAAGCTGCATTTCAATAGCAAGACAGTCGTGCGGCTGACCTGCGTGATCCTTACTCGTAGGGCAGCAATGCGTCAGGCACCCATTGTGTCTTGCTGTTCGAATGCTGTTTGGATGCTTTTAATTGGATTTAACAAAGAAGAAGAAATGTTTACAGGATACAATGTGCTGGTTTGCCCCTTTCTTTTTAGATTTTGGAATGAGGGGTGCCTTTCTAAACTTAATCAGATGTGTCAACAACATATGCACTGGCCACTTTATTAGAGATACCTGTCCTTTTACGATTTGAGTTTGTATGTACAGAAACTAGACACATGACACCGCGAAGCAGCATAAAATCAAATGAATACGTTTTTCCGTAGATCAGTTTGTGTGAATCCAGATTAGAATAGGCATATCGAGCAATGAGACATCGTTAGCTGGACAAGCTGGGACCAGTAGTTCAAGAACTGCCAACCTTGTGGTGGTTTCTCATGCAGCGGTGTCGAGTATGCGGAAAATCGGGTGAAAATATCCTATAAAAGTAAACAGATTGTTGACAATAGGGGTCAGTGGAGGATGTCAGAAATCGCTGTGCACTGCCAAGCAAATACATGTGGGTGCACCAATTATCATGTCCGAACACAACAGAACCCGTGGTTCCTGAGCATGACCAGTTTTACTGCCACTGCTGTCTAAAATACACGGGCAGGACTCCAGCGGACACAAGTGCAAAAATTGTATCACTGAGTAGTGGAAGAACATTTCCTGATCAGATGAATCCAGATGTCTGTTGCACCGAGTTGATGAAGGGTCAGACGTTGGTGCAAGCAGCATGAATCGATCAACCCTATCTGTCAGGCGTCAACTGTTCAGGGTGGTAGAGTAATGGTGTGGGGGATGTTTTCTTGGCACACTCTGGCTCCTCTGATGCCAATGGATTGGCACCATGACAAATTGCTGCGTTTCTGAGGCCAATGGAGGCCCAACGTTCTACTAAATGGGTGTCTAATATAGTAGCCATTTCGTGTATGATCCTAAGACCCTACATCACCACTGCAGAAACAGGACGCATTGTTAATGTGTAGCTTTAGTGCATAGAGGAAATGTTGCAATATGTTTAATCACAGCAACAGAACATTTTCTTCTTGTAGCCTCATCCAGTTCACGTGGGGGAATACTAATTGGGTAAAAGAGGGATGAGGCCAGAGTCTTTTTTTTTTTTTTTTTTCTTGAGTTTTGGTTAGGGTCCTTTTAGACGAGCTGCTTATCGTCATTTGCTCTTGTTTAGCCTGCTTAGACAGGTAGATACATCATTTGCTCTTTCAAACGCGAATCGTTCAGAATCATTCAGCCTGTCACCTTTGCTGTGTAAGAGTGCTGTTTAATCCGAACGATTAGTGAACGAGCCAACAGTGATTTTTTTTTTTTTTGTGTGCCTGCATAACATGAGTGACAAACGAAAAGTGGAAGCTAGTCGTCGGTTCGCGGTTTGACCAAATGATTATCATTCACTTTTGCTCATTGGACTGATTATTTTTTTTTAACGATTATCATTCCATCTAAAAGCACCTCGGCTGCATTGTGTTTTTGAACTGCAGCAAAAAAAAAAAAACCATGCTTTTAGAAACCATACTAACCCTAGAAACCATGGGCATGTTTTTTTCCACAAAATGCAATTAGAAAGAATGCCTCTATTGTCTGCACATGGTTATCTTTTATTTTTGGCTTTGTCTCAAATTCCCCATCATTCTTACAAGGCTTGTTAAAAGGTTTGGCATTTGCTCACAGGAATGCTGCGTTCCAATAGGTGGCACTGTAGAGGCATAGTTCCCTCTTCCCATTTGCATATGTCCCAGAGGAGCATGCATGGCCTTATACGTATCCTCACACCTCGGTGCTTTACCTAAAGAGAAAGGATACCCTTCCTGGCCTTCTTAAAAAGAATGCATGCAGTTTTTGAAAGCCGCATGTGGAGTTTTGCTGAGGTTCAGAAATGCAGAATGTGAAGTGTGAACACAGCCTAAGACTCCATGCTGTTAGAGGGGAGGGGGGAGCCGCTGTGAGAGAGGGGAGGGGAGCCGCTGTGAGAGAGGGGAGGGGAGCCGCTGTGAGAGGGGGAGGGGAGCCGCTGTGAGAGGGGGAGGGGAGCCGCTGTGAGAGGGGGGAGGGGAGCCGCTGTGAGAGGGGGGAGGGGAGCCGCTGTGAGAGGGGGGAGGGGAGCCGCTGTGAGAGGGGGGAGGGGAGCCGCTGTGAGAGGGGGGAGGGGAGCCGCTGTGAGAGGGGGGGGTGCCGCTGTGCGCACACAACTAAATGCAGAATGGGCCACTGATTGCATATCGAACCCTCCTGGCTGTAGGTCTAACTTCCCAGGATCTGCAATGTAATATTTAGAGTAGTGACTGTTCTCCTTTAGATGAGATTCAGCATTAAAGATTCAGACGATTCTCCTCCCGTGACATCCTTGTCTTCATGGGTTTCTTGCCGGATCCATCAATTCACCACCAAAAATGTTGCTTTAAAGGCAATCGTGCAAAGTGTCAAGAACAGTTTGTTGTTCTCCGCTTTACGGCTGTTAATGGAGTTTAACAGCAGCAAGGCTGCACAACAGTTAAGCTCTTATTCCCCATGGTACGGTATGTGGTATCAACATTACCACAGATTAGTCATAGAACAGACTGTCATCTGGGAACATTCTCTCCGGCTGGATGTCTGCTGTCTCCTCCTCCCGGGATATGTCCGATACATTAACCACTGTTGTAACGAGGACTTCAATCTCCAATTCCAGGCTACGCCGTATGGCTCATGTTCTGCATGTTGTCAACTCATACAGTATAGATGGGAATATCAGGGGTTGACAGGAACCACATTGTGCTTACGCAATGTGAATGTGCAAAATTAATTAAAGGAACACTCCGAGCCAAGCTGGTGCAGGGCCCAAGGGGGTGTTGCAGGACTCGACGATTCTCTCTTTGGTGTGCCTTGCCCTGCCACCCCTCAGGCCTGCAGTAGACATAACACAGTATGGCTGTTATGTTCCCAAGTCGTAAAATTATGCAAATGTTTGAATACTGAAGAGGCCTACTGAGCAATCAACTGCCTACTGAACTCCAATGCACAATCACTTGTTCACTTAGAGGAACGGTCTGAGATTTTTCAAAATTTTTTAAATGTCTCATGGCGCTTTTATATCCGTGTCGGAATATCAGGCCGAAGGTACCGTTGTAGATCCGGCTGAAAATAGCGGAAGGAAAAGCGCTTTTTCTTCCGTCCAAAAGCTGGGTGGAAAGTAGGCGGACCCCATTATAGTCAATGGGGTCCACACGGCGCTATTCGGTTCTGTTCAGAGTCTGAATCGGTCGGCCACTGGGATTCCCCAAATGGAGCAGGAAAGTGGAATCCCCAGAGCAGACGTGAAGCTCCTGCAGTAGTCATGTGGTGGTTATCATTCACGTGACCCTCAGTCAATCACGGACGACATGAAAGGCATGTGACCGCTGAAGTCAGTGATTGGCTGCAGTGGTCACTTGATCAATAAATGTGACGTCCTTAATGCAGAAGCTTCTGGGACATCTAAATGGGGAGTAATGTCTTTTTTTTCTCTCATTCTTTTTATACAATTATCTGCTCTCTGCTGAATTTTGAGAAATGTCGGACAACCCTTAAAGGAGTATTCTAGGATGAGCTCCTCGCTGGTCAGCTGTTTGCCAGGCTGCTGTCAGTGGGGACAGAGCTGACAGCTGTGCCCATATTGCAGCCGGCTGGGTTGGCATTACAGGCACCGCTCCCATTGAGTTCCATTCCGAAAACAAAAAAAATCTCTAAAGAATATAATAACGCTAAGGCGACAGCGCTACAAGGCGCATGTATGTGAAGCCCGTGCTTTCCTATGGATTCCTTCAGATTTGCGATGTTTTGTAGCCTGCGAGATTGCGAGTCAAAAACCTCGCGAGTTTCACGATATGTCTGCTATGTTAGAGGTCTTGTAGCCCACGTTTCCCTATGGAGCCTTCATCTCTGTTGCATCACATCGCATGAAAATAATAAAAATCTTCATTTGTATAGCACCAACATATTCCGCAGCGCTTACATAGACAGGGGGGATACAGAAAGACAAAAGTACAAACATTACAGAAACACGGTTACATAGTAATCAGTTGATGGAAACAATAGGGGTGGGGGTCCTGCTCCAACGCGCTTACATACTACAGGTAATGGGGGGAACAGAAGGTAAAGGGGCTGGAGATGTGCACGGTATGGCAAGGCAGTTTTCATGCCGTGCGATGCAACTCTTCTGGCCGGGCTTGGAAAATCCCTACCTTCCGGAAGCGCTGCCTCTGATTGGCCGAGCGCCGTTGCGCCTAGCCAATCAGAGCCAGCGCTGGATGAACCAATTGCTGTGATTGCAGCTAGGGCTTATTTTTGGCATAGGGCTTTAATTTCAAGGTCTCCCCCGAAAATCCTTGCACATGACGTTACAAAGTCACGCGACTTTGCAGCGCCACAAAGTCGTGGTATTGTTGCGACAAAATGCAGCAGTATTGCAGGGACCACTAATGTGATATCGCTGCGATTTTCTCGCGGCGATATCATTTTTCCTGTGTGACACAGGTCTAAAGGAATTACCCCTATTAAAGTGTGCTTCCTGTGCAGGGAGGGGGACCTTTTGGGTTGGGTTCTAGGAGCCTATGGATGTGGCTCGCGTATATATAACTGTTGCCAGAATATTAACCCTTTCTAATCCAATTTGTGGCCTGGTTTTCCTAGGGGGGCTTACTCTTTTTCTGCTGTTATACAGCAGCACTATATGCTGGCTAAAGCCAGTACTGCATGAGGTGACACGTTTGATAGGCTCAGACAGCAGAGAGGCTGGCAATATACAGTAAGAGAACCCCGACGGACGTCCTCCAGCATCGGAGGTGTAAAGCCTTAAATCATAATGTCTTCAGAAGTCAGACAGTGGATTGGAAAGGGTTAAACACAACACCAAAGAAATTTTTATTGATGGAGAAAAAGAGCCGTAAGATTGAAGCTATATGAATTGTGACTCTATATAATGTATTTATGGCGTGCCCAAGTAAAACCCAATGTATGGGTAGAACAGTAAATCCATTGGGAGTAAATAATAGCATCGGTACCTCTTCCCCTTCCGCAGTGTTTCACGGCATTTTTCTTTATTCCATAATAAAGCCCTTAAAGGCATGAGCATGATCCCGGTGGGAAAAAACAAAAAACCCCGGCTTTATTTCAAATATTAAAACCTAATCAGGGGATTATATCAAATATCCATCGGTTTTAATATTTTACAATTAGTCTATTTTGAAATTGATTTTTTATTATTTTTTTTTTTAATCAATTTGTTTTTATTCCTCTTTACTAGGTTAATTTTATATCAAACGGATCTAGAAATAATAATTTTATTTTAAATCAATTAGTAGTTTAATTCATATGATAGAGACTCTGTCACTATACTTTTGTAGCCTTGCTGAGAGCACCATAAGGTAGTGCCTGTCACACGGATTACAGTGATATGTATGTGTCTGTGCAGTAGTTTTGGGGAAACTTGCGTCTAATTAGTAGCAGCCAGATACAGAAGTAGTCCTGCATATTTATGAGCTAGCCACGCTCAGCCCGCTTTCTAGCCAATGATTGGCTGCTCTCTAGTGCACAGTAATAGGCAGACAGCTCTCAACCAGTGGCTGGAGGTCAGGGTGTCTGCAACTCATGAATATCCAGGACTACTTTTAACTAGTCCTCTCTGTATTTACTGCTTCTAATAAAAATGTAGGTTTCTCCAAAACTACTGCATAGTTCCACACAGCAGACATATCACTGTAACCAGTGTGACGGGCACTACATTGTGCTGCCCTTAGAGAGCGGTGCATAAGATGGTGACTATCTCTTTCACTACCTGTGCAACCTGCTTGTAAGAGGATGTGCTCACTGCTGTGTAAGATAACCTCGCCTTGTAATTATGATATTAGTGAGGTCTCCCCAGAGCTCCAGTGGGCAGGGACTAGGGACCACGGAGCATCTTGTTGTTGTGATTACCTGATCATGATTGGGGGAGAACCATCATGTGATCATAAACATCATCACATCCTTTCTAAACCTTCCTGTTGGCCGGAGTTACCCGGCCACATGGCCAGGGTTGGCTGGTCACGTGACACTTTACATCATCGTCCATCTGGGGTCGGGCACCAAGCATGTATCCAGCATTTGAAATGCACACCCACTCCATGGCACGCTTGTAACCCTGAAGTTGGGTAATTTGTGGACCTTACCTATTAACACTTATTGGACTACTGTTTCCCCAAAATAAGACCCTGTCTTCTATAAATGTTTGCCCCAAAAGACCAACAGGGTCTTAATTTTGGGGGAAATCTTGTCATACTTGCCTAGCAGGTGCCATCCGGGTCCCTCCCGCTGGTCTCGTGCCAACAGAAGATCGCTTGCTGGTAACTGGATTTGTAAACCCCGCCTCCAACAAACGATTGGTCTGATTGCTTCTCGTGCACTGTAGCATAGCCAGTCACTGCGGTGCTCTATGAACCAATCGCGGTCTTTCAATGCGATGGCTGTGATTGGTTCATCGTGCACTGCAGTGATTGGCTGAGCTGCGGCGCTCGAGAACCAATTAGATTGGGTGCGCTGTGACGTGTTCGAAAACGCAGTGGTTTGGGACGTGGCGTTATCTGGACGCACATGTGAGAGCAACCTAAGGGGTTAATACTGTATATCTACTGGCCACGCAATTTGCGTTAGCAATGCAATTATGGATTTAACAATGTTACAGTTCATATAAGGACATAAAAATATAATATATAAAAAATCTGCTGTGTTAAGGGGCCCCTGCTACTGTAAGAGCCAGCGCAGGCATTGGCGCACTGAATAGCTGATTCACATAGGGCAGAGACACGGATGTGACAAGCACACGATTGATTGCCTTCTCAGTGTTTGACCTGCATTAGATTCCTCTTCTACCTGCTGTAAATATGTCGCCGGGGTTCTGACTGCCTGAAGTGGAGCCAGGAGGTAATACTTTCCATTTTAATAGAGCTGCAGTGCAAGCAGGCGAACTCCAAATAATGGATCTTATCTGAAAAATTCCATTTAGAGTTCAGTTCGCATTTAAAGAAGAAGAGGTGAACATAATTATATAGAGCAGAGCCATGCCAGGAGCCACACAGAGCTAAATCATTGCCGGTGGGCGGCCACAGTAGGCAAGGCTGACATGGAGCGCCCAAGGGAAATATGTTTTCCAAGCATCTTAAGATGTCACATTCAGTAAATTTAAGAGAAAAAAAAGTAAAGTCCGGAGATACTGATCTGCCGGAATAGTGGTTTGTACATTGTGACTTTGCCCCTGTTGTGAGCCTGTAGGAGTTCTAGTTTTGCAGCTGCTAGAAAGCCTCGGATCGCAGACCACTCTGCTAGAGAGAACAAACTGCCGCCCGCTAAGGAAATTCTGCAAATTCAAGAATTACTAACAATTAATTTGACAGTTAATAATTAAGCAAGCTTGTCTTTCAATCACTTTTATTGCTTCATACGTCAGAAAGGGGTTGAACCAGTATTCCAAGGAGAAGCATTTATCACCTATCCACTGAACCAGCTGACAGACTGAGTTTAGTGGCCGGGTGCCTGCTAGACGGCAGCTCCATTCAGTTTTCTCCAAGCTGCGTTCACCTGACGGGGACAAAGAGAGGTCAGATCCCCAGTTCAGGAGTGGATCCAAGAGTTTAGGCCCTCCCTGCTCCAGTGGTTCGAACATCCCTTTACATTTTGGCCAGAGTCTCTTGTATTCTTTTCGGTGACTATAGCCCCCCACCAGAGATTCATGCAGCTCCTAACCTCTGTTGGTTTTCCCTCAGACAAGGTTCCTTTCCCATTTACTCCACTCTTGCAACCCCCCCAAAATTGTCCCATTTTTCGCCTAATTCTTTGTACCCTAAGACGATGCGGTATGAAAAAAACAATCCCAGCGAGACTTGCTCCTGAAAATTGCAAACATGGCTTGCTATCACTAATGCAAAAACCTGTTTTAAACTAAGGATACTCTCGCAGCTCCCGAGACTGAAGACCGGTTTGTGTAGATGGCGACGTTCTTGTAATTCACTAGTTCTGTGCCTCATCGGTCCGCAAACAGCCAACTATTATTCAGCAGAACTGGGAATGGGACGACCCACCGAGACAAAAGCTCCTGAGACGCCGGTGACAGGTACGACAAGTAGCACAATACTTATCTCAAGAAGCTTTTATGCAAGTCTACACCTTCCAGAAGATGCACAATAAACCTTTACACATTCTAATAAGATTGTGTCTCGAAGACTAACTGGAATTTAAACCTGAGTGTTTTTTATTAAAACTACTGAGCCTCAACGGCGGGAAGCCGAGTCTACAGAAGGAGCATCAGACAACCATAGACATTCACCTCTTCCCTTGAGTAACGAGGATGACGGCAAGAGGAAGGGCATAGAAATACCTCCATACAGACAAAGCCGCCAGGGAGAAAGCAAGCAGGAAGGAGGCACGAGAAGCGGCACGATGGAACATTGTGCCCTATTTATATAGACGAGCTCGTAATTTATTGTATACAAATAAGACAAGAATGATACCCAATTCCTTACTTTATTTACACAGCCGGGTTCCTCCAGCAACTTCAGAGAAGTTACCTAGACCACGTACACCTAGTGGGGTCAGTTTACAGAACATTCAAAAAACTGCATACAGTACATGCTTTTGTCCAGGGTGTACTTCCTAATAAAGCTAAGGGTGCATATATACCCTCAAACTGAATAAAGAGATCTAGCTACAAGATGAGGAGTCTCTCGGGTCCTGGTATCTCAGGGGGCTCCTCTGCCACATAAATGACAACCGTATTAATTGTACAGATGTGCCCACCCTTTACTTTGAATTTCATTAAGGACTCCAAATTCGCATTGAAAATATACACGGTCACACCAGGCAGTGAAAAATTAAACATTTAATCCTTTTTCTCTTTATAAATGGAAACCAATGAATGACGAATGGCATCTAGTGATTGGCTGCAGCAGTCACATGTTGTCAATATGATATCACAGCTGCAGCTGAACAAACAGCACCCGAGGGGGAGAACTGGAGTCACCGATTTAATAAGCGAGGCTTCTTTTACTGTTTCATCATATCGGGATAGGAGAGCTCAAGGCTAGTTTCCTCCCCACCGCTTTCCATTCCACATACAGTAGAAGGGGAGCACAGCATGCTTATGCTGGTTTCCCCTTGTTTGCTGCTTCCATGGACGTGGTTATGGCAAATTCAAGAAGAGTTCAAGATTAGAGGTGAGCGAGCATACTCGCTAAGGACAATCGCTCGATCGAGCATTGTCCTTATTGAGTATCTCCCCGCTCAGAAGAAAAGGTTCGGCTGCCAGCGTGGGTGACAGGTGAGTTGTGGCCATGAGCAGGGTGGAGCGGGGGGGGGGGGGGAGAGGGAGAGGGAGATCTCCCCTCCGTTCCTCCCCACTCTCTCCCGCCGCTTCCCACCGGCAGCCGAATCTTTGCTCCCGAGCGGGCAGGTACTCGCTAAGGGCAATGCTCGGTCATCTCTATTCAAGATGGATCTGGATGTCTATCTTGGGCGATACAATATTATAAATTATAATTATTGATAACTTCAGAAGGTCCGGGGATTATTCAGATTGCCAGATTGGAGTCGGAAAGGAATTTTTTTTCCCACTTGAATGGGGAAAATTGGCTTCTATCTCATTGGGTTGTTTTTGCCTTCCTCTGGATCAACATTAGTAAGTGCATGTAAAAATAAAATGAACATAATAAAATAGTCACTAAAACCAAAAGGCAAACCACGTCTACTGCGTGCAATGTAGAGCGTCTCTGTGCCCAGACAGCTATAAATGAACACCACACACCTCGACGTTCAAACCCTATATGAATATCGGTAAATATACAAAATAAGCAGGTCTGATTCCCCTCCTATAATAAGGAATAATCCACATGTGACAGTCCGTATGGGGAATAAATACGAGCAGGGGTTAGGTCAAGCATGTGGGCACACAAGCAAGGTTTTGGAATAGCACTGCCCCCTTCCTCAAGCATGAGATAGGGAGCAGAGCTCCCGTTAAACGTCGCTCGGCGTGTTCCCACTCTTGACTCACTTCCTGAATATTTTTTGCAGGGCACATTGTTCTGCCACTAGAGAACATTATTGCCACGAAGTGCATGGTCTATAATGAAGTTTTATGTACAGATCAAAGCGACATCCACATGAATGCCAGGATCAGTTTGCATCCTTCTTTTAGTGCATCCTGGTGCCATCTCTTGCCCGGATAAGTAACACCTAGCTGTCCACATGATGCCAAGAAAAAGTGATTCATTAGACCAGACCACCACTTTCCTTTTTACCATGATCCAGAACTAAATATACTCAATGGTCAGGAGTCTCTCTCCTCTCTGGTACAGCGCATCGAGCCCCAATCCCCAATGCTCTGGTCCCAGAAGAAGCTGCAGTGGTCGCATGTTGTCCTTTGTACACATGACAGCAACTGACACTGAGCAGTCATCAAAATACTAACTACTACCTGTCTGTCTGTGAGTGAGTTACATGCTCTGCCCCATATCACATGACCGTGATGCCATCACAGGTCCTATTCCATAGCAACTAAGGCAGCGGGGGTTTGTAAGGGATGCATAACTGGCGATGAAAGACCTTTGATGACGTCGTCATGTGATCAGAGGCGGAGCATGTAACTCACACCGGATGAGGGACCTGTGGTGATGTTGCAGTCATGCTCTGCCCCAGTCGCATGACAGTGATGCTCATCCCAAGTGAGTGAGTTACATGATGATGTCATCACAGGACCTGTAAGCACACGGCTGCTGTAGGTGTCCATTAATATTCCATAGCAACTGCGGCCGTCGGGGTTGGTAGGGGATTGAATACTAACGAACATCTGCAGCCGTGTGCTTACAGGACCTGTGGTGATGCCACCATCATGTGATCAGTCACCTGTGTGGGAGGAGTGCGGGGTCACATTGCCAGGAGGTGATCAGTGTGTGCAGGACTCTGCTGTGCTGCTTTTGATCCCTATAAAGAATGTATGTAGCAGAGCTGTATGTGATGTACATGTAGCAGAGCTGTGTTGCCACCAGAAACACTGGTACTATATAATTTCCTAATAATTACTAGTATGTACAATAAAAGGCACGTGACCGCTGCAGCTTCTTGTGGTGGGGTGTGGGGGACATCTGACCAGTGAGTATGGCTTCTTTTTTCTTTAAGCCATTTCCAGCATATATAATCCCTTTTTAATTTTCAGCCATTTGTGCTATAGTGGCTCTTTTGTGGAATCCGACTATACAGGCTGCAAATTATCTTTGGGCACCCATAACCCTGTTGTTTCACCTGTTGACCTTCCTGGGATCACTTTGGATAGATACTAACCACTGCATGCTGGGAGCACCCCACAGGACTATGAAGATGCCCTGACCCTGACCTATAATTCTCACAATTTGGCCGTTGTCAAAGTTGCTCGGATCCTTACACTTGTCCATTTTTCCTGCTTCTAACACATCAACTTCAAAAATTCTATAACTGATCGTTTACTTCATGCCTAATATATCCCGCTTCTCAACGAGTACTCTTGTCATGATCTAATCACTGTAACTCGCTTCCTCCATCAGTGGCTTTAATACTATCTTATGTATATGGGTGGTGGGCTGTACCACTATGAACCAGGCTTTCTGTACTTGCTTTTCAAAACTTTTTGAAGTTGCAATTTAGCAGAAATTTTTTTCTGTTCTTAGGCTGCCTGTCCACGGGCGTAGCGGTATCCTGCGGCGGAGAGCCGCCGCCCGGGAGCAGGAACCGGCAGACAGGCTGACTGGCAGCAGAGATCCATCTGACAGATAGGCTGACCGCGGAGAATCGTTGCAAATCGCAGCATGCTCCGATTTGCCGGCCGCAAGCAGAGAATCGCACTGGTTCTCTACTCGTGGACAGGGGGAAGCGTTCTCCATAGCAACACTATGGAGAGCTTTCCCTGCATTCCCTGAGGGGAACGCAATGAAAACCCGCCCGTGGACAGGCAGCCTTACTCTGTAAACCTACGGTCACCATATGAAGTTCCCTCCTTTTTTGATCATGTGATGTAATCCGGTGACTACACTGTTAATGAGTTTTTCGGGTGGTTCTTCATCGCAGTAGCGGTTACTACTTCTTGCTGTTTCCAAATCTCATCAGAACTCTCAATATCGTGCTGGAGTGTCAATCTCTAAAGCAAGACTTGTGAAATGTACCTTTCGCTCCTCGGCGGCTCGTGTCTGGTGAGAGGGACAGGGATTATCTTGCCAGTTGCGATCTGTAGATTTCCAGTAAGATGTTTGAGCAAACCTCTCTGTATTTTGAACATGTGTGAATTGAATGTGAGAAGTTTATGCACTGACCCCCCCGAGGAGTTCAGCGATTCCGATGCAGTACTATTCTGTCACTTCCAGTTGTCTTACAGGAAATGTTTAGTTCTAGGTCTGCTACTACTTTGGGATTTACACATTATTATCAAACCAGATTTACAGGCTGAACTAAAATGATGCTAAATAAACTACAGTAAGGCCGGCCGCACACAAACCACCCGGATTCCACATGCGGAATCCAGCTGTCACCCCAGCCAGCGACCCCGCATGATCTGTAATACGGATGACCGCGGACGCTCATGTCGCTCATTCGCAGTATAGATTAAAACATATATATTTGTATTCCCTGCGCTGTCACTAGGCGATGGTTCGCCAGGTACCCACGTCATTCTCAATGTCAATTGTGGATGAGCTGCCGGTCAAACGGCCTCCATTGACTTTCGTAGCAAAGTAGAGCATTCTGTGATTTTTTTTTCCTCCGCTCACGGAATACATAATTTGTTTCTGCAAGTGTGAAGGAAAAAGCAAAATTACATGCCTTTCAATGTGTGCGATTTTGCTGCGGATCCTCTGTGCGGACGCCAGCCGCGAATTCCGCAATAGGAATCAAATTGTGTTAAACCGGCCTAACATAGTATGTACGGATGTAAAAAGACATGTACTTTCAGTTTTCTTCATTTTAGGGGGGGGGGGGGGGGGGATTCCTTTATGATTCCAAATCAGGTTTGTCAGAATAATCCTTGGATCGTCGATCCTTCTGAACTAATCCAGTGACTACAACATGTAATATTGTTACACTCAAGGTGTCCAGGCCCCTCTTGAATTCTTTTAGTAAGTTCGCCATCATTACATCGTCAGGCAGACAGTTCTATAGCCTCACTGCTCTTACAATAAAGAACCCCCTTCTATGTCGGTGTAGAAACCTTCTTTCCTCCAGGCATAGATGATGCCTCCTTGTTACAGTCACAGTCCTGGTATAAATAGATGATGGGAGAGATCGCTGTATTGTCCCCTGATATACTTATACATAGTTATTAGGTCGCCCCTCAGTCATCTTTTTTTCTAAACGAAATAAACCCAATTTTGAAAACCTCTCTGGGTATTGTAGTCCGCCCTTACTTTAGTTGACCACGTTTGAATCTGCTCAAGCTTCAATATGTCTGTCTTGCCATTCCCTACGGGGTCTCGCTAGTGAGTTGTAAAGAGGAAGAACAATGTTCTCGTCCTCTGCCCCTAGACCTCTTTTGATGCACCCTATGATCCTATTTGCCTTGGCAGCAGCTACCTGACACTGGTTGCTCCAGATTAGTTAAAGGGGTTGTCAGAGTTGTACCATCGATCACTGAGCTCCGTTATTGGCTGCAGCCCCTGTGTCGTTCCATCAACCAGGCGGGACTTCAGATATTAACAAAGACCAGTGTAGGGAATCGAACACTATCGTGGGACGTAGCAAGAGTGAGGAGGAGTGTGTATGTGACAGTTGGTGCACAGGTAAGAGGTCGCCTAGACATGGTACAACTCGGACAACCCCTTTTACTAAAATACCCAAGAACTTTCCTAGTGGTTTCCCATATAGTCTGTAATGGTGACCTGTATTTTGCCCCTCCCATATGTATGACCTTACATGTTAACCTTATTTGCCACTTTTCTGACCAAGCCGCCAGCCTATCCATTTGCAACCATATTGTCCTCTTGTGTTTATTACTTACTTTTGTATCATCTGCAAATACTGATATTTTACTGTACCGTCCCTCTACGAGGCTATTTTAAAAAATCAGGCCCACATGGTAAACCCATTTAGTAAGTGTTACCCAATCGGAATATGTTCCATATATCTGGTTTCCATCTTCTGTATGCTTCAATGCCAGCTACTGTTTTGTTCGATCTGCTATGTCAGACTAGCGAAAGGCTACTTTTTGTGTTCTTTTATATGGCTACTGCCAGGAGGTCCAGTATAATGGCTGCCTCCATTATTACCACTTTTATCTCAAGTATCTTCACATTTGATAACCTCGATATACTAGCTATGTATAAGCTTTTCATTTATACATCAGTTTAAATGGCGCTTTCAGGATTTAAGTGGTCCAGTCAAGACGGAGATAATTGAAGTATACTTCAATATCAGACCTTTACCTACAAGGTTAGGACCTCCTATTTCTTTTGCATAGGCTCATTCTTTAGCCATGGAGGAACTGGAAATGAAGTACTGTAGATTTAATTCATCAGATTTCAGACTTTATAGACTGAACCCAGAGGAGGGCAGGAACACTACACCATTATATCCTAAAAATGTGAGGGTTTGA
Source organism: Eleutherodactylus coqui (assembly GCF_035609145.1). Taxonomy (NCBI): domain Eukaryota; kingdom Metazoa; phylum Chordata; class Amphibia; order Anura; family Eleutherodactylidae; genus Eleutherodactylus; species Eleutherodactylus coqui. The sequence goes on along the minus strand of NC_089838.1, from coordinate 36,984,319 downwards.
TAGGTTACGGCTCCAAAATGTGTTTAGATATTTTCATTAAATTTATGAAAAGCTATAGAGCCCCTTTTTAAAGAGTTTTCTGATAGCTTTTTTTCCTTAAATTTGGCCTATAGGAGCTTTTTTTTTACTTTGCTCACCAGTCAGATGTTTGCCCCTGACCCCTCTCTAGTGCAGGACCCTGGGACCCCAGAAGCTGTAGCAGTCATATTCCGTTTATAGTAAATGTGACCACTCCCTACCATGAATGGCACGTGGCCATTGTAGCCTGTGATTGGCTGTACAGTCATGTGTGCAGTGAATGGCATGTGACCACTGTGGTCCTTTCCAGGACCAGAGCAGCAGGGACTCGGCCTACAGTACTGGACTTGGGAGTACATCTGACTGCACTACCCTAGACAATCAGGTTAATCAACATTTAGCATTTTAACCCTTTTTCTATTGGTAAACAAATTTTAAATTGAGGGAAAAATGCATTGAAGGCAGCATGCCAGCTTTGTTGGAGTTGTATTTGACCATGATCTTCTTTTTTTTACTCCTTATAGTCAATCAGTTTTATGCTCCTGCGACCTGCACCTCAAAAACCTTGCAGGAATCCACCCTTTTTAATTTTTTTTTACTGTGGAAACCGCAAAACTGCTGCCCTGAACCATTCTCGTCTTGACTACTGTAATTTATTACTAATTGGTCTTTTTCACAGTAACCTCTCCCTTCTCCAGTCCATCCTGAATGCAGCAGCGAGGCTCATCTTTTTCTTCAATTGCTTCACTGATGCCTTCACCCTGTACCAGTCACTACACTGGTTGCTTCCACCCTGTGCCAGTCACTGCACTGGTTGCTTCCACCCTGTGCCAGTCACTGCACTGGTTGCTTCCACCCTGTGCCAGTCACTGCACTGGTTGCTTCCGCCCTGTGCCAGTCACTGCACTGGTTGCCTCCGCCCTGTGCCAGTCACTGCACTGGTTGCCTCCGCCCTGTGCCAGTCACTGCACTGGTTGCCTCCGCCCTGTGCCAGTCACTGCACTGGTTGCCTCCGCCCTGTGCCAGTCACTGCACTGGTTGCCTCCGCCCTGTGCCAGTCACGGCACTGGTTGCCTCCGCCCTGTGCCAGTCACGGCACTGGTTGCCTCCGCCCTGTGCCAGTCACGGCACTGGTTGCCTCCGCCCTGTGCCAGTCACGGCACTGGTTGCCTCCGCCCTGTGCCAGTCACGGCACTGTACATTTTTTTCCTCATATTTGTTTTTTCTGTGTCGTCGCTAGGCAATGATGCGGATACCCGTGGCCCATACGCAATGTTAATTGTGTATGGGCCACGGGTTTTCACTCAATTTGTGAAATTTGCAACTCATATCTGTGAGTTTGAGCAAAAAAAACGAAAGTACATGGCTTTTCAATGCGTGTGATCCACTGATCCACTTCGCAGACGCCGATCACGGATTCCCCAATAGGAATCCATTCGCATGAAGCTGGCCGTACTCAGATTGTAAGCTACTGTGAGCGCGGCGCTCACCTCTGTTGTCCAATTCTTTGAGTTCAGTTTACTGCTCTATGTAACGCCTGATTTTGTGTCCGCTTATATAAAGGTGGTTTTTGGTGACAATACCTCTCGGTGTAACATATCTGTGCGCTGTGTTAAGTAGTGAACTATTTACCGGTCTGTGCGTTCATCTTTTATTCAGAGGTCTCTTACCAATATGGAAGAGTTGTGGCATCACTCCAGCATCTTCCAACCCATCCATAGCTCCACTGCTCTAGATACATATTTTAAAAGCGTTGATGCAGTGATGGTGGACAGTAAGGATTTAGAAACGAGTAAAGACAGATTTAATTAGATTCCCCTGATTTTGCATTTTACAAATCTGTGTAGCACACTGCAACACTAGCATCACGGGCAGTTTTATAGGGGCGGCAAACTTGGCAGTTTCCCAAGGACCCTGTTTCTTAGAGGACTCTAAAGATAGAACTGCACAAAGCAATCTTGTGTGCGTTCGAATGATGGTCATGAGAACTATATGTGATTATTGGGCTTTGTGTAGCTCTATTTTAATATAAAATTTAGGAAATAGAGTGCGAGACACGTAACTGGGACCTGTCGCCACTGTTGATCACACAATCTCACCAGGCCAGATAAACAAAGTTTAATTTTAAAATATATAAAATATGAATTTCTAAAGTATCTTTCTTGTCCCCCTTGTGCCATGCATTTCTTCAAAATGAACGCTATCTCTAACCATTGTATGACTGGTATCCTGTATTTTCCCCCAGTGTTCTCCTCTGCAGGCTGCATGTCTAATGCTCAGTTGTCCCACCATCATGATGGGTGTAGACTAGCTGTGAAATCTCTTCCATTCACTGCACACATAGAGAAGAAGATATCCTGCTCTCCTATCTCTCTTTAATAAGTTACAGCATCAGGGAGGAGTTTATACAGTAGTGCTGAGCAGTGTATGTGTTATTTCTTTAGCTATGAGACAGTAAACACTTATTAGAAGCAATGGCTCTGCAGTTTTGCTAGTTATCCCATTGAAGCAACATAGTTATATGATAACCAAAGTTTAAGGACCTTTTAAGTGTCAATTAAAAATTTGCTGAAACTGTATATTTATCGTACTAAATGTCAGCTTAACGGTTGCTACATCTTTTAAATTAATTGACTTTACCAAAGCTAGGAGAGAACTGCAGACCGCTATCTGCTCTTGCTCCAGAGTAGGGAACCTCCTCACTGACATTCCTGTACCCTAATTGGACGCAGAGGTTGTCCTACTAGGATCATTCCTTTAATTAAACACTCGGGCATAACACAGATTTGCCCAGAGTCTATACATTTTGCTCTGAGTAATATATTCAGCCACTGTAGGACTGTCATGATTAGCAAATGAATCTTGGAGAGAAAGGAAAAATCAGCAGTGCTCGGTATAGAAGGGCCTCTTGACAAAGCATAACGTATGATTGCTCTTTGGGTGTCGGCATACGTAGGTGAGCGGTAACATTTAAAAAGCATGACCTTCTTATCTACTACAATATGTCCTCTTTCCAGAGAACGGAACCCCATTCATGTAGTGTAACTGAAGAGCACATAAAGCGACTGGTCCAAGGCATGATTCTCACTTAGTCGTTATACCCTCATTTGTATAATTGATGCAAACTACACAAAATGTTTAGTATCGGGGACGTAATCGCCACGGCTAAATTGGAAATGCCACCGACTTTTCTTTTTCATGGAGATGGAACGTATGAAAAGGTAATTTTCAGTTTTCTAAAAAAGTTGCAGCTGCATAAAATATCAGCTGTGAGCCATCCCGATCTCCCAGCAGAGCTAATTAAAATGTTAGCAAGACACCTTTTTATGCTATAATCCATCACCTTGCCGGGAAGGTGCTCGCGCTGTAATGTCTGGCTCCCTAAAACTTAATCTTCAGGGATGCTGTAAAAGTTAAGGCACCGGGGACTAGAAAATGGATCATGGATTTGTAATTCTACTGAGAAAAGAAAAGACCATAAACAAATCATTAGAGAAAGAGGTTGAGGCTGGAATATATTTTACTTAGGTGAAGTGTTTTGACCCCAATTACCTTCATTTAATAGCAATCTGTTATTGCACAGAAGGCTTGTATCATAACGCTTGGGCGTTATTGGCCTTTTTGTTTTTTTTTCCTTTCCCAAGTCTTGGGAAAACTATGGATCAAAGCCCTCTACTTTGGACAATTTCTTATTAGCTAGTCATCTGGCAATAAGCTGAATCTCTGGGGTGACCCACTGCTGGGTTAGAATAAATTCTTTTTACATAAGCTAGAAGTACATGTGAGTATACAAAATATTTTGTCAGATCTTAAAAAATTCCCCAGTTCTCAAATCATCTGTTAGCAGGAATCAAAATGCTAATGACCACCTGTCTGTGACTGAGTGTGTGAGTTACGTGTGATGATGTCACCATCATGTGCTCAGTCATCGGGCCTCATGAGTTCTGCCCCTGATGACGTCATTACAGGTCCTTCATCCCTGTGCACTGAATGAGAGATTTAATGTGATCAGTCATCGGGGCTCCACATGGCTGCTGTCTGTCTCTGCTGGTTTAGCTCCTGTGATGACGTCACCGTCATGTGATCAGGGGCAGAGCTCAGAGCCCCTATGACTGATCACATGATGGTGACATCATCACAGGTCCTGTAAGCAAACGGCTGCTCACCGGCTCTGCTGGTTTAGGACCTATGACCAACTCGAATCCCTTTCACTATATTATATTGGCCCATTGCGCTACCAGAAACACTGGTACTATCATTTTCCTAATAATTACTAATATAGTAACTATAAGGATCGATAGAGAGGGGATGCAGCTGCAATTTTCTGCTTTCTCTGAGACTGCATGCTGTGAGAGAGTAGAGAGGGCAAAAGTGAAGAGAGACCTGATTGGCTAAGAATGCTATACACAGAATTAACATTACTCCAGAACAGCCCACCCACCCCTCAAAAACAGAGTGAGGAGATTTTGCACCAGAAAGAGAGAGACCCAAAATATGCATGTTCCACATAATCCTATCTATCTCATATCTAATGTACATCTACACTTGCCCAAGTATTGTGTTTTTTTTTCTATCGTAATGATAGGTACACTTTAAAGGTGTTTTTGCGATACTAAAATTTTGATCCCTACGCTCAGAAAAGGTCATCTGTATGACCTCAGGGGGGGATCTGCTGCTTTGTCACCCCTGATCAGCTGTTTAAACAGGCCGCAAAACTGGAATGAGCAGCATGTCCCCCTCTCTGGCCAGTGACATCACATTCAGGATAGCTCATCAATATCCAGGTCCCAGTTAGGAAATATTTAGCTTTATTCTGTTTATTTCCTCTCCATGTCCAAAAGTTCAATTTTCTCCTGTTTGTCCTTAGAAATAAATTGAATTACCTAATTGCACAGTTCAGACTCGCATAAAATTATCCACACCCCCATAATTACCTAGCAAAGAAGCAGAAAAAAATATAGTATTTTAACTTTGGATGCGAATGGAGAATAAAGCACGACGGGACTGATGATGAAAAACTTAAGATGAAGAATTCGCAAACTTGCTAAACTGTGGATTGTTAGAGTGGAATTTTACTTTAAAATTGGACACTTTTATATCAATTTCCTCTAAAATTGACCGTCTGTGTACCGCCGTAGGAAAGATTTAAAATAGTAATTTACACCTGAAGTGTTTCAGCTGTAAAGCCTCAGAAATTTCCAAAAAGTGCCTGGATGTACAGATTGCTGTGCCAACAGAGAGAGCGTAAACATGGAAGGATTTAGGATGGGGCAGGTGTGGCGGAAGTACCGCTGTAAATCCACCTGCATAATGCGGATTGGATTGGTGGCTGATTTCACCATCGTACATTGCAAAAGGTGAACTCTGCAGTGAAAATCCAGGACATTAGTCAACATCTTCAGGATTTAGTAAAAGAACGCTGGCTACTGTGAGAAGGTTGTGCCTCCGGCTGATTAAATCATGGAAGGATGGATGGGCAGCCCACCGTGGGATCCAGAAGACCATCCCACCAGGAATCTCTCCTGTGTGGTTGACTGCCAGTATGGTCCTAAACAGAAAGATGCCGCAGCCTTCTGATGGTGCTCGCATATGCAAGATTGTTATATCTTTAATGCGTAGGCTTTCTGCTTTTAATTCAGTGGCCTTCACAAAAATATTTCTGAAGTAAATTTTTTTACTCCCTTGCTTAACCCCTTAATAACCACTGATACGTCTTTTGATGGCCTGCAGCTGCAGGACATGTATCAAGGGAGATCGCAGGGAACCATGCGGGTGTCATGGCAGCTGGGGGCCTTCTGAAAGGCCACAGGGCTATCATGGCAGAATGCCTATCAAGCCATGCCGTGGGGTGGCTAATATAATAGACTGCCTGCCCAATAGTATGATGTAATGCTACATCATACTGCAGGAGTGATCAAAGCATCGCACGTTGTTGTCCCCTCAGGGGACTAAAAAAAAAAAATAAGAATAACAAAGTTTTACTAATTATTTAAAAAAACTTAATAAAAGTTAAAAAAAAAAAACCTTTTGCGATTATTATAATACATATTTGGTATCACTCATTCCGTAAAAGGTCTGATCTATTAAAGTAATGCATCGTTTACCCCGCAGGATGAACTTCGCCAGAAAAAAAAAATAAAGAACTTCAGAAATGCACCTTTTTGGTCACCCTGTCTCCAAGAAAAAATGCAATAAAAAGCGATTTAAAAAAAAATGTATTCCAAAATGGTACCAATGCAAACTACAGGACGTCCCGCAAAAAAAATGAGCCTTCGCACAACTATTTAGACAGAAAAATAAAAAAAAGCTATTGCGTTCAGAAGATGGCGGCAGAAAATAATTTAAAAAAATTAAATGTCTTTGAAAAAAAATACAAGTAGTACAGCAAAATAAAAAACAATATGTTTGGTATTTAATAATCGTACTGACCCATAAAATAAAATTATCATGTCATTTTTGTTGCAGTTTGTGGGCCGTAGAAACAAGACGCACCGAAAGATGGTGGAATTTCATTTTTTTCCATTTCTCTCCACTTAGAATTTTTCTGCACATTATATGGTACATTAAATGGTACCATTGAAAAATAGAACTCGTCCCGCAAAAAACAAGTCCTCATACAGCGACGTTGATGGATTGATAAATAAAGGAGTTATGATTTTTTAAAAGGTTGGAGAAAAAAACGAAAATGGAAAAATGAAAAAAAAAAACTTAGTCACCAAGGAGTTAATATTGGGGGTATATTTGTAACGTCAGTTGTGGTGCATGGGTTCCCCAAAACAGCAGTATGAATGCTTTTTGTCTTGCTCTTCACATTAGGCTGATGTTAGGGATTTGATGTGGATCCGCTGTGTCGCCCAACCAGTAGATGGAACAGACCCGCAGGGCAGACAGCTGACTCTGGAAACCCGGATGCTCACCACTGGAAGGCCTGACTTGGAATGCAAGGTGACCAGGGGATATAGCCCTATGCTGGAAGCAGGAGATGGAAAGTCCCTGAATATCAATAGCAGAGAATTCGCCCTGACAAGGCGCTGATTAACCCTATCAGGACTGATCACCAGGAAGTAGGATAACCCCACACCGCCTGCCGAACCAAGGAGTGAGCAAGTTCAGGACCAGGCTGGAAGTACTTGAGCAAGCATCAACTGCAAACACAGGAACAAATAGGAGCAGCTGCGACACGTGCATATATGAGGGCCCATACATCAACACTGCAGCAGGGGCTATCAGGTCTGAGGCCTCCATATAGTGGTGAAGAGATGACCAACAGCCTGCAGCTGGGTGGAAGAGGCAGAACCAATTTAACCATGGCAGTGCTGGAAAAAAGGCAATCACCGATTCGGAGAACGACGCCCACGTCTGCCAGGCCTAACAGTTGGCCAACTAATGCTCTGTGTATTATATTCTTTTTTGTTTTGTCACCTGGAAAATGCTCAGAAGGATGTGAGTTAGTATGTTTTGGATGAGAATATCACTTACCTGTATTGGTGAAGCTGTAGGATGTCTGCTCTGAGGCAGACCGACAGCATCTCAATGATTTTATAGAGAACCTGTAAAGGATTGTGGGAGCTTCCACTTATATAAATGGGTCCCACAAAGCAATCAAGTGGTTATTGATAAAGACTATATGCGGTTTGTGGATTTAAGGACCACCTGTTTTTGCCCATGTAAACATGCACTGCTTTTAGTAAATGCCATATTTCCAGCAAAGCAAGGTCTATTGCTCTTTCTGTAAAACCCCGTGCTTCACATATTAGGAGTAGGATTAAGCTTCAATATTACCCTCATTTAAAGGAAGTAAAGGACTCAGGTACATATTAAACCAAAGGAAAGTGTATCTGCAAAACTAAATGTTAAGAATAAGCACAAAGAATGGAAAGTCGAGATGCCAGACCTAAAGTCCGACAAACTGCACAGAGCGATGGGGAAGCAGTGGAGCAAAGAGCTGGTCCAAGTGCTGCTGGTCCAAGGTCCAAGGTCCAAGTCTGCTGCAAAGACTTTATCTGAAAGCATTGCTGACTTGATGAAATCTTTCCTTCAGCTGCTCTCCCTACATCCATTGGGATCAAACATCTGAGAGGATTCTTCTGAAAACTGAAGTGGACCTTTTGGTGTGTAGCCTTATGACAGGCTCCATGCCAGGCGATTCCACTATTACCTATATTATCTATATATGTGGTCTTATCTCCATTTCTGGAGCGCGGTCACTTCTTTACTATTGATGAACAGGCTGTCTGTGCAGCAGATTGAAGCAGAAAAAAGACAAACTGAAAAAGCCAGGAGAACTCAGGAACAATTGCAACATCTGAAAGCGCGTTATACCGCACTGTTCCAAATGCTATGAGAAAGGTCGAGATAGCAGGACGCCATTAAAAACAGCCACCAGTGACAAAATGTGCTGTATTTGTCAACAAAAGGCGAACCTATTACATTTTGACCCTGGAAAACCACTAAAAGTCCAACAACATTCTTTGTTTTCAGCGACTCAATTCGGCCAACTCAAATTAATGGACGGACTGTGGATGTTTTGCTGGATTCTGGCAATAAACTGCCTGGTAAAGGAGGACTTAGGAACCCAGAAGAAAATGTTTTCTAAAGTACCTATTATTTTGGTTCATGGAGAGAGAAGATTTTTAAAAATTACTCCTCGTCAAAAATCAAACTGCAGTTGGATGAAAAATGTTTACAATGTCAGCAGTTGTTGTTCCTGAACTACAAGTATCAAGGATCCTTGGCAGAACCACTCTGAGATTCAAGGACTTACTAAGTAGAAAAGGCCATTTGTCTGCTGTTGCAAGCAATGTCATGGGCTAAAGCTTGAAACCTTGGAAGAAATGTTCCTGTTTCATGAGAACATCATGGAGCCACCAAAGACTAAACGTCCTAGTGTTCTGGAACAGCAGGAGGTCTTCAGGAGAAGACTTTCCAAAGAAGACCAGTATATGAATGCTGGAATGTAGGACATTAACCCCTTAACGACAAATGACGTACCGGTACGTCATGGAGCGTCGGGGTATGTATGAAGAGAGGTTGCGTGGCAACCTCTCTTCATACAGTGCGGGCATCAGCTGTTTATAACAGCTGACACCCGCGGGCAATAGCCGCGAGCGGCCGCGCGGCCGATCGCGGCTATTAACCATTTAAATGCCCCGAACGTCCCGCGCGGCCACCCCGCGGTGAGATCGGGGGAGCCATGCACGTATCATGGCAGCCGGGGGCCTAATGAAAGACCCCAGGGGGCTGCCTTAGCAGACTGCCTATCAAGCCGTCCCCGTGGGGTGGCTTCATAGGCTGCCTGTCAAAAAGCAGTATGACGTAATGCTATAGCATGACGTAATGCTATAGCATTACGTCATACTGCAGGAGCGATCAAAGCATCGCATCTTAAAGTCCCCCAGGGGGACTTCAAAGTAAAGTAAAAAAAAGAATCAATAAAGTTTTTTTTTTAATTGAAAAAAAAAAAAAAGTTGTAAAAGTTTAAATCACCCCCCTTTTGCCATATCTATTATTTTTAATTTATTATTTAGATTTTTTAATATGTATTTGATATCGCCGTGTCCGTAAAAGTCCGATCTATCAAAGTAGCACATAATTTTTCCCGCACGGTGAACATCGTCCGAAAAAAAAAAATGAAGAACGCCAGAAATGCACTTTTTTAGTTACCCTGTCTCCCAGAAAAAAACACAATAAAAAGCGATCAAAAAGTCATATGTATTCCAAAAAGGTACTATCAGAAACTACAGGACATCCCGCAAAAAATGAGACCTTGCTCAACTACGTCGACGGAAAAATAAAAAAGTTATTGCGCGCACAAAATGACGACAGAAAATAATTGAAAAAAATTTTATGTCTTTTAAAAAAAAAAGAGGAGTATAGTAAAAAAAAAGCTAAACAAGTTTGGCATCGTAGTAATCGTACCGACCCATAGAATAAAGTTATCATGTCGTTTTTGTTGCCATTTGTGCGCCGTAGAAGCAAGACGCACTAAAAGATGGCAAAATGTTGTTTTTTTTTCATTTTACTCCACTTAGAATTTTTTAAAAGTTTTTCAGTACATTATATGGTACTTTAAATAGCACCATTGAAAAATACAACTCATCCCGCAAAAAACAAGCCCTCATACAGTGACGTGGATGGATAAATAAAGGAGTTATGATTTTTTTAAAGGGGGGAGGAAAAAACGAAAATGGAAAAAGAAAAATGGCCGCGTCATTAAGGGGTTAATATTTCATTTAAGTATAACCAGAACATTGACATCACAGGCGGCACTTTACATGCAGTGGGAAATAAATCGCGGCATGTTCTATTTGCCGCAGATTTACGCCGCAGGAGGTCTCCATAAATAGAGACCGTGGAATTCCGCGATCAGCAGTAGGCACTTCGTTGTTTATATCGTGGTACTCCCACGTATCCCGCAATGCTCGTGGTCATGAGCCCTAACAGTAACTGAAGAACATTTATAATAGTGTTGGTATTGATATCATTGGTCCACTAGAGAAGCCTTCCCAAGGTAACCATTTCATTCCTGCTATAGTAGACTATCGCACAAAGTACCCCAAGCCATTCCTATGTAAACAATTACTGCTAAGAGGATTGCGGAGGACATTTTTGAGTGTGTTTAGCAGGGTTGGGTTACCTAAGCAGATCCTAAATGATCAAGGCAGTAATTTTACCTCTTGTTTCTTGTCTGGAGTGTACCAACTTCTTGGCATTCAGCCCCTGAGAACTACCCCATACCATTCGCAAACAGATGGGTTGACAGAATGATATAACCAAACATTGAAGAGGATGCTTAGGAAATGTATACGTAATGTTGCAAAACAATGGGACAAATGGTCACCTTTTCTAACTTCATGTTGGAGAGGTATAGGAATTTTAAATCTGGTTGTCAAAAAATGTGGTAGACCATGTGCTACAAATGAGAGATCGTCTTGATTTCAATGAGAGCTGCACTTGCAGTTACAAGCGCCAGCCACTTCACAGAGGTCAGAGCAGAGGCTTCCGCTGTTTCCACTCCGACCCCTGTGTATTTGCGGCACTGTCAACAGGCAAACAATGAGGTGATAGGTTACCAATAGTATTTTACCCCTTTAACCCCTTCCGTGGCAGGTTTATTATTACCATGTTAGCGCAGCAAGCCCCAGAGATTTTCCTGAGGTAATACGAAGTGGCAAATGTGTACAATGGCACAATAACTGTGTCCTGGCCAGCATTTCAGCACTAGAGCTGTCCACAAAAATCTTCCGGGGTTTAACTGCATGGTCAGTGCAGCAAGCCCCGGAGATTTTCCAGGCGTGCCACTAAAGAGGTTAATGCTATGTTCACTTTTGCCAGTTACCCAATGCCTCACATTGATGATCCTATTGGTAGATTGGACAATGCAGCTTATATTTCTACCCTGGATTTATGTAAGGGTTATTGGGGATTTCCACTAGATGAGAAATCAAAAGTGAAAACTGCTTTTGGGATTCCTAGTGGTTTGTACCAGTTTAGAAGCTGGTGCTCCATGGATATACTCTGAAAAGACCATATGGGGTACTGTGCTGCTTATTTGGATGTCAGAATTTTTAGCAACTCATGGCAAGACCATTTGCATCACTCAAAAAAGGTGACCGCTGCAATTGGGAAAGCAGGCTTCACCATTAATCCACATAATTTGGGATTTCAAGAAACCAAGTACCATGGCTTTATTGTAGGGAATGGGAAACTAAAACTCGGAAATTTCAAAAGTGCAAGTCATATAATCCGCTCCTATTCCCACCACTAGAAGAGACGTCCGATCTGTTTCGGGCCCTGTGGGATACTACATACATTGTTATACCAGATTGGGTCGCTATAGTTGCCCCTATAACTGACCTAACTAAAAGGAGCGAGAGAGGAAGTGGTATGGAAAAGGGAATGTGAACTTGCGATTAAGAAAAGGAAGGAAATCTTGTGTAACGAGACCGTTTTGTAATGCCCTTTATTGCACGGACTGATGCATCGGAGGTTGGATGGGTGCCGTCCTCAGCCATGAGATTACCAGCGAGGAGCGCGCTATTCTTTATGTAGGGAACTCCTTGTGAACAAAAAAGATTCCACTATAGAGAAAGGAGGGCCAGGGATTAAGCGGGCTACGGAGGCATTGCGTTACGATTTACTAGGAAGAGAGTTCACTTTAATAACCAATCCTCATCCTCTGACTTGGATCCGTACCATAAAAGACAAACACACAATTACAAGGTGGTAGTTAGCATTGGAGCCTTTTAGGTTTCAGATAAGATATTGATCAGGAAACCAGCACCAAAACCTCTAGAATGGTGCTGAAGTAAGAGATGTCTGAAGGAGAAGCTCTCTCCTATGGAGGGTGGAATAAGTAGTGGAAAAAAAAAATGTGTGTATGTATGTATGTATGTATGTGTATATATATATATATATATATATATATACACACTACCGTTCAAAAGTTTGGGGTCACCCAAACAATTTTGTGTTTTCCATGAAAAGTCACACTTATTCACCACCATGCGTTGTGAAATGAATAGAAAATAGAATCAAGACATTGACAAGGTTAGAAATAATGATTTGTATTTGAAATAACATTGTTTTTACATCAAACTTTGCTTTCGTCAAAGAATCCTCCTTTTGCAGCAATTACAGCATTGCACACCTTTGACATTCTAGCTGTTAATTTGTTGAGGTAAGCTTGTGAAATTGCACCCCACGCTTCTAGAAGCATCTCCCACAAGTTGGATTGGTTGGATGGGCACTTCTGGCGTACCATACGGTCAAGCTGCTCCCACAACAGCTCAATGGGGTTCTGATCTGGTGACTGCGCTGGCCACTCCATTACCGATAGAATACCAGCTGCCTGCTTCTGCTGTAAATAGTTCTTGCACAATTTGGAGGTGTGTTTAGGGTCATTGTCCTGTTGTAGGATGAAATTGGTTCCAATCAAGCGCTGTCCACTGGGTATGGCATGGCGTTGCAAAATGGAGTGATAGCCTTCCTTATTCAGAATCCCTTTTACCCTGTACAAATCTCCCACCTTACCAGCACCAAAGCAACCCCAGACCATCACATTACCTCCACCATGCTTAACAGATGGCGTCAGGCATTCTTCCAGCATCTTTTCATTTGTTCTGCATCTCACAAACGTTCTTCTTTGTGATCCAAACACCTCAAACTTGGATTCATCCGTCCACAACACTTTTTTCCAGTCTTCCTCTGTCCAATGTCTGTGTTCTTTTGCCCATCTTAATCTTTTTCTTTTATTGGCCAGTCTCAGATATGGCTTTTTCTTTGCCACTCTGCCCTGAAGCCCAAAATCCCGCAGGCGCCTCTTCACTGTAGATGTTGACACTGGTGTTTTGCGGGTACTATTTAATGAAGATGCCAGTTGGGTACCTGTGAGGCGTCTGTTTCTCAAACTAGAGACTCTAATGTGCTTATCTTCTTGCTTAGTTGTGCAACGCGGCCTCCCACTTCTTTTTCTACTCTGGTTAGAGCCTGTTTGTGCTGTCCTCTGAAGGGAGTAGTACACACCGTTGTAGGAAATCTTCAATTTCTTAGCAATTTCTCGCATGGAATAGCCTTCATTTCTAAGAACAAGAATAGACTGTCGAGTTTCAGATGAAAGTTCTCTTTTTCTGGCCATTTTGAGCGTTTAATTGACCCCACAAATGTGATGCTCCAGAAACTCAATCTGCTCACAGGAAGGTCAGTTTTGTAGCTTCTGTAACGAGCTAGACTGTTTTCAGATGTGTGAACATGATTGCACAAGGGTTTTCTAATCATCAATTAGCCTTCTGAGCCAATGAGCAAACACATTGTACCATTAGAACACTGGAGTGATAGTTGCTGGAAATGGGCCTCTATACACCTTTGTAGATATTGCACAAAAGACCAGACATTTGCAGCTAGAATAGTCATTTACCACATTAGCAATGTATAGAGTGCATTTGTTTAAAGTTAGGACTAGTTTAAAGTTATCTTCATTGAAAAGTACAGTGCTTTTCCTTCAAAAATAAGGACATTTCAATGTGACCCCAAACTTTTGAACGGTAGTGTGTGTGTGTGTATATATATATATATATATATATATATATATATATAATTTTTTCCCCCATATATATATCGTTTTAACCCTTTCCAATCGAATTTTGGATTCAGGGTTTCCTAAAAGGCTTTCTTCTTTTGCTGTTATACAACAGTGCCATCTGCTGGCTAAAGACAGTGTGTGCGCGCCAGAGGGCCTCCGACAGCGGAGTGGCTGGCAGTGGGCAGTAAGAATACCCTGTCGGAAGTCTTCTGACATTGGAGCTGTACAAGCATTAATCAGAATGTAGGAAGACGTCAGATAGTGGATTGGAAAGGGTAAACCTTGGTGTTGTGTTTGTAACCTTTGTTGCGGTGCGTGAGCTCCCCTGCTTAGTCAGAACTTCTGTGTGAATGTCTGTAACTGCTTCTTTGTCCTTGCTGGCCACCTCTGTCTATTCCCCCCCTTTTTGGTTTTGTCACTTGGGCACCATCCATTACAACTGAGGACCGCGCTCAGAAGGGTGCCAGGATGTCACTGACCTGTATGGGTGAAGCTCTGAGGCTTATAGGAGGCAGACCAGCAGCAACTCCATGGTTTTATAGAAAGACCCTAATTGTGGGAGTTTTTACTTATAAAAAGTTCACACAGCAGTGAAATGGCTATTGATCTAGAGCCTATATTCAGAGGTGATGTCTGTGGATTTAACTCCTTAAGGTCATGACCTATTTTGGCCATAAGGATGCAATGATTTTTGGGGCGATTTTCATCTCCACTAGTGATAAGCGAGCATACTCGCTAAGGGCAATTGCTCGAGCGAGCATTGCTCTTAGCGAGTACCTGCCCGCTCGAGAGAAAAGGTTCAGCTGCCGGCGGCGGGCAGGGAGCTGCGGGGGAGAGCAGGGAGGAACAGAGGGGAGATCTCTCTCCCTCCCCCCCCCCCCCCCCGCTCACCCCTGCTGACTGCCGCAACTCACCACTCCCCCGCCGCCGGCACCCGAACCTTTTTTCTCGAGCGGGCAGCAGATACTCACTAAGGGCAATGGTCGCTCGAGCAATTGCCCTTAGCGAGTATGCTCACTCATCTCTAATCTCCACTTTTAAAAGCCATAACAGCCTTTTTTTTTTTCTTTTCCCCGCCGACATGGCCCTATGAAGGCTAGTTTTTTTGCGCGGCAAACTGTCATTTTTATTGGTACCATTTAAGGGTACATACGGCTTTTTGATTACCTTATTATATTTTTTGGAGGCAATATGAAGAAAAAAAGCATTTTGTCTCAATTTATTTTCTTTTTTCTTTTTCTTTTACGTTTTTAGTCGTGCAGGATAAATAGTGTATTCGATTTATCGTACAGCTTGGTACGAATACCGTGATACCAAATGCATGGTTTAAAAAAAAAAAAAAAAAAAAAAAAAGTTTTTATACAAACAGGAAAACACGCTTCCTCTGTGAACCCTTTACAAGCAGTGATGTGCATTGATCGTGACATGTAAGGGGATAAGAGGGATTCTCCACAATGCCCGCTGTTGCACCAAGAAGACACGGGCTCACTTCTGAGCTCATTCCATCCACAGGACGTAAGTTTACATCCTGTTGCGTTAAGTACCACCCTACCAGGACATACATTTTTGTTCCGTGGCTTTGAAGGGGTTGTACCACATCTAGCTGTTTACAATGACAGCTCCGTATATAGCGCAGTGGCTCAAATTAGTACTACACACTGTGTCCCATTCATGTCAATAGGACTTGCAATACCAACCCTGGCCACTGTGCGATATGCGGAGCTGTCTGTGTTATGCAGCAAATAAAGCTAGAAGTGGGACAACCCCTTTAAGGACTTTCTGTTTTTGCCCATGTAAAGATGTACTGCTTTCAATAAATGCCATATTATTTGCAGTAAAGACTGACACACAGAGGAGTGGCTGGCAATAGATGGTAAGAATACCCTGTCGGACGTCTTCTGACATTGGAGCTGTACAAGCTTCAATCAGAATGTTGGAAGACGTCAGACAGTGGATTGAAAAGAGTTAATACTTGGGTGCAAATGCTTGGAGGTTAATAACTGCCTGAAGTCTGGGACTCGTAGACATTAGCAAATGCTGAGTTTCCTCCCTAGAGATGCTTTGCAGGCCTTGACTGCAGCCGCCATCAGTTGCTGCTTCAGTAAGTGAAAAGCATGCTTAATTGAGTTGAGGTCAGGTGACCCCTTGAATTAGTGGGGTTCTCTCATGAACTACTCCTATCCTGCTCTCGTGGATTAGAGCCATCCCTTGTATTACATGAGCGCCCATTCACTTGATTGCCCCCACCTGCTAAAGTCAACCGTCTGCGAGATTGGCCGCAATCGGCACAGCTTTGTCTCTGATGGCACAACCCCGGTAAAGCCGAAAGTCTACACATCCCTCACATCTTGCTGGCTTTGTTTCAGACCCATTGTGATGGCGTACAGAGGCTAAATGATGAAATCTGTCCCTTTCCAAATACTTCTGCATCCGACTATATACAAAGTAATTAATCAACGGCGCATCTTTGGATCTAACGCAACACAATGTAGCCATGAGAGATGGGGGTTCACTTTAAACATGTTAAATGACCGGGGGGGGGGGGGGGGGGGGGGTAAAGTTTAGGACTTTAATTATTAGTAAAACTCCCTTTGTCCTTTAGACGTGTGTGCCCGGCGCGGGAAGGTACTGCAGTGCTGCGCCCGTGTATTTGTATTAGCGTGGAACTCATCAGCAGCGTTGGACCAAAGATTACTTTGTTGTTTTCCCTGACCCATAAGTAAACAGCTTGCTGCCAAACCTAATTAAAGCCAAGGCAAGGGAGCAGTGAGTTGGTAATTAAAATATTTTCTCATGTGGACAATGCCTTTTCAAGTGCCAACACATCTCACACCATCCGAGAGCTTCAGCCGTGCAAGGAAAGGCGATGGTGGCCGGGAGACATTGCAGCGCCGCAGCCATTGCTTGTAATCTAGGTCACCATGCTGCCACAACAAGATTACTTCTTCATTAGTTTTTTTTTTCCTCATTCACAAACCTGTAATATTTGCAATTCTAAGGTGGCGCTGGGAGGAGTAGGTGCCATCTCATCTGCCAGCTGTTGGAACTGAACACCTAAGAACATGTGAAGAATGAAATAACCGCGAAACCACAGAAACAATGAATTGGTATGCCGTAACTTATTCACACGTGGCATCAGTCTGCTTATTCTGTACACCTAGGCATAGCGAATGACAGTGGGCACGGTGTTTGCTGCCCTCGGGGCCGTTCTCCGGCTCCACTACTCCTCAGCGGATCGTTGAGCTGATTAATGGAAAGAAAAATCTATTATTTCACATCCTTTGCCTATAAGGCACATTTTATCATTGCTTCATCTATTAAATATACAGATGTAATAGAGCAAAGTCGGACATTTGGCGCAAGACGTCTTGGCATCATAATGTATTGCCTTTGGATTCATATGGCTTAGGGCCATTTTACATGGAACAATTCAGTTTATCGCTAGATCAAGCGCCTGACGATCGTTCATGTAAAAGGACCCCTACACAGTTACTATACCTGCCTTTATGTAAATAGCATAGGCTCAGATATTACTGTATTGCCTACCCGTGTCTCAGTATAAATGAATAGATGCAGATTGTACTTCCTTCCTGTCTTTTCCTGTCAATCAGTGGTCCCCAACCTTTTTTGCACCAGGGATCGGCGTTTTTCCATGGCTCGGCGGGTGGGACATGGGCGGGGCTTTGGTCATATGGAGCGGGGTTTCAGTGGCTTTAGTAGTAATGCTATTACTACTGGGGAAGATATAGGGGATTACTAATAGTATCCCCTATTACTAATAGTATTCCCTATATCAGCCCCAGTAGTAATAGCGCCCCCCCCCCCCCTGAGACCCATATACTTTTCCTCCTCGTGCAAGCGCTGCTACTCCTCTGCTTGGCGCTGATCCCGGTGCACACTGTGACGTCAATGTGCTGCCGACACCTCCTCCCCCTGCTCTCACGGAACCAAGTAGGAGACACCGGGGGGGGGGGGGGGGGGGGGAGGATCCCAGCTGCACACTGACGTCATAGTGTGCGCCGGGATCAGCGCTGTTAGTAGCGGTGCTTAGTGAATATTGGCAGGGGAGCCGTGGCCCCTGTCGGTATTCACTACTAATGTGGTGAGCGGCCGACGGCGGCGCGGACCAGCAAAGAAACCCCCACCAGCCCGATCCTAATTTATAGTTCAGTGGTTGGGGACGCCTCCTGTAAATGATGTAGGCACAGATACAGTAGCACTCCCTCCCCATCTCTCCTCATACATGGCATAGGCTCAGATAGTTGTGGATTTCTGCTGAGTGTTTGTGTATGTTGCTGTTGCGGAGTAGCCTCACTGACTTCTAAACTTTGTTCGTTTCTACATATTCTATAATATAAAGGATAATAGAAGTGGTCCTTGAATGTTTGTGAACCCTTCAGCATTTTCCATATTTCTGCTTGTATTTGATGTAAAACTCCATCAGATTTTCACACAAGTTCTAAAAGTTGATAAAGACAACAAATCAAATAAGGCAAAAACCTTAATCTTGGTCATTCATTTATTGGGGAAACAATCCAATACTACATGTCTGTGAGTGAGAAAAGTATGTGAACCTTTAGGATAAGCAGATCATTTTAAATCAAGTGTTTTCAATCAATGGGATGACAATGGGGGTGAGTGGGCGCCATGTTTTAATTAAACCCCTTAATGCCCCAGGACATTCATTTATGTCATGGAGGCTCTGGGTTTGTATGGAGGGGTATCGGAGGTTGAGCCTAGTCAATACAATGCGGCTGTTGGGTGTTTCTTACAGCTGACACCCACCCACAACAGCTTCGGTCAGCACCACCGCTGATTGCAGGTGTTAACCATTTAAATGCCACCATGAATTCTGACAGCGGCATTTAAATGCCCCGACCAGAGTTCAGAGGTCCCGAACAGCCCCCCACGATAAGATTGCAGGTTGCCATTTGTTTGCCATGGCAGCCGAGGGCCTTCTGAAAGCCCCCAGGGCTGCCATTGCAGATTGCCTATCAAGCGGTGCCTGTGGCATCACTTAATTGCCTGTCAGATTGCACAGGAAAATGGAGAAAGTCCAGCGCTGGGTTAAAAGCTTTCAGTCTTTGTTCCTTCATGTCTGTCTAGATTGTTTAATAAAGACTGAAAGCTTTTAACCCAACGCTGGACTTTCTCCTTTTTCCTATGCATCATTTGTGGTTTCGAGCCAGTCCTTGCGTGGGAGTGACTGCAGAGGAGTCGGTTTCTGGTTTACATTGCCTGTCAAATTGCTGTATAATGTAATACTATGGTATGACATCATACTGCAGGAGCGATTAAACCATCATAGGGGACTAACTCAAAACAAAGTTAAAAAAAAGTTATTCATTAAAAAAATAGAAATTAATACAAGTTTTAAAGACCCTTTTTTGCCATATTTATAATTTAAAAAATCTAAATCAAATAAACCTAAAACCTGTTTGGACTCATGGATGCATAATACCAATCTACTAAAGTAATACATTATTTACCCCGCATGATGAACGCTGTAAAAAAAAGAATTGCCAGAATTGCGCTTTTTTTCCGGTCACACCATCTCCCAGGAAAAAATGTAATAAAATGCGATCAAAAAGTCATATGTAATCCAAAATAGTACCAATAGGTCAAGGTCACAACGGAACCCAGGGTAACCTTACAGCAACTAAAGTGGTGTGCATGACAGGATGGTAGAGAGAAAGCTGCTACTCTCCAAAAAGATCACTGCTGCCCATCTGCAGTTTGCTAAATATCACCTGGACAAGCCCGATGGCTATTGGAGCAGTGGTTTGTGGATGGATGAAACCAAAATAGAGCTTTTTGGCATATATCTGTCACATTTTCATGCCCGGCTGATATACGCTGCCCATCTCTGCAAGGGGAGAAGACGGGACAGGAGCAAGTACACTGAGCTCCCACCCCCTCTCTGCCCCTCGCTACTGTTTGCAATGGGAGGGGGTGGAACTTGGCTCCGCCCCATCCCACCCTTCCCATTGCAAACAGTGGCGAGAGGCAGAGAGGTGGTGGCAGCTCAGTGCACTTGCTCCTGTCCCGTCCCCTCCCCTTGCAGAGATGGGCAGCGTATATCATCCAGGCGTGAAAACCCAACCAATATACACCGGTCTGGATAAGCGCTAACAGAGTTGAAGCCGTTTTGTATGGTGGAATGGGCTAAAATTCCTCCAAGCTGATGCGCAGGACTAATCAACAATTACCGGAAATTATAAGATGCAGCTATTGCCACTCAGACGGGATTTTAGATCGTTTTGCTCAAATAAATGATCAAGTATAATATTTTTCACTCATTTGTTTGATTTTTCTTTCTATTTACTTTTAAGACTTGTGTGAAAATCTGATGTAGTTTTAGGTCAAATCTAAGCAGAAATCAATTTCCTCCCTTTAATTGGAATCTTGCATACATACAGACCTAAAGGATTAATTCCCCATTTGTACAATCAATAAGACCTTAATTCTTAACCATGTGATTGAAAATAGAAGGTAAGTGGAGAACCTCTATACCCTCGTTAACGAAGGACGAATGGTCAGATGCTGTGGAATCCCCTCCTTAGTATCTCCAACCGCTAATAATATACTTGCACAACTTTACGGATCTCATCAATGTTACTCAATTCCAACTAGATTAGATCTCAGTGTCACAGATATTTAATATGCTGATTTCTTTCATTCAATCCGGTATTACAATGAGACTCGGACCTTTTGGACTGAAGCGACAGGTTTACTTGGTCACTTAGTTGGACACGCTGTTACGAAACCTCCAGAAGCCATTTCACCAGGCCTAGTAGAAGTTGAACAATGGCTCCACCATATACAAATACTAGCTGATATACCCGGCTTCGCCCGAGTTAATTTGGTACTGGTGTTTATCGGGTGTTCACATGGAAAATCTTATGAAGTCGTGGATACTGAGGGAAAAAAAATATGTTCACCATTTTGCATAGTTCTCTGCGTTACCCAGGAAATACCACGGGGAGGCAACCATGCGACGTTTCCTTTATATAAAATGACATCAGGAAGTGAGAGAATTAGATTATGTACGTAAAATTTGGACACTAATTCTTTTGCGCTTAGAATTGAATAATCAAGTTGGGACCCATTAGCTTTTCCTATTTATGACCCAATCAATGCTCGTGCCAAATTTCCCGTTTCTATGACACCGGAAAGTGAAAAAATTACATTCCGCACGTAAAATTTGGACGCTAATTCTTTTGCGCATAGAATTGAATAATTGAGTTGGGAGTGACCCATTAGCTTTTCCTATTTATGACATAATCAATGCTGGTGCCAAATTTCCCGTTTCTATGACACCGGAAAGTGAAAAAATGACATTCCGTACGTAAAATTTCGACGCCAATACTTTTGCGCTAGAATTGAATAATCGAGTTGGGACCCATTAGCTTTTCCTATTTATGACATAACCAATGCTCGTGCCAAATTTCACGTTTCTATGACACCGGAAAGTGAAAAAATTACATTCCGCACGTAAAATTTGGACGCTAATTCTTATATATAAGGCTTTCCTGTGGGGTCCTTCACATTTGCGATGTTTTGTAGCATGCGACATTGCAAGTCAAAAACCTTGAGGTGATATGCACGTGACTTGCGCGTGACTTGCAAGGTTTTCTAGCTCGTTTCCCTATGGAGGCCTCCTCTCTATTGCATAGCATTGCACGAAAATGGGGTTTTCGTGCGGTGCGATGCAATTTTGACAGTAGGAAATCCTACTGTGAAAGCCCTAAACTAAGCCCTAGCTGCAGGAAAAAAAACTAAACACATACATCACCTAAGGAGTGCTGTCCATCTCCGCCCCATCTTCTCGCCAATCCCCGGCACTGGTTTTCAGCATCTCTTCTGGCCGGGGATTGGAAAATCCCTGCCTCCAGGAAGCACTGCCTCTGATTGGCCGAGGGCCGCGAATCAGTCACAGCCAATGAATGGCTGTGATTAGTTCATCAAGCACTGGCTCTGATTGGCTGAGCATTGTAGCACTCAGTCAATCAGAGGCAGTGCTTCCTGCAGGTGGGGATTTTCCAGTCCCTGGCCAGAAGAGATGCTGAAGACCAGTGCCGAGGATCGGGGACAAGACGGGTCAGAGATGGACATCACTTCTTAGGGGATGTTTTTTTCTGCAGCTAGGGCATAGAGCTTATATTTCAGTAGCGCCAGAAGATCGCGATAGCGCCGCGAGAAACCCTAGCAATATTGCAAACTTTGAAGCCCCGCAGTACTTAGCAGGCATGTTACTCACCGGCCTGTGCTTGAAATCTTCAGCCCTAAATATTATGGAGATGCAGTTTTCGTTGCGTTGTAGCAGCTGGTATCTGTTGGTAGAATAAGCTCATTATATGTGCGTGGGCAAGAAAACCCACAAAGAAACACGGAAATTCCTGGAAGGAGTTTGAATAATTTGCATGAGAGAGAAATAGATGTTATCATTGGATTATAGGGACCCAACTGTCAGATATGAGATCCGGCATATGGGCCATAACTGCGACTAATATTCATTGTAACTGCATAGATGTTAGTCACTGAATGTAGGCATTAACTTGGATCTGATATCTGAACCTATTGTGGGCGCTGCCGCAAACTGAATTGGACGGTCCAAATGAGAGTCCGATTGCAGGTAGTTGCAGTTGAAAACCATGACATCATAGCGGAATACCGGGAAGACGCAATCTGCGTCTGCTCTGCGTTTCAACTATAGAGATCACAAATATGGTTGATCCTATACTCCTTGCAATTTTTCAAGGCCTTATGCTGTTAACTAGTCAAAACATTGGGACACATTTACCTAAAAATCACATTTCATACACTAGTCTTAACCCTTTGCAATCCAAATTTGTATTCACAGTTTCCTAGAGGGCTTTCTCTTTCTGCCGTTATATAATGGCGCCATCTGCTGGCTAGAGCCAGTACTGCTGTATGGGACAAGCTGGAGAAGCCTCCGACAACAGAGCGGCTAGTAATATACGGTAAAAATACCCTGCCGGACGTCTTCTGATATCAGAGCTGTACAGCCTTCAATCAGAATGTCTTTAAACGTCAGACAGTGGATTGCAAAGGGTTCATGCAGTGCCATTGGAATAAAATGGGACACAACTCTCAGGCCGGCTGCACACAGACGGATTTGCATTGTGGAATCCGGAGTGGGCGTCTGCCTCCAGATTTCACAGCAAATACCGCCCATAGCATGCTATGGGGATTCTTCCTGCACACAAGCAGAAAGCAATTGCGGTTTCCGCTCACGGAGAAAAAAATCGTAGCAAGCTCCATTTGTGCGTGGATTCCGCGTGGACGACAAGCTGTGCAGACCATCCGCAGTACAGAAAAAGCAAAGAAACAACAGAATCAAACAGGTGAACAATCAAGGGAGAAAACTGGTCAATCGATACAATCCTAGCCAATCAGGGAGGATCTTAATGGTTCCATCATATATTCTACAAAGTCATGCCATTGGTGCCAACAGAGCCTAAAGGGGGTCATACACGTTAGTTAGAGGTGGGTTGTTTTTTTTTTTTGAAGGAATGGTAATGTGAACTATCGTTAGGGCTCTTCCCTACCAGCGATGTGAGGGTGAGTGAATAATGATTTTCAATGGTTTCATTCTCATTTACGATGTGTTCACTCATGCCTCGCAGCAATAAGAAAAATCTGCGATATTGCCCACTGTTTTCAATGGGGCCCATGAAACCAATAGGAGAAGATCGCAAATCAGCTTAGGAAACCCCCATAGAGAGGAGAGAGAGGGGGCGGGGCAACAGGAGATCTCTTACATATCTTCCCATATTTGGGGCGAGAGGGGGGCGGAGCAACAAGCGATCTCTTACATATCTTCCCATATTTGGAGAGGGGGCGGGGCAACAGGAGATCTCTTAGATATCTTCCCATATTTGGAGATAGAGGGGGCGGGGCAACAGGAGATCTCTTAGATATCTTCCCATATTTGGAGAGGGGGCGGGGCAACAGGAGCTCTCTTACATATCTCCCCATATTTGGAGAGAGAGGAGGCGGGACTAGAGGGCTTTTCCCGTGGGGGGCAGGGTTGGAGGGGTTTTCATTGTGATTCTTCTCTAGCTGAGTGCAGGCGGGGCTAGAGGGGGAATCACAATAGCCCCTGCTCCTCATTTGGCTATAGAGGGATCATGAGAGGAACTGTAGATATGGAAGAGGGCTTCAACCATTAAAAATAACTTTATTGATTAAAACGCATACATCTTACAAGTAAACGCTGAAGTGTTTCGGCCAGACAGTGGCATTATAGAGGGGTCACTATGACAACCCCTCTAGCCCCGCCCCTCATCCCCGTTGGGAAATATCGCAGATTTTTCTTATTGCTGCGAGGCTTGAGTGAACACATCTCAAATGAGAATAAAACCATTGAAAATCACTGGATTCATAATCATGCGTCTTCACTCCCCCTCGCAGCGCAGGAAAGTCTATCGCCGGCGGGTACGGGCCCCGACTCCGACACAGCCAGACACATTTTTGTCCCTCTTGCTATTACAGTCTTTCAAACTGGTCATTTGTGTTCAGTTATAGTCGATGACTAGCGAACATCCAGTGACCTTTTGAATTAGGGTGCGGGCAGACGAGCGCATAAACGGCGCGTTTTTGCGACCAAACGTATATACGTGACCATCTGAGGCAATGGTTTCGAATGTATTCGTTCACATGGGCGATTTTACGGCGCGTAAAAACGGCAACCCGGAAAAAAACCGGAACATATGCGACCGAAATACGCGCCAACGCATATTCGATCGCCGAAAAGACCGTTTGCAAAGTAGGAACAAACGAAAATACGCTTTCTAGCTCTGGTCGTGATCGGTGAAAAACGATCGCTCGGGCGATTATACGTTGCGCTCGTGCGAACGTAAATACGCCTACGCTCGTCTGCCCGCACCCTTAAACTGACTTTTTCCAGACATCAGCCGGCTAGAATGATTGATCCTCGTTAAATTTCACCCGCTTAGTTGAAGTCGCCCATCGTCAAAACATTGGGACACATTTACCTAAAAATCACATTTCATACACTAGTCTTAACCCTTTGCAATCCAAATTTGTATTCACAGTTTCCTAGAGGGCTTTCTCTTTCTGCCGTTATATAATGGCGCCATCTGCTGGCTAGAGCCAGTACTGCTGTATGGGACAAGCTGGAGAAGCCTCCGACAACAGAGCGGCTAGTAATATACGGTAAAAATACCCTGCCGGACGTCTTCTGATATCAGAGCTGTACAGCCTTCAATCAGAATGTCTTTAAACGTCAGACAGTGGATTGCAAAGGGTTCATGCAGTGCCATTGGAATAAAATGGGACACAACTCTCAGGCCGGCTGCACACAGACGGATTTGCATTGTGGAATCCGGAGTGGGCGTCTGCCTCCAGATTTCACAGCAAATACCGCCCATAGCATGCTATGGGGATTCTTCCTGCACACAAGCAGAAAGCAATTGCGGTTTCCGCTCACGGAGAAAAAAATCGTAGCAAGCTCCATTTGTGCGTGGATTCCGCGTGGACGACAAGCTGTGCAGACCATCCGCAGTACAGAAAAAGCAAAGAAACAACAGAATCAAACAGGTGAACAATCAAGGGAGAAAACTGGTCAATCGATACAATCCTAGCCAATCAGGGAGGATCTTAATGGTTCCATCATATATTCTACAAAGTCATGCCATTGGTGCCAACAGAGCCTAAAGGGGGTCATACACGTTAGTTAGAGGTGGGTTGTTTTTTTTTTTTGAAGGAATGGTAATGTGAACTATCGTTAGGGCTCTTCCCTACCAGCGATGTGAGGGTGAGTGAATAATGATTTTCAATGGTTTCATTCTCATTTACGATGTGTTCACTCATGCCTCGCAGCAATAAGAAAAATCTGCGATATTGCCCACTGTTTTCAATGGGGCCCATGAAACCAATAGGAGAAGATCGCAAATCAGCTTAGGAAACCCCCATAGAGAGGAGAGAGAGGGGGCGGGGCAACAGGAGATCTCTTACATATCTTCCCATATTTGGGGCGAGAGGGGGGCGGAGCAACAAGCGATCTCTTACATATCTTCCCATATTTGGAGAGGGGGCGGGGCAACAGGAGATCTCTTAGATATCTTCCCATATTTGGAGATAGAGGGGGCGGGGCAACAGGAGATCTCTTAGATATCTTCCCATATTTGGAGAGGGGGCGGGGCAACAGGAGCTCTCTTACATATCTCCCCATATTTGGAGAGAGAGGAGGCGGGACTAGAGGGCTTTTCCCGTGGGGGGCAGGGTTGGAGGGGTTTTCATTGTGATTCTTCTCTAGCTGAGTGCAGGCGGGGCTAGAGGGGGAATCACAATAGCCCCTGCTCCTCATTTGGCTATAGAGGGATCATGAGAGGAACTGTAGATATGGAAGAGGGCTTCAACCATTAAAAATAACTTTATTGATTAAAACGCATACATCTTACAAGTAAACGCTGAAGTGTTTCGGCCAGACAGTGGCATTATAGAGGGGTCACTATGACAACCCCTCTAGCCCCGCCCCTCATCCCCGTTGGGAAATATCGCAGATTTTTCTTATTGCTGCGAGGCTTGAGTGAACACATCTCAAATGAGAATAAAACCATTGAAAATCACTGGATTCATAATCATGCGTCTTCACTCCCCCTCGCAGCGCAGGAAAGTCTATCGCCGGCGGGTACGGGCCCCGACTCCGACACAGCCAGACACATTTTTGTCCCTCTTGCTATTACAGTCTTTCAAACTGGTCATTTGTGTTCAGTTATAGTCGATGACTAGCGAACATCCAGTGACCTTTTGAATTAGGGTGCGGGCAGACGAGCGCATAAACGGCGCGTTTTTGCGACCAAACGTATATACGTGACCATCTGAGGCAATGGTTTCGAATGTATTCGTTCACATGGGCGATTTTACGGCGCGTAAAAACGGCAACCCGGAAAAAAACCGGAACATATGCGACCGAAATACGCGCCAACGCATATTCGATCGCCGAAAAGACCGTTTGCAAAGTAGGAACAAACGAAAATACGCTTTCTAGCTCTGGTCGTGATCGGTGAAAAACGATCGCTCGGGCGATTATACGTTGCGCTCGTGCGAACGTAAATACGCCTACGCTCGTCTGCCCGCACCCTTAAACTGACTTTTTCCAGACATCAGCCGGCTAGAATGATTGATCCTCGTTAAATTTCACCCGCTTAGTTGAAGTCGCCCATTTAGAGTTATTTTTGTGTATGGTCGCCTTTAATAGAGAAGCGCTCAGTCTTTTAATGAGTTACACATTGAGCAGAAGAGATAAGAAATTCATTTAAGCTCATTCTACAGCTCATTACACAGAGAGCAAAACTGATTCGCCAATTCTGCTAAATTTGGCAAAAGTTACACCCAAAAGTTGGCAAATTAATTCATCCTAATGGCCGATGTCCCATCCACCCACAAAGTGGGGGATTAAAAGGCAAGTTCTATCAAAGAGTTGCACAACTTTTGATTATTACACACAGAGTCTCTTTATTTGCATCTTACAGCCATTTGACATATTTCAGTAAATCACCAAACTAGCACATTTTTGTTATATACCGTGTTAAAAATGTCCTGACTGAACACTGTGAGGATGCGGATGAGCCCCATTCAGTGGGGGATGCGGGTGACCCGATGCAGATTTTGTATTAAGAAGTGACATGTGACAACTTTTTTTGCATCATATAAACTACAGTGCCGATTGCGGATCAACAGAGTGCGCCAAATTCTGCTGCGGTCACGAGGCCGGATGCTTATTTACTAAAGCTGTGATACTTCAGTCCTTGCTCTGGCCGTAGTCTGAAGACCGTTATAAAATGTTATTCATCGTATAATGGAAAGTTAGATCATTTCTCCAAATCTATGTTCTGTATGAATCCTCTGCATTTGTCAGGATCTCTGCTTGCTGTCAATCAATAGAAGCCTTTACTTACTTTATTTTTGGTGATGTGAAGGACTCAGTGGTGCGCTCCTCATTACAGGCGCAGAACCGTTAGCTGTGTCTGGCACCTGTATGGAGGGACCTAGACTTTGTTCAACTAGACATAAACAATGAAGGTACTTATTGAATGACAGCAAGCAGAGATCTTGAAAACCACGTGCATTACATACAGAAAGTATATTGGCAAATTAGATAGCTCTTCATTCTGCAACGAATCGCCTGTATTTGCTATAACCATAATACCCCGTTAAATTGGGGGAGTACACAAGCAGATGACATGCGAGCCGCGCGGCCGGCATTCTTCATGTATTATTCCCCATCCCCTCCACCATTGTGTTCCGTGCCATCCTTGTTGGCTGGTGTCACGGAGCGCGTCCTCCTCGCTGACCCCTCCAGCTGCAGTAATCAGGCTCCTATTTGACTCTCTCAATAAATGGCCAAGATGACTTCTTTGTAAAGCCGTGAATTGTATTCTGCGGGCGGTCTCTGTGAGCGGCGGCGCTGCGTACAGATGTGATCTGATTGTTATTCATCCGCGTGGGAGCTCTGGGAATATTAAAGGCATCTGTCACCCTATCCGCTTGCTGCCACGTGCCGGGGGTCCGGCGAGCGGCTCCGCAGGGCATCTCGCAGAACTTCTGCTCCGTATGGTGTGGGATTTGTTCTGTTTTCTTCTACATGTTGTAAAATGTCTTTTTTCTGTTTTTCATTTCATTGACATTCTTGAAGAGATTTGCAAATATTTTCGGTTGCCCACATGCCTCCGTATTCTCCCTACTGAGCGATTCACATCCTGTAAGGCCGCTCTCACACCAGCGAGCGTTTGGACACGTTTACTGATGATTTCACTGTGCCGTAACAAAACGGACAAAGCAAACTGATGATGTCACAACTTTCTTTTCTTCCTCCTGGTGGCATAGTAAGCGGCGTAAAAAAAAATAATGCAGTATTGTGCGCAGGATTGCGTATTTACTGAGCTTTTTACGCAACCCATTCATTTCAATGAGCGATTTAGTGCGTGAAATGTGCGCTACAATGACGGAATGCAGGGTGCTGTTACATTAAAGGGGTTGTCTCGCGAAAGCAAGTGGGGTTCTACACTTCCGTATGGCCATATTAATGCACTTTGTAATATACATCGTGCATTAAATATGAGCCATACAGAAGTTATTCACTTACCTGCTCCGTTGCTGGCGTCCCCGTCTCCATGGCTCCGTCTAATTTCGCTGGCTTCTTGCTTTTTTAGACGCGCTTGCGCAGTCCGGTCTTCTGCCTGGTGAATGGGGCCGCTCGTGCCGGAGAGCTGCTCACCGCGTCGTCATCGTAGCTCCGCCCCGTCACATGTGCCGATTCCAGCCAATCAGGAGACTGGAATCGGCAATGGAACGCAAGGAAGGAGAAGAAAATCCACGGTGCACCATGGGAGAAGACCCGCGGTCCACCGTGGGAGAAGACCAGCGGCGCCATCTTTAAAAGAAGAATAGAAGAAGCTGCAGAACGCTGATGCAGGTAAGTGCAATGTGCTTTTTAAAAACTAACCTATGCTTTCTTTTTAACAGGGCAGAATGCGGGGGTAAGTGCAAAAAAAATTTTTTCGCTTTCGCCGCGAGACAACCCCTTTAAATACACTGCGCAAAATCTCTAGTGTAAGAGGCCCCATTAAAACGCATGGAGCCTTAGTGGTAATACGTGGTTAAAAAAAAAACAGGTGTGAATGGCTTAGTTGTTGCAGTTTAACCCTTTCCAATCCACTGTCTGACCTCTGAAGACATTATGATTTAAGGCTGTACAGCTCCGATGTTGGAAGACGTCCGTCGGGGTTCTCTTACTGTATATTGCCAGCCTCTCTGCTGTCAGAGCCTATCTAACGTGTCACCTCATGCAGTACTGGCTTTAGCCAGCATATAGCGCTGTTGTGTAACAGCAGAAAGAGAGTAAGCCCCCTAGGAAAACCAGGATACAAATTGGATTGGAAAGGGTTAAGGTGAGCATGTTCACACGAGCGCTCCACTGATGGCTGAAGCTTGCAAAGAAGTTCAGGAAAAGCAATTCTGAGTTTACAAAGAGAATTGTGTTGTGTACCTGTCATAGAAAAGTGCGATCGTCCAATGAATGAGTGTTTATGTGATTGATGGCGCATTCGCACGGACTGATTTTCAGTTCTGATAATCTGCCTGTGTAAGAGGTACTTTACAGCTACACAGCTACAGCTACACAGCTGCGGTGACATCGGTTGTCGAATGGAACCTGTCGCCTGCTTCATGCTGCATCCTGCGACATTGATTACAGCCGTGTGTTACTTACGTACAAATATGCTGGAGTTTGCCCAAAACTTTCTGTGAGTTTCCTTCATTGCAGTGTAATGCTGCATTTACTCAGGACGGTCGTGTAAATGAGTGCACAAGAGGGTGACGTCGCCACTAGTTCCCACCCGTGCAGGCAGAGAATCGCTCCGTGCTTCACATTCTGTGTGACGAGCTGAGCGGGGAGCGTTTACACGCAGCAAAAAGTAGGCGAACCAGCGATGGTTTTTATACTGTTTGAAACTGAGCTGGAAACGAGAAAGTAAAGGAATAGTAAACAAAGTCTTTGTTTTTTCTTCATTTTAACCCTTTCCAATCCACTGACGTCTTAAGACACTATGATTTAAGGCTTTACACCTCTGATGTTGGAAGACGTCCGTCGGGGTTCTCTTACTGTATATTGCCAGCCTCTCTGCTGTCGGAGCCTATCCAATGTGTCACCTCATGCAGTACTGGCTTTAGCCAGCATATAGCGCCGTTGTATAACGGCCGAAAAAGAGTAAGCCCCCCTAGGAAAAACCAGGATACAAATTGGATTGGAAAGGGTTAATGCATTTGCGTGACAATCGTTACGTGTAAATGGCCCTTAAGACAAGAGTACAGAGTCTTTATCACCACTGATTAAAAGCCATTACAATGAATAAGGAGTCTTGTCAGATGGTGGGGGACAGGGGGTCCGCAGCTCATGAATATTTAGGACTTTTGCCTTAAAGCGCAGTGCAAGAGATCCGAAATTAGTTTGGGCAAACTAAAGCATATTCCTACATAAGGGCACAGCTAGACTGGATGGCAGTCGGGTGCTTGCAGACATGACTGCTTGTTTATACCGAGCCGGATGTCGCTCACTAGTCACTTCTTTCATTAAGCTGAAACGAAGTGATTAGCAACTAATGAGCAATTTTTTGCTGAGTACCCGGTTGGGTTCTGCATTTACAGAAGATGACTAAGTATCAAAATGGCTTTGAGCGATAGTTGGCCTGTATAAAAGTACCCTAATAGAGATCCAGTACATATCCGTGTGCCCGTCACCACTGCAGGCTGTTCTCCAAGAGTAAGGGCCCTTTTACACCATACGATTTATACGTATCTTTCTTAAAACACCCCAAAACTCTACAACAAAAAGGAATGATAATTATATATAAAATGACCTTAAAGGGGTTGTCTCGCGCCGAAACGGGTTTTTTTTTTTCAATAGGCCCCCCCCCCCCCCCCACCGTTCGGCGCGAGACAAACCCAAAGGATGGGTTAAAAAAAAAAATATATATATATATATTACTTACCCGAATCCCCGCTCTGCGACGACTTCTTTCTTCCTTCTCCAAGATGGCCGCCGGGATCTTCACCCACGATGCACCGCGGGTCTTCTCCCATCGTGCACCGTGGGCTCTGTGCGGTCCATTGCCGATTCCAGCCTCCTGATTGGCTGGAATCGGCACACGTGACGGGGCAGAGCTACGATGACGACGCAGGACCAGCTCTCTGGCACGAGCGGCCCCATTCACAAGGCAGAAGACCGGACTGCGCAAGCGCGTCTAAAAACGCCAGAAGACAGCGAATTTAGACGGATCCATGGAGACGGGGACGCCAGCAACGGAGCAGGTAAGTGAAATAACTTCTGTAATGGCTCATAATTAATGCACGATGTATATTACAAAGTGCATTAATATGGCCATACAGAAGTGTATAACCCCACTTGCTGCCGCGAGACAACCCCTTTAAAGCATGAAGTAGGTAACCTTTAAAAATGGTAGCGAACACCCTCTTGATAGGGAGGGGAGGGGGGCACACACAAATTTTCATGTCACGTCCATGGTATAAAATTTTGTCATTGCATCACTTATCTTGTACTGATCCAGAGTTACAACCTATATTATAGTCAAGAGTCCTGGAGTCAGAGTCCATTGAAGTGAGTTGGTAGAAATGGTCTCCAACTCCAGCTTTAATATAAACATACTAATCATTATACATAAACAGATAGTATATTAACCCCTTAAGGACCAGACACTTTTTTTAGGGATTTTACCCATGTGGCGGTTTTACTGCCCTATTTTTTTCCTTTAGCTATCAAAATTATTTTTGCTGTGTTTTTTTTTCTGTGACCTATAGGGCGGATTTTTTAAAATATGTTTTTCACTGACTTTTTTTTCATTTTTTTTTTTTTAGTTTTATTGGGGTAGAAAGCTAAAAAAAATGATTTTTTAAACATTTATAGTTATTTTTTTTAATTTAGTATATTTATGCTAAAATAAAGTATGGGAACAGGTTCCCCTATTTGTTTCGGACGTTTTGATATATAGTATGTATGGTTTTGGTTTACAGGGCGCATACGGCGACGGTTTTTGTTGTCGGTTTTGGGTTATTTTCTTTCTTATGTATATATTGTCGTTTATTCTGTAATTTAGTTTATTTGTGTATGTAATTGTTATTTACTATCTATGTCCTCCATGACGTCATGTATGACCTCTGGGGGACATCGATTTTTTTTAAAATTTGACACTTTCCCACTGCAGCTGGGGCATCAATAGGCGCCCCACTTTCAGGGGAAAGCAACCCCTGTACTGACATTAGTCACTGGCAGAGCTGGACAGGGTCTAGTATGACCTTCCAGCTCTGCTGAAGCAGGGAATCCCGGCAGTCAAATGACCCCCTGGCTCTCGTAGTGGAAGTTACACTTTACTTTCCCTTTCTAGTACACAGTTCTCATTGAGCACAGTGTACTCAGGGAAGCAGAAGGCAAAAAAGGTTAAATACCCCTCCTGCCTTCTCCTCAGGGTTATCAGCTGTCACTAACAGCTGAAACCCGTTCCTGCCTCTGATTGATTGTAGAGGCAGGAAGCTGAAAGCGCCGCCGTAATTTTACATACGCCTAAGCTTTAAGCCCAGGACCAGGCGCCGTAAATTTACAGTGCCTGGTCCTAAACGGGTTAACTAATTATTATACGTGAGCGATTTATGAAGTCCTAAGCACCAACGCAAACGCTGTCCAGACATTAAGGCCTCCTGCACACGGGCGGAAATTCCGCGGCGGGATTTCATGCGGAATTTCCGCCTGTGGATGCTGCCATAGGATTGCATTAGCAGACGCAATCCTAGGCAGACGGCCGCAATTTGTCCGTGCGAAATCTTGCTCGGCAAACAAATCGCGGCATGCTCTATTTCGCAGAGCCCCGCACAGAAATGTCACTCCCCGGCCGCTGGCTCCAGTCTGTGCATGCGCCGGCTGCCCGGTATCCAGCACATCAAACAGCTGGAGCCGCGGAAGCAGGTGAGTACGCGCTGGTCCTTGCAGGGGTGCGGGACGGAATTCTCGCAGACGGATCCGACCCGGCCGTCTGCAGGCGGCCTAAGGCAGCAAGGTATGTTGGGAGATTTCAGCCCTGAAGCCTGTTTAATGCAGGCTGTAACTCAGGTGCAGAAAGACATAAGTAATGTCTAGTGCACATTGATTACTTCTGCTAATTTATGTAAAAAATCAGGACACTAAGGCTATTTTCGCATGACGGTCTCCGCTCCCGCAACAGTTTTGTCTTTGGTTTTCACCTTCTATACAGTAAACGGTAAAGGGACAGAACCGTAGTGCTCAGTGCGTGACCGGAGGCCACGTTAGTCGGTCATCTTCGTTCCACAAGGTTTTCTATCCAGCATTATGGGCTGACGGGGACAGAAACCACGTCCAATGGAGACCAGAGAGGTGTCCATCCTGCATATTAACCCCTAGAGTTCTGTCCCGGGTCTGTTCATCTGCAGTTCCTGGAGATGATATGGATTATTAAGGCATTGGTCACAAGGTATTTCTGAGTTTCTTCGAGGTGGACAGATCTGTTAGCGGCTGTGGAGATCTGTTCTTCTTTGTGTGTTCCTTGCTGACCGGGCTTTGTAGCTCGCTGTGAAGATCTGCAGATAAATGTGTTATTCTTCTTTTGTTCAGGAGCGAAAGCTACATTGTAAATCTAAAGCAGGGGGATCTGGACCGTCTCTGCAGCGGCCATCGAGTTGGGTCTAATCAGTTACCAGGCATGCTGCGCTTTAATAAAGCTTCCCCTGCTTGGCATGTTTGCTCTGCATATTGCCAGTCTGCCTACTGTGCTCGTTCTCCGTATGAATGCAGCCCAGAGCTGTCATCTCCGGAGGAGGCACAAGAGAAGGAGCCGATGGTAATTTAGGGAAATGAACCACTAGAAACGTTCTGCCTTGACACCCAGTGTGCATCTCCTGACAGATACTTGCTGTACGAAGGCGTGCCACCGCCTAATTCTAATAGCATGAAGGGGGACGCCGTGCTGCGGAGAACAGCCGCTCTGCCCGCCATGCCCATTATTTGTATTTGGATTCTAGCACTTTCTTGTCTAGAAACCTGGTGCCCAGTATGGTTAGCCTGCGCTGTGAGACGTGGCAGTCCTTTACGTGAACTAATGCCATTAGTATTACAGCCTTAACCCATTAATGATCAAGCACAGTAAATTTACGGTGCTTGGTCCTGGGCTTTAATCCCAGACGATAGTAACAATACTGCGCAGGATTAAAGCCCCTGCTTTTGCAGTCAATCAGAAGCAAGTTGGCTGTCAGCTGTTAGTCATAGCTGAGAGCCCTCAAGGATAAGGGAGGAGTGTTTTTAACCCCTTCTGCCTTCTTCTTTCCCAGGTACGCAGCGCTCAATAATTGCTATTTTCTAAGAAGTGAAAGTATAACTTCCACTACGCGAGCTGGCGGTCACGTGACCGCCGGGGTTTCCTGGAACAGCAGAGCTACATGGTCCTACAAGACCATGATCAGCTCTGCCGGTGACTATTGTCACTACAGTGGATGTTTTTTGTAACTGGGGCTCCTATGGATGCGGCTCTTATGGATGCCCCAGCTACAGTGGAAAAGTGTGTAATAAAACAAAAACATCACCCCCAGAGGTCTTAGATGACGTAATGGGAACATAGATGGTAAAACAAATAATTACATAAATAGGAAAAAATAATTACAGAATAAAATGAAAATATATACCATATATACTCGAGTATAAGCCCACTTTCTGAGCACATTTTTTTAATGCTGAAAAAGCCCCCTTTGGCTTATACTCGAGTCACAAGTTTCTCCCATTGCTTCCAATGGGGCCACAGCTGCTGCCGGCGGCCCAGTTGAGAGCAATGGACTACCGGCACCCCAGCAGTGATTTTCAGGAGAGGGCTTTAAATATAAGCGTATTTACAGCAGCGTATATCACCTGGCATTTTCATGGCCGGCCAATAAACGCCTCCATCTGAGCAGTTCCGCCCCCCCCCTTCCCTCCCCCTCACCGTCTCTCTGCCTCTCTCCTCCATTTTGGCTGTTTGCAATAGGAGGGAGTGGGACGGGGGCGGAGCTAGAAAAACTTTTGACTTGGACTTATTTGGTTAAAGTTGAGGAATCAGTGGAGTCTTCAGGACCTTTCATTAATATGCAAGCATATTTAAAACTTCTATCAAGCAATCCG
This sequence comes from Eleutherodactylus coqui, assembly GCF_035609145.1. Classification (NCBI taxonomy): domain Eukaryota; kingdom Metazoa; phylum Chordata; class Amphibia; order Anura; family Eleutherodactylidae; genus Eleutherodactylus; species Eleutherodactylus coqui. The sequence continues at coordinate 36,948,500 of NC_089838.1, read as the reverse complement.
CAGCCAATAAGTAGTGGTACATGACGAGGTGGTCCCTTGTCATCGCCATCATTCATTCTAGCTGCTGAACCATCGGCAGTGCTCATCAGGGAGATCACAAATATTGCCAGGGTGTTAATTGGACCAGGAACTTATAAGAGAAAGCTTTTTGCTCATGATCTTTTAGCTACGCTGACAAAACCTTGAGCCTCTTTGACCAATCTCATTCCCAGCCTGGAGCAATTCTCAAGTGTCTCAGATCTTAAGATAAATAGATCCAAACCGGAGATTCTCTTCTGCAAAACACCTCAAAATGTCCAAAAGATTGTAGACTTCAGTTTTAATTTTACGTTCTCTACTAGGACGTCAATCTGTCTAACTCCTTACATATTAACATATTTTGGATAATAATGAATATACAGTATAAGTTGGTCAATCCAAGAAGATCTTCAGAGAGTTGGATCTACCTTATACTTCGTGGACGGGCAGAATTACGGTAACACCAGAAAGTGGTTATTCCCACCACTTATGCCGTCCCTATTACATACTTTACCCATACCTATGAAGACTTCAGAACGAAGTGTGTTGCTGAGGGATATCTTTAGAGACATCTTAGCAGTAAGACATCCCTGTAGTTCTAAAAGCATCATACATGTACATTAAGACGGCGCGGCCTATCAGTAGCTAAATTGGGGAGCCTTTAGACGGAACGATTTATCGTAGTGAAAATGAACCATAATACTTCTGTCTAAACATGAGCTAACGACTGCATTACGAATGAGAATCATTCACTTTTCATTCATCCATTTTATGGTTGGTTGGATCTTGCCATGCATCACTCTTTGGCGGCCCTTATGTGGTCAATAGATCCAGTCCCCCCCCCCCCTCTTCCACCCATCTGGTCCCTCCTGCTGATCTGCGAAGTTCCGTAACTCCGTCAGGCTTCCTGCGCTCCACGGTTGCTGACAGAACCTTGCTTCCTGGTTGCGGCATCCATAAATCCCGCCTCCAGTAAGCGATGGCTCTGACTGGCCAGCGGGTGCTGCTCTCAGCAAATCGATGCAGCACTCGCTGAACAACGTGACTGCTGTGATTGGTTGAGAGCAGTGCTCTGGGGTACAAATAATGCCTTGTATAACTGTTATTAGATTTTGGCAGGTAGAGATGAAAAAAACGTGTAGTAATTCCGCCATAGTGTTTTTTTTACAGCATCCACTATTTGGTAAAAATAACAGAAATTCTCTAATTTGGATCACCCCGATTACAGCGATGCCAGCCTACTAGAGTTGTTTTTTTATTTTTTTTATTTACTACTTTTGCATAATGACATGTTTTTAAAGAAAACCAATTGAATTTGCATCGCCGCATTCGAACATCCATAACATTTTTATTTTTCCGGCAGTGTGTTATGTCAGAGCTTTTCTTTTTTTTTTTTTTTTTTTTTGCAGGAAGGGGAGATATTATTGGTAGCAGTTTGACGTAGATGTGACTTCTGGATTGCTTTTTATTGTATTTTTTAGAAGCCAACAAAGAAAAATAATTCCAGCGTTGCTATTTTAACTATTTTTATGACGTTCACCATGCGAGACAAATAACAAAATATATTGATTGTCTGTCATTACAAGTGCGGTAATACCTATTATGTGCTGCTTTTAAAATAATTTTATGAGCTATTTTACCTATTCTATACCAAGGATTTTTTGTAGAGAGAAAAATGCATATTTTTTAAATGGATTTTTTTCCTTTAAATTAAACTTTTTGGGATTTTTTTTAAACACTATTTTGTTTTTTTTTAGTCTCTGAAAGGGACTTAAAGATACAATTGTTGGGGGGCGTGGCTAGCCATGGAAGCGTAAGGTCGCAGGCTCCGGAGCTCCGCCGCCGCTAGCCTCCAAAAAACGGGGAATCAACCTTATACCGAGACCCACAAAGAATGACAAGGGTAGGGAAGAGAAGGGGGAGCCAGCCGCAGCACCGCGGTCCTCCCATCAGCAGTTACCTGAACGGAGCGAGCGCCGGGACTCAGCGGGACCCCGCCGGCGCACACGTGGAGCCGGCTCCGCAGCCCCGGAGAGAGGAAGAAGTGCCCTCACCTGCAGTAGCGGCAGACACGAGGAGGACGCCGTCGCCAGGCAACCAGGGGCTGCAGAAGCTCCGGAGAGAGGAGAGGGGCTCCCCGATGCCGGGCGCTGCGGGAGCGCCGACAAGCCTGATCAACATGGCGCCGGGTCCCCACAGAAAGCCCGCCAGCGAGGCTGAGGCGCCGGACGCGGCTGAAGAGGGGACAGAGTGCAGCACAGACACCCTCATACCCCTGTACAGGGAAGAGGAACTTGCCCCATGGCAGGACCGGGGAGCAGAGGCTCCACATGCGGAGCCGGTGAACGGAGGAAGATTCCCCCCCCCCTCTCCCCTAAACAACATGGCGCCGAGACACCACGAGGTGAAGGGATCCCGGGATGCAACAAACGCTCTCACGCTTCTCCCAGGAGGGACAACTTTGAAGGTCAGTAAGGGGAAGGGGGCAGCAGACCCTGGGACACCACAGGAGAAACAAGCTAGCCCAATATACTGCACAGGGAGAAAAGGAGAGGCTGCAACACCCAACATGGGGCACGACAGCAGGGGACAGCCGCAGTCTAGAGGTACCGAGGCAGAAGTCTCCACACGACACACAAAAGACAAGGCAGCCCACACTACAGGAGAAGAAGAGGGCCCCCGACCCCCCCGCACTAGCCAGTCACCATCCGGCCCTTACCTCACACCGCCGCCGACAACGACGACCCCTGACAACCCATTAAAACCGCCTGCAGATGACTCTCAAACATTGCAAGCCCTGTGGGTCATGATTCGTGCGTTACCCACCAAGACAGACCTCGAGACGCAACTGCGACGCATTGAAGAAAAGCATGACAAAGCGATCGCGACAGTCAGTCATTCTGTACAGGCACTCACAGAGCGGGTGGCGGCCCTTGAGGAAAACCCAGAGGTCTCGACAACGGACTTTCAACAACTTTCTCTAACAATAGAAAGACAGCAAAGACAGATTAGAGACCTGACCTTTCATCTCGATGACATCGAGAACAGGGGGCGCCGCAACAACTTAAAGCTGCGAGGCCTGCCAGAAGAAGTTCCCCCAGATGCGCTGCATGACTGTGTAACGGCCATCTTCAATAAATTAATGCAGCGACCAGAGGACCGCATAATAGAAATGGACAGGGTCCACAGGACGCTAGGAGGCAGAACACGGAACGCCAATATGCCGAGGGACGTAATATGCCGGGTGCATTTCTACCGGCAGAAAGAAGAAATCCAAAGGCTGGCATGGGAAAGAGGACCGATCAAATTCAAGGGAGCGGAGATCACCATCTTGCCTGACGTCTCCAGGCTGACTCTCAACAGCAGGAGATTGATCCGTCCCTTGCTCGAGGCAGCACGCAGAGCAGACGCCACATATAAATGGGGACATCCCTTTCATTTGATCCTACGAAAAAGAGGGCGCATCTTTACGGTCAGATCCCCGTCAGACCTAGAAGGGGCGTTCAGATTCCTGGAGGTCCCAGCGGTGCCAATACCGGACTGGACTGAACCGATGGACTTTGCCCCCGCAATCCCCTGAGCAAAAGAGTCCCCCAGGAGGAGGATACCAACACCCCAGCCCTGGAATTTGAGTGATACACCACATTTACAGAGCGTGGGTCTCACTGGTTATGTTTCCATTTATTCCCGCCACGGACAGCTCGACAGAAAGTACCCACAAGCGAAGACGGACATACAAAAATGGACACTAACTTCAGCAGTTCCCGCAATTGTCCCCCCACACAGCAGATCCCTCATTGGCGGCGGCCTGGAGTTCCCAGGCAAGATCGTAAAAGAAAGAAGCCTACACAAGAAAAGAAAGCGGCCAGATTCTCTCCAGACTTGGCCAACAGACTTGAGAGCCCGGAGGCGGCCTTGCTGATTCGGTGTACTTCCACGTTTTCCCCCAGTAGGGTATCAGGGGACCTGGTCCGGCCCCGTGGTTTCGGGGGCACCAGGCTCCCTGATTAAGTTGTAGCGGCCAAACACTAGGCTGGTTAGAGGCTAACCTTCTAGTCATTTGGTTTTCCCTATTGTGTCGTGTGTCCCCCCAACTGCCCCTCCCCCACCACCCACACCCTCCCCCACCTATTCCGCCTGCGCAATACGTCCTCCCTCCTTTCCCGGAGCGAATCCCCTAGTATCAACCCCAAAGACCTGAGGTGCCATGTCAACGAATCCTAATAACCTTTTGATATCTTCAATTAATGCGCAGGGCTTAAACGTACCAGAGAAGAGGTCCTCCATCCTCCATCTACTCCGGAAGAAGAGGGTGCAGGTGGCCTTTGTGCTGGAAACCCATTTCCGTACGGACGCCTGCCCGAGGTTCGCGGACGCCAGATTCCCAACGGCATACCACAGTACGAATGCGGAGTCCAAGTCTAAGGGGGTCTCAATTCTCCTGGCCAACTCCGTTCCATGGGAGCACGGGGAGACGCGCTACGACCCGGGCGGCAGGTACCTGTTCATCAAAGGTAAGCTCGCCAGCACACCATTCACATTTGCCGCGGTTTATTCCCCCAACTCCTACCAGGTGGCCTTTCTCGAGAGGCTCCTGGAGGACTTGGACGAATTCAGAGAGGGTACCCTGGTGCTAGGAGGTGTCTTCAATGTCCCCCTGGACCCACGGATTGACACTTCCAAAGGATCTGACAGCCACTCCGCCTCCGTACACCGTAGGATTAAGCGTACACTACACAGTCACCAACTGGTTGATCCATGGAGAATACTGCATCCCACGACCAAAGATTACACATTTTTCTCACACCCGCACAACACGTATTCGAGAATCGACTATTTCCTCCTCCAACATTCCACACTATCGTCCTTAGTATCAGCAACAATAGATAACATTACCTTTTCCGACCACGCCATGATTACACTAACAGTAAAATTACCATCCCTACATAACAGGACTTGGCAGTGGCGATTCAATGAGTCCTTCCTCCAAGACCCGATAGTCTCGGACGAAATACACAGAACGATCACAGACTATTTCACTCTCAACACAACGCCGGACGTAGACCCACTAACGATCTGGGAGGCGCACAAGTGCGTAATCCGTGGTCAGTGCGTGAATATAGGCTCCCGCATTAAAAAGGAAAGGTCCGCGCACCTTAAAAAGCTCCTGGACCGGGTCCAGGAATTAGAGTCTAGCCATAAAACTACCCACGACAGCGCCAGCGGGGCAGAACTGTTCCAACTGAGGGAAAAGATCCGCTCTTACTGCATGGAGAGGGCCAAAGCAGGCATAGCGAAATGCAGGCGGCATTTTTATGAGTTCGGAGATAAACCCAGTCGTACATTGGCACGAGCACTGCGGTCCACTAGAGCCAGCACATACGTCCCGCACATCAACAACTCCAAAGGCCACGTACAACACTCATCGCAACAAATAGCCAGTGCCTTTCGGGAATACTACCACTCCCTTTACAACCTAGCCCCCCCACAGTCTACTCAGACGAGAGAGCAAAAGAGAGCCTCAATTCGAGAATACTTGCAACAGGCGAACCCCTGTAAACTCCCGCAGGAGGCAATAGACAGGATGGAATCACCGATCTCGCCAAGCGAGCTGGCAGAAGCGCTCGCTACCTCGCGGCCTGGAAAAGCCCCGGGACCCGACGGGATTACTTTAACGTACTATAAGAAATACGCGGAAACGCTGGCCCCCCATTTTATCCAGGCATTTAACTCTATAACCAACGGGAACGAAATCCCCAGAGACACCCTAACTGCTAACATCTCGGTCATTCCTAAAGAGGGCAAAGACCCCTCACAGTGCCAAAGTTACCGCCCAATATCCCTGCTAAACGCGGACCTGAAATTATTCGCCAAAATACTTGCAAGCAGGATCTCCCCCTACCTGCAAGCCATAATCCACACAGACCAAGTGGGCTTCGTCCCTATGAGAGAGGCAAGGGATAATACAACCAAAGCCATTAACCTTATTCAGGCAGCGCACAAACTCTCCCTGCCAACATGCCTATTGTCCACAGACGCAGATAAGGCTTTTGACAGGGTGGAATGGGAGTTCCTGTTTGCAACGTTGACCCATATGGGGATGGGGCCAAACATGCTGCAATGGATTATGAGCCTATATTCCCACCCAACAGCATCAGTAAGAGTAAACGGTCAGCTCTCAGAACCATTCCCCATTACGAACGGCACGAGGCAGGGGTGTCCCCTGTCTCCACTGATTTTCATCCTGTGCCTTGAGCCACTACTGACCAAAATTCGAGCCAACCCAAATATACACGGGATCACAACAGGCGACACCGAACACAAGATAGCGGCCTATGCAGATGATCTTTTATTTTTTATCACAGACCCTCGAATTACTCTACCAAACCTTATGGCCGAGTTCAAACACTATTCAGTTTTATCCAACTTCAAGATCAACTACCATAAGTCAGCTGCGCTCAACGTCTCACTCACACAACCCCTAGTGGAGGAACTCAAGGACTTCTTCTCTTTCACATGGGCAAGGGGCCATATTAAATATCTAGGTACAAACATAACGCCGAGAACTGAGGATCTATACGCGGCTAACTTCCCAGCGCTCCTAAACAGGGTCAGACAAGACCTCAGCCAATGGACCAAGGGTACGTTCTCCTGGTTTGGCAGAGGAGCTATTATTAAAATGAATATCCTCCCTAGAGTCCTCTACCTAATCCAAGCCCTCCCCATACATGTCCCAATGAGCTTCTTCCAACACCTCCTATCTCTCACCACCACATTTGTATGGGCAGGAAAGACATCTCGGATAGCACGTAATACACTGACAAGACCAAAAAAGGAGGGCGGCCTAGGTTTGCCGGACTTTGTGAAATACCACCAAGCGGCACACCTGGTACGCATCATAGACTGGCATCGGCACGCTGCACTTAAGCAGTGGATAGCCATCGAGCAAACGGCGTCACATGCACCGCTGGTGACCCTTCCCTGGTTGGACGGACCCAGCCTGAGAGAAGTGATGAGACACCCCACCATCGGGCCCACACTGTCAATGGTTGCCAAGATACTAGAGAGGATAGACGTGTCCCCCAGGCCATCCCCAATGTTCCCGATCCTAGGAAACCCGAATTTCCACCCAGGGGGGGAGAAGGGAGTGTTCCGCACTTGGATAACAGAAGGCAGATATAGAGCAGAACACTTCCTACAAAATGGCCAGTGGCTTTCGGTGGACACGTTGAGAGGGCCCTCCGTACCAACCCCTCTCCCACTCTGGCAGATTCTGCAGCTAAGACACTTTCTACAGTCTCTACCTCAGCCAAATAGGTTTTCACGCCCAAAAACACAATTTGAAGCAATCTGCACTGGAGAGGGCCCCTCGAGACACACGCTATCTAGAATCTACAATATCCTTGTCTCACTGCCGGGAGCCGCCCCCCCAAAATACATTGAAAAATGGGAAGGGGAATTAGGAATCATCCTCACCGCTGAAGAAACAGACAAAATATACACTATCACACACTCGGCATCCATCTCCAGCAGAATACAAGAATCTGGCTTTAAGATTCTCTCCAGATGGTACAGGGTGCCCTCCCTTCTGAATAAGATATTCCCGTCGGTCTCCCCTACGTGCTGGAGATGCGGCGCGGAACAGGGGACCATGCTGCACGTCTTCTGGGAGTGTTCGGTGCTGGCGGGCTACTGGTCAGAGGTATGGCGGGTCACCTCTAAATTTACCCACTACGCCATCCCGAGGACGCCTGCGTTCTTCCTCCTACATCATAGTGACATCCCACTGGCGTCTTATAAAAAATCTGTGGTCTGCTTCTTGGTGAGCGCGGCGAGGTCGTGTATAGCGAGGCGATGGAGACAGACAGCTCCGCCCTCACTGGCACTATGGCTAAATACAGTCAACTGGATTAAGGAGATGGAGGACCTCTCTGCAGCACTAAAGGGTACGCAAGAAAAGTTCCGGAAAACATGGTACCACTGGATAGACTTCCAAAACACAGAAGAATACCGCCAACTACTTATCCCCCAAGTTAACTAAAACATCCCTCACCCCCTCCCAACCACACCCCCCCCTGTCATAACCCCAGCAGCGACAAGCCCAGTCGCAACCCTGTACGCACCCCTTATGTGTCTAGTCTGTTTCAGTAGCTACTTGTGAATTTGTGAATATGTTATACAATGCATAAAGCCACGAAGTTCGGCATAGTGTAATGTGGAAAATGCTGCAGACGGAACCAGGAAGTTAAGCGAGACCTGATTTATTGTTTAGTTTGACTTGTTTTCTAAGTTTACATGGAAATTTGTGCCACTTAATCTGTTTAACATTGAGACGGACAGGCAAGGTGAACGAGATTGATTCTTTAAGTTGTTACCCAGTTGGTATTGAATAACTTTCTGCAATAAATAAAGAATTTAAAAAAAAAAAAAAAAAAAAAAAAGATACAATTGTTTGGTCGCTGGAATAGCGCACTGCATTACTTGCCTATGACAGCAGCCTATTAGACTCCGCAGGAAGCGGGTTCTAATAGGCGGAGTTACATGTTAGACATGGAGGCCCTTGTCAGGCTTCTGGCTGACGTGGGAACCCATTGGTACTTGGTGAATGCATTGCGGAGTGCCGATGGGTGACAGGAGCCCCACCCGCTGTCATCTGCTTACATGTTGCAGTTGCTAATGATTGTGGTATGTAAGGGGTTAAATTGCCACGATCTAAGGTTTCTTTGCTACTGGCGATTAGAACAGGAGCCCGACTGTCAGTAGGCAAAGTCCCCGCCTTAAAATGATGTATGTGCAGGTTTAGAGCCCATTAGCGAGGTCAGTAAAAAGGTGTATTGCAGTCTCTAATGGGTTAAGAATTTTTGGTTTTCTTTTGGTCACAATCTGTATTTAAATTTTATTAAATCCAAAAATCCTGCATTTTTCACACTGACCAAATTTTGGGCACCTTCTGAATTCCTAAATCTGTAGCATGTTCTGAACGTCACTGAATTTCGCAATTTGAAATTCGCAGAATATTATAAAACCCGTAGTCTTTTTATTAGCACTATTTATTTTGGTAAGAGTAGGAGGACCTCTGAATTACTGCAGCCCTGCAGAGGGAGCAGAGAGATGGTATCTGCAGTGTGCGAGATATGAAACGGAGGAGTGGCAAGTCTCATGTGAGTTATCAAGCTCGTAGGAATGGTGGCCATGATCGGGCTCCAGCTCTATGGTGTCTGAACTTTGTACCGCACAGATCCATATTGCAGCACTGTGCAGGAGGCCTTAAAACTTTTGGTGTGATCCATCTATCGTGTTAGTAATTTTTGCCCAGGGTCTTATTTTCAGGGGATGTCTTAGGCTTACCTAGCAGGCTAGCGACTCCAGAAAGCGATTGCTGTGATTGGTTCTCGAGCGCTGCAGCTCAGCTAATTACTGCGGTGCTCAATGAACCCATCACAGTCTTACATTGAATGGCTGGGATTGGTTCATTGAGCGCTGTAGCTATTGGCTGAGCCGCGGCACTTGAGATCCAATCAGAGCAATCGCTTGCTGAGGCAGTGTTTACAAACACCGTTACCAGCAAGTGATGGTCTGTTGGCACTGAGAACTGCAAGCAAGCCTGCCTGGAGACCAGTAGTAGTATTTTATTTTTTTTCCACAAAGTGTAGCTAGGGCTTATTTTTGGGGTAGGGGTTATATTTCAAGGCCCCTCTAAAATCAGGGTAGGTCTTACTTTAGAGGAAACATTGTATACATAATTATTGCATGCTAAGGACAAGTAGAGACTGTCTTAACAATGTAATGGTTGGCATTATTAGAAGTTTGTCAGGTTAAGAAAAATGAAAAATGGGTCCTATGGCCGCGTGTCATCAACCCAAGAATGAATGGCCTCACGTTCTCAAATTCTGCCCAGCCTTTTCTAGGAAGCATTCACTATTGCACGTAACTATTATTTTAGAACACTGGTTGGGCTTGTTGTTGGCTCTTCGGACCCCCATGCACGTGTGTTGACATTCAGCCCTGCTTGGAGAGTTCCATTGGGAAAACTCTTACACAACATTCTAAACAAAGGGGCGGCCAAATCTGTAGGGCAATCACTCAGTGGTACCAAAGGGGTTCTGAAATTTGAGTTCTGTGGCCTAATTATTCCAAGCAGTATTTTGACCAGATTTCCCCTTGAATTAGTTTTTATGTTGGCCAGTTTCACCAAGACTATTACGAATGTATCTATGTGTCCGTAATATGGACGAGCGTCTTGGCCTTACTGAAGGTATCCTGACCCAAACTCAAAGCAACCTAGGAATTCATCATGGTCTGAGTTTGGGTCAGTAGCCCCTCGGTCAGGGCAGGGCAATTGTTCATATGGACTAAGCTATGTTGCCCCATTCTTCATAATGTAACTCTCACATAAGCGCATTCATGGCTTATGGTTGACTAATCTTTGCACTTGTAGGTCAAAGGGCCTGATGGCTGTTTTCCCTTTAATGTCTTTGTATAGATTCTATAAGCACTCTGATTTGGTTATAAGTAGGGCTCATCCAATAAACAGTTAAAGAACACAAATTAACAAAGAAAACTTGCGCTGTACTTGATGTGCTGCCATTTGTCTCCTCGTCTGTTCTCAATGAACCGTAAGACCTAGAAGTTTAGTGGCAGATGGCCTGGCCGGTTTCCTTCCCCTTAATTTAGGGGGGAGATAAACTGCAAATGTATCAGACCTCCTTCCATCCTTCTTCTTCCGGAGGAAATCTAGAGCAGACTATTGCGGGGTGAGCAGATTTGTAGAGTGTTGTCCTAGTGAAGCTTTCCTGCACATTATGGCTTGGTTGGCACTGAGGATTAGTGATTGTGTGATACGTCTTTTGTATTTTCGGTAAGAATCCAAGCATGTCATATACATTATATGTGCTGTACTAATGCAGGCTGTAGCTGTCATTACCGTACCTCCATATGCCTCCATTCTAGTGTAGAGGCGGTACCCTAAAACATTGCTTCAAGGGGATAATGGGCGTGCTCTGTGTTTGCACATAGTCGTTATGGACCCACCATATTGGACCCCTGTGGACTGATGCAACTTAATACCGTGAACTCCTTGGTAACTTTTATGGTGAAGATTCAGATTTGGTGCAGTATTAGACTCTCTTAAAAAAAAAAAAAGTATAATTCCCCAATTGACGTTTACCAGATTTTTGACCTTTTAACAAGAATAATTAGATAAGCTGTACGTCCCCCTGTTGATATCATACAGCAGTCTGCTTACAGGTCTGTATGACAAGCAGGGACTCCTGTAACTGTCCCAGCTCTACATGTTATCAGAAGGGGACATGCATTAATATTTGGTTTAGTTCTGGTTATTGCCATGCCTTAAGCTGCAGCAGCGTCGGAGAGCGCTTCTAAGGGGATGTATGTGTATTTTTCCTGCAGCTAGGGCTTAGTTTAGGGCTTTGGCAGTAGGATTTCCTAATGTCAAAGTTGCATCGCACCGCACAAAAATCGCGTGTTCATGCGATGCAGCAGAGAGGAAGGCTCCATAGGGAAACCTGGGCTACAAAACCTCGCGGGTCACGGGCAAATCGCCGGACCCACGAGGTTTTTGTGTTGGGTTCTTGTATGCTACAAAACATCGCATGTGTGAAGGAAAACATGGGCTTCACATACATGCGATTTGTAGCATTGTCGCAACACGACTTTGTTGCCCGTGTGAGATAACTATCAGAGTTTCCAATGCAACTAAAATTGGAAATGTACATGTTCTGTATAGATGGAGAGGCACCCTTTGAACTAATTCCACCCTAGTGAGACCCATGAACCATATTCTAACACTATATATAAATTACTAGCTGATATACCCGGCTTCGCCCGAGTTAATTTGGTACTGGTGTTTATCTGGTGTTCACACGGAAAATCTTATGAAGTTGTGGTTACTTTAGAGATACAGGGGAAAAAAATATGTTCAGCATTTTGCATGGTTCTTTGCAATACCCAGGAAACACCACGTGGAGGTAACCATGTGACGTTTACTTTATATAAAATGACATCAGGAAGTGAGAGAATTAGATTTCGTGCGTAAAATTTGGACGCTAATTCCTTTGCGCTTAAAATCGAATAATCGAGTTGGGACCCATTAACTTTTCCTATTTATGACATAATCAATGCTCGTGAAAAAAATTTCAAATTTCTATGACATCGGGAAGTGAGAGAATTAGATTCTGTACGTTAAATTTGGATGCTAATTCTTTTGCGCTTAGAATTGAATAATCAAGTTTGGACCCATTAGCTTTTCCTATTTATGACATAATCAATGCTCGTGCCAAATTTCAAGTTTCTATGACATCGGGAAGTGAGAAAATTAGATTCCGTACATAAAATTTGGACGCTAATTCTTTTGCGCTTAGAATTGAATAATCGAGTTGGGACCTATTAGCTTTTCCTATTTATGACATAGCCTATGCTTGTGTGAAATTTCAAGTTTCTATGACATCGGGAAGTGAGAAAATCTTGAAAGCTCTAATGTAGTGAGACATCTCAAAGTCAGTTGTAGCACCATCTCAGGCATAGAAAAACAATTAGTTAAATGAGTGTTTTGCCCAAGGCATATTTATGGCGTATTATCAGCCTTATTTTCTGTCTGAAACCTTTGTTTTTCAGGTCGGAAAGATATAATAATGTTGACAATTGGGCAGGAAATTAGCAAAGCTTGATTTCCCATCATGTCCCGTGATCCTGGGCAGGTAGTGCTGAGAATGCAGTAAAAAAGTTCCCATGATTCGACTCAGCATTTTATTTTGTGGGAAAACCTTTTTATCTCTCGTTGTGATCCAATTTAGTTTTTTTGTGCAGTAGCCAAAATTAGGAGGATTTCAATTGATAAAGAACACAAAGCTAAAATTGCATGTGTGACTGTGCCGTCCTCGGGCACACGGGCATGAAGTACAACACCCGTGGCATGACCTCCAACAAAGCGTGCTGTATTGTTTTATCTTCAGGCCTTTATTTTACAAGTATGTGATATTTACAGTCTCTCTTCCACCATAAGTGCTTCAACTAAAAGTTTAAGCGTCTTGAGGGAACGGAGTTAATTTTCTCTTAGCTGAAGCTTTTTTTCTAATTTTACACATTCACACTTTAGAAGCTGTAAATTTATGTTTCTCACTCCTCTCTGTTCCTGAAACTGACATCACCAGTCTCCTTGAAGGGGGTTAAAGCTCCTCTTACTTGGGATATTACACAGGAGGATCATTGCTCAGTGACTGGAGGCGGAGCTTGTTCTGGCCAATCACCGGCATTCACAGAGATGAATGATTGCCTGTGTATACTGAACGATGCAGCGGCAGACCAACAGTGATTTTAAGATCTGATCTGTGATTTATGGCCGGTTGGTCTTTCACGGCATATGTTCATACTGCACAATAATCGTGTAAACTCCCCAATCTAACGAGCAATTTGCACAATAATTGTGTAAAAAACACTTTAGGCAATTTTTTTAAATTTACTTTTTGTTTAGTTTTTGCATATACCTTGTAGGTCTAAGATAAGTCTTTAAAATAGAAAATCGTGTCGGCCACAGTGTTCATATCTGCATTCATATGTATCACATTTTCCTGGCTACAAGATCTCTGAGAATTGACATCATGTAATAAATTATTTTGCCATTTATTGACCTTGTGTAATCAATTGAAGCTTTCACTAGCTAGTCCTTTTTGGCTATATAAATGACATCCCACTCTCAGCAATTTGACTCCCTTCATATTTGTTGATACTTTTCTGGTCTGCTAATTCAGGACAGTGCCAACATTTTTTTGTATACATTATTGCAACACCAACATTCTGCCATCGGTCAAAAATGGCTGCAGGGTCCTTAGGTTACTTATAAATCCTTGATTGAAGGGGTTTTCCAGGACTAGGATATTGATGACCTAAGTTGGGTTCACCGCTGGGAACCCTCACCGTTCGGTTGACTGAAGTGGTCGTGGTGCTCTAGTGAGTGACGTGGCCATGTCCCAGAATGCCAGGCACAACAGCATAAATTTCATAGCAGCTGTGTCTGGTATAATAGGTAATTTCCATTCAATAGGACTAATCCGCTCTTTGGTCATGTGACTCATGAATATGACATCACCGGCCAGAGAAGGCCATGGCACTCACATAGGCTTAGTGGCAGACTATCACCGATCTGATACAGATGACCTAACTGGAGAATAGGTTATCAATATCGTGGCTCTGGAAAACCCCTTTAACACCTTAAGGACATGGCCTATTTTGGCGTTGAGGACCAAGCGATTTTTGGTATTTTTCAATCTCCATTTTTCAAAAGCCATAACTTTTTTATTTTTCCGTCGACGCCGCCTTATAAGGGCTTGTTTTTTGCGTGGCGAACTGTAGTTTTTATCGGTGCCACTTTTGGGTACATAGGCTATATCGTAAAACTTTTATTATTTTTTTTTTATGATAACAGGGAGAGAAAACGCATCAATTCTGCCATAGATTTAAATTTTTTTTTTTACAGCGTTAATCATGCAGCATAAATGACACACTAAATTTTTTCTGCGGGTCGGTTACAACGATTTGCAATAAAACCCCTTTTTTTGGAAATCTTTTTTTTTTTCTCTATAGCTGCATTCAAAGTTCTGTAACTTTTTCTATGTACGGAGCTCTATAAGGGCTTATTTTTTGCGAGACGAGCTGTAGTTTTTGTTGTTTCCATTTTGGACAATGTAAGGCTTTTTTGATCACTTTTATTGCATTTTTTGGGAGGCAGAATGCTAAAAATTAGCATTTTGCCTCTGTTTTTAAGCGTTTTTTGTTACGCTTTTTGCCGTACAAAATAAAAAGCATGTTCAACTTTTTGTACACGTCGTTACGGACGCGTTAATACTCAATATGTGGGGTTTTAATTTTTTTTCCCTTTTCTTATGCTAATATTAGAAAAAGCATAAAAAAGGGTTTTTTTAACATTTTTTTTTACATTTTGCTTTTTTTTACATTTTTCTTTTCTTTTTTTTTTACACTATTTGAGTCCTTCTGAGGGGCTTGCAGCACTGTGCCTATGATCGCTGTCATAAGGCATGGCAGAGCTACTGCTCTGCCATGCCTTATCGCTTATACAGCGATCATAGGCATAGGCAATACAGGACGCCAGTGCCTGGCGTCCTGTTGCCATGGTGACAGGCCGGGCTCTCGCGATGACATCGCGAGTGCCGACCGGAGACACAGAGGGAGTGCGGTCCCTCTGTGAACTCTTTCCCTGCCGATATCTACTTAGATCGCGGCAGGGAAGGGGTTAACAGTGTGGGGGGGGGGGCATCCCCGATGCCCCCTGCTGTTGCAGCGGGACGCCGGCTGTGATTGACAACCGGCTCCCGCTGCGGGATAGCGCGGGATCATATGTGATCTTGCGCTATCCTCAGGACGTACCGGTACGTCCTGGGGCGGGAAGGGGTTAATATCTAGAATATATAAGTGTGTAAAATGAATTTAAATTTTATGTATCTTTTTTGTTTGTTTGTTTTCCTTCCCTTAAAGCCTAGTCTTTAGAGATGAGCGAGCATACTCGGTAAGGACAATTACTCGAGCGAGCATTGTCCTTAGCGAGTACCTGCCCGCTCGGAAAAAAAGATTCGGGTGCCGTTGCGGGTGAGCTGCGGGAGGGAGTGCACCCCACTTTGACCCCTTTGCATTACCTTTGATGGATGATTTTGGGTTCATTAGATTTGGTACATCCTCACCACCGTTTTGAGGTACATCCTAACCAAAATTTGAGTTTGATACATTGAGTCACCTGTCTGGCCAGGTCAAAGTTCCTATGTTAAGGGCAGCTGTGCTGCTGTACTTCAGTCAACAGCAGCGCTAGGGAGAGTCAGGGCTCCTTAACACTGGCGGATCCACCGTGAGTGTCTCGGCCGGCGCACAGCGCAGAGCATGACGTGCCGAAGCTGGGCTATGATGCAGATTCGCTCGATACGTCTACAGTGCTCAGTTGGGCAGAGAAGAATCTTGTAACACAGCTTGTCCATGGACGGACATTGCTGCTGAATTCGCGGCAGGCGTCTGCCCGCGAATTCCGCAGCAAAAATCCATCTGTGGGCATTTGGCCTTAGTTTGTGTGCCCTCCAACCCTGGGCTAGAGTTCACAGAACATACGGGGATCCCAAGTCCCAGTTGGCGCTTCCTAGGACCAGTTTGTGGCTGCGGTTGCACTCCCATTGTTACAATGCATTGTTTTGATTATTTGTGTTGCCAACAAAACTGATGACTTCTTTGATATTTCCAGGCTTTTAGGAAACATTCAGGAAAACCTTGTTGTTTCAGCGAGATTACAACTTGGCAGGTGATGAATTTTCAGCGATACAGTCTCCGATTACCATATATTGGGATACACGTCCAGTTGTTATTCCTTCAGACGGTAGCAAAACAGCAAAAGTCATGGAGTAGCTCTGATGAGCCCCATAAAGTTGTCTGCCGCCGAGTCATTTAACGCTGTAATTACGGTGGATCTGGGCTAAGCACTGCATTCTGCTCACTTACCATGCCTTTTAGCTAAAAGCTTATGCAGACGCGGCTTCCCAAAGCGCCGCGCTCTATAATCTTGTCGACAAGAAAATTCTCCAGGTAACAGGAGGAGACGCAGCGACTGAAACCATGTTTACCCCATCTTCTCCTCACATGTCTCGCTGTTCCTCAAGGCTCTCTAATTTTGCCAACGTCTGGGCGGTCTCTCCTGAAGTGAGAGCTTTTTCTTTTATGCCTTGTTCCAGTTCTTGAACAATTAATAGATGCTGATTGTTGCAGGAATCAATGTCTCTTATTTTAGAAAAATACATTTCCAGTGATAATGGCTTATCAACCAGTCATTTGTTGTCAAAGATAATGATTGTGTATGTTCTCCTGAAGCTGGAAGGGGAAGGCATCACTTACGTTTTTTTTCCCCACTAATTAAAACCAGATACTGATCTGTTTTATAGTCCATTTTTATTTACTAATGGTAGATTTCCCGTATGTGATCGTGGAGACGGCCATGTTGCCTGTGATGCTTTTAGCAGCATTCTGAGATAGGCTTTAAAGTTGCCTCATAGACCATAGGAACCCGTAGTCTGGAGATCACTCCTTGATTTCCATGGGAGAGTGTAGTGGGCATGCTCTGTGACCTGCGCAAGAACGGGGAATAGGTGAGCTTTACCTATCCCCTATTGTGAATGGTGGATCCAATGTGTGTGTATGTATAAATATATATATCTATCAAAGCACTAACGACCACTTGTCCGTGAGTGACTGAGTTACATGCTCCGCCCCTGATCACATGACTGTGACATCATCACATGTCCTTCATCAAATGAGTTATATGCTCCGCCCCTGATCACATGACGGTGACGTCATCACATGTCCTTCATCGAATGAGTTACATGCTCCGCTCCTGATCACGAGTGTGATGTCATCACATGTCTTTCATCGAATGCGTTACATGCTCCGCCCCTGATCACATGACGGTGACGTCATCACACGTCCTTCATCAAATGAGTTACATGCTCCGCCCCTGATCACATAACAGTGACGTCATCACAGGTTCTTCAGTGAGTTACGTGTGATGAGGTCATTCACTATAAACAACACTAATAACAAGTGTGTGTATGTGTAATAACTATAATATATATATTATAGAATGGGAAGTATCCTTTCTGGTCAGAGTGAAAACTGCAAGAGGATTTTTTTTCAATCTGGATATTGACATGGAAAAATAGAGAAAATCAATTATTCTAAATAAAATATATTTAAAGAAGTTGCCCCACAAAATTATAGTTTTTAAAGTTAAATCCAGCCCATAATTACAAACCTTTTTTGTATTTACATTTTTTTAAATAAAGTTTCTAGCCCCAGATATTCCAGGATTAATGTTAGAATAGCGTCACCTGCTGCTTCTATTATGTCCAACTTCATAGTTGTTCTACTTGCTATGTCTTGCTTCTCTTGCATGGTCCCCTCATAGAAGACTAACTAGGTGTGACCACCTTGGAACATGTAGTGAATTGGACTGGACTTAGAAAGGCTCTTGAATTGGAATAGCGGGTGGCGCTATTCTAACATTAGTCCTGCAGTATTTGGGGTTGAAACATTTTTTTTTAGCGTAAATTAAAAAAAATATTTATAATATATGGGCTAGATTTGGCTATAAGCGATACTTACACCTTTAACTGTTTAAGGCACTTAAGGATGTGATGATTTTTTTTAGATTTTCATCTCCACTTTGCTTCAAAAAGCCATAACTTTATTTTTCAGTCTATATAGCCTTATCACGGCTTGTTTATTAATGTGTATTGTGCATCTCAATTAATTTGGGGCGTCAGTGTGAAAGAATACATTACAATTGACATTTTTGTGGCATTCTAAAATAACCTCACTTTTTTTCTGCGCGTCGGTACGATCATGATAACACCAAAATGTATATATAATTTTTTCTTTTAGGTTTCTCTACAATAAAAACCCTTTGTTAATCTTTTTGACATCGGTGCATTCAAGACACACAACTTTATTTCTCAATGAACAGAGCCGTGTTGGGCCTGATTTTCCATGAAAAATGATTGACCTATCGACAATCCAGAAAGTTCATTCTTTGATAAAATGATCACCGCTAGCTGAAGGAAACGGGCCTGTGTTTTCCTGACCAAACCATAAAGGGGATAATAATAAACCAAGAATCAGGATTTCCCGTTTACAAGACAATTGGCTGACAAGTTCAATAGCTCCTCAGAAACAAAGAGTTGTATTGTTAGCAAGTCTTTTTTTTCTTAGAGGCAGATGTAGTTGTTGATGAAAACAAATGAAGGAGTTAAGAAATGCATGGGGATGGGCTTGGGGTTCATTGGGCCCACAAGAGGGAATGATTGAGGGTCCACCCTTCATCCATACCGAACCTGTACATATCCACTGCACTGATGCAATACTAACAATATTGTAATGCAGACAGGACATATTATTTATATGGTCTTTTAGTTTATTGATGTAAATAAGGAAGATGGAACAATACCTCTGCAGCGCCACCTATTGGATGGCAGCATTCCTGCAAATCAATGTATAAGTCTTTAACAAGTCTGGAAAAAAAATGATTGGGAATAGGCAACCAAGCCAGAATCCATACACAGACAGCTGATTCGGAGTGTTTGCCTCTCAGTGTGTGGTAGGTTTCTGGCTTGACTGGTGAGAGGATGGTGATGTGGGTCAAGAGGGGTGTCGTCTCTCCTTAAGGAGGGCACCCAAAAAGTGTTTTATTTGTGACGTAAACCACAAGAAATCGATCCTAATCGCAAGTTATTGCCTTCAAAGTCATCTCCAAATAGGTTGTCTTCTGCTGGACCTTTGGGTCAGACCTTGGGCCCAGGAGGACAGACCCTAAGAGTGCGCACTGAGATCTGCTTAGACATAGATACACCAAATCAATCCTAGTTTAGTGATTTGATGAGTTTACCATATATATATATATATATTGTGTGGCGCTGTGAGAAATCGTATTCCGATCACACAGCTTATTCACATATTACAAGACTTTTCTTATCTTTTTCTTCTTCTTCTTTGGATTGTCATTTCTTTTTCTTATTTTAAAATCTCATTATCTGCATTTTGAAAATCTCAGAAAATTATAGCAGAACGAACTGACAAAAGCAGAGTGGATGCGAGGAAATAAAGGAAACCAGATGGGAGGAGGGCATCCCCATTCACTACATTAATGAACATCTTGGCATTTCCACATTTTGAAGTTTTGCCTGCTCAGAGTAAAAACAAAGCTTCATGAATTGACAAGTAATTTCATTTGGGATCTCATTATTCCGTGGCCGTTTTCTGTGCACGTGCCTAGTGTTGGCGTCCAAGTGGCAGGGTGGTGTAATAAATGGAGCAGGTGGCCCTGGGTCGGCTTCTGGCTTTTTGTTTCTTGTGACCTTGGAAGGATAAAAGTTCTCCTTCGTTCCCAAAAAATAGTCCTATTTTGTTATCCTTTCTGAAGCATTATTGAAGACAACAGGGGGTTAACGATGCGAAAGGGGAGTATGGCTTTACAAAACAATGGCTCTGTACACACTGGCGTCACGACTACTGTTTTTACAGAATTCATGACTGCTATGATGGGTTTCTAATGATCCCCACAATGGGAGATTTATAATGAGGCTGTTAGGTTCGCGGGTTATCTTTTTTTGAGGGGGGCGCCTTTTGGTACTTGAGAAAATATAATGGCTCTCTGCACTATTCTAACCATTGTAAAGCAATGGGAACTGGATGGCAACGCAAGGGTTGTTTTTTTTTATTTTAGTTCTGAGGTTCTATCTTTACCCGTGATGTAAAGTTATAGGTAGCTCATGTTTTAAATGATTTAAAGGGCTGGTCCATTTTTGACAAATCATTGTCTTAAGAGGGGTCTGATCAAAATCAGCCAATCGGTTTGCTGTTTAGTTTCTCACTTGGCTGTAATTTGAGGTGGAGCTGGCAGTAAGCGTTGAATTCCCCAGCAGTGTCACCATCAGGAATAGTAACCATTACATAGTACTCATTGAATTCTATGAGCAGCCTTTTTGATGCAGACTTTCTTGGTCCTCCAGAGAGGGTGCCCTCTGTAACATGGCTTTGGCCAGTAGAGGAGGGTCCTGAACAGGTGATCCCAAACTGTAGGGTTTTTTTACCCATTCCACCCCTGTAAGTGTGCAGTTTTATGTAAACTTTGTCATCTTGAACTCATGACGAGATAAAGTGGACTGGAGAAGTAAAGGCAGGAACAGAGTAGAGTCTAGTTGCTTCAATGTTCTGCATGTTAATCCCTCTGAAACAGAGGCGCACGATCTTTTCTAGTCCAAAGACCACATTGTCATACTGAACCATTTTGAAGTGCCACAATGTGACTTAAAAAGAGAATTTCCATCTGAGAGATTTATAACATGCGCTCATTGTCAAAAAAATCAAGCACCTCGAATGAAGCTTTATGTGTGATGGTAACATTGATACAACTGATTAAAATTTTGGAGCAAAAAGATAATTTACTGCAGAAAACTGAACACTTGAAGGGAGGCTCTATCTAGTACCCTGTTGTACCGCCTCTAGCTTGGATACAAGATGTGATATCGACGGGCATGGAGGCTCTAGCACCCTGTTATACCGCCTCTAGCTTGGATACAAGATGTGATACGGGTAGCATGGAGGCTCTAGTACCCTGTTGCACTGCCTCTAGCTTGGGTACAAAATGTGATACGGGCGGGCATGGAGGTTCTAGTACCCTGCTGTACCCCCTCTAGCTTGGATACAAGATGTGATACGGGTGGCATGGAGGCTCTAGTACCCTGTTGTACTGCCTCTAGCTTGGATACAAGATGTGATATGGATGAGCATGGAGGCTCTAGTACCCTGTTGTACACCTCTAGCTTGGATACAAGATGTGATACGGGTGGCATGGAGGCTCTATTACCCTGTTGTACCGCCTCTAGCTTGGATACAAGATGTGATACAGGCGGACATAGAGGCACACAGCTTCTGTATGGTATTCTGCGGTATATCGGTCCACATTTTCTGTAACTGAGCCCTTAAATCGTGTAAATTCGCAGGCAGTCTAAGTTGGCATTCTTGATGGTCCCATACATGTTCTATTGGCAATAAATCTAGTTACTAGGCAGCCATAGAAGTGTATGAATATTCCGGGGGCTTCCTGTGACCCCCCCTGTGTGTGCGGCCGAGCATTATCCTTCTGTCTCTTGGAAGCTGCCATGAAAGGATCACATGTAGCTGCAGGATGTCCTGAACATATCGCTGAGATGTCATTGTCTCTCATACCCCTACTAGGAGGGATCCCCCCAGACCATCACATCAGTTATGAGTTCTGTGAAACCAAATATCCTTCAGTCAAGCACTTGGAAATGGTTCTGACAGACACAAGGGCCTGTAACGATGGTGCCACCTGTCTCTAAGGCCTTTTCACAGAAGCGTGAACGGGCAGCTTATCCAGGAGGAGAGAGAAAAGAAGCCCGGCAGGGCTTCAGAACTTCCCTATAGCATGGAGAGAGTGGGGGCTACTGGGGATTAACCCATAGCCCTGCTCTGTCTCTCCCTGCTATGGGTTAATCCCCCATAGCCCCACTCCGTCACCCTGCTATGGGGGATTAACCATTAACCCATATCCCTGCTCTATCCCTCCCTGCTTGCGAAGAGAGGTAGAGAGAGTCCCCTACTACCCCCTACTGCCGGGGAATTGCCCAGCAGCGGGGCTGGAGGAATACCCCGCTGCCTAAAAAGATAGGACATGTGTGTCTACAAAGCCTGCATCTAAGGTTCATGCTGTGTGAAAAGGTAGGACCTGACCTATCTTTGGTGCGAGCTGTGCAGGACTTTCCATTGACTCCTATGGGAGCTGGAATCTTTGGAAACTCCGGCGCAAGAAAAGAAGATTCCCCGCAGCTTACGGCAGGACATTTAAAACCTGCTGCCCAGAGGCACATTTTAAATGTCCCCTTGTAAATTCCTGTTAGTCCCGGCGGTGATAAAGGGAACCCTCGGAGAGTTCCCTCGTTCCCCTCATCCTTGCTGGGACTAACAGGAATTTACAGTCTGACATTTAAAATGTGCTTCTGGGCAGCAGGTTTTAAATGTCCTGCCGTAAGCTGCGGGGAATCTTCTTTTCTTGCGCAGGAGTTTCCATAGATTCCAGCTCCCATAGGAGTCAATGGAAACTCCTGCACAGCTCGCACCAAAGATAAATCAGGTCCTACCTTTTCGCACAGCATGGACCTTAGATGCGGGCATTGTAGCCACACATGTCCTATCTTTTTAAGGTGCTAGTATTTTGCACTTCTAAAATTCCTTCATGTGAATGCTTCTATAGGAAACCATTGGTTCCTATAGAAGCGCTTTCTGTGTGCACCTCTCATGCGCTAAAACAGCACTGGTGTGAAAGAGGCCTAAATGGCAAACAACATAGCAGTTGGATGTGCTTGTGCTTGTCAGAAGATCAGATGATCCTCCCTACTGTTGGTTTATCAAGGGCGTCCTGATCCAGGTTGACTTGTGTGTGTGCCCTCACGCATCCAGTGGTCTACATACCTCCTAACAGTCTGGTCAGACAGGCCAAGGCGGCAAACAATTCATTGATACGACCATCCAACTTCTCACATTCCAGTAATGCTCTCCCTCTTAAAGTCTTTTCACTGGCCGAAATCTCATTTCTGCATCGTAGAGGCGTCTAATGGCCAACAAGCTTCTACGCAAGAGAAAGAAGAGATCACTACATACAAGGAGCCTCTGAGAGCCTTTTATAGGCCAAGGGTGGACCCACTTTAGGTCTTCAGGTGACAAGACCGTTTCTCTAATCACACCTTAACTCTAATCATTTGCATATCTGCCTGAGATGGAACTGCATGCTGAGTTTTACAGCAAAACAGCAACTCCTCTTATAGGGGCTGGATTTTTTTTTTAACAAGTGTATGTGCCATAATTCACTCTTGGTGCTGGTTCCAGTACTAGGGCTCCCGCCTATCGAGAGAATGTGGGTCACCTTTTTCCCCACTAAACACTCCAGAGATGAGACCTCCATTGTTGTGCACCTTCACTTCAACCTGGAAACTACTTGTGAGCAGTCAGGCAAATACGTATTTGTGTCCAGATGGTTGGGGGCTACACAGAATGACCCAGTGAGGAGCAGAGGGCTACTGGGTCTACGGAATTATTCCATCATGCTGTATAATGTTAAAGGGGTATTCCCAAGATAGGTGATAAAAGTCTGATCGGGTGGGGGTCCCACTGCTGAGACCACCTCACCAATCCCGAGAAAGGAAGTCCTGAGTCCCTATCTCTTCCCTGCGGGCTCTCTGCTCCTCCCTCAATGAGGAGGAGATTGCATGGAGTGGCTTTTAAGCATATTTAGTGCTGCATCATTAATTTCATTGAAGCTGATGGAAAGAACCGAGTGGGAGCGCTCGATTATCTAATACAGTCCCGTTGAGGATGAATCCTGTTTTTGGAATTGGTGGGTGTTTTCGCCGTGAGACCTCCACCTATCAGACTTGTATATAAGTAGATGGGTAACGTTACAGGAAGTCATCCTATGTTTGGCCATGCGTGTTTAATGCATGCCAGTAGTTGTCTTTTTTTTCATTGGCCTCATTACTGTCAATGCATTGCGGGCTAAGGGCACATGCAAATAACAGAATGGAGTAAAAGCACACGGAGTTGATGGCACAACTTTCACCACCGTTTGGTTCCATCAGTGGGGCACATCTTGGCTATATCCTCTTGTGTTCATATAGATCTTTTAAAAACACATGTATGATATTGGAGGCATGTGGACATACAGTTGGGACCCCTGGACTTTGATAGGTGCTGTAGTACAATTGCATACAACACAAAGGTTATATATGGAGCCGCAGTGGAGTCAATGCAATCCAACATTCTAAGTAAAATCTTGACAGATATAAAAAAAATAAATAAAGACTCGCACTTCACTTCTGAAATCAATACTGCATTTTCCATTTCTATTGAATGTGTTTTTCTCTTCCATAATTTATATTTGATGACCTCTAATACCTGTTAACCAATGGCCTGTGTATGCTCACAGCGGGGGACAATCTCATTTTTATCTGCAGAACAAGGAATAAAAAGGTGCCTGAATCGGGTAATCGTCTGTGTCAGCGGAAAGTATTAGCACTAGAGATGAGCGAACACCAAAATGTTCGGGTGTTCGTTATTCGGAACGAACTTCCCGCGATGCTCGAGGGTTCGTTTCGAACAACGAACCCCATTGAAGTCAATGGGCGACCCGAGCATTTTTGTATTTCGCCGATGCTCGCTAAGGTTTTCATGTGTGAAAATCTGGGCAATTCAAGAAAGTGATGGGAACGACACAGAAACGGATAGGGCAGGCGAGGGGCTACATGTTGGGCTGCATCTCAAGTTCACAGGTCCCACTATTAAGCCACAATACCGGCAAGAGTGGGCCCCCCCCCCCTCCCAACAACTTTTACTTCTGAAAAGCCCTCATTAGCATGGCATACCTTTGCTAAGCACCACACTAGCTACAACAAAGCACAATCACTGCCTGGATGACACTCCGCTGCCACTTCTCCTGGGTTACATGCTGACCAACCGCCCCCCCTCCCCCCCACAGCGCACACCAAAGTGTCCCTGCGCAGCCTTCAGCTGCCCTCATGCCACACCACCCTCATGTCTATTTAGAAGTGCGTCTGCCATGAGGAGGAACCGCAGGCACACACTGCAGAGGGTTTGCACGGCTACGCAGCGACCCTCTTTAAAAGTGGCGGGGCGATAGCCCACAATGCTGTACAGAAGCAATGAGAAATAGAATCCTGTGCCACCGCCATCAGGAGCTGCACACGTAGGCATAGCAATGGGGAACCTATGTGCCACACACTATTCATTCTGTCAAGGTGTCTGCATGCCCCAGTTAGACCAGGCTTTTTAATTCATAGACACAGGCAGGTACAACTCCCTATTGTGAAGTCCCTGTGGACCGACAGCATGGGTGGGTGCCAGGAAGCCACCGGCGGTACATAGAAATATCCCATTGCATTGCCCAACACAGCTGAGGTAGTAATGTCGTGCGTAATACAGGTGGGCTTCGGCCCACACTGCATGCCCCAGTCAGACTGGGGTTCTTTACAAGTGTACAGATGTGTTAAAAACTCCGTGTGCACCTACAGCATGGGTGGCTCCCTGGAACCCACCGGCGGTACACAAAAATATCCCATTGCATTGCCCAACACAGCTGAGGTAGTAATGTCGTGCATAATGCAGGTGGGCATCGGCCCACACTGCATGCCCCAGTCAGACTGGGGTTCTTTAGAAGTGGACACATGTAGGTTAAACTCCCTGTGGACCCACTGCCTGGGTCGGTGCCAGGAAGCCACCGGCGGTACATAGAAATATCCCATTGCATTGCCCAACACAGCTGAGGTAGTAATGTCGTGCGTAATACAGGTGGGCTTCGGCCCACACTGCATGCCCCAGTCAGACTGGGGTTCTTTAGAAGTGTACAGATGTATTAAAAACTCCGTATGCACCTACAGCATGGGTGGCTCCCTGGAACCCACCGGCGGTACATAAAAATATCCCATTGCATTGCCCAACACAGCTGAGGTAGTAATGTTGTGCTTAACCCTTTCCAATCCAATTTGTATATGGTTTTCCTAGGGGGCTTTCTCTTTTTCTGCCGTTATACAACGGCGCTATATGCTGGCTAAAGCCAGTACTGCATGAGCTGACACGTAGGATAGGCTCCGACAGCAGAGAGGCTGGCAATATACAGTAAGAGAACCCCGACGGACGTCTACCAACAACGGAGCTGTACAGCCTTAAACCCTAATGTCTTCACAGGTGACACAGTGGACTGGAAAGGGTTAATGCAGGTGGGTTTCGGTCCACACTGCATGCCCCAGTCAGACTGGGTTTCTTTATAAGTGGAAACAGATGCATTTATAATTCCCTGTGGACCCACAGCATGGGTGGGTGCCAGGAAGCCACCGGCGGTACATAGAAATATCCCATTGCATTGCCCAACACAGCTGAGGTAGTAATGTCGTGCGTAATACAGGTGGGCTTCGGCCCACACTGCATGCCCCAGTCTGACTGGGGTTCTTTACAAGTGGACACATGTAGGTTAAACTCCCTGTGGACCCACTGCCTGGGTGGGTGCCAGGAAGCCACCGGCGGTACATAGAAATATCCCATTGCATTGCCCAACACAGCTGAGGTAGTAATGTCGTGCGTAATACAGGTGGGCTTCGGCCCACACTGCATGCCCCAGTCAGACGGGTTCTTTAGAAGTGTACAGATGTATTAAAAACTCAGTGTGCACCTACAGCATGGGTGGCTCCCTGGAACCCACCGGCGGTACATAAAAATATCCCATTGCATTGCCCAACACAGCTGAGGTAACGTCAGCTGTAATGCAGGTGGGCTAAAAATTAATTTGATTACACTGTAGGCGAGGGCCCACAAAAATTGCTGTATCAACAGTACTAATGTACATCCCAATAATTGGCCATGGCCAGCCAAGAGGGCAGGTGAAACCCATTAATCGCTTTGGTTAATGTGGCTTAAGTGGTAACTAGGCCTGGAGGCAGCCCAGTGTAACGAAAAATTGGTTCAAGTTAAAGTTCCAATGCTTTTAAGCGCATTGAAACTTATAAAAATTGTTCTGAAAAATTATTTGAGTGAGCCATGTGGCCCTAAGAAAAATTGACCGTTCAGCGTGATTACGTGAGGTTTCAGGAGGAGGAGCAGGAGGAGGAGGAGGAGGAATATTAGACACAGATTGATGAAGCAGAAATGTCCCCGTTTTGGATGGTGAGAGAGAACGTAGCTTCCATCCGCGGGTGCAGCCTACGTATTGCTTACGTATCGCTGCTGTCCGCTGGTGGAGAACAGAAGTCTGGGGAAATCCAGCCTTTGTTCATCTTGATGAGTGTTAGCCTGTCGGCACTGTCGGTTGACAAGCGGCTACGCTTATCTGTGATGATTCCCCCAGCCGCACTAAACACCCTCTCCGACAAGACGCTAGCCGCAGGACAAGCAAGCACCTCCAGGGCATACAGCGCTAGTTCAGGCCACATGTCCAGCTTCGACACCCAGTAGTTGTAGGGGGCAGAGGCGTCACCAAGGATGGTCGTGCGATCCGCTACGTACTCCCTCACCATCCTTTTACAGTGCTCCCGCCGACTCAGCCGTGACTGGGGAGCGGTGACACAGTCTTGGTGGGGAGCCATAAAGCTGGCCAGGCCCTTAAAGACTGTTGCACTGCCTGGGATGTACATGCTGCTCGATCTACGCACATCCCCTGCTACCTTGCCCTCGGTACTGCGCCTTCTGCCACTAGCGCTGTCGGCTGGGAATTTTACCATCAGCTTGTCCGCAAGGGTCCTGTGGTATAGCAACACTCTCGAACCCCTTTCCTCTTCGGGAATCAGAGTGGGCAGGTTCTCCTTATACCGTGGATCGAGCAGTGTGTACACCCAGTAATCCGTCGTGGCCAGAATGCGTGCAACGCGAGGGTCACGAGAAAGGCATCCTAACATGAAGTCAGCCATGTGTGCCAGGGTACCTGTACGCAACACATGGCTGTCTTCACTAGGAAGATCACTTTCAGGATCCTCCTCCTCCTCCTCCTCCTCCTCCTCCTCCTCAGGCCATACACGCTGAAAGGATGACAGGCAATCAGCCGGTGTACCGTCAGCAGCGGCCCAAGCTGTCTCTTCCCCCTCCTCCTCATCCTCCTCATGCTCCTCCTCCTCCTCCTGTACGCGCTGAGAAATAGACAGGAGGGTGCCCTGACTATCCAGCGACATACTGTCTTCCCCCGCCCCCGTTTCCGAGCGCAAAGCAGCTGCCTTTATGGTTTGCAGGGAATTTCTCAAGATGCATAGCAGAGGAATGGTGACGCTAATGATTGTAGCATCGCCGCTCACCACCTGGGTAGACTCCTCAAAATTACCAAGGACATGGCAGATGTCTGCCAACCAGGCCCACTCTTCTGAAAGGAATTGAGGAGGCTGACTCCCACTGCGCCGCCCATGTTGGAGTTGGTATTCGACTATAGCTCTACGTTGTTCATAGAGCCTGGCCAACATGTGGAGCGTAGAGTTCCACTGTGTGGGCACGTCGCACAGCAGTCGGTGCACTGGCAGCTTAAAGTGATGTTGCAGGGTGCGCAGGGTGGCAGCGTCCGTGTGGGACTTGCGAAAATGTGCGCAGAGCCGGCGCGCCTTTACGAGCAGGTCTGACAAGCGTGGGTAGCTTTTCAGAAACCGCTGAACCACCAAATTAAAGACGTGGGCCAGGCATGGCACGTGCGTGAGGCTGCCGAGCTGCAGAGCCGCCACCAGGTTACGGCCGTTGTCACACACGACCATGCCCGGTTGGAGGCTCAGCGGCGCAAGCCAGCGGTCGGTCTGCTGTGTCAGACCCTGCAGCAGTTCGTGGGCCGTGTGCCTCTTATCGCCTAAGCTGAGTAGTTTCAGCACGGCCTGCTGACGCTTGCCCACCGCTGTGCTGCCACACCGCGCGACACCGACTGCTGGCGACATGCTGCTGCTAACACATCTTGATTGCGAGACAGAGGAGGAGGAGGAGGGTGCTTTAGTGGAGGAAGCATACACCTCCGCAGATACCACCACCGAGCTGGGGCCCGCAATTCTGGGGGTGGGTAGGACATGAGCGGTCCCAGGCTCTGACTCTGTCCCAGCCTCCACTAAATTCACCCAATGTGCCGTCAGGGAGATGTAGTGGCCCTGCCCGCCTGTGCTTGTCCACGTGTCCGTAGTTAAGTGGACCGTGGCAGTAACCGCGTTGGTGAGGGCGCGTACAATGTTGCAGGAGACGTGGTCGTGCAGGGCTGGGACGGCACATCGGGAAAAGTAGTGGCGACTGGGAACTGAGTAGCGCGGGGCCGCCGCCTCCATGATACTTTTGAAGGACTCCGTTTCCACAACCCTATACGGCAGCATCTCAAGGCTGATGAATTTTGCTATGCGGACGGTTAACGTTTGAGCGTGCGGGTGCGTGGCGGCGTACTTGCGCTTGCGCTCCAACAGTTGCGCAAGCGACGGCTGGACGGTGCGCTGAACTACACTGCTGCATGGGGCCGAGGACAGCAGAGGTGAGGGTGTGGGTGCAGGCCAGGAGACGGTAATGCCTGTGTCCTGAGAGGGGGGTTGCATCTCAGTGGCAGGTTGGGGCACAGGGGGAGAGGCAGGGGTGCAAACCGGAGGCGCTGAACGGCCTTCGTCCCACCTTGCGGGGTGCTTGGCCATCATATGTCTGCGCATGGTGGTGGTGGTGAGGCTGTTGGTGTTGGCTCCCCGGCTGAGCTTTGCGCGACAAAGGTTGCACACCACTGTTCGTCGGTCGTCAGGCGTCTCTGTGAAAAACTGCCAGACCTTAGAGCACCTCGGCCTCTGCAGGGTGGCATGGCGCGAGGGGGCGCTTTGGGAAACAGTTGGTGGATTATTCGGTCTGGCCCTGCCTCTACCCCTGGCCACCGCACTGCCTCTTGCAACCTGCCCTGCTGATGCCCTTGACTCCCCCTCTGAAGACCTGTCCTCCTGAGTAAGCGTTGCACACCAGGTGGGGTCAGTCACCTCATCGTCCTGCTGCTCTTCCTCCGAATCCTCTGTGCGCTGCTCCCTCGGACTTACTGCCCTTACTACTACCTCACTGCAAGACAACTGTGTCTGATCGTCATCGTCCTCCTCACCCACAGAAAGTTGTTGAGACAGTTGGCGGAAGTCCCCAGCCTCTTCCCCCGGACCCCGGGAACTTTCGAATGGTTGGGCATCAGTGACGATAAACTCCTCTGGTGGGAGAGGAACCGCTGCTGCCCAATCTAAGCAGGGGCCCGAGAACAGTTCCTGGGAGTGTTCCCGCTCCTGAGCAGGTGTTATTGTAGTGGAGTGAGGAGGCTGGGAGGAAGGAGGAGCAGCAGACAGAGGATTCGGATTGGCAGCAGTGGACGGCGCAGAACTGCGGGTAGACGATAGGTTGCTCGAAGCACTTTCTGCCATCCAGGACAGGACCCTGCTCACACTGCTCATTTTCTAATAACCGTCTCCCGCGTGGACCCATTAATTGGGCGATGAATGTGGGGACACCAGAAATGTGCCTCTCTCCTAATCGCGCAGCAGTCGGCTGCGACACACCTGGATCAGGAGCTTGGCCTGTGCCCACACCCTGACTTGGCCCTCCGCGTCCTCGGCTGCGTCCACGTCCTCTAGGCCTACCCCTACCCCTCAGCATGCTGTATTACCAGTGATTTGATTTCACAGGCAGCTAATAAATTGGCGCAAGACTGCAGGCCAAATATAATTTTTTCCCTTTTTTGAAAACGAAAGGCCCCACTGCCTCTAGTGAATGAATAATCTAAGTTTAATAACTGTGCTGTTTTCCTGCTAATGTGTCACAGAACGTGAGGGTAGCAGAGTTATTAACTGTGGCAGAGCAGGTATTTTTTTTCCCAATTAAGGAAAGCAAATGGCGAAGCCAGGAGTAAAACGTAGCTGGGTGCGTATGATTTTTACAGGTTGCACACGCAGCCGACACGTGTCCACCGGCGTTAGGACGGACAGAGGCAGGACAAATAGAATTATTTTCACTTGTTTTACAAGCAAAAGGCAGCACTGCGTATATTCAATGAATAATAACTGTGTTGTGGCCCTGCCTATACAATTCTTTCCCTGCAGTATCAATGGAGGGTGCAATGCTCTGCAGAGGCGATTTTGAGAAGCAAAAAAAAATGCAGCACAGCTAACAGCAGCCTGGACAGTACTGCACACGGATAAATATGGCCCTAGAAAGGACCGTTGAGGTTCTTGAAGGCTACACTCACTCCTAACACTCTCCCTGCCTATGCAGCACTTCTGTCCCTAATGCCAGGTGCAACGCTCTGCAGAGCCGATTTTGAGGGAAAAAAAAATGGCACTGCTAACAGCAGCCAACACACAGCTATCAGTGGCCCTAATAAGGACCTTTGGGGGGTCTTGAAGCCTACACTAACTACCAATTCTTTCCCTACAGCAGCTCCGGTACAAACAGCACTGTCCCTCACTAACTCACACGGCATCTGAGCCGAACCGCGGGAGGGGCCGACTTTTATGTTCGGGTGACACCTGATCTTCCCAGCCACTCACAGCAGGGGGGTGGTATAGGGCTTGAACGTCACAGGGGGAAGTTGTAATGCCTTCCCTGTCTTTCAATTGGCCAAAAAAAGCGCGCTAACGTCTCAGGGAAGGAAGTGAAAGTAACCAGAACACCGCATGGTGTTCGTTACGAATAACGAACATCCCGAACACCCTAATATTCGCACGAATATCAAGCTCGGAAGAACACGTTCGCTCATCTCTAATTAGCACTCAGGGAGACCCCTTTGTATTAATTCCGTCAACTTTTCCATCATCCATGGCTTCACTATGGTGTGCCTCTCTTCTATTAATGTGTCTCGGTTATTAGCACTGTTGTCTTTCAGTGCTGAGGTCCTAGGTTCTCAAGGGTAACCTCTACATGGACATTATAAAATCCATGCTGATTTTGTCCTTGGTCAGATTCGAACCTACAACTGCGGTATTGCAAAACGGCAGCATCAACAACTGAGCCACTACACTTATTCGTCTAACGACTGAGTCAACATGCTTGGTCTTCCTATTCTGGAGGAGAAGATGGAGAAATACAAAGAGAGAAAGCCATGCAGATCTTGTTGCCCTTGGACAGATTTGAACCTACGACCACAGCACGGCAATGCAGTAGTGCTAATTCCTTCTTGTTCTTACTACTTCTTCCTCTCTCCTCTTCTTCCTTCTCAAGAAAGGGAGAAGAAGAAAGTGGAGGAGGAGAAGTAGGAGGGTAAAGGGAAGAAGGCGATGAAGTACAAAAAGATATTCTTCATCTTGTCTTTTTCCTTCTCCGTCTCTGGAGAAGAAGCAGGAGGGTGAAAGAAGAAAGAAGCTTGGTAGCTCAGAAACTACCACTGCCTTGTAGCACTGGGTTCTAGATTCTCTGCTGATTATGGACAACATTTGCATGGGCCTTGGCTGTTCTCGTTGTCTTTAATATTCTTGTTGTTCTCCATCATCTCTTCTAGAGAAGGGAGAAGAAAGAAATCAGGTGGCTTAGTTGTTATCACTACTGCCTTGCAGTACTGGAGTTCTGGGTTCATCACATCTGTACAAGGGCAACATCCAGAGGTGTTTTTTTTCCCAGTTGTCCTTTTTTCCTTCTCTAGGGCAAAAAGGACAGTGCTAGAGTTGTAGGTTGAAATTTGACAAAAAAAAACCTCTTGATGTTTTTTCCGGTTGTCTT
Source organism: Eleutherodactylus coqui (assembly GCF_035609145.1). Taxonomy (NCBI): domain Eukaryota; kingdom Metazoa; phylum Chordata; class Amphibia; order Anura; family Eleutherodactylidae; genus Eleutherodactylus; species Eleutherodactylus coqui. Next base: position 36,915,680 of record NC_089838.1, on the reverse strand, counting down.
TGTGTTTTTGCTGCTGTTCTCCTTTCAGGATTGGAAACGTTAGTTTGGTGGCTGAGTCATTAGCACTGCTGCCTTGTAGTACTGGAGTTCTAGGTTCTAATCTGACCAAGGGCAACATCTGGATGGAGTTTTTCTCACGCAGCCCTTTTTATTCTGTCGAATTTTTATTTTTAAGGTTAGGATGACCTGATCTGATTTTGCTAAAATTATTGCGATTGTATCACCCGGCCGATCAACACTAATAACAAATACTGATGTGAAATACTGACCAGAATGTAGCCGTGTAAATGGGACCATAGTTCTAAATTTGGGCATGGACTTCCCTGATCAAAGAATCAAAGAGCTGTCTGAGATTGCAAAAAAGAACCATTTTATTTTCTTCCCAGAAACAGCGTAATTTTTGTACATGTGTTTTTTTGTATTCCAGCATTCAAGTAAAGGGGTAGTATACAAGAAAAATGAAGCTGAAATCTGCTCAGTTGTCATAAAAACAAAACATTGTCTTGCCTCATCTGATCCCCTGCAGCTCCTGTTGCAACGGTGCTCGATCCCCAGTTGCATTCTTTTGTTGGTTCAGTGATGATGCCTCATCGCAGTGACATGCAAGCACTGCAGCCAATTACTGGCAGTATGTAACTCTGTAGATGTCCTCACTGGAAGAAGAGTGCAGTGGGGGCCCGAGCACTATCCGAGCGGGAGCTGCTTAGGATCGGGTGAGGTATAACTTTGTTTTCATACAGCTTTGAATAGATGTTAGTTTGATTTTTTTTTTTTCCTCCTCAGACTACCCCTTTCCTGGTGCCGAGCTGCAGTAACAACATAGCCCATGAATAAGTGTGGCGCTGCTTCTGGGGACAAACAGCCATGTTTTGTAATCTTGAGTGGGCACCTTAAGATGATATCCCTTAACACTTATTTTCTCAAAAGGCTGACTTATCTTAGAGGGGTTTTTCTACTAAAGTAAGTGATGGCATATGGCTAGGATATACCATAACCTACGGAATGATTGAGTTCCAACTGCTTGGACCCACATGATCATTACAGTGCCCATACACATTACATGAAACACACCAAACCTGCTGGTTTCAGCTGAATCAACCAATGATCTAATGTGTATGGGGTCACCCAACCCTCCCCAGATGACAGATTCAAGGGCTAGAGATGGATCAGGAATGTTTGATTTCCTATCCTTTGTTCCCACTGGACATAACTCAGCTGAACGTACTACATAGCATTGATCAAGTCCAACATCACCATTGAGTGGCATGAGCTGTCCACTTGACACATTGAAAGAGCGTTGGACCAAAGAAGAGCCCTTCTGGGCAAACAGAGGTGAGCAAGAACAAAATATCCGGATACTGGGGTCTTGAAACACCGTAGCTCATTCAGCCTTCCTTTGCTTGCACAGCCATGCTCCTGGCCACTTATTCTCCTGGGAGCCACCATTTGTTCATTCTCTGAGACAACGAATGTCCCAGAGATCGAACCCCTACAGATCCTAATTTTATAGCATTTCTTAGTAAAACACTAAGTACTGCTTTGAAGCACTTTTTTGTTATCTAATGACGGCCCCCTATTCTTTCAACTTTCTATAACTTCCTTGCAGGAGTAATTCCGAGTCTTTGACTCTCTACTTTCAGTTATTCTCTTAGTCTCAGCTGAGCTGAATGTTCTTGTTACTATTTTATGACTATTGACAGGCAGCATTTTTCCCACTTCATTATGAATGTGATTCTGTACAAAGTATGGAAATATAAAAAATAGCTCCATTTAGTAAAAGCAGATAAGGGACTGAAAGTAATTAATTCAAAGTCTGTTCAGGCACGAAGCAATTGATGTGACAGAAACTTTGTACAATTTTCTGGTTGCATCATATCTTTCCTATTATTCTAAATGCATTTTCTAGGTTACTTTATTTTTCAAAATGGCAATTCTTAGGACTTTACTTATAATAGTTTATGAATATATTTCTGCACAGAGGAAATGGAAATCCACTCTAAGAACTGTGGCTTTACTTAGCTCAGTTCTGCCTGGTTCATAGGATAACTAATGCCGGGCGTCTAGAAGAATAGATGTGTCTGACAACACACAGACTTTCATCTAAATGTGAGAAAGTATTTTTGAAGTTTTGAATTAAAGGGGTCATTCAAAATTCACAAAAAAAGGCGAGCTTTTATCCAGAAATTGTGACATTGCTGTCCATGTCAGGTATTGCAGGTCCTAGATGGAAGTAAGGAACTTTTATTTGTTCCTGTAGCTTTTCGTTCTAAGGATGTACAGGGTGTCCCACTCGCTAGAAGCCCATAAAAAGTGGATAGAACTCCAAGATTAAGGATTACATTTTAATGAAATTTGATCAAAACATACTTTTAAGTGAGAATCCAGAAACCCTCATAACATGTGCTGTAAGTGTCCCTATTTGTGGTCAAGTATGCCTGAGCTCCATATTGCCGAACATTCTGGTAAGCATGTCCTTTTCAATTTCTGCATCGAATTCTTTCTAAGGTGGCCATTTTGGTCACTTGATTTGACCCCACCAGACTTTTTCTTGTGGACCTCCTGAAGGGGAAGAGTTTACTGAAATAATACATGAATCGAAAAGTAACATCACACCAGAAATTGCTTCGGGGACGCCGAGCATGCTTTCCAAAACGTTCAGTATTATGGAGTGTTGGGTTCAGACGTACCTGACCAAAGACGGGACATACTTCCTGCACATTATGAGAAGTTTGTGATTCTCATTGTGTAACGTATGTTTTGACCAAATTTCATTAAAATGTGGTGTTCTAGGGACACTCAGGTTCCTCTGACTTCACTGCCGGTTCCAAATTGGTTATTGTGTGCATGTAGAGTATCTGAGACTCACACAATGCTTGTATCAAAACCAGTACACTTCTGATTTATTAGTAATGTGTTTCCCTGAAAATGAGGCCCTGTCTTTTATTAATGCCCCAAAAATGCACTAGGTCTACAGAAAAAGGTCTTATTCTACTTACCTAGCAGGCTTGGTTCAGGCCCCTCTCGCTGCTCTCCACAGCTCCGACCCGCTTCCCGCTGCTCATGCAATATCACTTCCTGGTTACGGGATTCATAAATCCCGCCTCCAGGAAGCGATGGCTGTGATTGGCTGAGCAGCGGTCGATGAACCAATCAATTCAGCGCTTGATGTACCAATGTGATGGCTGTGATTGGTTTATCCAGTACAGCATTAATTGGCTGAGCAGCAGTCGAAAAGCCAATCAGCCATCGCATTGTAGAGGCGAGATTTATGAATTGCCTGAGCCGTGGTCAATCACAGCCATCGCATTGGTTCATCTAGCGTTGCATTTACTGGCTGAACAGCAGTGGAAGAATCAATAACAGCCATCCCTTTGTAGGTAGGATTTATGAATCCTGTAAGTGATGTATGAGCAGCTGAGGACTGCGGGAATCGCGCCAAACCTCTAGAGAGCAGCGGGGATGGACCTGGACTGAGCCTGCTAAGTAATGTTTTCAGTTTTTTTTTAATGTGGTGTAACTAGGGCTTATTTTTGAGGTGGGGCTTATATTTCAAGCCTATCCAAAAATTAGGCTAGGGCTTATTTTCAGGGTAGATCTTATTTTGGGGGAAACAGGGTAGCATCATGGTACGTATATACTCCAAATGATGTAGCAATAGAGATACTTGCCCTTAAAGGAACTCATGATAGGCTTAGTTTCTAATGATTAACATATGTTAATGCCTTAAGGTGTGTGTTACTACTAAAACACGTGATTTCCACGAAACAGAAAGAGAAATGAAACTTAATGTAGAATAAACTTATTAATATCACTGCTTGGCCTGAGGAATGCAAAGTGAGAGAGAATGAGGAGCTTCTCTTATCAGAATGTAGAACTGCTCATGAGAAATGCCTGGAGGAGGGCGGCCTGAACCTGAGAACCATGTGTAGGAGATAGAGGACAAGAATCTAATACATACTAGTGTATAATATTGAAGAAGTTAACCATTTAGCTGCTATTTACCTGCTGCTTATTATAACAGGAGGCAATAGCACTACGTATATATACATATAAGCATATTAGGCTAGGCTGATTTGAGAAACAGTCACAGAAATTACATAGATATGTATGTGCATATAATAGAATACATATATCATTACTATAACAGTGTTCATTAGTCAACATATGACAACAAATTGTAGTTTTATGACTGATGCCTCATGTAGGACTTGACCCTGTAAGCATCGGAGTCCGGCTAGCTGTGTTTCTGTTGCTATTTGTTTTCTAACCAATGATACAAAACTCTTCATGACTTTAGTGCAAAGAACCAGACGCTACAAATGTACCTAATTGGTTGTCAAAGTAAAAAAAAAACAAAATTCAATTTACTTTCTCTTTGGCCTCCTTTTTACAAACTTCCAGATACCAGCTGAGCAATTGAAACGCATCGCCTCTTTGTAATTTTTATATTTGGCACGGAGAGACCGACTGAGGACATTTTCGGATCCTAACAACCTCTGGGCGGCTTCAGCCCTCGCATCTCTCAGCACGAGACACCTTAATAAACCTACTGGGAGCAGCCACTTGGTGATACTTCTAACAGCCCTGAGAAAAGTTCCCACTGGTGGCCACTTAGGAGGCAGTCATTAAATGGCAGGGACTTCTATCTCTCGTAACAGGCATGTGTCAATAGAAATGGGCATTGCTACTTCAGCATAATGAAAACCGTGATTCTTGATACCGCAGAAGGCAAATGTGCTGCAGAATTAAGCAGGCAATGATATTTCTATACAAGCTGCCTCGGCTGAGCTGCAGAGGAGGAAATTAAACTACTTTTCATTTTGCAGTTGAGTCTCAATATCTGTGTTTGACAGAAGAAGCATGGTGCTTTTCGGCAGATTATGTATGCTCATGTGTTCGTCTTTCATGTCTTCACTGTATGGGATTTTTTCATTTCACCCTTCGTAGGGTGGTTGTTCAACCAAAGAGGATTTCTACGAGCTGCTTGATTGACGGGTGGCAAGACAAAAAATGAATAATCAGAAAAAATTCCGTCCGTCGTTGGTCTTCTTAGATCTCCTTGTTACTAAGATTTCTTATCCCAGTTTCTCAGCTTTTACTTTGGAATGTAATGTTATTCCATTTATTCTTATGTCAATGCTGAATAAAGGTTGGGCTCACTGAAACTTGTGTTGTGCATCCAAAGATTACAAGTAATGAAAGTGAATATGTTCATGGTGAGACTCGCAAGTTACCATAAGACTGCTGGATTTCTGCGCAACCCCTTTAGTTGTAATGTAGCCAGTGCCAGGCTTGGACTGGCCCACCGGGGGACAGGTGATTTACCCGGTGGACCCTCAGCCTCTGGAGCTCAAGATCTGTATATATTGGGTAAATGGGAGTTCCAATTCTTGCTTGCTGCATTCTCTTCTACAGTATGGTGGAAATAGGGTTATACACAAATGCAATCACCCTTTTATTGATGCATATGGAGTAAGCAGCCGTGAGGAATTCGGGTAATATTTCCATGTGGTTGTATAGTGGACCCCCAGAGAGAATTTTACCTATGGGCCCTGGGCAACCCAGCCTGACACTAGCCAGTGCTTTGTCACTATGTTGCCCTATCTTTATACAATGGTTGACCTGCAGACTAGAAAAACTACCCTAGCACATTGGCCTGCTTACCAGGCTTGTTTTGCATTTGAAAGTCAGTGGTCTGGAAAGGGATGGTGACTCAATGAAGGTAGGACCTAGCGTTAAAGTAAAGAATGGCACCCATTTCAGGAAAGTATTTTCATTAGAGATGTGAAGTACATCATGGGAGGTATTCGGGGCTATTTGACACCCATCCATTATTACTGATCGGTGACGCCGTCTCCACTCTGTAGGTTATCGTGTATGGGATTTATTCCATTAAGTTTTGCATGAAAATGTTGACCAAGTACATAAATGGCGTAGAGGTAGACTTTGTATTTTGTGGTCCTTGGTTAGAGGATGTCCAACATTGGATGGAGACCAAATGAGGTTTCTGGATAGTAAAACTATTCATAAACGGTATATTGTTCTGGTTTTATAGCTTTTGGCTTTATTTGATGTGTATTTGGGATAGCAAGATCATCTTACTGTAGTTTTCTAGCAGAGAACAGACAGTTGAACAATCTAGGGTGGACATGTCTTCTCAATTTAACAATACAGTGATAACGAGAGTGACAGTGATATACAGTAACAAATGGCGTATCTGTACACGTAATAAGTTATAAGCAAAAATTAATAAATATAGCTGGGTTACATTCAAGGCTTCTGAGAATATTTTTAAGTCAGCCAAGTATCTGATTTTGCAAATATGTCGCCTCGCATTTAGCAGCATCTGAAAAATAAAGTATGCAAGGTTATGAAATCCACTACTGTTATAACTGAAGAGCATCAACAAACATACTGCTACTGAATACATGGCCATATAGTGGTAGATACTAGCTGTACACAGACGCTCTTACAGAATTAGCAAGACGTGGCCTCTGACCGCCAGGGGGATGTCTGCTCTAGTAAGAAGGGGAATAAGAAGGCAGGGCAGGCTAGACAGGTCCTGGTAGTGGTGGACTTTGTTACAAGGCTCTCATCATCAAACAGTGTGTTGTCTTCCTGGTACTCGAGTTTGACACATTGCGTATCGGGTTGACAGATTACTGGGAGGGGCTGGTGAGAATCCGGCAGTCATGGTGCACATTAGCATCAATGATAAAGTTAGAGGTAGATGGAAGGTCCTTAAAAGCTATTTCAGGGAACTAGGATGTATGCTTAGGGCAAAGACCTCCAAAGTAGTATTTTCTGAAATACTGCCTGTACCACATGCCACACTGAAGTATGATCCGACATCTGACAGGACACCCAGATAACACCAGAAAGGCAGCAGGAGATTAGGGAGGTAAACAAGTGCAGGAAGGAGGTGTTACTGGAGAACTGGGCTGACTTTGCTGTTGGCTACAGGTTCTACCATATGGAAGGGCTGCATCTCAATGGGGAGGGTACAGCCGTGCTGGGGGAGAAGATGGCTAGAAGGATGGAGGAATATTTAAAGTAGGGACAGGGGGGAGGGTAAGCAGAGAGATAGGGGGAAGAGTGTGTAGACAGTTGTATATGTGAGTGTGTATATATATATGTATGTGTGTGTGTCTGTATATAATATATGGCGAGCTTAGATATAGCAGCTCAGCTTTAGTGTAACTCTAAATAATGCAATCGTCAAATAGTCCGATGCCAGTTCTGCACAGTATTTCTGATTACAGTGCATTTACCTTCGGTGATCACAGGTGACATTTCCTCTGATTGATGCCTATTTTCATTTTCTTTATGTGGGCAAGACCACTTTTTCCAACCACAACGTCTCTGCACATTCTCCTTATTTTCCCCTTTGTGTCCACCACAAAATAGTGCCTCTTTGTCTCACAATTGTAGTGCCCTCCTTGTTGACCCTACGCAATGATCATCTCAGTTTGTGCCTACAAGGTGATACTGCACCCTTAGTGTTCCACAGTTATATTGGCCTCTTTGTATCCCCCACAAAGTAATAGTTCCCCTTTCAAGGTAATAGTGCCGAGGTTCCTCTGTTGCGTCCCCCCCACACACACAAGGTAACATTGCCCTTTTTATGCTTTTAGTAGACTAACAGGGTCCCAATTGTTCCTTCCACAAGGTGACAGTAAGTCCTTTCAGTCCTCAACATATTAACCTCTTGTGCCTCAGAAAAGACTATGGTGCCCCGCTGCTCTGCAAGGTAATAGTGCCCTTTTAGTGTCCCCTTACTGACCGTTTTATACCCACCACAATTTAATAAAGACCCCTTTATCTCCCCCCTACACACATAAGAAGTAAGGGCTTGTTCACACTAGCATTAGTGATTTCCCGCAACTCATCCAGCAAAAAAACAGCCCTCAGACAGTTATATCGATGGATAAACAAGAGTTGTGATTTTTTTTAAAGTGGGGAGAAGAAAGCAGAAATGGGGGGAAAAAAGATCACATCCTTGGGGGGGGGGGGGGGGGGGGGGGTTAAAGCAATGCCACTCAGGCTTTTCCTTTAAAATTTTCCTTTGAAAATCTAGCGGTCCTTACCTTCTCCGCTGCCATAAAAGTTGTGATGGGATCTGCCGAAGTATTTTGTAGTCAACGACTGGAATTTTTTATTTGCTGATAAATAAGCTGTAAGAGACGCAAAGAACCCTTTCACCGAGAGCGATCTGCAGGAGGCCATAAAACTGCATTATTTTCTTGTTCCGACGTTAATGGGTATTTATTAGAGGTAAAGCAGCAAATGTTACATTTACCTCGTGTAAAAGCTTCTTATTACAATGCAGTTCTGTCAATTTGTAGATTAGCCATTAATCACTCAGAAAGTTCTTTGCCGTTAGTTTAGATAGAAATTAAATACAATAAGAAAGTGTAAAAACTTGTCAAACCATGTAATGATGTGACTTTTAGAAATTGCATGAAGATCTTTCAGAAAAATTTGCACTTAAGTCATGAGGTATTTACAGATGTAGCAAGGTTAAACTTGATAACTTATCACAGTTATCATAGTTAAGTTAAACTTTGCTACATTTGTATCCTGCGTTACTTAAAGGGATTTTATCATTAAAAAATTCTATACTTATCTATTCCTCCCCGTCAGTCTCCTTACCACATCTTCTCATCGCTAAACTTCTGCAGTGCCCATGAGGTCACCTCACTAAAGGCTGCATTCCCCACATTCTTCTTCTGGGACGGTCAGTAAAGTTCACGTTGTTCACAGGCTAGGAAGGAATGCTAATCTATTTCAGAGACAGCTCGCATGAGCAGTCTCTGAAGTAGAGCGGCACTCCTCTTGCTGACCTGTGAGCTGTGGTGTAACGTACATCGGTTGGCAAGAAGAAGACTGCCAGCAATGTACGTAACGTCGCAGGAAGCAGAGAAATCAGCCAGCTGGAGGTGAAGTGACCCCTCTGGACTGCAGGAGACAGGAGAAGATAGGGGAGGGGAAGATCTGATAAGTAGACTGACAGAGGAGGAATAGGCAAGTATAGATTTTTTTTTTTTTATGACAGAACCCCTTTAAATAATGATTAGATGGGTAAGGCTCTACTGTCATGCGCATTGGAGACTTTATTTGGAGCTTGCGGCACGGATTTGACACAAAATGCCAGATGAAATGGTGTAGTATGCTGCACTATTTTGTCCGGAAAAATATCAGAAGGCATAATGGAATGTAAACAGCTTCCATGATAGTCAGTGGGGTTCGTGGGTCTGTTGATATTTGTTTCTGTCATAGAATGGATTCGACATTGTTTTCCTGCTCCCATGATGAAATTGGAAAACTGAAAGCCCAATGTAAGTGTGAACAGAGCCTTACATGGTGGGGTATTCCCAACGGAGGTTTCCATGACACATCCACAAGATATGCCATAAAAGTCTGAGAAGTGGGACCCACTGCTGGTTGAATATGGTGGTCGGGACTCAGTTTAACAAAGCACACGTGGGCTGTTTTAATATGTCTGTAACTCCCATAGATGTTATAACAGTAGTATGTAGACAAAAGTCCGCCACACAGCACAACTTACATGGAGGGTTGTGCTGTGCGCCTCTTTAACATGGGCGACATTGTCCCTACAAAATTGCGGCGATATTGCAGCTTTGTCCCCGCTATTTTGTAGCGCCAGTGATGCGTTTTCTTGTGAAAAATCGTGCATCACTGCTGCCCGGGATAAACTCGCGCAATTTTATCGCAAAAAGGTTAAGCTCTACCCCGAAAAGGAGTACTTACCTAAAAGGCTCAGTCCTGGTCCTGGAGCTCTGCCACACATACTGCAGTCCTCGTTTGACCACACAAAATCACTTCCTGATTGCGGGACAAATCCTACCTCCAGAAAGCAATGTCTCTTATTGGCATCCAGCACTGCATTGGTTGGCTGAGCAGCGCTCAAGAACCAATCAGAGCCATCGCTTCCTTGAGGCGGAATTTGTGAGTCCCGCAACCAGTAAATGATTCTCTGTGGGCAAGCGAGGACTGCAGGACGCATGGCAGAGCTCTGTAGAGCAGCAGGAGGACCCGGACCGAGCCTGCTAGATACTTTCGGGCTAGGGCTTATTTTCTAATGTTAAAGTCGCATTGCATAAAACCCACGACTTCGTGCATTGAGATGTAACAAAGACGAAGGCTCCATAGGGAAACGTGCTTCAAAAAAATTGCAAATCGCGGCAATATTGAGCATTGCCCACTTTTTTTTTTTTTCCCCTCGCAACATAGCATCAGAAAAAACATTGTGAATATGAAGGAACTAGAGATGAGCAAGCGTACTTGGTAAGGACAGATACTCTAACGAGTATCGTCCTTACCGAGTACCTGCCTGCTCGCCCACAAAGATTCGGGTGCCGGCGGGGGTGAGCGCTGTGTTGTGGGAGTGAGCAGGAGGGATCGGGGGGGGGGAAGAGATTTTTGTGTTTTCTGTTTTCACTGTTAGCCTCTGTTGATACCATCTGCATAGGCTCTGTTTAGAGGCTCAATCAATATTTTCCTAATGTGATGTGCACCATGCACTGGTGTAACTATAGGGGATGCAGGGAGTGCAGTTGCACCCAGGCCGAGGAGCCTTAAGGGGCCCATAAGGCCTCTCTTCTCCATATAAGCCTAGTATTATGAATAAAGCATTATAGTTGGGGGCCCTGTTACAGGTTTGGCATTGGGGCCCAGGAGCTTTAAGTTACGCCTCTGCGTTAAAGGGTTAAGAGAAGTTGGGGGCCCCCCAGATAAACTTTTGCACCCAGGCCCATGAGCCTTTAGCTACGCCCCTGGCACAATGGATAGCCCAATTGAAAGTCAGTGGCCCCAATCCTGCAGCATTGGCATCTATCACGAAACAGGTCCCCAATGCATCATGACTTCCATTACAAATTAGAAACCGTGATGCAAATGTAAGCAGAGCTTTAGGCTCCGCTCTCTCCCTTCCATCAGGTTCTCAATGGTCTCTAACAGCCAGAATATCATATCATTCTGTACTACTCTATCAAGCAGATACTCGTAAATCAATGGGATTCATTATAAATCAATCATAATATGTTCGTTCTAGCAATCCTATTCCACCTTCGTATTTTCTTGGACGGATATTCCAAAGGATTCCCAAGAGAGCTTGACAAGCGTTAAACACTAATTTAGGAGTAGCTATTAGGCTGTCATCCATTTTTCATAGTGAACATTATCCTATAATCATATATAGTATTGATATTCTTTTTAGATATACCTTGTTCCAGTTTGGTCTTGAAACCAAACTAACTTGTCTGCTTCCAATTTTCAGGGGATGTGGTGGATGTTTATCAGAGGGAGTTCCTGGCCCTCAGGGATCGCCTGCATGCTGCTGAACAGGAGAACCTAAAACGCTCCAAGGAGCTCAACCTAGTTCTAGATGAGATCAAAAGGGCCATATCCGAAAAACAAGCCTTACGAGACATCAACCGGACGTGGAGCAGCTTATCTGGTGAGATCCTAGCTTCTAACAGAACACCATCCTATGAATCATGTCTGCCGCTCAGACTGCTTCCCAATATCGGCTTGGATGAAGAACCATTAGCTGTGTTTACTACGCCGTTCGCTTGCACTCTACGTGTTTTGTGTTGCTTATAACAATGCTGACTGGTTTGCAGTTACGTCCCATGTGATATACAACTCGGGACATGTTAGACCTAATGAGGGCACCTCAAAAGTTCTTTTACTATTCTATATAGGGGATGTATTTAAAATAGTGGGGCAAATATATATTCCAGATCGTATTGTTTGGACGGGTACACGGAGAAGCACAATGATTATCCGCTTCCTTTATGAGAAGCCTCCACCTTTTATTTCTGCACAATCAAATGTTAATTCTCTTCGGCAGAGAAGAGATTTTCACTACCAAATTGGGAAGTTCTGCATTTCCTGAATATTTGTCCATATGCCCTTTGAACATATATATAGTCTGCATAAAAGTAGCGATTCTGAGTTACAGCCTGTGTAATAATTGAAAGTTTTAACAATTCTGTTTACTATTGGAACCAGTCAGCAAACTTGTGGACAGACACACCCCTTAGCTAAAATGCATTGGGAGAGTTAGCTTCTCCTACAGTATTGTACAGTTCATTGGGTATGGCCGAATGCATACGGCCGGGTCGGATTTTGCATGCGGGATCCCGCAACGGAATCCGACCCATTGCCCAGACGGTGACCCCTGCAGACCCCTGCTTTTACCTGTCCGCAGTGTTCTTCATCTGTAATGCGGATGTGCAAGCCGGCGCACATGTGCAGTACAGATGGCGACGCTAGACGATGGCGCGGATCCTGCGACCTTTCCACAGCGATGATTGTGGAAGGACCACGGATCAGCCCGCGAGGAATCCACGCTGAAAAAATAGAGCATGCTACGATTTCCCCTCCACGAGTGGAAAATTGCAATTAATTTCCGCTCGTGTACCAGGAAAAGCGATTTTCTATTGCATGCTATGGGCGGTATTTGCTGCGGAATCCGGAGGCGGTCGTCTGTTCCGGATTCCGCAATGCAAATATGCCCGTGTGCATTGGGCCTAAGTGCTATACTTTCCAGAATGGGAATCAGCAGAGCAAGCTTTGTATATTGAACTAGCAGTGATGAGGGATTTTGGCTCTGAAGGCGTCTGAATCAACACAGGCTTCAGCTCAAGATCATTGAAAGATAGCTGATAAGTTGACTAAGGCTCTCAGTGCGCTCTGCTTTTATGTGGATTATAGTTGTTTTTTTGTTTTTTTTTTACCAAGATATAAAGTAATCTCCTATTCACAGGTTAGGGGATTAAATTTAGGATTGTTGGGTCAGATTGCTGGGACCCTTACCAATCCTGAGAGTGGGGGTCCTCGTGGCCCCCACACCCTTAGGAGCGGAGGTGGCGCCACCACTCCATGTATAGTCTCCGCTCTGTTCACGTCAGGACCCCTGTTCTCGGGTCAGTGGTAGTCCCACAGCTCATAAGATTATTTGCTATAAAGGCAACGTGTCATCCTGCTTTAACCATTCCCAATGTTCATTCTAGCCTTGAAAACACCCTTCCAAATTCATACCCAGTAGTGCTTCATACCTTCATAAGTAGTTTTGTAAAGTTCCTGTACCTGGGCCTGTCTGGACTGTGCAGGCTACATGTTGAATTTGCTCTAAGACGGCTCCTCATCCTTTGACAGCCCTCCACCCTGTCCTCTATATCCCATAGTACTGCGGGACATCAATTTGGGGACAGTATAACTTTTAGAGGCAAAGAGGGGCTACACTACAACATTGAGGGGCTGTGCAATGGGCTCTCTAACTTCGAGGGGCTCCATGGGCGGCACTATTACCATTGGGGAGGTACTGAGAGTGCTACTGAGTTGTGGCTGGAAGTAGTCCTCATGGCAGTCTGGGCCTACGTAGAGAAAAAGACTAACACTGTTGACTCCAATCAGAGAAGACATCACCTGTGATCACTGGAGCTAACTGCAATGTAATCACAATCGCTGTGTAGAGCCGCTATCTGACGGTAGTTTGGTGGCAGCAATCTTCTACAGATGAAGCACGGTATCCGAGGTCTCAGTTTTATAAAAGATGCTGTATATATATGCGGTCTCTGATATATTTTATATACAGTGGGTCTGGAAAGTCTTCAGACCCTTTCACCTTTTTTTGGCATTCTGTTAGGTTGGGGTCATGTGCAAAATAATAATTAAAAAAAAAGTTTTCCCCCCATTATTCTATACTTAATATTCTATAATGACAAAGTGAAAACAGAATCTTCAAAATCTTTGTAAATGTACATTTTGCATTGACATGAGTATTCAGACCCTTTAGTGCGACACTTGAAATTTAGCTCTGGGGACCTCCCATTTCTGTTAATCATTTTTGAAATGTGATTGAACTACACCTTGATTGGAGTCATTTGTGGTAAACTCAGCTGATTGAACATAATTTTAAAAGATGCACCCCATAATGTCAGATTTTCATTTAAAAAAAAAAAGAAAAACTAAATTCAAAAGTTTTTGAACATTCTGATTTCACTTCATTATGAGGTATTAAGTGCAGAATAATGCAAAAAACTTGAAAGCTTGTTTTAATTTACGCAAGGCTACAGCATAAAAAGTAAAAAAAAGTCTGGCCCTTGTGTGTCTATATGTATATATAATGTATTATGTTTTTTATTATTTATTGTTACACACACTGTTTGTCAAAGAAAATCAAGCCTCTAGAAGAAGTTGTCATTTTGTTGCAAAAGCCGGCATGCAGTTACATCTCAGGCAGATATGCAAATGATTAACGCTGTGGTGTGATTAGATAAACGGTGTTGCTACCTGAGGCCCTTAAAGGGGTTCTGACATGAAAAAAAAAAAATTGTACTCACCTTGCCTGGCCTGGCCCGATCGCCAGGCATGTCCCCTCCAGCCGGCATCTTCTTCTGTGCCTTTAAAGCAGAGCAGGAGCGGTCAAAAAGACCGCTTCCTGCTCTGGTCCGTCCGTCAGGCACTTCCGAGGTCAACGGACGGACCGCCACAGCAAGCACGTCACAAGCAGTGCTTGCTGTGGGCGGCCCGTCCGTCCGGCTGAACTCCGGAGTGCTGAGCATGCGCAGTGGAGACGCGGCCCATCCTGACTCCTGTCAGAGGGCACCTCTCCACTGCGCATGCGCGCGATCCCGGAGCAGCGCGGCTGCTGGAGGAAGAAGACTGCATGCCGGGAGGCATACTAGCACTTTCTGCTTAAGTTAAGCAGCGCTGCTGATTAGAGCCACCTGATTGGCTCTTCGGCACCACGTGACTGCACAGCGTGCACCAATCAGGTGGCTCTAGTCAGGCTGCTTAACCTAAGCAGAAAGTGCTAATATGCTGCCGGGAGATGACCCCCCGATGTCAACAACAACAGGAGACAAGGTAAGTATAAGATTTTTATGCTTTAGCAGCCATTAACCCATGGGTTCCCTGGGTCCATTAGGCAGACCAGGGAACAATGGCTGCTAAAGCATAAAAAAATTATTCATGTCAGAACCCCTTTAACCCATTTAGGACCAAGCACTGTAAGTTTAGAAAATGGCAAATGAAATTCAACATTGATAAATGTAAGGTTATGCACATGGGCAGGAGAAACGGATGTCACCAATATACACTAAATGGGGTACTGCTAGGGAAAAGTGATACAAAAAAAGACCTGGGGGTACTAGTGGATTGTAGATTTAACTGGAGTAACCAATGCCAATCAGCTGCTACAAAAGCAAATAAAGTCTTGGGGTGCATTAAGAGATATAGGGGCGAAGGATGAGAACACTATTCTTCCATTATATAAGGCACTAGTCAGGCCCCACATGGAATACTGTCTACAGTTCTGGTCACCGGTGCTCAGGAAAGATGTCACAGTGCTTGAGGGGGTTCAAAGAAGGGCAACTAAACTAATACATGGAATGAGAGGACTGAAATATCCATAGAGGCTATCAAGATTGGGATTCTTCACTCTAGAAAAAAGGCAATTAAGGGGTGATCAAATAACTATGTATAAATATATTAGGGGACAATACAAGGATCTGTTTATACCCAGGACTGCATTGGTAACAAGACGGCATCCTCTCTGTCTAGAAGAAAGCAGGTTTCATCAGCAACATAGATGGGGGTTCTTTACTGTAAGAGCAGTGAGACTGTGGAACTCGCTGCCTGAGGATGTGGTGATGGCAAAATCGACAAAGGAGTTTAAGAGAAAACTAGAAGTCTTTCTAGAGCGCTGTGATATTACAGGATATAGCCATTAAAAAGACAGGTGGTTGATCTGTAGATTTTTGGACTGACGGACTTGTAGTTAGGTAGGAATTTTCAAATGTTGATCCAGGGATTATTCTGACTGCCATTATGGAGTCGGGAAGGAATTTATCTACCAAAATGCGGTAAATTAGCTTCTGCCTCATTGGGGCTTTTTGCCTTCCTCTGAATCAACATGGGGGGTGGAAACAGGTTAAACTGCATGGACATTTGTCTTTTTTTGGCCTAGCATACTATGTTACTATGTATATAGTGATATGGACCTTGCTAGTATAACCTAGGATATCTCCTGTATATAAATAAATACAGTTTTCCCTGAAAATAAGCCCTACCCCTATTTTCAGGGGGGAGGGGGAAGCGGCTCAAATACAACCACACTAAATAAAAAAAATAAGCAATACTCACCTAGCCGCCGGCGTCTGTGTCCCTCGCGCTGGTCTCTGGTACTGTGGCAGGCTGCAGTCCTCAGCGCTGACAGGATTCTCTTCTGGTGGAGGGGCTTTGAATACCCCGCCTCCAGTAAGAGAGTGCTGTGATTGGATCAAGCGCTAGCCAATCAAAGCCGGTGCTCGATCATTCACAGCCATTTAGTGAATGACATCACTGAATGTCTGTGACTGGTTCATCGAGCGCTGGCTCTGATTGACTGGCACTCGATCCAATCACAGCGCTTACCAGAGGCAAGGTATTCAAAGCCCCGTCACCAGAAGAGAACCCTGTCAGCTGAGAACTGAAGCAGCGTGGAGACCTGCGCGTGGGACACAGACGCTGGCGGCTAGGTGATTATTGCTTTTTTTACCTTATTGCTTATACTCCCCTAGGCATCGGCATCTGTGTCCCTCACACTGGTCTCCATGCACTGAGAAGACACCCCCAGAAAATAAAAGACTGTGCCTCTTTTGAGGCAAAAATTAATATAAGACAGTGTCTTACTTTCGGGGAAACTCTGTATGTACGGCTGGTTAATGTTATGTATCTTCATGCATGTGATTTGGACCATGCTGGTATGCCCTGGATATCTCCTGTATATGTGTGTGCGTGTGTGTGTGTGTATATTATATATATGTATAGAGAGAGAGAAAGAGAGAGCGAGATACACATACACATACACACACACACACCTGCTATAAGTTATACATCACACATATAGTAATATAGACCATGCTGATATAACGTGGACATTTCCTGTAACACATGCAGGTTTTTTGATGCTTTTTACGTGGTTCAAAAATGCAAAGAAAAACATAGACTCATAGACTGGTAGCGTTGAAAGGGACCTTCAGGGTCATTGGGTCCAACCCCCCGCTCAGTGCAGGATTCACTAAATCATCCCAGACAGATATTTGTCCAGCCTTTGTTTGAACACTTCCTTTGAAGGAGAACTCACCACCTCCAGTGGAAACCTGTTCCACTCATTGATCACCCTCACTGTCAGAAAGTTTTTTCTAATATCTAATTTGTGTCTCCTCCCTTTCAGTTTCGTCCCATTCTTCTAGTCTTTCCTTGTGCAAATGAGAATAGGACAGATTTGAACACAGCCTAAGGGGCTGCAAACAAATTTTCATGTAGCCCAGGAAATTAGTCATATTTGGAAAGCTTATGCTAAGGAGCTAAATCATGTATGTAAATTCCTTTAGGTATACGTACAGGTGGGGGGGGGCCCAAACTGAAGTTTTATACACGGGCCCCTGAACCTTTTAGCTACGCTCCTGTCCCAGCCAATGTTAAGGGCATCTCTAAGCTAATTGAACTTTGCCTTCCTAAAGTTTAGTATTTTTGTAGCTCCCCAATAAGACTCCATACAGAAATTTGAAATTTATTATATCATGGTCACTATTTCCCAGGTGCCCCTAATCTCCACTCCTGTTGTTCTGGTAGGTTTGTTGGCTAAGATAATTATCTTTAGTAATTGGCAGAAACTCATTTCCTTTATGAGATCTGCAGGTTTCACCTTCCCAGTTTATATCTGGATAATTAAAGTCCCCCCTAATAATTACCCTATTGTGATTTGCTGCTTCATCTATTTGCCTCAGTAATAGATTTCCGGTGGCTTCTGTTGTATTTAGTGGCTTATAGAAAGCCCCTATAAGGATTTTAGTATTTTTTTTCCCTCACTTATAACATCCCATGGTGTGCAATTTAAATAAGACTTTACATAAAGACAAACTATTCAACATTTCTGTTGTTTTTCAATCCCTCCTGAACAGACTGTAAGTTAACCAACCAGTCACAGCTTTCATCCAACCAGGTCTCAGTTATTCCCACTATGTCATAATTTTCCTCAGACATTACTTCCAGGTCGTCTACTTTATTGATCAGACTTCCAGCATTAGTCACCATACGGTTTAGAAGGTTTTGGGTATTTTTTTTTATTTTAAGTATATCTCTATTAACCCTTTCCAATCCAATTTTGGATTCAGGGTTTCCTAAAAGGCTTTCTCTTTTTGCTGTTATAAAACTGTGCCATCTGCTGGCTAAAGCCAGTGTGTGTGCGCTAGAAAGGCTCTGACAGCTGAGTGGTTGGCAATAGACGGTAAGAATACCCTGTCGGACATTGGAGCTGCACAAGCTTTAATCAGAAGGTAGACGTCAGACAGTGAATTGGAAAGGGTTAACTGTCTACACTGTCTTTCCCTCTATCTCTCTGGTTGCCCTCCCCACAGTCCCTAGTTTAAACACTCCTCCAACCTTCTAGCCCTCTTCTCCCCCTGTTGCAGGGCAGCTATCGGGCTCCTATGCAGGAGATCATTTGTGACCAGCCGCACAGATTAGTTCAGTCTCGCATACTGATCACAACGACAACTTCACGCAATGCTATTTAAATTGAATGCGTAATGAAACTAAGAATATAAAGCCTCATTTGGTAATGTATGACAACGGGTATTGCTAAGTCTAAGAATTAGGAAAGATTAGGAAACCACAAACATTATATCCATAACAAATGAGGCACTCTAAATGTGTAATCCACAAACTCAGTCAGTTAGGCTGGCTTCCCGCGGGACGAAAATTCCGTGGAATGTCTGCAGCAGGACCGCACGGAAGAGGAGAGGCTGTTTTCCGTTGCGGGAATCCAACCCCTATAGAGAGAAGAGAGCCTGCAGCAGAAACTGCGATATAATTGACATGTCACTAGAGATGCCCGCTCGGAAGAAAAGATCCGGCTGCCGGCGGGGAGGAACGGAGGGGAGTCCTCTCTCTCCCTCCCCCCCGCTCCCCCTGCTCACTGCCGCAACTCAACCTGTCACCTGCGCCTGCAGCCGAACCTTTTCTTCCGAGCGGGGAAATACTCGCTAAGGACAAGCCTCGATCGAGCAATTGTCCTTAGCGAGTATGCTCGCTCATCTCTACATGTCACGGATTTAAATTCCAGGTTGGTTTCCACTCGGCTTGACGGCAGCGTGTGAACAAGATTTCTGCAAATCTCCTCCACTTTGCTGCTTAGTCTCGGGTTTAAAAATGCCAGCAGAATTTCTGCGCGGACCGTCGGCCCCGCCTGAGCCCAGCCTGAAGGTGTTTTTACACCCAACGATCCGCCCAGCGATAATCGTACACAGGAGCGAGCATCACTGACCAAATGGAGGTGGAGCGGGCCGGGGACCATTCGGGCTTGCTCACCTCCATTCACTAAAAGCAGGCCGTCCTTCATAAGTGAACAACTGCCTGTTAACACAGAATGATACATCGTTCAGTTTCCTATATGCAGAAAATGAATGATGAACGAGAAGTGAATGACGTCACGATTGTCGTTCATTTGGTGCATGCATTTACACTGAACAATAATCCCTCAGATCCTCACTACATGCGAACAATAAAATATATATAATAGATAATCGCTTCATGTAAACGCACTTTAGCTCTGCAGTAATTTAAGTGACAGGTAAAGCGGTATCCGTGACTGACACCCAGTATACGACAGCTTAGAGTACGACATCTACATGTAACCCAGAGGTGCAGCACCATGAAGTCCCTTCCGTACCTCTGCACGGGGCTCTTACTGCGGCTTCTGCATGGATTTTTACATTCTGATGCTTCAAACAGTCATGACGTTTCTGCACCAAATCTCCATCCGGTTATCCCAATTCCCATTTATGTAGCATGCGCCCGCTGCAGCACAGTGTTGGCACCGGTGCTTAGTTTGCTGTAATGTCAATGTTTTCCATTCTGAATAGATTTATGTCGCCGCACCTTTCAGCAAGTAGTTTTGTGGGTAAGAATCACTTGTTTTTCTCAGCACTAAATTGGACTAATGATTGTTCTTCAGCACATGATCCAAGTCTCATCAATCAGCGGTCTGCTGTAACTGCATTCCGTTGTGTGCCCGGCGCGCTGCCTGCCACGTTCGCACCACGCAGATATTTAATGGTGTCTTTTAAATGATCGAATCATCAGATTACATTTACGCTGTTTGTGTTGGTGTTTTCTTTAAGATGAAACCAAGCTGAAACTGTGGAACATCACAAACAAGAATGTGTTACATTTACCCACCATCTTCCACCACCTACCCCATCTTCTGTCCAAGGAGAACAGCTTGCAGCCAGCAATACATGTGGGTCAAGGAAGGACTGGAGGTAGATGCCACATTTCTTCTTTATGTCTTGTTAGAACATGTACTATTATGCTATACAAGACGATAGAAGTCCATTTTGGGAATACCTGTTTAACTAATAACCTATGCACAGGATAGGTGAAAAAAAGGAAATTGATGGGGATCTCACCACCCATCCCAAGAATGAAGGTCCTGTGTCCACCTCTTCGCTGCACCCCTCGCAACGAGGAGAAGATTGAATAGATTAGCTGTGGAGTATTTTGTTTGTGGCTCATTCATCTTCAGTAGGGCTGACCAAACTACCAGAGTACAAGCACTTGGCTATCTCCGGAAGTCCCATTAGAGATGAATGGAGTGAAACACATACTCAACAGCCACTCTAGTCAGTCTTTTCACTGTAGGGGGTGCAGTGATCCTGCACTGAGAAGAAGGGTAGACAGGACCCCCCGTTCTCAAGATCTGTGGGGCTCTCAATGGTGAGACCCTCACCAGACGTTTATCATCCATTTTATGGAAAGGTCAATTTTGGGAATACCTCTTTAAGGGATGTACAAGTAATGTTAACTCGTAGTGTTATCTATCCTAAGCTCCATACATGGCAGTCTTTCCTAAAAGAGATGTCTCAACAAGCACGGTGCCTTTCAGAATGCAAAATCCAGGGCAACCAGTGGATTTCTCCAGGTCTTGTTCCCAGCACCCCCCACAAAATCAGATGAATGGACATCCTGGCAATACAAAGATAGTTTAAGGTCCACCAAGATGGGAGATGCTCTTATAGATGCTCTAAGGAGGTCCCACCTGTATGAAGCTCATATTCCCACATAGGGCCCCATTAATATTGGCAAGTCAATTAACTTCTACTCAAATGCATAACATCTAGGTGTGTCCCAAGACTATGACCATACACCACCTTGCACCTATTAAAAACACTGCAAGAGGAAAGCGTAAGTACCACATAGCCGTATTGTTCTATATGTACCCACTAGGGTGTACAACCACAGGTTAAGAACCCAGTATACCTAGTAGACAGGGAACTTTTCATATCCAGTAAGCACCATAAACTAAGTCCTGGTTCTTATAGGACAGGAAACGTGGAGTCCAGGGGTGTACTTTTTTTTTTACTTACCCGGCTCCCTGTTCCCTCCGCTGTCACTACTGGAAGTTGGCGTCAATCTGTGAGTTTTGGCTCTTCAGTCATTGCGCGTACGCGGTTTTCTATGTATGCGCACTGACTGAAGAATAGAGTCCCGCTCACACACCGATGGCTAACTTCCAGAGGTGACCACAAGAATTGGGGAGATAAGTATAAGGCCGCCTGCAGACGGCCGGGTCGGATCCCGCTGCGAGAATTCTTGCAGCGGGATGCGGACCTGTGCCCCTGCACAGCTCTACGGCTCAACCTTTCCCGGCGTCTCCTCTTCTCTGTGATGTGCCGGCGTATGCGCAGAGCGGAGCCGGCGGGTCTCTACTGACATTTCTATGCGGGCCTCTGCAGACCCGCACAGAAATAGAACATGCCGCGATTTGTTTTCCGCGTGTGTTTTCACACGGACAAATCACAACTGTGTGCATAGGATTGTGTGCATGTATGCAATCCTATGGCAGCGGGCACAGGCGGAAATTCTGCGGGAAATCCCGCCTCAGAATTTCCGCCGCCCGTGTGCGAGGGGCCTATGAAGTACATCCCAGACTCCTTCACCCCTATCTTAGTTTATGGTGCTTATCAGATGTGACAGATATCCTTTAACCCCACCTTTGCCAGTGCAGTATGACTGCAATTGAACAGATCTTATAAGGGAAATTGAAACTACTTGTTGTATTCAGTCATTTATAAGACTATTATTTCTGTACGTTCTCCAGTGATCAGATTAGCATACATTACAGTACAAAGGTAAAGAGCCTGGCGGTTCTTCTGACAGATCACTTTTAGTACATACCTCCTCATGTAATACAATGCTGGAATATCTGTACATTATGCAGTTTCCTCCTGAAAATGTGTGAAAAAATTCTGAACTTATTGAATAGTGTCACTGTGGAAGTATATGCTCTATTGGTAAGGAATATGGTAATTCCAAGTTGTCAGTCTTTTCCAGGAGGAAGAACAGAGGAATGGTGCAATGCAGAAGGTTGTCTTAACTTATATCTGTTTACTAAAAACTATTCCTTTTCTGAAAAGTTTAGATCTTTGCTCTTTTATTGACTTACTTTATCACCCTTATCCCTTTTACAGTGTCTATAGTAATGGGGATCCCCAGCGTGAAGAGAGAAGTCCACTCCTACCTAACAGACACCCTAAACTCATTGATATCTGAGCTGAACCAGCAGGAGAAAGAAGACTGTGTTATTGTGGTCCTAATTGCTGAGGTACGAGGCATCCCCCACAATGTCCTTCAATGCTCATTGTCCTATGACTAATGTAGTGAAATCAGCCAGAACGCTCACTTTATTCACATACGAGTAACTTTCCTCAAGGGCTAATGGAAGAAAACACAGGGAAATCTAATGTTTTTATTAAGAAAATAAAAAAGATTTAGCATCTAGAGCGCTCTTTGCAAAGCGACATTACGGCCTCCATTGGGTCAGAGGTAGACAATTGGCCAGTACTGGAGCGTTTGACAGACGTAGGGGCTCTAGATATGGGTAGTAATTCAGATTTCCAATAAAGTTGTTAGACTAGTAATGACCCATTTCAGATTTCCTTCCAATTCTGACAACTCCTCCTAGGTGCTTGATGGTTTTTGACAATGAATGTAGAAATTGCAATCCAGTCTGCAGCAACATGTTATAGAGTGGTAGGAGTTGAGCAGACTTGGAGATATATATCAGCTCCCACTACTGTATGCCATGTTCCCTGCAGATTGGATTGCATATTCAATCTGCCAGGATCCTTTTCAATCAATTTGCTTAAATCAGCAGATATTGAAAGTGAAGCAACTGTCCACGCCTTTTGTGTTGGATCCGAATTCTGTTTGGATTGTATAATTGGAACTGGATTAAATACCCAGATCATACAGTAAAGGCCCATCTACACGCAAAGACGATCTTTGAAACAAATGAAAGATTGACAGTTTTAGCAATCATTTTGCATAAAGTGTTAATTGACACTAATGTCCATTAACACTTTATCAGCTTCATTTGCATGCAGAGCTCAGGATGTGGTTTGAGCTCTGCACACAGCTCCATTCTCTTCACATGGGTTGACGGTAGAATACAATGTAATCTCCGACTGCCGTGCCGAACACAGCGTGCGGTTTCTGTTATCGCTCTCCGGCTGAACAATGGCTTTTAAGCTCACCTTAAAATCATTGTTTGAACGAATTTTGAGTGATAATTGTTGCGTGTAAATGAGACTTAAGATATTTTAAAGAATTCAAATTAAAGTTGTAATTTGTTGGTGCCCATTTTGGTGCCCCTTGCACTTCAACCCTTTTATCTTGCCACATACATATAAGGGGGTTCTTTACTGTACGAGCAGTGTGACAGTGGAACTATCTGCCTGAGGACGTGGTGATGGCAAAATCCTTAGAGGAGTCTAAGAGGGGACCAGGTGTCTTTATAGAGCGCTATAATATTACAGGTTATAGGCATTAGGTGTCCAGCAGGGTTGTTGATCTCAAATGTTGATCCAGGGATTACTCTGGCTGCCCTTATGGAGGCAGGAAGGAATTTTTTTCCTCCAAAGGAGTTAAATTGGCTCGTTGTTTTTTTTTTTTTTTTCCTTCCTCTGGACCAACAAGGCGGGGGGGGGGGGGTTGATACAAGCTGAACTAGATGGACATTGTCTTCATTCAGCCTAACATACTAAGTTACTATGTATACCTACAGCCATTTGTGACACTCTGGTAGTAAAAAAAGATATTCGCTTCTAGTAGTATACGGTTCTGATATAAGCTATTAGTATTTTTTTCATTGTGTTGGGTCTTGATATTACTCTGCAGAGTGGAGATGTTGAGTCATTCCCCCTTAATGACCAAGTAAAGATTACTGTAGATTTTCTCTTTCTTAGTGATACATCTGCCTATAGAGATGTGTTAGATAAGACTTTGATTAGGATTGATCTTTGGGGGATCTTTAGACGTCGGTAGTGCCTATCACTGTGCCAGTTTAGATTCAAGAATTGTTTAGTGGTCTTCATAGGCTTACAAACCAAATCTCCTCACCTGTAAGTAGGAAAGAAATACCCATGCACGTAAGGTTAATAGGTAGTACTTTTGGTCCCATGGAAAATTGCTTTTCATTTTGTGTCCATTGTGGCATCATTGCCCTCTATCTGAGCAGGAAGTCCCAGCACCCTGTACAGCAACCACCTTTTGATTTATAATAAGCTGCTTGTAAAAGAAATGGTCTCTTGTCTCTGCTGTAGTTTTAAAGAATCTTCAGTACTTGTCATAACTGGCATCCTGAGTTACTAGGTGAAAAGGAAAGTTAGTGTTGGGATTATTAGTTTAACATTTACATCTACCAGTTACATTTAAAGGGAAGGTGTGCACTAAGCCATAAAATTAAAAATGGGTCTACTACCTTTGCAAATGCTGATTGTCACGAAAAAGTGCCACCCTCACACGACCGTGTTGTTACAGTATATTCTACACGCCGAATATGCTGTACCAATCTGCCATAAGCTCCCATACTGCCGATCATACACATTGCGCAAAATACATGCGCAATAAAGATCGCAGCATGTTCTATCTTTATGCGTATTACTCGCACCTGCACACTAAGATAGTACATGGCAATCGGTGGTCCGCAGCAAGTATGCAATGTCATTAAGTAGTTGCTGGGGGCCACGCGATTGTCACATGCAGGCGGCACGCAGAAAATGACTCTTGTGTGTAGACCGCTAGTCTTTTCTTAACTTTCCCCCTGTGTCCTTCAGCAGATAACCAATTAGGAGTTGTGCGATAAGAGATCTGGAAAGAAGAGCTCCTGAGAATTAATCAACTTTGGACTCCTGTTACAGGACGATGAAATTGTCTTTCTTTTGTGCTTTATTTACGGTCATTCTCTGGCTTGCTTCGGCTGCCTGTGCATTGGTATGGGGTAATTGCATTAACACTGCAGTAACAGGGTTCTGCAAAAAAATGCTTCTTGGCAGAAAACACCATGTCAGCTCCAGTTCAGTATCAGAAATGTGAGGACAATGTGACTTCAGCCCGGAGAGATACCAAGTATCTCCCTGCTTACAAATCATCCCTGGGATTACCAATAGTAGGAGAAAACATAGCCGTGTCTGGTCAAGGTTTCATTATGTTCTCCTGCATATAACATTCTGATCGACTATATAGTTATAAGCCAAATTCATCAGAAAGGTCCTTAAACCCATAACAGTTATGCACCTATATACTCAGTGCATTCATATGGTTCTTAATTGTCCAAATCAGGGGCGTCGTTATAGGGAAAGTAGAGGTACTCTCTCCTATCACTGCTGCCAGGAAATCCCAAGAGTCCCAGTGCCACATAGAAAAGACTCCAGTATTCTAAAATGCACATGGCAGGTAGGGGCTCCAGTTCCAGATTTGACAATGCGGCCCGGGAACATCATGTTACATCATATTTCTGGTTGAAATTTTGGATAAAAGAAATCAATATATCATAAACAGATTCATTAGTTTTGGTCCTTTATCCAAAGCCCCCACTTTTCTTTTCTAAGTGAAGGGATTTACTGCAATTTCCAAATTTACAAGCCCTTTACTGAGGAACCTGCTTTCTGTCTTCTGTTTAGTCTCAGCTACTTTGTCGTCCAATGATGCTAACCTGATTTTTCTTTTTTGTAGACGACCTTTCCAGTAATCACAGCCAACACTTTTATGGGCAAATTGGGAAACCATAAGAACGCTTAAGATTACTAGTATTATATGTCTGTAGTTCAAACTAGCGAGAGGTACCAGAACCAAGCTTACTGCATAGAATACAGTACTGGAACCAAGCTTGCTACATCGATATAGTACTAGATCCAAGCTTAGTACATAGCTATGGTAACAGAAACAAGTTTGTTTGTTTCTGTCAGAAGGAAAACATATTTACCAGTATAAAAAACAAAAATACATCAGTGCTCAATTCACAGTAATATTACACTTGTGGGGAGCACTATTCTACGCAGTAAAACGTTCCCTTTGTGCCCCCACAAAGTGGTAATGCTCTCATAGTGCCCCCCACAAGGTAATACTGCTTCCATTGGTTAATAGTGCCCCCCTTTGCCTTTTTGTAGTTAGGTAATAGTGCCCCCCTTCCCCCCCCCTCATTAGTTTATAGTCCTCTTTGTGCACCCATCAATTAATAGTGCACCCTTTGTGCACCCATCAGTTTTTAGTACACCCTTTGTGCACCCATCAATTAATAGTGCACACTTTGTGCCCCCATTAGGTAACCGTGCACCGTGTGCCCTTATTAATTATAAGTGCTTCCTTTAGTAATAGTTTGCTCTTTGTGCCCTAATAAGTTAATTGCGTGGCACATGACTCTCTTTGATCCCATTGTTACTTACCCTACTTTATTTCCTTTGTATGGGTCGAGCATGTTCATATGCATCAGTAATTCTCCTCCTCCCCAACTCAATCTTCTTCACTTAAGGCTGCATCATGTATCTTCCTCCTTCTCCCTCTCTGTCCTGCAGCATCTTCACGATTCATAAATCCTCCTCCTCGAGGGCTTTGTCTCCTGTACTGCAGACCACATTATTAATCTTCCTCCTCCATGGCTTTGCCCGCTCCCCTTTCTGTTCTGGAGTGGAGGAGACAAAGGCCATGAAGTGGAAGACTCATGATTCACTTGGAGTTGCTGCAGGCCGCACCGAGGAGGTGAGTGGTGCAAGTAACCGTGTAAGCAGTGGCTGGCCGGATTTACTTGAGGGCAGTTTGGGCAGCCAGAGGTTTCCCAGAAGCCTAGGTCACCATGTGACTGTCCATATTGCTTATATATAGACACTCATTGACTTGAGATCTGTTTTCTAATGGATCCAAACCGTTCCTCATGGGTCCAACAGGGTGTGTGTGTCATTGGAAGGCCAGATGAAAACTGGCAATAGGATCCTATGATGTAATTGTAAACAGAATGTATGCAGCCTATGTATGTCGGTCTCTATGGTACAATGGGAGGGCTGCTAAGAGACAGAAAAGATGGAAAAACTTCATCTATACTACAAAAAAAATTGAATAGTAGAAAAAATCAGGAAAAGTTAAAAAAAAAACAAAAAAACCCACAAACCTTCAACTGTATATCACTTCTGTAGTTCAGATAGATCGGACAGTGTGAACCTCCTTGTTTCTACAAGGCTGCGTTCACATTCTTTCAGAAAACACCACGCAAAAACCCAGCATTTAAGCACAATTTCACGTGGCGTTTTCGAACGCATGTTCCAGCGTTTGACGGCATTTAACGCACCCCATCACTGTGATGGCTGATGAAGTGCGCTAAAACACGTGAAAATAGAGCAGACAGCACTTGAAAATTGTGCCATTAGAAACGCTGCATTCAAGTGCTGGTCAGTGCAGCCCCATTGAAATTAATGGCTACGTTGTACCGATGGTAGCGTGGCGTTCAGGATGCCGCGTAAAGCGTGGTAAAAAGTTATCCTGTTCACTTTGGCCAATATTCCTTACAGAATGATTTCAGCACCTAGCGGAAAGAGTGCCACGACGAACTGCTGCGGTCCTGAATGCCAGCGGACGCTCAACGTGCTACTAGAAGGTTGACTCTAATGGTGCTTTTACATGGAATGATCATTCAAAAAATCTGTGGATCGTTCAAATTTTAACTAATCGCTCAGTGCAAAAACGGCCAACGATCGAGCGATGAACAATAATTTATTGTTCATTGTTTGTTTTATGCAAGCCTACAAATCATCGTTGGCTCATTCACTGATCATTCATTTTAAACACCGATCATTCAGTCGTTCGGATTCGCTTAAGGCCCATTTACACACAGATATCTTTCAAAGGATTGAGGCTGGGTTCCCACGGGACGAAAATCTCGCAGCCATGTTCAGTAGGGAGGACAGGTGCTGCGGGAGATAAAACTCATTTCCATTTTTCCTGAAGCAGACTGTGTTTGGGACCCCAGTTATGGTTTCTGCCATGTGATTCCCTCTGAAATGCCAAAAAAAGTATTTAGGGCTCCTGCAGACATGCGTATGCGTGACATAAGTGAGCGCACTCACTGTTTTTCGCGCATGCATCCATGTATTCTACTGTACTTTTCTGTGCTGCAGGGCCTGTCCACAATGGCGAAGGACACATCGACGCCGTGATTGAACCGGATGAGCAGATTAAATAGTCCCCGGTGTTAAAGGGGTTGTCCCGCGAAAGCAAGTGGGGTTATACACTTCTGTATGGCCATATTAATGCACTTTGTAATGTACATCGTGCATTAAATATTGGCCATACAGAAGTTATTCACTTACCTGTTCCGTTGCTAGCGTCCCCGTCGCCATGGTGCCATCTAATTTCAGCGTCTAATCGCCCGATTAGACGCGCTTGCGCAGTCCGGTCTTCTCCCTGGTGAAAGGGGCCGCTCGTGCCGGAGAGCTGGTCCTCATAGCTCCGCCCCGTCACGTGTGCCGATTCCAGCCAATCAGGAGGCTGGAATCGGCAATGGAGCGCACAGAGCCCACGGTGCACCATGGGAGAAGACCCGTGGTGCATCGTGGGTGAAGATCCCGGCGGCCATCTTAGTAAGGTAAGGAAGAAGTCGCCGCAGCGCGGGGATTCGGGTAAGTACTAAGCGTTTGTTTGTTTTTTAACACATGCACCGGGTTTGTCTCGCGCCGAACGGGGGGCCTATTGAATAAAAAAAAAACCCGTTTCGGCGCGGGACAACCCCTTTAACACCGCAAAATTCCCCTATGGTGCCTTGGGTCTACAAAAGCGCACAAAAATAGAGCATGATGCAAAATCCCCCGTCAGCAGAAGCCCCTAGACCAGTGATGGTGAACCTTTTAGAGACCGAGTGCCCAAACTGCAACCTAAAACCCACTTATTTATCGCAAAGTGCCAATACGTCAGGGGGCGGGGCTTATCACAACGTATGATTTTACCCCCGTCGTTCTAAAAAGGACAAGGCCGTTTCAAAATAGACAGCGTGCAGATTTTGACTGCTTTTTGGATGCAGAAATACTGCAGAATGTCCTCAGGGGAAATTTCTGTGGAAAATTCTGCAGCATTTCCGCATCCAAAAAGTAGTCAAAATCTGCACGCTGTCTATTTTGAAGCGGCCCTGCCCATGTCCGCCACATGTAAACATTCCCCACCACACAGCAGCCCCAGCGGTAATAGTGACACCCCCCCCCCCAGCAGCCCCAGCGGTAATAGTGACCCCCACCGCACAGCGGCCCTTAGCGGTAATAGTGACCCCCCCCAGAGTGATAATAGTGACCCCCCCACCACACAGCAGCCTTAGCGGTAATAGTGACCCCCACCCCCAGCTATAATAGTGACCCCCACCCAGCAGTAATAGTGACCCCCACGCTGCAGCAATAATAGTAACCCCCACCCCACAGCGGCTCCAGCGGTGATAGTGACCCCCACCCCACAGCGGCCCTAGCGGTAATCGTGTCCCCCACCCCACAGCGATAATAGTGACCCCCCCCCCCCCCAGCGGCCCCCAGTGCATTAGAGACACCCCCCAGTGGCCCCCAGTGTATTAGGGACACCCCCCAGCGGCCCCCCAAGTGCATTAGAGACGCCCCCCCAGTGCAGTAGTGACACCCCCCCAGCGGCCCCCCAGTACATTAGGGACACCCCCTAGCGGCCCCCCAGGGAATTAGGGACCCCCCCCGTGCATTAGTGACACCCTCCCAGCAGCCCCCCGTGCATTAGTGACACCCCACAGTGCGCCTCCCGAGATCCACATACTTACCCCCCCCTGTAAGCTCAGCTCCTCTTCTGGTCAGCGATGGTCCCGGCATGCATATTAACTTTTTCTTCCCCACTTCTGCCTCAATAGGTAATTCCCAGCAACCTGATTGGTTGTTTGGTGAATCAGCCAAACCAAGCAACCAATCAGGTTGCTGGGAATTGCTGATTGCTGCAGAAGTGGGGAAGAAAGTGTTAATATGCTCCCGGCACACATTCTGACACACGCTGCTGGACACCGCCCCTTCCCGGCGGAACCAAGTAGTAGGAGACGTCGGGGCAGGGGGGAGGGGGATTCCAGCTGCAGACTGAAGTCAGTGTGTGCCGGGATCAGCGCGGCGAGCAGTGCCGTTTATGAATGCCGGCAGGGGAGCCGCGGCCCCTGCTGGTATTCACAAGTGGTGAGCGGCCGATGTGGCGCGTGCCAGCAGGGAAGGCTCTGCGTGCCGCCTCTGGCACGCGTGTCATAGGTTCGCCACCACTGCCCTAGACGGTACCTTAGGCATGTATTAGTCAAACAGAGACAAAAGCTGCAAGTTTGCCTCCTATTGAGCAGGCGTCTATACATTTCTGGCAGTTTTGACAGACAGACTAGCGTAGTCGGCTGAGCTAAGATGTATGGCTAAAATCCTGGAAGCTCAAATGGAGATCAAAGGAGGGTGCCAATTGGAAATTTTTGTTTTCTTGGACAATTTATCCAATACTCATGGACTTTGAGCATCTATTATGGCGACAGTGGGAACATTATATTGAATGATGAAAATAAGTAATGCATGTCTATATTAAAGATACTGATATGAATTTATTACCAGCCTCCACTGTGAGCTGTAAAGGGACGATGGTTACAATGATAATAATCCGCTCTAATACCTCCTGCCTAAGAACATTCAGGACTATTTTATGGACTGTCCAGATATTTCGGAATAGTTGGCTGCCCTGGACCAAAGGGTGCCAAACAGTAAACAGGGTGCCAAACCGTCTGAACTGGCAGCAGTGGGGAGGGACAAGGTGTGTGTGAAACCAAAAAAGCCCACACCTACTCTCCTTGCGCTGCTGCTGGCCATCGTTCCGGTCTTCTGTTTACATTGGCGTCAGAGGTCACATTGGTTGTTTACAGCCACTGTGAGGCCGGACGGGACGTTGTCAATAAACCTGCCCCTGCTGGCCGGGTGATGTCATCTGTCAAATGCCGCAGCATCGGACTGCCAAAACGGCGATTTGAGCACTTTGGTAAGTATATGTCTTTTAAATGGCTTTGGACATCGGAAACCCAAAACTATATAAAAGAAATAACTCAGAAAAGCCCTATAGGGAGGTTCTTTTGTACCAAGAAAGCAGGTTCTGCAACTAGAAATCTATTCCAGACATTGAACGGGGTTGATTCTGCAGACCCTATTCAGATGCATGCCTCATGTGAATACACTTCATTATTGATGGCCTATTCTTAGATCATCAGTGGGGGTCCAACCTAGAAGACCCCCGCAGTTCAGCACCATGAAGGGGTTGCAGTGCTCCTTCATTGTTTACAAAGGCACAGCACCTCCTCTATACAGGTGGCCTTGCCTGGTACTGCAACTTGTGCTTCTCACTTTACGTCTTGTTTCTAACCACATGGAGGTTTCTTGAACTGACTTTGCTTGGTATTCCTTCCTACTACGACAGATTTAAAGCCATTTATGTTGATCCTGTGAGAGAGTTTGCCCCAAGTGACTTTTTGTTATTTTTAATGGCGGTGTAATTTGCGCAGTCGTACGTTGCTTGCAGCGCCCCATTAAAGCGAGGTTAATGCCTGCTGCATTTTGAAGTGCCTATTCACAGATGTAGAACTTCTAAGGTAGCGCGCAACCGAAAGCTTTGTCGGTTCAGAAGCAAGCGACAACCAGGCATAACCGGCTCTTCATGATTAATGGCAGCATTTCTGTATTTTCTCTTTGTAAATAGAACTGTGCAAACACATCATAGGGCTGAAATATTTTGGGCCTTTCCCTATCAGTGCGCCAGTAAATTCTCTTCCGCTTCTGAGATGCTGTTTCAACTCAAGTTGGAACAAGAAGCATTCTTTCTGTCTTTAACAATATGTGTCAAGTTTTCTGCTGGCAGATTTATATTTGTTTCCACTTTTTTTTCCTTTTCAGTAGAATATTGTTTTCAGGCTCCTGGCAGACGCGGGGTGTGATTGATACGGATCTCTGAATTTTAAGGCATTCTGTTTGCCAGAGATCCAGAAAAAAAGTATTAGAAGGCATTTTATTTACTGAGGTCACAGAGCCTTCTTTATTGCGCGCTCGTGAAATCTGTCCACTTTTTGTATTCGTTGGTTTGATGGGCGTTGAAGGTTCTGCCCCAGTGAAGGGGTGCCCTGACAACGCGTGGGCCTCCGGCTGGGTCTAGTGATGCCACTTACCGTGAGAAGGCTCGCCAGTTGACCAGCCTGTTGTCAAATGTTATTTGTGGGGATGATGATAAGCATCTTCTCCGACACCCCTAGGAAATGACCCACTGCTTGTTTGTCCCAAAGAGTCAAAAAAGGGAAGCCCTGATGTGACTGTAAGGTTGACTCAGCCGTCCGAGATCGGTAAAATGAGTACCCAGCTTGGTGGGGGGTAATAAATAAAATTACCTGAAAGCGATGTGGAATAAGTTGGCGCTATACAATTTTGTTATTTCGTTGGTCTCTGCTTTATTTTTAAACATGTCTTCTGGAATTCACTAATTGAGTATATAATAAAATTGTATTATTCTGGTACCAACGACTTGATACGATATTCATCTCAGAAAAAGGAGCAGGCAGCAGGGCAGCTGTGGTATAAAGAAGCCGGCATTAGAACGCACATACTGGAGAATCTTTTTGCAATTAACCGATCCATCCTTTTTTATCAAAGTGAGAGGATTGGACCTTACTCTTCCAGAGACTCATGTTAGGGAAGCAGAAATGCAATCCTAAGCTCTCGCTCATGACCTGAAGGTTGTGGGTTCAATCCCCGCTTGGTTCAGGTAGCCGACTTAAGGTTGACTCAACTGGAGGTCAGTAAAATGAGTTCCCAAGTTGCTGGGGGATAAAAAGATAACGGGAAAGGCAATGACAAACTACCCCGCAAAAACAGTCTGCCAAGAAACCGTCACGTTGTGACGTCACCCAAGGAGCGAACATGACTCAATGCTTGCACCAGGGGACTTTATCTTTTACCTTCAAGAATTAAAAGGGGTTGTCCCAATTCTAGCTGTTTTCAGACCACTCCATACATTGCACACTGGCCCCGGCTGTGACCTCAGGCTGAGTCCCATTCACTTCAATAAGATTCAGCCTGCAGTACCAACCTTGGCCACTGTGCAATTCGCGGAGCTGTCTGAAAACGGCTAGAAGTGAAACTACCCCTTTAATAAAAGTCTTGTTCCCAAACTGTGGATGAGTGTTGTGCAAGCTTACGTGAATAGGTAAAATCACCCACTTGCTAGAAGGTTCCTTCACAGAGTACAGTACTGTGGTTCCAGATCCCAGTAGCAGGACTCTTTGTGGTTGGCTTATACATAAGATATACATTAACAACATTCAATACCAAGTGATGTTTTTTTTTTTTAATGCAAATGTATGAATATGTTCTTTCTTTTGCAGTCGGATGCACAGTATGCGACCACAGTGGCTGACAACATAAAAAGCCAGTAAGTTCTCTCTTCTTTTTGGATGTTCGTCTCTATAGTTGCATTGATTTCTGTTTTATATGAATACACATTTCGCCACAAAACCAGAATTCAAAATCTAATGACAAGGATGTATAGTCTGCAGAGACCTGAGCCTATGAATGGGGTGAACCATCTTTTCACATCCTTATGAGCATAGCTATTTCTTTACAATGCCCTTGAAATGTAAGTACAGCTTTTGGGAATGTTTATGGGGAATCTTGGCGCGGCTCCATCCTTTTAATTTAAGCATTTTGTGCACTGCTTTTAACAATCTAGAGGTAAAAGACTTCTGAATGGATTGGATGAAAGAATTTGGACCTGCTTCATAAAACATTTTACTAGAGGAATCCTATTGGGAAGAGGTAACCATATAATCTTTGGCAATAAACCTCCTTGGCAGGTGGTGAATTGAATATCTGCACTAGGGAAAAACAATAATGGATAGAGAAGAACAAGTTCTGAAACAGAACGTGGATGAAAGGAGCTGAAGATAAAGGAAAAGCTGTGCCACGTCATGCTTGACCACAAGGGTTTCAAGATATGGAGTAGCACAAAACTCTTACCGGCTTGCTCAAAGTAGCCGGTAAGGGTTGTAGTTTTTGTTTTTTTTAAAAGGTCCCCCAAAATTAGCTACTGCTGGTGGGTCCTCCAGTGATCTGTAACTTTTTATCAAGTGTTAAACTTTCTTTCGGCGCTACCACAGGGTCGAACCAGAAGTATTTCCCAGCACCCATTACAGTCGGTGGACCGCCATTGTAATGCATGGGCAGACCGGGTCTTCCAGATAGAGAGACACTTTGTAGCTTATTGATGGAGATTCTGCATTTGTAATTCAAAGTGTTCTATTAGGGTATTCGAAAATGGGTTTTGTAAACCAGTCAGCCTCATTAGCTTGTTTTATGCCATTACATCCCCTTTCCAAGGACCGACATAAGAAAAGAAGCTTTGTTTTATGACTTTCTAATTCTTCCAATCGTTCCATTAGATCAAATGTAGATGCAATGTGTCACCATTATAGCTCTGCCTTAAAGTGCTCTCTTTAAAGAGTCACAGATTTTGACTTCTATATTGTTACAGAAAAATGCCCCTTTCGACACTCAACAGAATCCTGCCTTCTCCCTCCTATACTAATCACTCATTCCAAATACACAGATAAAATCTGTATACGTGAGCAGAGATGAGGCCAGTTTTGGGTCCATAGAGAGATCAGCTTTTATTAAAGGGCCACTCCAGTGAATTTTTTTTCTAATTCATTGTACCAGCCCCTAAGTATACGTCTATAAGTCAGCCCTTGTTACCTTTTTAGCTATGCATTTCTATTTGAAGCTCCTGGCGTCCTTTTCAGGTTGGTTATGTGTTCAGTTTTGACCTGCTCAGATTTGCTTGGGTTAATGTATTCTCAAACTAATCACTTTTGCAGTCAGTATAATCTCTGTAATGTACTTTAGCATTAATTCTTTTCATACGGGAGGGAGGGGGATAGGGAGACCACCACTCTTATCAGAGTTACTGATGATGAATCATAGAACGGTAGAGTTGGAAGGGACCTCCAGGGTCATCGGGTCCAACCCCCTGCTCAGTGCAGGATTCACTAACTCACCCCAGACAGATATTTGTCCAGCCTTTGTTTGAACACTTCCATTGAAGGAGAACTAACAACCTCCCGTGGCAACCTGTTCCACTCATTGATCACCCTCACAGGTGATCAGAGGCTTCTGTTGTAACACACAGTTGTAACAGAGGAGAGCACCTCTTATCCTCCAGGCTATATACTTATGGTATGTAGCTTATTTAGAAGAAGATAACTTTTTTGCCTGCAACGCAGGGATGGTACAGCCTCTTGCTGATCATGTAAAGCTGTGCTAGTGCATCATGGGATTGATAGCACAGAAAAGGGAAACAGAATCAAGAAGATGCCAGATTAGCATCAGACAGGAGACTGCACTGCATGGAAGAAACTGCAATATACCAAGGAAACCTCCAGAGTGTGACAATCTTGTGAGGGCTGCAGGGATGGAAAAATGTGCTTTTGCCAGAGAGGCCCTTCAAAAGTGAGGGAAGAAGGTGTTGCAGAGAGAGAGGCAGAGAGACACATAGACTCGGCTGCAGCTTGTAGTAAGTTTTTGTTTTATCTCACCCCTAATGCTGGATTTGCAGCTGCACTGCTCAGTAGTTCTATATAATGTCCTCCGTACTGCAACTAATTTTTAGGGTATACTACAGAGTGATAGAGGAGCAGGATATCCTCCTCTTTGTGCAGTTTATGGGCGACTTAACAGGAGTGTAGTTCAGGGAAAACTGACAATTAGAGATTGAGCTTGCAGGTGAGCCTGCAGGCTTGAAATTTATCACCTATCCACAGAATAGATGACCTTATCACAGGGAATCCCATTGTTGGGACCCCACCGGTCAGGAGAAGGACTGTCTGGTGTGTCTCTTTTCCATTTATCACCTATCGCCGATGGATAGGTGGTAAATGGTAAAGTGGTTGTCTGATATCAGACAACATTGGGGAAAATTCAGGGAATTGTGAAAATAACAAAATAAGCATCACTCACCTGTTGGATCCCCCACAGTTCACATCAGGCCTTTTCTCCAATTTTGTCTACTCTCGGCAACTCCTTTAATTCTGGGTATACTCTTTCTTGTCATTTGTCAGCTTGACATTTGTACATGACTATAGTTCTCTTTCTTTGTTAAAGCAGCAACAATTTTACCTTAGAAGGAAGAGAACCTGCAACGTCAAGAGATATTGTAATATAAATGGCCTAAAAATAGATAGCTTTCAGTTCAACTATTAGACCCCAGTGATGGGCACAAATGTGCAGTTTTTTTTATTCCTCTTCTCTGCACTGGTGTAGTAAGGAAACGCCTCCTGATGGTGATGGGACTATAAATAAGAAAGCTCCAGCTTCTTTGGGTGAGGTTTAATTAGGAGTGTTATGTACTATTTGGAGATTAACCATGTGAAGAGGATCACATTGGTGCTGCCTGGCCACAACCCAGCAACTGAGCAGGGAAAGGGGTAAGAAACACATAGAACAATTCTAAAAGATTGGGTGTTAAACCTTTAACGCTGCAGGACGAACAGTTGCGTCTTGCACGTTCAGGGCATGTATGGAGGGAGATCGCCCATAGAATAAAGTTATCATGTCTTGTTGCAGTGCGTACACCGTAGAAACAAGACGCACTC
This sequence comes from Eleutherodactylus coqui, assembly GCF_035609145.1. Lineage (NCBI taxonomy): Eukaryota > Metazoa > Chordata > Amphibia > Anura > Eleutherodactylidae > Eleutherodactylus > Eleutherodactylus coqui. Next base: position 36,878,641 of record NC_089838.1, on the reverse strand, counting down.
AAAAATGGCGAAGTTTCATTTTTTTCCCCATTTCACTGCACTTTACTTAAAATTTTTAAAACGTTTTCAGTACATTAAATAGCATCATTAAAAATATAACTCGTTCCGCAAAAAACAAGCCCTCATGCAGCGGTGGAGATGGATAAATAAAAGAGTTAAAATGGGGCAGGAAAAACCAAAAATGGAAAAAAAGAAGGGACGCGTCCTTAAGGGGTTAAACACATTTTTAGTGATGTGGCCGACTGTATTCTATTCTCCTAAAAGGGTTTGTGTGAGAACCCCTTTAATGCCGACAATCTGCAAATCTAGTGAATATAAATAAGTTCTGGTATATAAATGGATGCACAAAAGGTAAATGGGAGCCGGCTTTGTGGAAGCTGCTGCATGGCATCCGAGTCGGGCATTGCTTCTGCACTTTGCAATCAGGATAAATCCCTCGTCTGTAAAATATAAAGCCTGAAAGCCCTCTTGAAACTCAAACATAAGTGAAAAAGGGACTCTCCTTCTGCCTAAGGCCCCTTTTAGAGAGCCGAAAATGCAGCATGTGATGTGACGGCCAGTTCCTGCCAACACGACACATAATGGATGGTTATCAGAGGATAATGGGCTTCTTGTAATGGGTTCATTGTGTAGTGCCGGCTGCTGAAATTACCAGAAGTTAGCGAAGAATGTACCTTGTTCCCACTGCATTGATTTCTCTTTGATTTCTGTTGTGATGGACAAGGCATCAGTCAGCGGGCGCTTTACTCTGACCCCATAGGTAGCCCCGGCTGCACACCGGTAGGTTTTGTGTAATTTTTTATTTATTTTTTTAAACTGTTTAAAGTCTTTGTTTTGGTCAAAATGGTTAAATTCACTATAAAAAATATAGAAAAATTGCTTTTCTAGTGCTAAAAAAAAAATATCAGCAAGTCAGAATGATTGATGGGCTATACATCTACTTGGACAGTCTTCTTTCTTTTGTCTTCCTCACAACTGCATTATAATATGCCAACATTATTGCAGGCAGAGCCACAGTGCTTATATAAGAGGCATCCGTGCCCCCGGGACGTAGCCTGTCTTTTATTGTGAGGCAGTATTGAGTCACAGTGGACCTAGGTCTTATAGTCAGATTGGTCTGGTTTCCAAGAGCTTTGAACATTTGGACACTAATTTATACTCTTTTTTTCATTGCAAAACTATTCAAGTTCTTTGGAAGGGAACCGGGACAGGGATGTAATAGTTTATTTTATTTTTTTCAATTGGATATTGGTCTGGACCATGTCGCGGGTACATCAGGATATTGAAGCAAAACTCCAGTTTTGGGGCAAAAGTCTGTCCTGGTACAAGTGAGGGATTTATTACCTGCAGTCCTCTTCTCTGCCGACTCTCCAATCTGCCAATTCCAAATCCCATTTTCAGATGTCCAAGATGGCTACAGCGATTTTCTAAGTATCTAATGCACACTCTGCACTTCTTAAGCCTCGTGTGTCACAGCAGTATGCAGTGCTGAAGGTTGCGAGTTCAATTCCCGTGTGGTTCAGGTAGCCGACTCGAGGTTGACTTGGCCTCAGGTCCACGGTGACTCTGTTTCCCAAGGCCCGACGACTTACCTGATTAGATAGGTCCCATGTTGGTTGATAGAACGAGTAACCTGAGGGGGGGGGGGGGGGGGCTAATAAAAAAAAAACGTTACCTGATGGCGCTGTACAAATAACAAGTCTCTGTTCATGTGAGCAACTCTTGCCCATCAGACAGTATTGGTAGTCTATCACTACCAGTGCATTGCGGGCATTAGGTAGCATGAAGATGTGACCTGAAAACTGATGGATCAGAGGAGTGGCAGAGAAAAACAGCTGCAGGCAATATACACCTCCTCGATCTCTGGTCCTAGGACAGATATCTTAAACGGTTTCTCCTTATCGTCTTCTTGATAAGAAAGTCTTTTCTGAAGTCACAGTTCTCTTGAATAATGCAGCAGGTTTTCTCCAAGAATTTGCTGGTATTTTGCAACATTGAAACAATCCAACAGACTGGAAGGACACCTATTTTTGATGGAATCTCAACAACTAGTCCCAGTAGGAGGGGAGCGTAATCAGCGAGATATTTGCAGTAATGCTGCCTAGAACCATTGGCTGTGTGCAAGCATATTACTATGGTTAAGCCACTGACTGTGTAAGAGGCAGCAGGTGAAGTGTATAAGACTAAGCAAGGATTATTTCAGTACTGGCATCTCCACCAGGCAAACCTAGGTAGATGGCAATCCGGGTAAGCATGCTTTTCAAGGTGAGGGTACGCTAGACCGAGGTCCACAGTGACTCTGTTGCCCAAGGCCCGATGAGTTACCAACATGGGACCTACTTTAGTTTTATTTGTTGTGGATTTTCTAAATGACCTTTTTTCATTTAGTCATTCGGGTTTTCATCCAAGCCCCCTTTTAATTGTCCAGCATCGTATAGGACCGTAAAAGATGACCAATTTGTCTACATATAATTTGCATGTAATAGTTCGTTATAGGATTGCTAAAGTAACCTAAGCTTTGTAATGCTGCGAATTCCTTAGAGTCCTATTCATTTATTAATGTTGAAGTGGATCCTGCGTTCGGTTCAGGGTACCGCATGTGAATGTTGTTCGTAACCGTTCCCACGACTAACCTAATTGTGTATCTTTAGAACTCTTCCCTTCTCCCGATCTGGTTTGATGCCGCTGACTTATCCGGAATGGCACAGCTGAATATGGGTGGTTTACTGTTCAGGTTGGATGGATCTAGAGCAGGTCTGCACAACTTCGCAGTAGGTAGAGGCCAAAATTAAAATCGGCAAACCTCTTGGCACCACAGATAAGTTTTTAGCGGCTCACTTTGTAAGTAGAAGAAATCTATCAGTAATCGTTACTTTTTACAAAGTCAGCCACTAAAAACTTATATATTCTATAGCTTTTCTATAGGTTTTCTTACCGTTAGATGTAGGTAATCAATGGAATAAAGGATTCTGTTGCCGCTGATGCTTGCACCGCCGCTTCCGGGGCTTAAAGGACCTTCCCTGAATTAAATGAGTCATGTGACTAGCCAGAGGGGATAGCAAGAGTCGGCTGTGTGTTCAACTCAATGTTCAAGTCATGCAGTGGACGCCCGCTATCCCCTCGCTGCACGACCCGTCACATGACTCTCGTTCACTGAAGGTCCTTTACTCAGTGAATTTTACGGCTAGTAGCGTCCAGCGTGCCATGACTGTGCCGCCGACTATGATATCATGCCACAGTCTGCAGGATGCCAGAAATCCTCTGCCAGGCCGCTTGTGGCCCGTGGGCCGTATGTATTGTGCAGGCCTGATCTAGGGGGCCCTTTTCTTAAACACCATACTCACTGCAGAGTTAGGCCGAGCGCAGAAGTAATTTCGGTAATTGGCAACCATAGAAGTACGTCATGTTTGCATGATTTTACGGTTCCTTGATGTTTTCTATTTTTGCTGCATCTGAGAAAATCATGCTTTTTTTGAAAATTAATTTTGGGTGACCACTTTGCATGTCATAGGTGACCTGCCAATTGTTCATGGCCCATTAAACCCAAACTCTGATTGCTTTATACAACATAATTCCTATTCTCTCAATCTGCGTATGTACGTTTGGCAGCCTTGATGGAGACAAACAAAGCCGCAATGGAAAATACATAGCACAGATCGAGCGGCAGAAGGGGAAATATTGTTTTTTATTTTAACATGACTTTTCACAAAAATACATGTCACAACTATATAATTTAGTGGTTCCTCGGTTTTCGGTCATCAACAGTCTGAGAGAAGAACAAAATCTTCAAAGATAATGGCAACACTGTGTGCTCCGGATTCTGAGAAGTCCATTCCAAACACCTGAACAGGTTGTCTCTGCGGTGTGTGCATGGGGGGGGGGGGGGGGGGGTAAGCGCCGTTTTAAGTATAGTTTCTGCGCCACATTTGCCGCATGTGAATTCACGGTATGTTTTAGCGAAGTGATTTCTGTCAATCTCACCGGTGTCAGCCTTAAGCATCCGTAACATAGTCAAAAAATCTGGGGGTTGTCCTAGAAAAAATGTATAAATATCTGTGTTAACAAACCTTTACTGGTAGAAGTTCGTTCCCTCCACCTTAAATGAACAAAAGCCCTAGTGGGAACAACTTGTCCAAATGTTTCCCATTCAACATATATCTATATATTTAAGTTGGCAGTTTGATGGCTGGTTACTTCTCCGGACTGGGCAGTTGTGGTCATAAGTTGATTATAGTAATGTGACAAGGAAGTGAAATAATTGTGTTTCTTACATTTGGCAGCATTTTTGCATTTTACTAAGCTCGAATGCCACAACTGGGTCAGATTCCGCATGTGGGGTCCCGCAGTGGAATCCGACCCGTGCCCTGCTGGTAAGCCCTGCGTACCTGTTCAGATGATTTTTCTTTTGCACTGCGAATGTTCCGGCTGGCGCAAAAACGCAGTATGGATGTGACCGCACCATCGCTAGGCGAGGACGCAGATCCTGTGGCCTTTCCATAATGATGATTGGTGAAGGGCCGCAAGACGGACGGCTTCCATTGACTTTTTTTTTTTTTTTGGTGCATGAAAAACGCAGTGAATACGGATGCAACATGTACATCAGAAAAGTGCGCACCCACGAGAAATTTACATAGACACCCTGTGAACATGGTGGGCATTCGCCTGTGTGACTGAGACATTGGCCACGAACATCCATCAAGTGCCGTGTACATATTTATTTCTTTTACTCCTGCATACATATTCTGCAGTGCTGTACATCATATGGTCTTGTTCCCATTGAGGCTCACAATCTAAATTCACCTATTAGCATATTTTTGGAGTGTGGGAGGTAACCCATGCAAACATGGGGAGAACATACAAACACCATGCAGGTGTTGTCCTTGTTCAGACTTGAACTCGGAACCCCTATGCTAATCACTGAGCCACAGTACTGTCCTATTTATCATAATACTTAGGAGAATTAGAGGATTATGTTATTGGGTACATTTAAATGGTTATACAAACTGCATTGAAGTACTGAGAAAAGTTGCGCTTTTTTCACTTTTGTCTCCTTTTTCTGTTTATTACAAAAAATAATCAAAAAGATAGTGCTTCTATTTTGGTCCTATAAGAAATGACCGAATGTTCTACCGAAGAGAACAGCAAAAGTTATTGTTAGACTGTTAAAAAAAATAAATAAAAAATCAACTTCAGAATGCGTTAATCCAAAATGTCTGAGCCACGGGGCCGCATGACCCCAGGACAGGCATTTACTGTGCAGGTCTCTGTCTTATTCTGATACGTTGTGGCATTTCAGAAAAAAAGCATACTCTGAAAACCGTCCAAGAAATGGACCCAGAGTCATGGGGCGGGGCCTTGCTGGCCACACCCAAATGGGAGTGGCTTGTTTGGACTCGGATTCACAGGGCGGGGCCTCACTGGCCACTCCCAAATGGGATTGGCTAGTTTGGACTCGGAGTCACGGGGCGGGGCCTCGCCGGCCACTCCCAAATGGGATCGGCTTGTTTGATTGGCAAAGTATTTAACAAGATAATATATATAGAAATGCACTGATGTTTGTATATTGGTATTTCTTGTCTTTTAGGTTCCCGAATGAAATCCAGTCAGGCCTTCTAGAAGTTATATCTCCATCACCCCATTTTTACCCAGATTTCTCACGGCTACGAGAATCTTTCGGAGACCCCAGAGAACGCGTGAGGTAACTTAAAACTCCTGTATATTTTTTTCCTAAATGCCTATTCCCATGATTGAATGTTAAGTTAATCTTTCCCACACAGCAGGCATAGAGGAATGAAAGATAATGATAATTTTGGCTCCAGTTTTGTACCGTGAAGCATATTAAGTAACCCTGACCTCTAAATTCAGCTCCGGAGCCGCGCAGAAGTCACAAAAACACTTTGTCACATGAAGATTACAAATGACTTTGTTCTTTATTCCAGTATTAAGCTCACAATCAAAGAATGTAATGTCCCTGACTCGCTGCTGATAACGGGTTACTAATGGACGTTTGTCTTGTGACTGGAGCACTAATGCCCGTTGTGTGCTTTTTCCTTTAATTAGGTGTATTTAATAGTAAAGTGGATAGACGATACACTATATAAGTCTCCGTTATACACTATTTTCTTTTGTCATTTTTGGCTGGCTTGCCTAAAGGGGTTGTCCGATTATCAGACAACATTCCCCTATAACAGCAGTTCTGCTAAACTTAATCCGCTGTACTTACCCATCCAACGCCGCCATGATCCATTACTGCAGCCCCACTGTTTTCCCAGGATTTATTGAAGATGGTGTCACTGGATAACATGTGACCACTGCAGCCAATGAGAGGCTACGGCATCACCGCCCCTGGCGTCAGCGATTAAATCCCGAGTGTCATGGTGCTAGGGTTTCAGGATGGTGATGCTGCTCACTAGTGGCTGCCGGGTGACTGGGTGCGCTACCACCATGATGTGTTCCAAGGTGAGGGGAGTGCTGTATATGCTGAAATCGGCTGTGGATACCCAGCTGATTCCTAGTCAAAATCCGCACCTTATCAGTTGTTCCACCTCTATGACAATATTTGTTGGTAGTTGGAGATCTGCACCAAAATCCACAGTAAATCAATGACTTGTGAATGCACCCTTAAAGGAGTATTGTATTATAAAACTACTAACAACGACCTGTTTGTCCTTGCGTGAGTGAGTGAGTTTGTTTGTGAGTGACTTACATGCTCCGCCCCTGATCACATGATGGTGATGTCATCAAAGGTCCTTCATCCCCAGTGAGGGAGTTACATGCTCCGCTCCTGATCACATGACAGTAACATCATCACAGGTCCTGTACGCACATGGCTAGGTGTTTGTTAGTATTCCATAGCAACTGAGGCTGCAGGGGGTTTGTAGTCCACCCGTAATCTGCACAAGGAGGTAGGACCGTTGATGACATCCCCATCATGTGATAAGGGGTGGGGCATGTAACGCCCTCACTGGCGATGTAGGACCTTTGATGACGTCACTGTCATGTGATTAGAGGTGGAGCATGTAAGTCATTCACTCGGGATGAGCGTCACAGTCATGTGATATGAGGCGGTGCATGACAGTGACGTCATCAGAGGTCCTTCATCTCTACTGCTGTGCTGCTTCTCATCCCTGTTGTATGGGATGAACAATGTATGTAGCAGTGCTGTGTGAGATGTGCATGTAGCAGTGCTATGTGTGTGACGTCATGTAGCAGAGCTGTGTGTGTGACGTGCATGTAGCACGGCTGTGTGGTGCATTGCGCCTCCAGAAACACTGGTACTATAATGTCCTAATAATTACTAATTCAGTATATTTTCTCTGAAGAATGTGGTGTGAACACGTATTTCATCTTATAGTTACCCTTGACTTTAGGGGGCAGTAGTAGCCTTGTGGATGCTCTGACAACTTCCCCTGGCTATAACAACGGTTCGCCAACGGTTCGCGGAGACAGACCCGAATATCGTCTCATTGTCAAGGAATTTCGTAAGAGAAAGAAAGGAATTTTCCTAGTTGAGCAATACCTTTTAATGTATTTCTAGACATAAATTGTTACTTTTGGGGCAAATGCCTGACGCTAAATGTGCCATCACCATTTTTTCATCTGATTCTCCTAACTCTTCAAATTTCAGTGCCGTTATATTTTTGCACAGTGATCTTGATCTGCCAATTTTCTACCCAAATTTGCAGCAATCCTAATGTTTTGATTTCTTGAGTTCTTCAGAGCAGCAGTGCCAGCTACAACCGACGGACAGCTGCGGCCCCGTATTCGGAAGAACGCAGCCATGTTTTTTTCTACTTCTGGACAAATCCTTTAAACTTATTTTTATATGTAAATTTGGGTCTATTTGCTGCTTTTTCCATTGTGCAGTAACATTTTTGTGTGCGACTAGAAGCCCAATTCTCCAAGTATATGTGCTTCTAATCCAGTGTTTTGTGTTGCTGTCTACTTTTCCATTAAGTGCTTGGCAGGTCTCTTCACGGCAACTAGAAGATGCGTTTTGTAATCAGTTTGGCATTGCTGCCGCACATCCTCGGTGATTTCTCCAGTTTGTGGCGTTCACTTTATTGCTCACAAGCCAGTGACTTGCGGGTCCTGCCAGCGCTGCAGGAGTCCTGCGCAACCTGCGACGCGCTCTGATTAATTAGAAGTAAATAACATAATCGTTAGATGCTCGTTCCAGACGCTAAATATAGAAGCTGTAATAGTCAGCAGAGCGGAAATATCCATCAAAGTAATTATCTTACACACCAAACTTCCCACTTGAACATTAATGTAAATCACTGTTTGTTTTGCAGGTGGAGAACGAAACAAAATCTGGATTATTGTTTCTTAATGATGTATGCCCAGTCAAAGGGCACTTACTATGTGCAGGTACGTGGACACAGGGTTTGGCTCTGGCAAGAAGGAACAGAAGCAAAAAAATTTGTAAATTTAGAACAAAATAAATTAGCGCCAAAAATCTGCATAGCATAAATTCGTATATTTTTGTAAACTAGTTTTGTTTTGTTTTTTTAATGCCTGCGGTTGTGAAAAAAAAACACATTATATTAACCATTTACGTCAGGTATGTACAGTTTTATGCAAAAGTGTTGGCAGTCCTTTTCAAATTACATGTCTTCAGCCTCCAAGACTTCTCCAGAGCAGCACCAGTCCTCTGGAACGCGCTACCGAAAACTATCCGGGCAATCCCTCACTCACAAAACTTCAGGCGTGCTCTAAAAAAGCACTTCTTCAGGGAGGCATACCAAATCCCCTAAACCAAACTCTTCTGTACTCTGCCTGATAACATGCTTCCTGTCCTACAGACTGCTATCCTTGCTAGCCACCATCAACCGCCCCCTGCAGTCATGCCGATTCAGCCACTTTATGGCTTTAGTCTGACCATTGTCTATGTATATAGCACCCCATTCTCCACCTCGGCATACCGTGCCCATCTCCACCCCCTTTACCTTCTGCATCACCCCATTATTTGTAGTCTGTAAGCTTGTTGGAGCAGGACCCTCACCCCTACTGTTTCTATCAGTTGATTACTATGCAACTGTGGTTTTTGTATCGTTGCTTTTCTTTGTATCTTTGTTTTTCTTTGTATCTGTTCTCCACTGTTTTGTAAGCGCTGCGGCATATGTTGGCGCTATATAAATAAAGATTTTTTTTTTATTATTCTTTTTGATTTTTTTTTTTTTTTTCAAGTATAGCAGCACTTTGACTAACAATTGCAGTAAACATCATGATTGGCTATTACACTCACTCAGGAGGGGTTTCTGTTGGTTTTCAGTGTTATGTACTTATTTCACCCCTCTGAATTTTGTTCATGCTGGGGAGCTTATGTTACTACTGTCACACTTTTCAGTCTTGCCAGCACAACTCTTGCTGGACTTCTGCTCCCTTACTACTTCCCACCAATGAAAAGTCACCCATCTGTACAAACTGCCCTTCATCTGTCTTGACCGTATGCGTTTTGATAGAACGGAGAGCGTGCAAAGCCAGCGTGCCCCTCTCCCATAGCCTAATTCAGTTAATAATGTTGATGACCTGGGTGGCTGGCAAAGGGGAGAGGGGAATTACATTAGGAGCCATTGTTCACATATACACACGGCCTGTCTCCTAATGTAATCCCCCTCGCCCCCTCTTCCCGTTGCCTGCCAGCTGGATTGTCATCATTATCAACTGCAGCCTGCTAGCAATTCTTTGCTTCAAGCTCTCTACTTGCCTGAAGACACCAAGACCCACCAGCAACTTCCTGTGTTCCGTCTCAGCATCTCTGTTACCAGAGATGGGATTGTCCCAGCATTAACAGTCCATTGCAAACTCTGAGGAGACAAGACCCCTGATGACCAGCACTTTACAGTAATTTTTCAGCACACATCACTTTAAGTAAATAATATACTTTTTAGTTAGGTGGCTCTGGCTATTATATTAGCATTAATTGTCTCAAGGTGCAACGACCATTTAAAGGGGTTGTCCCGCGCTGAAACGTTTTTTGTTTTTTTTTTCAATATAGTTCGGCGCGAGACAAACCCGATGCAGGGGTTTAAAAAAAAAAAACGGATAGTACTTACCCGAATCCCCGCGCTCCGGTGACTTCTTACTTACCTTGCGAAGATGGCCGCTGGGATCTTCACCCTCGGTGGACCGCAGGTCTTCTGTGCGGTCCATTGCCGATTCCAGCCTCCTGATTGGCTGGAATCGGCACACGTGACGGGGTGGAGCTACGAGGAGCAGCTCTCTGGCACGAGCGGCCCCATTCAGAAGGGAGAAGACCGGACTGCGCAAGCGCGTCTAATCGGGCGATTAGACGCTGAAAATTAGACGGCACCATGGAGACGGGGACGCTAGCAACGGAGCAGGTAAGTGAATAACTTCTGTATGGCTCATAATTAATGCACAATGTACATTACAAAGTGCATAAATATGGCCATACAGAAGTGTATAACCCCAACTTTGTTTCGCGGGACAACCCCTTTAAGGCTCAGTTCACACTTGCAGTTGGGCATACCATTGGAGTTCCTGTCGCTTTTGACGGAAAGAATAGTACTGCCTGCATCTCCAACCATTAAACTTTTTAATTACATTACACTTGAAAATTATCTTTCAAAATATTATTATTCATTGTAAACATGCGCATTGATCAAGCCACAAATGATAATTCGCTCATTGCCAATTATCACGTTTTATACTAATATAAAAATGATTTTTGGTGAATAATTATGCGGTGTAAACAGACCTCATTCAGATGTTTCCAGACAAGGCATGGTCTCTTGGCAGCTCAAACAGAAAAAGGTTTGGTACCGTGTTAGCGAGTAGAGCAAAAGGTGACACTTCTCCGTAAGAGAAACCAAGTAATCTTGTAGAGATGATACTTTTTGATGGCTAATTAAGGCCTCATGTCCACGGGGAAAATCAGGCCCGCCGCAGATTCTTCATGTAGAATCTGTAGTGGGTCCCTCCTGCCCCGCGGACATGAGGCCTAAAAAGAAGAATAAACTCATCTGCTCCGGACGATGCGGTTCTTCCCTTCTTTGTGGCCGGATCTTCTTTCTTCGGCCCGGCGGATGTGCTCGGCAGACCGGTAGCGTGCCGCGCGCATTCACCGGGCCGAAGAAAGAAGATCCGGCCGGGAAGAACTGCATCGTCTGGAACAGGTGAGTTTTAATTCTAGTACGGGTCTCCCGCGGATCCGGACGGCTTCCATAGGCTTCAATAGAAGCCTGCGGGAGACCCGCACTAAAATGGAGCATGTCCGGATTTTTTCCCGCACGCGGATCCGGTATTTAACTACCTGCGGGTGTCCAATGCATCCCTGAGGCGCGGATTCGCGTGCGGGAGAAACACTGCAGATTTGAACCCCGTGGACATGAGGCCTAAAAGACATGATATCATAGCGAGCTTTCGAACCTACTTAGTGGTTCTTCCTCAAGCCTGTAGGTTCGAAAGCTCGCTATAACATCCTGTCTTTTTGTTAGCCATTAAAAGGTATCTTATCCAGAAGATTACTTGGTTTCTCTTACTGAGAACAATCACATTTGGCAGATCAAGAATCTCTTGTAAGAGTGAATTTATGGAACAAGTAGTTTTTCTCTGCATATAAGCAAATATCATTCAAACACTAAAGGGTTGCTCATTGTTTAGTCAGCAATCTGTTCAGCTGTTTATCTTTTGTGTGTCAAAGGGCCCTTTTACGGGGTTTTCCAGGAGCAAAACTACCATATATATTCGAGTATAAGCCGACCTGAATATAAGCCGAGGCACCTAAGTTTACCACAAAAACTGGGAAAACTTAGTGACTCGAGTATAAGCTGGCACCCCCCGCAGTGATTTTCGGGGATGGGCTTTAAATATAAGCACTTCCCTGAAAATCATCCCTAATTGTAGTGAAAAATAAAAAATATCTATACTTACCTCTCTGCTGCTGCCGGGGCTCAGGTGCGTCAAGCCGCTTGGGTCCCGTCACTGTAATGAAGTTCTTTCAGCAGGCGGGGATTTAAAATCCCCACCTGCTGAAAGGGCTGCGTCAAATTGGCTGAGCGCTCAGCCAATCACAGGCAGCGCTCAGCCATTCATTGAAGGACAGCTGAGTGCTGCCTATGATTGGTTACAGCACTCAGCCAATTACAGACAGCACTCAGTTGTTCATTGAGCGCTGTCTGTAATTAGCTGAGCGCTCAGCCAATCAGATGCAGCCCTTTCAGCAGGCGGGGATTTTAAATCCCCAGCTGTAACACTAGACGAAAATTTCCAGTTGTCCAATTTAAACATGCAGCAAGTGAACAATCGAATATAATTCGCTTGTTTGTCGTTGATTGGGTCTTTTAGGATGACCTAATTATTAGTTTATCGGCAGTATATCCACTTGTGTAAAAAGGCATCTGCCAGTCATTAGTAATGAAAATAGCAGGAGAGGGGAAAAGACCAGCGATCACAAGGGATCGCTGTTGCGAAAAAAACAAAAAAAGTTACAAATTAATGTAAACATTAATAACTTGCTTATATACTTCATCAACGCTTAATGGATTTTTTAGGCAGGTGACACATGAGCATATTGTAGCTGCATTTATGTGTTCTTAACACGGACGAGTGTCCTGGCCTCACCGCGGGTCTGCTGAGTTTGAGTCAGGAAACTGGCGGTCAGGCTAGGACAGACAGCTGTATTACGGACGCAAACATGTGGACTCTGCTTGTGTCATAGGATTTAGTCTGTCTTGTGTTTTTTCTTCATTTTGTGTTCATCGCTTTCCACTGATTTTCTGCAGAGCTTTTAACTCAAACCTTATGGGTCAGATCATAACAAGTGGCTTCCACTGAAGTATGATGACTAGAGATGAGCGAGCGTACTCGGAAAAGCACTACTCGCTCGAGTAATTTGCTTTATCCGAGTATCGCTGTGCTCGTCCCTGAAGATTCGGGTGCCGCTGCGGCTGACAGGTGAGTCACAGCGGGGAGCAGGGGAGAGCGGGCGGGAGAGAGGGAGAGAAAGATCTTACCTCCGTTCCTCCCCGCTCTCCCCTGCAGCTCCCCGCTCCGTGCCGGCACCCGAATCTTCAGGGACGAGCACAGCGATACTTGGATAAAGCAAATTACTCGAGCGAGTAGTGCTTTTCCGAGTACGCTCGCTCATCTCTAATGATGACTGGTGCAAGGACTGAGCATGATTAATGTTGTATTGATGCTGATCATTGCACTTTTTCTTTCCATCTTGGCAGCTGGAGGATGATATTGTGGCCAAACCCAACTATCTCAGTACAATGAAGAACTTTGCCCTTCAGCAGCCCTCTGAGGAGTGGATGATTCTCGAATTCTCTCAACTTGGCTTCATTGGTAAACTTTCCGCAGTTTATTTCTCCAGTGCAACTGTTACTGCTTTCCTTATAAATGATGAAAGTTTAGATGTTTCCATATAATATTGTGCATTCCCCAAAATATTGGCAGTCTCTATGGTTAAACCCTTAATGACCGCTTATACATCTTTTGATGGCCGCCGTTAATGGGCTTTACTCTGAAGCAATCGCCTTTTCACAGCTGGGTCCCAATGGGTTGCTATGACATCCAGAAACTTCAATGTGGCCTCTGGGTCTGCCAGCTACAGTGTCCTATGGTGATATTTAAAAAATTAAAAACAAAATGTTAAAGTATAAAAAAAGTAGTAATGAAGAGAAAAAATAATCAAAAAAACTGGTATCACTGCATTATGTAATGACTAGAGATGAGCGAACACCAAAATGCTCGGGTGCTCAATACTTGGGACGAAATTATCGCGATGCTCGAGGGTTCGTTTCGAGTAACGAACCCCATTGAAGTCAATGGGCGACCCGAGCATTTTTGTATATCGCCGATGCTCGCTAAGGTTTCCATTTGTGAAAATCGGGGCAATTCAAGAAAGTGATGGGAACGACACAGAAACGGATAGGGCAGGCGAGGGGCTACATGTTGGGCTGCATCTCAAGTTCCCAGGTCCCACTATTAAGCCACAATAGCGGCAAGAGTGGCCCCCCCCCAACAACTTTTACTTCTGAAAAGCCCTCATTAGCAATGGATACCTTAGCTAAGCACCACACTACCTCCAACAAAGCACAATCACTGCCTGCATGACACTCCGCTGCCACTTCTCCTGGGTTACATGCTGCCCAACCCCCCCGCACGACGCAGTGTCCACAGTGCACACCAAAGTGTCCCTGCGCAGCCTTCAGCTGCACTCATGCCACACCACCCTCATGTCTATTTAGAAGTGCGTCTGCCATGAGGAGGAACCGCAGGCACACACTGCAGAGGGTTGGCACGGCTAGGCAGCGACCCTCTTTAAAAGGGGCGGGGCGATAGCCCACAATGCTGTACAGAAGCAATGAGAAATATAATCCTGTGCCACCGCCATCAGGAGCTGCACACGTGGGCATAGCAATGGGGAACCTATGTGCCACACACTATTCATTCTGCCAAGGTGTCTGCATGCCCCAGTCAGACTGCGTTTTTTTATAAATAGTCACAGGCAGGTACAACTCCGCAATGGGAATTCCGTGTGCACCCACAGCATGGGTGGCTCCCTGGAACCCACCGGCTGTACATTAATGTATCCCATTGCAGTGCCCATCACAGCTGAGGTAACGTCCGATTAAATGCAGGTGGGCTTCGGCCCACACTGCATGCCCCAACCTGACCGGGCTTTTTAATTGATAGACACAGGCAGGTACAACTCCCTATTGTGAAGTCCCTGTGGACCGACAGCATGGGTGGGTGCCAGGAAGCCACCGGCGGCACATAAATATATCCCATAGCATTGCCCATCACAGCTGAGGTAATGTCATGTTAAATGCAGGTGGGCTTCGGCCCACACTGCATGCCCCAGTCAGACTGGGTTTCTTTAGAAGCTTACACATGTAGTTACAACTCCGTGTGGACCGACAGCATGGGTGGCTCCCTGGAACCCACCGGCGGTACATAAATATATCCCATTGCAGTACCCAGCACAGCTGATGTAACGTCAGCTGTAATGCAGGTGGGCAAAAAATTAATTGGATTACACTGTAGGCGAGGGTCCCAAAAAATTGGTGAATTGGTTAATGTGGCTTAATTGGTAACTAGGCCTGGAGGCAGCCCAGTTAAAATAAAAAATTGGTTCAGGTGCAAGTTTCAACGCTTTAATGAGCATTGAAACGTATAAAAATTGTTTACAAAAATTATATGACTGAGCCTTCTGGGCCTAAGAAAAATTGCCCGTTCAGCGTGATTACGTCAGGTTTCAGGAGGAGGAGCAGGAGGAGGAGGATGAATATTATACACAGATTGATGAAGCTAAAAGGTCCACGTTTTTGATGGTGATAGAGAACAATGCTTCCATCCGCGGGTGCAGCCTACGTATTGCTTAGGTATCGCTGCTGTCCGCTGGTGAAGAAGAGAAGTCTGGGGAAATCCAGGCTTTGTTCATCTTGATGAGTGTAAGCCTGTCGGTTGACAGGCGGGTACGCTTATCCGTGATGATTCCCCCAGCCGCACTAAACACCCTCTCTGACAAGACGCTAGCCGCAGGACAAGCAAGCACCTCCAGGGCATACAGCGCGAGTTCAGGCCACGTGTCCAGCTTCGACACCCAGTAGTTGTAGGGGGCAGAGGCGTCACCGAGGACGGTCGTGCGAACGGCTACGTACTCCCTCACCATCCTTTTACAGTGCTCCCGCCAACTCAGCCTTGACTGCTACCTGGCCCTCGGAACTGCGCCTTCGGCCACTAGCGCTGTCGGATGGGAAGTTTACCATCAGTTTGTCCACCAGCGCCATGTGGTATAGCATCATTCTGGAACCCCTTTCCTCTTCGGGAATGAGAGTGGAAAGGTTCTCCGTATACCGTGGGTCGAGCAGTGTGTACACCCAGTAATCCGTAGTGGCCAGAATGCGTGTAACGCGAGGGTCACGAGAAAGGCATCCTAACATGAAGTCAGCCATGTGTGCCAGGGTACCTGTACGCAACACATGGCTGTCCTCACTAAGAAGATCACTTTCAGGATCCTCCTCCTCCGGCCATACACGCTGGATGACAGGCAAGCAGCATGTGTACCCTCAGCAGTGGGCCAAGCTGTGTTTTCCCCCTCCTCCTCATGCTCCTCCCCCCCCTCCTCCTCCTCCTCCTCAACGCGCTGAGATATAGACATGAGGGTGCTCTGACTATCCAGCGACATACTGTCTTCCCACGCCTCCGTTTCCGAGTGCAAAACGTCTGCCTTTATGCTTTGCAGGGAACTTCTCAAGAGGCATAGCAGAGGAATGGTGACGCTAATGATTGCAGCATCCCCGCTCACCATCTGGGTAGACTCCTCAAAGTTTCCAAGGACCTGGCAGATGTCTGCCAACCAGGCCCACTCTTCTGTAAAGAATTGAGGAGGCTGACTCCCACTGCGCCGCCCATGTTGGAGTTGGTATTCCACTATAGCTCTACGCTGCTCATAGAGCCTGGCCAACATGTGGAGCGTAGAGTTCCACCGTGTGGGCACGTCGCACAGCAGTCGGTGCACTGGCAGATTAAACCGATGTTGCAGGGTGCGCAGGGTGGCAGCGTCCGTGTGGGACTTGCGGAAATGTGCGCAGAGCCGGCGCACCTTTCCAAGCTGGTCTGACAAGCGTGGGTAGCTTTTCAGAAACCGCTGAACCACCAAATTAAACATGTGGGCCAGGCATGGCACGTGCGTGAGGCTGCCGAGCTGCAGAGCCGCCACCAGGTTACGGCCGTTGTCACACACGACCATGCCCGGTTGGAGGCTCAGCGGCGCAAGCCAGCGGTCGGTCTGCTCTGTCAGACCCTGCAGCAGTTCGTGGGCCGTGTGCCTCTTCTCTCCTAAGCTGAGTAGTTTCAGCACGGCCTGCTGACGCTTGCCCACCGCTGTGCTGCCACGCCGCGCGACACCGACTGCTGGCGACATGCTGCTGCTGACACATCTTGATTGCGAGACAGAGGTTGAGGAGGAGGAGGAGGAGGAGGAGGGTGGTTTAGTGGAGGAAGCATACACCGCCGCAGATACCAGCACCGAGCTGGGGCCCGCAATTCTGGGGTGGGTAGGACGTGAGCGGTCCCAGGCTCTGACTCTGTCCCAGCCTCCACTAAATTCACCCAATGTGCCGTCAGGGAGATGTAGTGGCCCTGCCCGCCTGTGCTTGTCCACGTGTCTGTTGTTAAGTGGACCGTGGCAGTAACCGCGTTGGTGAGGGCGCGTACAATGTTGCGGGAGACGTGGTCGTGCAGGGCTGGGACGGCACATCGGGAAAAGTAGTGGCGACTGGGAACCGAGTAGCGCGGGGCCGCCGCCTCCATCATGCTTTTGAAAGCCTCCGTTTCCACAAGCCTATACGGCAGCATCTCTAGGCTGATCAATTTGACAATGTAAAATAACTGCAGACTGTTGCACTGTGGACTGCAATACAGCGGTGATGTAACAGCCAACACAGAGCCAGGAAATAATTTTGCGCAAGCCTGCTGTAACACTTAGCTGGCTGCGTATGAATTAGGAGGACAACTACCCCCAGCAGAGACCCAGTACACTGAGGACAGTCACAGGCAGCCCAAATAGATTTTTTTTTCCCAAATGTTTTTGGAAAGGCCCACTGCCTATATTCAATAAATATGTCTTCTGTCCCTGCCTCACCACTACTGGCCCTGGACTATGTATAATTACTGCAGGGCGCAATGCTCTGCACGGCCGATATACAAAAAAAATAAAATGTGCAACAC
Source organism: Eleutherodactylus coqui (assembly GCF_035609145.1). NCBI lineage: Eukaryota > Metazoa > Chordata > Amphibia > Anura > Eleutherodactylidae > Eleutherodactylus > Eleutherodactylus coqui. Next base: position 36,860,935 of record NC_089838.1, on the reverse strand, counting down.
TGCAAAAAGCAGTCTCCACACTACTGCACACGGTTAGATGTGGCCCTAAGAAGGACCGTTGGGGTTCTTGAAGCCTAAAATCACTCCTAATGCTCTCCCTATAGCAGCTCCGGCACCAGCAGCACTTTCCCTGATCTCTGTCAGAATGCATCTGTGGCGAGCCGTGGGAGGGGCTGATTTATATACTCGGGTGACATCAGATCTCGCCAGCCACTCACTGCAGGGGGGTGGTATAGGGCTTGAACGTCGCAGGGGGAAGTTGTAATGCCTTCCCTGTCTTTCTATTGGCCAGAAAAGCGCGCTAACGTCTCAGAGATGAAAGTGAAAGTAACTCGAACATCGCGTGGTACTCGTCACGAGTAACGAGCATCTCAAACACGCGAATACTCGAACGAGTATCAAGCTCGGACGAGTACGTTCGCTCATCTCTAGTAATGACCCAAAGAAAAAAGTTAGTATGGTATCAACATAATCGTACTGGTCTGCAGAAAAATTATTTAACACGGTGAATGCTGTTAAAAATAAAAAAAATTAAAAACACGCCAGAATCGCAAATTTTGTTAACCTTGCCTCTAGAAAAAAAATCTAAAAAAAAGTAATCAAAATGTTATATGTTCCCAAAAAATGGATAAATGAAGCTAGTGTGTATAGAGCCCTGTAGATGGAAAAATAAAAAATGTCATGGCTCTTGGAATGCGGTGACATAAATGAAAATCTTAAAGACTAATAAAAAAAATAAAAATGTGTTTTTTAATTTAGAAAAATGGCAAAACATAAAACCGTATAAACTTGGTATTGATGGAATCGTGCGGACCTAGAAAATAATGGTATCATATTGTTTATTTTGCACACTGAACGCCGTAAATATGAAATCCAGAAAACTAATGGCAGAATTTTAGAGATGAGCGAGTATACTCGGTAAAGGCAATTGCTCGAGACTAAAGGTTCGGGTGCTGGCAGCGGGGGAGCGGTGAGTAGCGGCTGTCAGCAAGAGGGAGCGGGAGGGAGAGAGAGATCCCCCCTCCGTTCCGCTCCGCTCTCCCCCGCAGCTCCCTGCGCCGCCAGCACCCGAACTGTAAGACATATTTAGGCCGCACTCACATAGGCATTTGTAATACTCCACATTTTACCGCGTTCACGAGTGGCGTTTTCAAACTCGTTCAACAGCAGTTTAAAATGCATCCCATCATTGCAATGGGTGAAGAGATGCGTTAAAAATCGCTGAAACGCACTAAAATGGAACAGACAGCGTTTATAAAGTGTGCCATCAGAGACCCCGCACTCAGACGCTCGTCTAAGAAGCCCCATTGAACTCAGTGGAGGAATTTTACAGCGTTTTAAGCGGGTGATTCAAACATTGCGCTAAACGCTGTAAAAAATGTACTTGTGAGAGCGGCCAAAGTCTGTTATGTTCCTTTTTTTCTGTGTTTAACCCCTTAACGACCAGACACTTTTTAGGAATTTTACCCATGTGATAGTTTTATTGCCCTATTTTTTTACCTTCAGCTACCAAAATTATTTTTGCTGAATTTTTTTTCCCGTGACATATAGGGCGATTTTTTAAAATATCTTCTTCACTGACTTTTTTTCAGTTTTATTGGGGGTAAAAAGCTTAAAACAATGATTTTTAAAAAAATTTATATATTTTTTTTAAATCAGTATATTTACGCTAAAATAAAGTATGGGAACGGGTTCCTCTATTTGTTTCGGATGATCTGATATATAATGTGTATGGTTTTGGATCACAGGGCGCATACGGCGACAGTTTTGGTTGGCGTCTGCTTTGGGTTATTTTCTTTCTCATGTATATATTGTTGTTTTATTCTGTAATTTTTTGTAATTTATTTATGTAATTATTCTTTTTACCATCTATGTCCCCCATGATCTCACATAAGAGCTCTGGGGGGCAGTCATGTTTTTGTTTTTTTTTTATTTGACATTTTCCCACTGTAGCTGGGGCATCCATAGGAGCCCTCAGTTACAGGGAAAACATCCCCTGCAGTGACATTAGTCACTGGCAGAGCTGATCAGGGTGTTTTAGGACCCTGTAGCTCTGCTGTTCTAGAGGTCACTATGCCAGCTCGCATAGTGAAAGGAGGAATTCCACTTTCACTTTTTAGTACATAGATTTGTCATACCTACACAAAATGAAAATAAAATAATAAATCTTTATTACAGGTTTGCAAAGGTGCAAAAGGCAATTAAAATACGGGAGCAGGCGGTCCAAATGCACTAAGCCAATGCGTCATTTTGAGCCATGTGTATTGCAGGTGGTACCGTAGTCAGACCACATTGGCTAAAGCTAAGCAAGCCTGCCTGCCTCTCTTAGTAATAGGAGAGTGGTCGATGAGTCCGCCTCCATATAAAGCATTCTAGCTATCACACCAGAGTAATATCTTATGGACCAAACAAAACTGGACTCTATGCACAGCTGTGATTAGAAGTGAGAAAGTTGCACAATGCAATAGTGTTAAGAATTAATACTTAAAAAATGTTAAATTATAGGGAATACAAATATTTACTAAATTAGACCTATTCGGAGAGATAATTGGTCCTCCTTAGCGTCTCTGACTTGTTTTTCAGGAGAGCGAACGAACTAGTGACTATTTTCATGCAGGCTGAAACTCCGTGAACGACAAGTGAATAAATAGGGCACAACGGCTCGTTTGAATGAATTTTGAGTGGTAATGGTTGCGTGTAAATGGCCTACTAGTCCATGAACGGAGTAAGATGTGCCAGAGGCCATATGTGTCCAAAGATCATTGTTACTACTCTGTTTGGTTGAACAGATTCCAGAAGATACAGTTTAGATGTTTTGCTTAAACGGGTTGGCCAATATATTTTTGGTTTAAAAATCTGACGGTAACCTGTCAAAAACGGACTGCTTAGATCTCTAGCTGTCAGCCGATAACCTTGGAAGGGTGTGATGGGAGTTATTCGGTTCTCCAGTGCTCACACAGAAAGCACTTAAAGTTGTTTTTTTCCCGACAATGCTTCCATTCTTGCACCTTCATCCTTGCATGCAAAGCTATCGTTGGCGTGACACGCACCCACACAACAGATTCTTTACCTTGGCGAAGTATAATATATTTATATTAGGTTGTACATTTCTTGGCAATAAACCTCAATGAACTCAGCAAGTACATTAACCCTTTCCAATCCAATTTGTATTCTGGTACAACGGCGCTATCTGCTGGCTGAAGCCAGTACTGCATGAGGTGACACATTGGATAGGCTCCGACAGCAGAGAGGCTGGCAATATACAATAAGAGAACCCCGGCGGATGTCTTGCAACATCGGAGCTGTACAGCCTTAAATCATGTCTTCAGACGTCCGACAGTGGATTGGAAAGGGTTAATAAGGAAAGTTCGCTTCTGTGTTTTCCTTTCCACTGCAGACAGATCCTGGTAATTGAAGAATGCCATAATCAAAAAAGGAAAAATCACTTTTTATTCCCATTTTCATCAAACTCTATACTAAAACATCTTTGCCATTTGCGATGTACAGCATTTGGATGTCTGCAGTGTCTTTCAGGGGATGCCTGGGCTGGAACCTACAGTTAAATATCTTACCCCAAAGTGAGAACTATGTCTCCCGTAGACTCCTGACGCTGTATATACATACGAATGGACGTTATTAGCAACTCTTCTACAAGTCATTGGCTGACTGCCCTTCTGTTTGATCGTATTACACAAAACCCATGCCTCTATTCAATAATGTATTGTAACATGTAGCCATGGAGCTGCCTGTAAATGTACAGTAACTTATAGCGTAATGTTCTCCTCTAATCTTCAGGAAGGATTTCAGAGGCTGAAAGTGTCAAAATGTAAATCTGTGATTTTCTGTGGGTTTTATTCTTGTTGAGTATTTCCGCCCCCTTCCTAATGTAACTAGGAATGCAGGAATATCCCATTGTTGTGTGGAAAATAACAATCATCCCTCTGAGCTGAACAACTCAATCATATTACTCGATAAAACTAGATATAAATGCAAATTGGTACATTTGAAGCTTCTCTTGAATTAAGCAGGTGGAGTGGTTTCTGCAGGCATTTCTACAATTTGTAACATCTTAAGAAGAAAGAATATACAGAATAATAAAATTCTGCAAAATATTGAAAAGAAAAAGCAGTTTGAGATGTTGGCCGAAGCCATGAGACTTTAGGAACCTGAAATCTCCATTTCCCAGAACGTCACTGTCCTGTAGAGTCCTAATATGTAATATAAAAGACCGCGATGGAGGGTAACAGTCTTTTAGAGAAGACCAGTGAACTAAAGCTTAATCTCCCAGTGTGTCCATTCTGGAAGATTCGTCAATAAAGCATTTCATATCTCCCAACATTGAAAGCTCATTTGATGGGCATTTTAAGCCCCCCAATTCCCCCTCCATCCAACAGGGAACATCCACAAAACATCCCAGGAACACTGGATTTTGTGTAAGTTCCGCCCCCTTTTTCATACATTTTTTTGTGGCAATTCATCAAAAATTTATATCCTCTAGCTTGGATACAAGATGTGATACCGGCGGGCATGGAGGTATATGGGTTCTGTATGGTATCCTGCAGCATATCGCTTCACATTTGCTGTAACTAAGCCTATAGATCGTGCAAACTTGTAGGCTGTGGAAGTTGGAATCTAAGTTGGTTCCATACATGTTCTGCTGGTGATAAATCTGGAGACCGAGCCGACCATTGGAGTGTGGCAACGTTGTGGAGGCTTTCCTGTGATACCCTTGCTGTCTGTAGTTGAGCTTTAGGGCTCATGCCCAAGGGCGTATGCGTAAAACTCTGCAGGTCTCCTTGCAGCGTTTTACCCATCTTGTAACCATACGCTATCCCGGCAGAGACCGCATATGGCTGCCTGTGCACTGCGCATGCCTGCATATCACACGGACATGTGCATTTTTTTTTATTTCCCGCTCAATGTATTGTGTATTGACAGTGTATCATACGCACCCTATACAAATGTAGAGGGCTCACACTGCGTGGTACGCAGAGAAATAGAACATGCTGTAATTTATTTCTCTTGTGTATTTATGCACACCGGCATGTAGACACTGTGTATGGATCAAGGAAAGTCCATTGATTTTCATTGACTCCATTTACCATGTATGATGCATCCGTGTATTGCACATGTAATAACTGTGAATACACGGTCGTGGACATGAGCTCTTATCCTGCTGGATAAATGCCTTTTGAAAGCGATGCCATAAGAGGCAACACACGTGGCTGCAGGATGTGCTGAACATATCACTGAGCTGTCATTGTCCCTCATACCACTACTAGGGGTGACCGACTGTCATATACGATGACCCTCTAGACCATCACGGGGCAGTGTGCTGCTCCACAGCAAAGGCAGGATCGAGGCGCTCACCCCTAGGTCTCCATACTCAAGCATGGCTATCATCTGTGCACAAACTAAACCTGGATTTGTCCTTCAAGACAACACGGTCCCATTTTGTAGCAGTCCAGTTTTGTCATTCATGACACCACTGCAAACCAAGGCGCTGGTGGATGGGTGTCAAAGGCCGTACGCGTAATAGGCACTGTGAGACCAAATGTCCTTAAGCCAAGCGTCTGAAATCAATGTTTCTGGTCCATACAAGGGTCTGTAACAATGGTGTTACCCATCTCTGAATGGCAGAAAATGAAATCGTTGGCGCTGCTTGTTGGATGATCAGACTAGATCCTCTCTGGTGGTCTGTCGAGCGGGTCCTGAGCCCAGTCGCGTTCTGTACAAGCCCTCACACATTCACCTTCTGACAGTCTGGTCAGAAAGGCCCGGGTGGTGGGGCCATCCAGCTTCTCACATTCCAATAATGTTCCCTCTCTCAAACTGCTAAACTGGATGAAACCTCTTCAGTTGTGTTGTAGAGGCGTCTAGTGGTCAACAAGCTCTACACAAGCGGAAGAAGAGGCCACTACACACCTATAGGGCCTCAGGTGACGAGACCGCTCATCTAATGATGCCACAACCCTAATCATTAGCCTAACTGCCTGAGATGTATCCGCACACTGAATTTTGCAGCTAAACAAGAATTCCTATGTGCTTGATTTTGGTTTGAAAGTCTATATTTACCGTGGAATATTCTTTCTGTAAGATATGACGGCCTTGTGAATACAACCATGCGCTGTCAATGAAAGCATATTCAATAACAAGAAAGCAATTGACAACAAATCTACTCTCCGTACGTATCGAAGCCCTTGTTCGCATCACGTTTGTATCTGTTCATTAGGGGTATATCGAGAGTACCCCTGACAGAAGGCTGTGATATATCCCATTGTATAGGTATACAGTTAAACACGTCGCCATATAGCGCTCTTCCCCTCTCTATAGATCTTAGGCTATGCCTCTCCACTGAAAAAGCCAAAAATACATTACCTGAAGGTCTGCAAAGCAGACACGGTCGCCATAGGCACGATCGCCATAAGGCAGGCACAATCGCCACCGGCACAATCGCCATAGGGCAGGCGCAATGGCCTTAAGCCCTGAAGGTATGTAGTCAGCCAGACAATAATGTGTGGAGGAGCAGCTTGTTCCTGGCAGGCTAATATGCAGTCACCCACTCAACCCAGCCCAGATTGGGGAGGAGTGACTGCATATACTAATAGCCTGCACATGTGAACGATACCAAAGATGTCAGCCATAGATGGATGGTGACCCACCATACAGGATATCAACCCTGGCTGATATGACAGCGGGTTGCCCTGTATCTCCAAGGTGGGCCACACTGGCTGACATCTTGGGCTCCCCCACCAACTAGCAAACTACATAAGTTGGTGGGGGAGCCCAAGATGTCAGCCAGTGTGGCCCACCTTGGAGATACAGGGCAACCTGCTGTCATATCAGCCAGGGTTGATATCCTGTATGGTGGGTCACCATCCATCTATGGCTGACATCTTTGGTATCGTTCACATGTGCAGGCTATTAGTATATGCAGTCACTCCTCCCCATCTGGGCTGGGTTGAGTGGGTGACTGCATATTAGCCTGCCAGGAACAAGCTGCTCCTCCACACATTATTGTCTGGCTGACTACATACCTTCAGGGCTTAAGGCCATTGCGCCTGCCCTACGGCGATTGTGCCTGCCTTATGGCGATCGTGCCTATGGCGACCGTGTCTGCTTTGCAGACCTTCAGGTAATGTATTTTTGGCTTTTTCAGTGAATGTGTTTTTTTTCTTTTTCCTCACCTCTGTGATTTTAGGCTATGCCTCCAACTACATGGCAGCTTTCTCTAGTTATAACAAGCTAGTGCAGAATGGCCCCAAGGGTAACGTATGGACTTCAGTCACACCGTATAGTACATGCTGTGACTCACCAGCTAGAAAATCATTCTCAGTGGTCACCTCAAGGACCAGAACCAGAAGCTGTCAGGCCCTCACCTTGAGAAGAATAAGTATCTTAGTCTTCCAGCGCTCTTTCCCAACCAATCCATTCCTGTATTCTCACTAATTCTGCAAACGGTTTCACCTCTCAGTTGATATGTTTTTCTAAGGGGCAATGCCCAGCATAAGGCCTCCTGCACATGGACGGATATTCGCTGCGGAATTGGCGTCCACACTTTGAATCCGCAGCAAATACCACCCATTTACTTCCTATGGAGACCTGCTGTTTCCTACACACGAGCGGAAATCAAAATCGCAGCACGCTTAATTTTCATGCAGGCTACGCAATGGAAGCCGTCCGACCCATGGCCTGTTTGCAATGAACATTGCGGAGAGGTCATAGTCCGTGTTGTTGCCTTGCGACGGCGCGGGAAAAGGAAAATTTTTTTTATCAAAACATTGGATTGCGCATGCGCTTCCAGATCCCGGATAGTGGTGAAGCTTCAGTGTTAAGTGTCTACATATGAACACTTATATCATTGGAGTTTTTGGATGTGCTTTATGTGAGGGATGCCATACCTTCTTTGCGGTACGCTAACATATACCTACCAGACGGAGGCCTATGATGGACGCGTTTAGTGCGTACGTCGGGAGCTTCCCCAGGGTACCAGTTAAACGTAGAACCAAACACATTACAATCCCATGGGACAGAATGGGAAATTCCTGATGATACACTTGAAGATCTGAAGTTCTTCTGTCGGGGTGACAAAGGGGCCCTGAGCTCCAGCAATCGCGGGGTTACTCTTTGAGTATAAAAGAAGCTTTATATATGCGTGCAAAAAAATCTGATATGTACATATCTCACTGTACCATAAAATATAGATTATATTACTCTTCGAGGGCTTGACAAGGCAAAACCTCTGAGTATTTGTTGAAATTCAGGAGTTACCCACTGTGAGTTATTGAAATCAAATAACCCTCACCCAGTGGGAAATATATCGGCTCGTTTTTACAATGATGAATCCTAAAACCATAATAGTATTTTGATGATGGATGCTCTTAAATATGTCCAGAGATGGTTTGGAAATGCTGTCGGCTCCACTGACAAAATAATTTTCATGCATAATGTCTATTTTCTTCCATTTTTCATTTTTGGCTTGGGATTTTAGATCTACGGAGGTCAGCAGCTCAGAATTTCTTTGATAACTTTCTAAAGTACCTCGGGGGACAGGACTCCAGTTGCTGTCAATTCTTTGGAGAAATTGGTGCATTTTAGGAAGGGTTCTTCTAAAGGTACCAGCGGTAAATAACCTCTAGTATCTGTCATAGATATAAGAAGAAACTTCCGTGACCTCTGCCAGTTAATTGCTCAGTAGAGGTTGGCTAGTTTATCACAATTTCCAGTATGACTGTTGCACCACTTGCACCTGAACATAGAAAGATCAAAATCTCAGGGTATAGCCTGCAGTTCATAGGTTTACAGCTTGTTGGCAGTGCCATGCTTTTTCTAACATTTACTATATTGATAAAGCATAGGAGATCTTAAGGCCTCATGTCCACTAGAAAAATTCGGGCCCGCGCGGATTCTCCATGCAGAATCCCGCAGCAGGTCCCTCCTTTCTCGCAGACATGAGTCCTGAAAATTGATTTTTCTTACATGTCCGGATGCAGCGGGTCTTCCCTCCGACGCGGCCGGATCTTCTTTCTTCGGCCCGGCAGATGTGCTCGGCACGCCGGAAGCATGCCGCACGCATGCGCCGTGCACTTCTTTTTTTTTAACTCCTGCTCTCCCGCGCCGGAGAGCAGAAATTCAGCTGCGGGTGTGCCGTGGATACGGACGGCTTCCATAGGCATCTATGGAAGCCTGCGGGAGACCCGCAGAAAATGGAGCATGCTGCCGGTGATTTCCTGCACGTGTGATCCGCGCAGCAAGGAAAAAGGACATCCGCAGGTATTTACTTACCTGCGGGTGTCCAATGCATCCCTATGGCCGTGGAAAATGAGTGCGGGACACCCGTGCAGATTTTGTAATTATAATTGTCTGGTGGACCTGAGGCCTAGAGGTCTTGTCTACGATTAGAAAAGCATGGCTTCTATGTTTCAAAAACAGCACCACACCAGTCAACTAGTTATGTTTTGTATCACCGCTGTGTCCCATCTGCTTGTAGTAATAAACAGAAAGTAACAAGCGGGTGGGCATTCAGATCCTGCTTTGGTGCAGAACCAGGCAAGACAACATAGGGAAGTGTGAGGGAGAAAATCTTGCCCAGTGTAGCACTAGCAGAATAGCAGCATTAGGACTACCCCCCCGACCCCTCACCTGTCTGTGGATTGTAAACAGCAGGCATTTGAAAAAGTTCAAACTGGGTGCAAACAACTGCAGAACAATGAAGGCTTAGACAGCTTTTGTAAATTTTCTAGGGGAAACCCCAGGTGTGTTTTTTTAAAGATCAGCAATTTTTCAAATTTTTTTTTATTTTTCATCCCCACCTTCCAAGCGCCATAACTTTTTAATTTCTCCGTTGACACAGCTGTTTGAGAGTTTTTTTGGTTTTTTTGCATGACAAGCTGTAGCTTTTATTGGCATCGTTTTGAGGTACATAAAACTTTTTGATCGCTTAATGGCATTGTATTTTTTTCGGGTTATTACGACATTGCCATGTTCAGTAAACAATGTGGTTCTTTTGTTGTTTCATCTTTTTTACAAGATCAATGGGAAAAGTTTTTTGTTTTTTTTGCTTTTTAACGTGCCTTTTTATATATACTCATTGTCAAAAAAATCAAACACCCAGAAGGGCACTTTCTATGTGTGATTGTAACATTGATATATATAAGTGAGTGAATACAATATCAGAGCAAAAGAATAATTTATTGCGGAAAACTGAACCCTTGAAGGGAGGCTCTAGTAGCCCTTTGGGCTGCCTCTAGATTGGATGTAAGATGTGATGCAGGCGGGCATGGAGGCATACAAGGTCCGTATGATATCATATCGGTCCACATTTGCTCTAACTGAGCCTCTAGACTGGGCAAACTTGTAGGCTGTCAAAGTTCGCACCCCAGATAGTCTCATACATGTCCTATTGACGATAAATCTGGCAACTGGACAGACCATGGAATTATGGCAATGTTGTGGAGGCATTCCTGTGACACCCCTGCTGCCACCTATTATCTTGCTGGAAAATGCCTCTTGGAAGCACCACCATGAGAGGAACACTTGTGGCTGCAGGATGTCCTGAACATATTGCTAAGCTGACACTGACACTGTCCCTACTAAGACCATCACACCAGCAGGATTGAGGCACTCATCCCTAGGTTTCCAGACACAAGCACGGCCATTGTCTGTACCCAAACCTAACCTGCCTTCTTCACTAAAGACAACCCAGATCCACTCCATAGCAGACACCACTGCAAACGGAGGTGATGGTGGGTGTTAAAGGCAGTACACATAGTGGGGTCCATGAGACCGAATATCGTCCACCCAAGTGCCTGGAAACGGGGACATATAATGATGGTGTCACCTGCCTCTGGATAGCAGACAGCGAAACAGTTAGAATGGTCCATGCTTGTCGGACGACCTTGTCTACTAGTGGTCTGTCGAGGGTGTCCTGAGCCCAGTTGCCTTGTGTGGATGCCCTCGCGCATCCACCGGTCCCAACACCACCTAAATAGTCTGGTCAGAACGGCCCAGGTGGTGTGCAATTTGTCAATATGACCATCCAGCTTCTCCCATTCCAACAATGCACCCTCTCTCGAACTCTGTTAACTTGGCGAAATCTCTTTGATTGCCTCGTATAGGCATCTCTAGTGGTCAATAAGCTCTACACAGGAAGGAAAAAGAGGTCCACTACACATAGCCTCTAAGAGCCCTGTTATAGGTCGAGGGAGGAAGCACTTTTAGGGCCTCATGTGGTAACATATCTACCTGAGATGCCAAATTTTGTAGCAAAATCCCAACTCCTTGCATATAATGTTTTTTTGTGGTTCCCAAACAAGTTTGGTACCATGTAAGTCAGTAGAGCAAAATGTAATTGTTCTCAGTTAGAGAAACCAAGTAATCTTGTAGATATGATACCTTTTATTGGCTAACAAAACTACATGATGTTATAGCGAGCTTTCGAACTTACGTGGGGTTCTACTACGGATCTATTTAATCCCTTAGTGACGAGGCTTTTTGTTTTTTTTCCATTTTCATTTTTTCCTCCTCCCTTTTAAAACATCGTAACTTCTTTATTTATCCATCGACGTCACTGTCTGAGGGCTTGTGTTTTGTGTAACGAGTTGTTTTTTTCAATGGTACTATTTAATGTACCATATAATGTACTGGAAAACAGTTTAAAAATTCTAAGTGGAGAGAAATGGAAAAAAAACAGCATTCCACCATCTTTTGGTGCCTCCTGTTTCTACGGCACACAAACTGCCACAAAAATGACCTGATAACTTTATTCTATGGGTCAGTATGATACCAAACTTATATAGTTATTTTTTTTCTGCTGTACTACTTGTATTTTTTAAAGAAATTTAATTTTTTTGAATTATATTCTGTCTTCATTTTCAGCGCTCAATAACTTTTCAATTTTTCTGTCCACATAGTTGTGTGAGGGCTTTCTTTGTGCTGTATGTCCTGTCGCTTCCATTGGTACCATTTTTGAATACAAACCGCTTTTTGTACGCTTTTTATTAAATTTTTCTCTTTGAGAAAGGGTGACCAAAAATCACATTTCTGGTGTTCTTTATTTTTTTTTCAGACGATGTTCACTGTGCAGGGTAATTAATGCGTTAATTTGATAGATCAGACTTTTACGGATGCAGCGATACCAAATACGTATTTTGGCTTAATTTTCAGATTCTTTTATTGTAAATATCTCAAAAGGTTTTTTTTTTTATTTTAATTCCTTTATTACTTTTTTTAATAATTAGTAAAACTTTATTGATTTTATTTATACATTTTCTCTTCGTCCCCAGGGGGGACCACAATTAGCAATGCTTTGATCACTCCTGCAGTATGATGTAATGCTATAGCATTACATTATACTGCATTTTGACAGACAGTCTATCAAGCCACCTCACGGGGATGGCTTGATAGGCATACTGCCAAGACAGCCCTGGAGCCTTTCAAAAGGCTCCCGTGTGCCATGACACCCACACGGCTCCCCCGATCTCACCATGCGGGGGAGGAGGGGCTGTATGGGACATTTGAAGGATGCCCCAGGATGCCGGCAGCTGGATCCCCTACCGCAGCTGTCATCTGTGACAGCTGCGGTAGGAAATTCTTTATCCCCGCAGGGATGAAGAATTCGTTTGCTGCACCTGTCACAGATGTGGCAGGTGCAGCAGGAAATTCTTTATCCTCGCGGCAGATGTGTTCTTCATCCCCGTGGCACTAAAATTCTTGTTTTTCAGGGAAGGGCTTATATCTAAAGCCCTTCCCTGAAAAACAATTCAGGGGTGCCGGCAAACCATTGCCTTCAATGGAGCCGCCGGCAGCAGCTGCGGCTCCATTGAAGGCAATACACGGACCTTCATACACGCATGTTTTTGCAAGTACATAGGTGCGCACCTATGTACGCACAAAAACACGCTTGTGTGAAGCCACCCTAACACTGTATTGTACTCAACTGAAGCACAATAGTTTTGTTCATAAAGTGGAATATTAGAAACCCCCTTTAAAGCGTCACTTGATAAATTATACTAAAAATTGGATTATTTTACAAAAAAAATTCCCAGTCCTTTCATAGATCATCGTGTGGGTTCTAGTCGACCATTGGTTGTGCAAAAGAAATACAACTTGACATAGCATGCTGGGATTTGTAGCCCAATTTCAGCTGAGAAACACATATTGTTGTATTACTCTGCCAAGGAGAATTCACAGCTCTGCGGTAAGGTGACATGAGGCGTGCTGTGCGTACACGTCATTTGTGAAATAAAATATCACAGATAGAAATAGCACATCTCAATTCCTGGGGGAGAGATAAAAACACCCATGGAACAAATAGAGAGAGTTTTATAATCATTGCTTAAAAGATTTGACTAATTATACCCCGATTCGGAGAGCACTGCAGAGAAATAAAATTAAGCATGCTTTATGGAGTCCTTATTATGAGTAGGTTTTATTAACACCCCGCAGAATTTCATTGCAAAACCATTTAATCCTTTGTATGGGATTTAAGTAATTTACAAAATTTACTAGAAGCAGTTTCTAAAAAGGATGAAATTACATTCTTGTTAAAATTAGATTACAAAGTGCAGTGACAGTATGCCCGGCCGTGGCTCTATCAGCTATAGGGGTTTCAGTCCGACATCTCTTCCTCTCCCCTCTTCTGAATGATACCAAACTAGATCCGCCTTAGATTCCACTATTCAGAAGTTCTCAGTGCAGAATTCCTTCCCACGAACGGATTTCCGCCGCGTAATTTGCGGCGAAAATCCGCTGCGTTGCCCGCAGCTATTAGGTTCTATTGAACCTAATAGCTCAGGGCACACAGTGCGGAATTCCACACCGTGAAATCTCCCGTCCTCACCCGCGGCATGCTCTATTTGCCGCGGGTGTATGCGCAGACGGCTTCCATTGCAGTCAATGGAAGCCGTCCGTTCACGCTATCTCCCGCTGTAGCACAGCGGAAGATAGCGTGAAAACGCTTCCCCACCTACCGCCGCGTCACATGACACGGCCAGCCGCGTCATATGACGCGGTGGGCGTGTCATATTACGCGGTGGCGGTGGTCGGGGAAGCGTCATGCAGGACCCAGAACGACGGATCCGCTGGTAAGTATGGGGTCTCTGGGGGGCGCCGTGACGGGCTTCGCCACGGAATATTACGCGGCGGAGCCCAGTCACGCTCGTGTGCAGCTGGCCTTAATGGTGGCACCTCAGTAACCAGATTGGTGGGTCCCCATAAGATGATCTAGCCTCATTCCTCTGGGCACAGCACTTTTTTCCAGGTTTTATTTACCTATACTTTTCTCAAATCTCAAAAAATTGCATTGACATATCATTAAAAGCTACAAAATTAATACATTTTCCCAGCTCCTTTGGGGGAAGGGAAATCTTTATCTTGTTTGTCATAGGCTCTTCTCAGTCCATAATGATTCAGCCACTCAAGCTTTTAGATAAAAACTAGCGCTCAGAGATATTGGGCGTTGCAAAAAGAACTGTGCGCTAAAATCTTATTGGCAGAAGCAGTTCCATTAACAGTTGGAGTAATAGAGTAAACACTAAAAATAATCGCTCACAATTCGCTCAAAAGTCATCTTTTGAGCGATAATCGTTGCGTGTAAATGTGCCCATCTTTCACTTTTCTGTTGAACGATGATTTTATGTTCGACATAAAATCCATCATTCGGCAGAAGAGCTGATGATAGCAGGGACTTCAGGTTGTGTTTTCCGTGAGGAGCGCTGATAACATTGTCTCAGTTACCAGTCCCATGGCAGAACAAAGGGCATGTATTCAGAGAAAAGACCGCACACTGTTCTCTGAATATAGCTCCCAGCAGCTCACGCGCATTAATAAGCTACTAATTGGCCTTAGGTTCCACTATTCAGCGTTGGAGACCGGTCTCCACCTCAAAGAGAAGTTCTAGGTGTAGATTTAATGGTGGCGCCTCAGTAACCAGATTGGTGGGTTTCCATAAGATGATCTAGCCTCATCCCTCTGGGCGCAGCACTTTTTTCCGGGTTTTATTTACCTATACTTTTCTTTGTGATACAGATGGTCCCCGACTTGCGAACAGGTTCCGTTCCAGGAGCCTGTTCGCAAGTCCATTTTGTTCGGAAGGCGAACAAATGGTAGTATGGAGCGGGATCGCGGGTGGATCCCACTCCATACAACGTCGGGTGCCGGCTGTTCTTACAGCGGTACCCGGCGGCAGCAGTTTTGACGAGCCGCGCCGCTCGCCGGAACTGTTAACACTTTAAATATCGCTCTGACAGCGGTATTTAAAGTGTTAACAGTTCTGACTAGCGGCGCGACTCGTTGGAACTGCTGCTGCCGGGTGCCCGCTGTAAGAAACAGCCTGCACCCGACGTTCAGGGGGCCCGTACAGCGTCCCACGATGAGATCGCGGGACGCTGTGCGATTGCTAGGCAGCCGGGGACCTTCTGAAAGGCCCCAGGACTGCCTATGCAGAGTGCCCATCGAGCGCACGGCTTGATAGGCCCTCTGCATAGACAGCCCTAGGGCCTTTCAGGAGGTCCCCAGCTGCCTAGCAACCGCGATCTAACCGGACAGGCTTCTATTAGGCTTGACAGAAGCCTGTCCGGTCCCTGCACAGTATGATGTAATGCCATAGCATTACATCATACTGTGCAGGACAGATAGTTCGTATCTTGCGAAATTCGTAACTTGAATGTTCGCAAGTTGGGGACTATCTGTATTTCATTGCACAAAAATCTAAAAAAATTGAATTGACATATCATTAAAAGCTACAAAATTAATACATTTCCCCAGCTCCTTTGGGGGAAGGGAAATCTTTATCTTGTCTGTCATAGGCTCTTCTCAGTCCATAATCATTCAGCCACTCAAGCTTTTAAATAAAAACTAGCGCTCAGAGATATTGGGCGTTGCAAAAAGAACTGTGCTCTAAAATCTTATTGGCAGAAGCAGTTGCATTAACAGTTGGAGTAATAGAGTAAGTTTGCACACTAAAAATAATCGCTCAGAATTCGCTCAAAAGTCGTCTTTTGAGCGATAATCGTTGCGTGTAAATGTGCCCATCTTTCACTTTTCTGCCGAACGATGATTTTATGTTCGACATAAAATCCATTGTTCGGCAGAAGAGCTGATGATAGCAGGGACTTCAGGCTGTGTTCTCCGCGAGGAGCGCTGATAACATTGTCTCAGTTATCAGTCCCATGGCAGAACAAAGGGCATGTATTCAGAGAAAAGACCGCACACTGTTCTCTGAATATAGCTCCCAGCAGCTCACGCGCATTAATAAGCTACTAATTGGCATTAGTACCAGTTAGTAGTTTATGCAAAATGATCACTCAAAAGCCATCTTTTGAAGGATTATCTTTGTGTGTAAAAGGGCTTTAAGGCAGCTTCTTGGCCAATCAACAGACTTGTTTAAATCAGCATCAGGGTACGGTAGGAGGGGTTCTTAACTACAAAAACGATTAGCGTGTAAACCAGGCCAAATTCTCAGTTTTGCAGCCATCTCGTCCCTACAACTGTTTCTAGAAAGCTAATCAGTCATTTATGCATTCTATGAAGTTTCAAGAACATTGTCTAACTTCCAAAATACTGTGCATACCTGCATTTTTTATGGTCAAATGAGATTTTACTCAGAAGAAGAAAAAGGAGCAACATCCATCAGTTGTTGGGTATGTAAAGACAACAAATAGTGTGAGCGCAGATCGGAGATAAGAAAACAACCCAATTACAATGTCTTCATTTTTGAAGCCATAGGCTAGTAGAGCAGAGATAAAGGGAGAAAAGCAGAATCAAATAAAATAGAAAGGAGGGAGGGCAGAGAGAGAGCTGAAAACTGCTTGAAATATTAAATCTGGAGACAAGTTATCCCGGATAATTAGAGTGTGCCTCTGTTCAACCAAGTTTGGAAAGCAGGAGGGCTTCTAAATTGGGGTCACCAAAAACAGGTTTTGAAAAAGACAGTAAAGGTGTTGTGGTCTGCTGCCACCATATATATCCACCATTCGCACGATTTAGCAGAGGATTCCATTGGGGAGATTTTGCATAAGCGTGTGATCTTATCGGTCCCTAATTAGAGGAATCGCATGTTGTATAGTGGGTGCAATTGCACCAAATGTATTCTCTTGATTAGGTCATAAAGATTTGCCTTGTCATGTGTAGCATGTGTCAGCCACGCCGACCCCATTGAAAGCAATGGGAGAACTCCGCTGCAGGGAATTCCCTTCATCCCCGAAGCGCTGCGAGGCTCTTTTCACGTGAAAACGCCTCACATCCATCAGGCTTTCACATGGATGGCGAGCACAATATGGGGGCGAGAATTACAGCCCTTTATCGCGCTCGCCCATATGAAGTTAGCCTAAGGGTTCATTCACACTGCATTATTCACTATGCTGTGACTTTCCATCCCAGGGTTCCATCGGAATGGTATTCAGACAGAACCCCCAACAGAATTGTAGACTTGAAAGCGTGAAATGGCAGCTTTAATGAGACAGACCTTACTGGGTTACTCATGGCGGACAGAATAATGTACTTGATTACGCTATTCTGTCTTCCAGAAATAAATGGAAAAGAACGGAAACTGATCAAGTAACATAGTAACATAGTATGTAGGGCCGAATGAAGACATTGTCCATCTAGTCCAGCCTGTCTATCCTACTGTGTTGATCCAGAGGAAGGCAAAAAACCCCAAGGCCAGAAGCCAATTAGCCCTTTTGGGGGAAAAATTCCTTCCCGACTCCCTAATGGCAATCAGACTGTTCCCTGGATCAACCCCTAATAGTTCCTACCTGCCTGTATACCAGGATTGACACTTAACCTAATATTTATATCCTGTAATATCCTTCTCCAGAAAGACATCAAGTCCCCTTTTAAACTCCTCTATGGATTTTGCCATCACCACTTCCTCCGGTAGAGAGTTCCACAGTCTCACTGCTCTTACAGTAAAGAACCCCTTTCTGTGTTGGTGATGAAACCTACTTTCCTCTAATCGTAGCGGATGTCCTCTTGTTACCGTCGTGGTCCTGGGTGTAAACAGATCGAAGTGGAGACACCCTTGGATTCCGTTTGACTAATTTGAAATCTATGGTTCCATCCAGGGTTCTAAATGCCATTTTTGGTAGGATGTAAGGGCTGGATCAGTAATTCATGGTGTGTACAGAGGCATAACTTTAAGCTCCTGGGCCCCAATGCAAAACCTGTAACAGGGCCCCCAACTATAATGCTTTATTCATAGTACTGGGCTCCCTATATGGAGAAGAGAGGCCTTATGGGCCCCCTAAGGCTCCTGGGCCCGGGTGCAAGCACATCCCCTATAGTTAAGCCAGTGATGTGAACCCAATCTTCTGTGGAGGGCGAGGGGATCTGGAGTATAGTGCACATCCACACAGTTTCAGATATCTTAGCAATCATATGGTAATGTAACAGTAAAGCCGCATGTAACCGTAAAAAGAATAACTTGGTTCCAATTATTGCCCTCATTGTGAAAACACCAGTAGGTAAAAATGGGAAGCACATCTGATTTACTAACTCATTTTAGCTCCACGGTTTTGTTATCAGTCTTACAGGCCTTCTCCGTCTGCCCGGCGCTATCATGTTGCATGCAGCGAACATTCATTGCTATCAATAGACGTAGCTATAAGAATGCAAAGCGGCAATCAGATGGCGGTGCGTCACACTGCAGGTCGGCATTATTGTATGTAATGTGCCGTCACGGTGCATGCAATTGTCATGTCATTTTCATTAGACATTTTTCAACAAAAGCAGTAATGATGCTGTGAAAAAAGAGTTAAATGGGGTTTTTGTGCTGCAAAATCTCTTGAAGGTCTGCAGTTACAGACCGCATTGTGTTCTTTGTCTCAAAGTGAAATTCCACTCAATATGATTTTTTGACAGGACTTTAGGACTTGTAAGATAGATATCAGCGGTTTAGGCTGCATTCACATCTACATTGTGGCATTCTATTCTCCTGTTCCCGGGGTGCCGGCCGGCGATAAATCCGTCCCATAGCTCACACGAACAGCGCTCAGCAGACCTTCAGGACTCTAAAGGGGTCGGTCGAATTACCTTTACCTGGTATTTTACCAAATGAAATAGCGCAGCATGCTTATTCGTCCAGGATTTTGTCCCAGATCTTCGCCGAAGACTTCAGACACTTATTATCTGGGCAGAGCCTTAGGGCCCTTTTACACGGAACGATTATCGTTGGAATACTTGTTGAAAATGAATGGTCATATAGTGTTAACATGGCCAACATTTGAATGAGAATTCATTTGCTTATCGCTCGTCGGTCTTTTCATTCTCGTTCATTCTGCCATTAGACTAAGTTAAACGTTTCCGTTTCTCTGTTCCGTTTGAGGAGCAGAGAAACCAAAATGAATGCAGAATTAAATGTTTCCGTTTTATTCCCATTGTTTTCAATGGAATTTTTTTTTCTTTCAAAACTGAAATATTTCCAATTAATTCGGTTTCGTTCCATTCCTGTTTTTTTTAAACCAAACAAGGAGTGCAGTCGGCTGCGCTATTTGTTCTATTTGAAAAGCAGAAATGAAATGGAATGTAATTAAATGGAAATAAAAGGAAATGTTTTCTTTCTTTAAAACCCCCCCCATAAAACATTGAAATTCATGGGGAATAAAACGGAAACGTTGAATTTCTCTTCATTTCCATTTCTCTGCTCCTGAGATGGAAATGGTTAACTAAGCCTAAGGCAGTGTACACAGGCCCTTATGCAGGCAGGGAAATCATTGTTTTATCTTAGCCTGTCATTTCGTGTAAAGAGTGATCGTTCAGTCTATTGAAAGCCATTTCCAGACTCCCCTGATAGACCAACAATAGCCTAAGAGAGCTATGATGAAAACATCTAAATGATCTGCAGGTGTGAATGGACGTCGTTTCAAAGCAAACAACTCGTTCTAACAATTAATTGCTCCAAAATGACCCTACGGCCCCCTGCACACGGGTGGAAATTCTGCGGCGGGATTTCCCGCAGAACTTCTGCCCCTGCCCGCCTGCATAGGATTGCATTACAATACGCAATCCTATGCAGATGGACGCGTTTCTCCGCGTGACAATACACACGGAAAACTAATCGCAGCATGCTCTATTTCTGTGCAGGTCTCGCTGAGGCCTGCACAGAAATGTCACTCCCGGGCCGCCGGCTCCGCTTTGTGCATGCGCCGGCTGGCAGGCAGCTGGCACATCAAAGACCCGCAGCCTCGGGAGAGGTGAGCGCGGCACTGGTCCCTGCAGGGGCGTTGGTCGGGTCCCACTGCGAGAATCCTGGCAGCGGGATCCGACCCGGGTCGTCTGCAGGCAGCTTTAGTTGCAGATTTCCAGTGGTGAAACACTCTTCAAACAACACGGGTTCTTTCACTCTACAGATAATAGCCTTGATTTAAAAATGTCCTGGTTTGTGTCTACAGGACATTTCTGAGTTCCATCTCAGGCAGTTATGCAGATGATTAGAGTTGTGGCATCATTAGATGAATGAACTTGCCACCTGAGGCCCTAAAAGTGGTTCCAAGGGTAGTCTCCCAAAGGAAGACTCTCAGAAAATACTTGTGTGTAGCT
This sequence comes from Eleutherodactylus coqui, assembly GCF_035609145.1. Classification (NCBI taxonomy): domain Eukaryota; kingdom Metazoa; phylum Chordata; class Amphibia; order Anura; family Eleutherodactylidae; genus Eleutherodactylus; species Eleutherodactylus coqui. Next base: position 36,840,397 of record NC_089838.1, on the reverse strand, counting down.
GCTTTCCAGCTTGTGCGGAGCTTGATGACCACTAGACATGCCTCAACAATGCAGTCAGAAGAGATTTTGCCCAATTGACAGAGTTTGAGAGGGGGCGCATTATTGGAATTGTATGAATGGCTCGCCACCTGGGTTGTTCTGACCACAGTGTTAGGAGGTGTTGAGACCTGGGGTTGCGTGGGGGCATGCACTCAAGGCAACCTGGCTCAGGACGCCCTTGACAGACCACCGTTAGAGAGGATTGTCTGATTGTCCAGCAACCACAAGCAGCTCCAACTATTTCATTGTCCGCTACCAGAGACAGATGGCACTGTCGTTAAAGGCTCCTGTGTCTGACATAAACATTTTTATGCGATTGTCTGAAGGACATTTGGTCTCACGGCGCCCATTACGTATACTGCCTTTGATACCCACCATCACCTCCATGTGTAGTGAGTGCTCTCATGAACGATGAAACTAGACTGCTATAGAGTGACATAGGGTTGTCTTCAGTGATGAATCCAGCTTTAGTTTGGGCACTGATGATTGCTGCTTTCATGTCTGGGGACCTATGGGTGAGCGCCTCAATCATGCCTTTGCTGTGGAGCTGCACACTGCCCCCTGCTGATATAATTGTCTGGTAGAAAATCTCATACGACAGTCGGTCCCCCCTAGTAGTGGTATGAGGGACAATGACAGCTCAGCGATATGTTCAGGACATCCTGCAGCCACACATGTTGTCTCTCATAGCAGAGCTTCCAAGACGTGTTTTCCAGCAGGATGATGCGTAGCTTCACACAGAAAGGGTGTCGCAGAAATGCCTCCATAACATTGCCACACTTCCGTGGTCTGCCGGTCGCCAAATTTATCATCAATAGAACATGTATGGAACCATCTGGGATTCTAACTTTGACAGCCTACGAGTTTGTACGATCTAGAGGCTCAGATACAGCAAATGAGGAGCGATATGCCGCAGGATACCATGCAGAACCATATAAGGGTCTATGCCCGCCCATGTCACATCTTGCACCCAAGGTAGAGACGGCACTAAAGCCTCCATGCCCACCCATGTCACATTTTGCATTCAGACTAGAGGCGGCTCAACAGGGTACTAGAGCCTCCATGCCCACCCGTGTCACATCTTGTATACAAGCTAGAAGCGGTAAAACAGGTTACTAGAGCCTCCATGCCCCCCCATATCACACCTTGTATCCAAGATAGAGGCGGTACAACAGGGTACTAGAGCCTCCATGCCTGCCTGTATCACATCTTGTATCCAAGCTAGAGGCGGTACGAAAGGGTAGTAGAGTCGTCTTTCAAGTGTTCAATTTTCGGTAAGAAATGTTCCTCTTGCTCTGATATTGTGATCCCTTCCTTATATCACTGTTACAATCTCGCGGTTTCACTTCATTCCGACAACTCCTTTATTTTGACAAGGTTCTATAAATATTATCCTGTTCTAGCTCTAATGATGCTGCCTAGCATATAGCCGTTCACAAATCTTCAGAAAACAGCTTGGATCCTTGTATTAGTCACCTATTTAGCCTTGTATTTAGAAAGCTGTTGCCTGTCATTAAATAACATATGCGCAGCGCGGCAGCACAGCATGTGACCAGCATATGTCTTATACATATGACAGTTTCCATTGTCAACTTATTCGGAATGTAGAAGATAAAATGTTTGTGTTTTGTAAATGTTTACCCCTTTCTAGAAGACCTTAAACATCTAACACAACAACTCACCGCTGCCGCTTGGTGAGGGCTCGTTTTCATACCAGGCCTCAAGCTTGCCACCTCTGTTGCCATGGCAGCCAACACAGTTAAATGCATTGGTCTGTGGGAGACGAGGAGGTGAAAGAATACGGGATTCCTTTTGTTGTAACTTCGGCTTTAATGGCTTATATAAACCTCTCTCGCATAAATTTAAGTTGTTACTGCTTATGACTGACACTAATTTGGCCATTGTGGGCGCTCCGCCGGTTTGGTGGCCTTTCCAGGCCTGTTTTCCACTAATGAGTGCAGTTGGTGTTTGTGAGGATCACGGTCGGTTCAAAAGGGAATGAGTTAACCTGTTCATTGCTGGCAGTGCAGCTGAATTTGTCAAGATTTAAAGCATGGCTCTCCATTTACAGTTGCTGGGTTAGGAATGATATACACAGGGTGATTCACAAAAATGGCGCAAGAGTAAAGCGGATTTATTCATACATGAAGTGACCTACAATGGCCAAAATTACATGAAAAGATAGAAGAACTCTTCCAATTTTTAACCCTTTCCAATCCACTGTCTGACGTCTAAAGACATTCTGATTGAAGGCTGTACAGCGCCGATGTCGAAAGAGATTCGGCAGGGTATTCTTACTGTAGATTACTGGCCGCTCTGTTGTCGGGGGCCTCTCCAGCATGTCACCTACCGCAGTACTGGCTCTAGCCAGCAGATTGCGCCATTGTATAATGGCAGAAAGAGAGAGGCCCATAGGATACCCCGAATCTAAAATTGGATTGCAAAGGGTTAATGTATGTAAGACCTAATACACACGGGTGGATTTTTTTGCTGAGGAATTTGCTTCCGGATTCCGCAGCAGTAAGCCTCCATAGTATGCTATCGAAAAATGATTCTGCATGCACAGGAGCGGAAACCAATTTTCATTTCTGCTCGTAGGGGAAAATTCGCAGCATGCTCCATTTTCCTGCAGCTCCCGCACGTATAACTTCTAATGTAGTCAATGGAAGCCGTCCTATCCGCGGCCTGTCTGCGATTGACTTTGCAGATTCCGCGGGAAAAGTAGGAGTTTAAAAAAAAACATCTATACTGTGCTTTTCCCCCCTGCACACATATGCAGTACAGAAGAAAGAAGACACGGACAGGTATGCAGGGTCGCTGGCGGATTCTGTGCAGTGTTCCCTATGCGGAATTCTGCGTGCCTGTGTGCATTCCGCCTTAAAGATGATTAATGTGGGCGCCGTTGGTGACACGAGGCAACCAAAAACAATGCAACTCCCCTGTAGTGGAATCAATAACCGGATATGATGGAACACATCTGGGCAGAACTGCACAACCAACTCCCGAGTTACCAATTACCTGAATGCATGCACCCAAAGGTAACAAAGTTGAAGCAGCATCCAAAGGAATAGTTGCAAAATTGGAAAACTTTAATCCATCCAGCAAGAACAGCACAACATTTCAACCACCAAGTTTCTGTGGTCTTTGTCAAGTGACACAAATGTTATGTGCGCAATATGCAGAGACTCAGTGGGCTTATTCTCATTTCCTTTTTTGTGTGCACAAAAAAAAATAGAACATGCTGTTTTAGGCACATTTGTGCTCCAAAGGGCCACCTAGAAGTCTATGTGGGGGTGTGCATGCTATGCGCAGCGGGATGCGCGAAATACAGTGCAAAACCACAGGAAAAAAACACACCTGGATCTCTTTAGACTAAATACCCTTTTAACGCACGGCAGGTGGGGTCCCCTGCGCCTATATGAACATGCCCTGTGATCGCCAAAAGTACCATAAAACTCGTCAATACACACACAAGTGCCACGTTCACAGGGCCAATGCATTGCACTTAGGAGCGCACAAAGACGCATACGCCCATGCAAAGAAGCCCTAAGTCTGACTCTTCTTTACATAAAACAAGAGGCTGGATGAAGGTCCCATGACTATTGACCCCTACCTACGCACCAAAGGCTGGTTCAGCACATGCCACTTCTCATTGCTGTACCGTACCCTGATAGCTGCACCCTCTTCCTGAGCCTGTATTTACATGTAGCCCTTTTTACCTTTTTTTATACAAGTAACTATTTCACATTAATTACCAAAACCAAAGGCCGGTCCCTGTCCATTATACAATATAACCTTCGTCACCTACAGCAGGGTATGCATGAAGGGTCAGGATCTGCCTTATAATGCAAGCTGCAACACTGTGCCAGATCTGTCAGCACTGCCTGATGGATCCTAATGACTTAAAGTGGAGTCTCTCATGGTTCCCTAGTGCTTTGTGTTACTCTGACGCTGTTTGCTAACGGGACTGGCGACAGATGCTATGAATGAAGCCTCCAACAGCCTAATCACCCACAAGACATTTGAAGATACTAGAATTATCTCTGTTTATTATACACTGCCAGTATTTTATTAGACCGGCCCCAAACTAGAACCCCTTCCTCCTCAGCTGCTGGCTTCATGTCATGTCTATATGTAAACTTAGTAATAGACATATTATAAATGATAATGTGTTAATTAGCCAATTGTTATTGGACCAAGTTCTGCCGTGTACTCCTGGTAATGTAAACAGCATTTTGGAGCTTATTTGGCAGCTCTTACTATTCATGAAATATGCATATAGCGGAAATCATTGCAGTGAAGGAGCTACAAATTAGTCTCTAAGCTCCACTCAGGGTTCTGATATTTTTTTTCTTGAAGATTTGCATGATTTATTCCCGAGCTGTTCTTCTGCACAGTTGGAGTCATTGGGCTGTATTTTATTTTGTCATTCCCTCTGCCTGACAACAGTCTGTAAAAGGATTAAATCGTGATCGCATCCAGTGCTGCAGGGCATGTTGGGAGGTGCAGTGATCTAATGGAATTATGGAATGGCAGTGTCCAGCTGTCAGGTCAAGATGGTGTAAGCACTGGCGTAACTATAGGGGATGCGGTTGCACCCGGGCCCAGGAGCCTTAGGGGGCCCATAAGGCCTCTCTTCTCCATATAGGGAGCCCAGTACTATGAATAAAGCATTATAGTTGGGGGCCCTGTCATAGGTTTTTGAATTAGGGCCCAGGAGTTTCAAGTTGCGTTAAGGGGTTAAGAGAAGTTGGGGGGCCTCAAGATAAACTTTTAAGGACACGTTCACATCTGCATCAGAGACACTTTCATAAGTTTCTGTTAAAATCTGGGACAAACTAGAACTGTATGCAGCACTATTTCTTTTGGGGAAATGCTAGAAGCCAAATGGCCCCTTTTTATATCCAATGGGGTCTGTCTGACGCCATTCAGGTCTGCCATCTCCCCTGAACCGACACTTTTGGTTTTACCAATGTTCAGTTCCTCGGACGGAGCCACACAATTCTATTATTATGACCACGGTGTGATGGAGCGGTAACGAGGTTGTTCTCTGAGTATGATCAGATTCATTGGTTGGGTCCTGCTGAGTGTAGTGTTTTTCATGTGATGTTGTATATTACACTTTTTGTTGGTGCGTATTGGATCATGAGGTCCAAGCTTCGTAATGTACTAGTTTTTATTTACATATACATGCAGTGCGCTCCAGACGTGTTTGCAGTCGCCATGTTTCAAACAGCTAATCACTAGTCACAGACATCGCTGGGAGGTCTTCCACTGCGGATGGAAGCTGTCCCATCTGAAAAACGTAAAGATTGAACAATCGCATGCCAAGAGTATTCAAGGCTGTCCCACAGGCAAAGGGAGGATATTTCGAGGGGTACAAAATTTGAACTTATTTCCATGTTCTGAAGTTGGAACATTTAACTTTTTTTTAAACTTCAGTAAACACATACATCCCAAAGAACCAAGATTTTTGACTATTTTCTGTAACCCAATTTTACATTATTGATTGTTTTAGTCAGGCCGGCACAACGTACGACCTGAAGGCCGCATGTGGCCCAGAAGAGGATTTCTGGTGGCCTGCGGACTATGACATGACTATGATATCAAGGGCGTAGTTGCTAGCCTTGTGACATCTTAATCATGTCACAGTCCGAGATGCAGTCATGACACGCTAGCAGTAAACCGTAACTAGAGTGCCATGACTGTGCAGGGTAAAGAAGGTCCTTTACATGAGCGGACGGTCACATGACAAGTCACAGAGGGGCCTGTAGGCCCCGTGAATGGCGGAGGGGCAGCATTATGTAAAAAGTTATATGTAATTCTGCTTGGGGTTTTTATTGGGTTCCTAAGTATATATAGTGCTGCAGTGGGCACAATATATAAGGCCGCTCTCACACATGCGCTTACAATATGCGCTTCCAAAACTGTAGCGTTTTACAGCGATTTCGCACAGCATTTTTGAACTAGTGTTAGTGTTTGACAGCGCTTTTTAACGCACGCCATCATTGTGCGAACATAGGGCAGGCAGTGTTGGTCTACGAAACCCCATTGAAATCAATGGGAGCCTTGTACCACGATAATTGCAGCGTTAAACGCCGCGCTAATCGCAGTAAAAAGCGAGCTGTGAGAGCGGCCTAATAGTTTTCTTATGCAGACATATTCTCTGTCTATATAACGGCATGAAGCAACTGAGGTCTATGCTCATATCTATCCACTAGCAGGCAGAGCATCCTGGGGAGCCAGTGCTGTATATGCCATGTAATAAACTGCTGACGAAGTGTAATACGTCCCATAAATTACATGCAAAGCTAAGAAAACCTGCAAAATGTGTTAAACTTGTAATGCTTTGCAAAATCGGTAAATTATTAAACTATAGCATACATGGGTTTTTAGCAACTAACTTATATAGTGAGCTGCTAAAAATCTGTCTGTGGCCACAAGAGGTTTGTTGATTTTGAATCTTGGTCTCTACCCACCGCCACGTTGTGCAGGCCTGGTTTTAGTAATTCGGGAGGGTACTGACTACTTGCTACATTGGAAGGTAACACTTTCTCGAATAAGGTACTGCTGAGAACTGTTTGTGGTTAGGCCATGCCGGTAGATGTGCTATTATGCTTTGTCTTATTGTTCTATGCTTAGATTAGTCTGTTACTTTGTCTTCTGTATATTCAGTAATAGAATATCCTTCTGTTAAACCACTTTGCAGAGTATTAGCAACCCACACATATGTGTTTGAGTACAGAAAAGAATATGTCCTCCATAGAAAGCAAAAAAGGGTTGTGATGGAGCTCCAAGCCAAAAAAAAAAGGTGCTATTATCCCGGAAATATGTATTGAGCCTCAGAGCCCGGCTGAAAATTGATTTGGCAGAAGTTGAGCACATATTACAGGGCAAATCTTCCTGTCTCCAGTTATAGGCAATACCCGCTGTGCATCTCCAAAGTGGCAGCTCCACAAAAAGCAACACACTGAATGTACCAAAGCCGGACTATCATATTTAGCACCGATGAGCCCAGGAAAAATGCTCTAAGTTTATATTAGGAGGGGCGTTCCTCTTAGTAAGGCCTGATGTCCACGGGCGGATCGGATACCGCATGCGGTAGTCTGCAGTGGAATCCGATCCTGCCCGCGGCCGAGGACCCTGCTTACCCATCTGGGTCTTCTGCTTACTTGTCCAAGTCTTCTATTTTCTGCACTATGAATGTGTGCAGAAGCGGTGGCCAGCACGCCGCTGCACATGCGCAGGAAAGTGGTTTTTTTTTAAAAAACTACTGCTTCCTGCAGAATGCGTGGTCTGTCCGCAATGCAATTGAGGATGGGTGGCAGATTGGACGGCTTTCATTGACTTCAATGGAAGCCATCCGTGCGGGAACTGCACTGAAATGGAGCATGCTGCAATTTTGTTTTCCAGACCAGAAGGTCCACAAAACAAATCTGCATGCTTTAATTCAGCTGCGGACGCCAATGCTTCCCTATGGGCGTCTTGATTTGTGGATCTTCCGCAAATCCGATCCACTCGTGGACATGAGGCATGTTTGGATGTCTCTGCATCAGAAGTGCTAAGAGCTGGTAGAGAGTTGCTCTATGATTTACACCAACTTCTATATAGTAAAGCCACTTTTTCCCCTACAATCGTTGCCCATAATCCTTATTAGATTCCCCCATTTTTTTGCTAAGTGAAAGTGGTTTCTACAAACTGAATCAAATAGTGTAGGCAATGTGTTGAATGTTTCCCTTTCACAAAGAAGGCAATTGCATTGTGGGCAATTTCCTTATATACTTTTATTAGGAGAAGATAGAGCAAGATAGTGATGGAAGAAAATAGAACCCCCATGGCTGTTCTGCAGTTTCATGACTGGGAACATTGGTCATTAGCTTGTCAATGGGCTTGAAATTCAACTGCAAGGAATACAGTTTTACTACGGTGGTTGTTGGTGTGAATTGCTTGGAATAGAGGAAATTATTAATTGACAGCTCACACATGTCCCCTCTGTCCCAGCCGGCGGGGAGAAGCGGCGGTGGAGAAGCTGCGGTGAGCAGCGTGTCAAAGGGGAGGAGAGTGACAGCGGGGCCCGCTTGCAGCGGCCGCAGGGGGAACAGTAGCGGGGCAGAGATGTGAGCGTGGCATCAGAGCGGGGGGAAGAGTGACAGCATGCCCGGCTGCAGGGGGGAACGGGAGCGGAGGAGAAGTATGAGCATGGTGCCAGGGGGAAGCAAGCGGAGAAAGAAGTCGTTGGCGCCAGTGGGAAGCAAGCGCAGATGGAAGTCCGCCGGGGACATGTGTGAGCTGGCAGTGCCATGTCACAGGGGGATGCCTGAGTTGGTTGGAAAGCTTGCTTTAACATCATCTATTTTTGTTAAACATTACAAAGTATCATATCTACAAGATTACCTGGTTTCTCTTACTGAGAACAATCCCATTTTACTCTACGGGTGAACACCGTACCAAACTTTTTTCATTAATGCTCAGACATACGTATGAGTACTTGCCGGCATCTTCATCTTATAGTTTACGGTTGGTTTCAGCCAATCTTTACCGAATCTTCAAACCATAAGGTTCCTCTTATTCCGCCGGATATTTTTAATGCTGCCACAAAAGAGCCCTATTATCAGTTACCTATGTGCCTGTGATTTATGATGCTTCCTCTGACAACACCGTCACAGGCTGCCTAAGCTCTGATGGATTTATGGATTTGTCTAATCCCCTCTGGTCTCTCAGTGCCTCCATATTTTAATGTCTCTCCTATGCTGAATACTTCTGTAAAATACAAACACAGTCACGCAGCAAAACAAAAAGCATTTAAAGCTTCAGAGTGTATATAAACAGGGAATTTGAGAAATCCATCTCGCACCTGAAGTTTTCAAATGGAGATGCAGCTCACCGGATAATTGAACGGAGAGGCTGTCATAACACAAACTATTATATAAAGTAATGATGACAGTTTACTGCGCGCTGGAGCATTGTGGGGAGGGAATTACGGCGGAACAACTGTAATACCGTGGCCAGCTAAACCAATGAGAACATCATCTCACGGTGGAAGATTAATTTAATTTAATGCCATCTCCAGCAGTCCCATAGAGATGAATGGAGCAGCTGCAGATGCGTGCCCACCACTCCATTCATATGAGGGGATATCAGACCCCTATCCTCCTGACCGGTAGGGGTCCAAGGCATTTGACCCCACTCATCAGATATTTATCCTCTATCCTATGAATAAGGGGAAAGGTTTAAAACTTTGCACAAACCCTTTGAGTGAAATAGTGGATTTGCAGCTCTGTGTCGGAAAAAAGCCAAAAAAATGTCAGGATTGTGTAGCTCGCTTGAAGGGCATAGACCCAAAATGTAATCATTATTATTACTAATTAGTTTGGAAATTCATACAAATTGATCATTAAAGAGGTAGAACCACAATCGACTTTTATCACCTATCCATAGAATAGGTTGTTGGTGAAGATCTCGCCCACCAATCTTGAGAACAGTGGTCCTGTGTCGTCGTCTTCTCCTCACTGTGGGCTCACACCCGCAGATTGAATGGCGCTGAGGTCGCACATGCATGGCAACACTCAATTCATTTCAATGGGGCTGACTGAAATAGTCATGTATAGCGAGTTTTGCAATCTCCAGCAGTTCCATTGTATATTCTCTTGACTAAGGGTGTGCAATGAGGAGGAATGAAGGGCAAAAGATCAACTTTCTTCGGACTGGTGGGGGTCTCAACAGGGTCCCTGTAGGTGGAGGATAAAATGTGATTGTTTTATAACCTCTCTAAGTTGAGTCAGTGTTCTAACACACAACCTTATTCTCAATTTCCAGGTATTAGTAAGTGAACAGTTGGTATGTCTCTTCTCCTACTTTGTGCAAGTCCAGTAGACAAAATGGTTGCAACTACTCCTAATCATTCGTATTTTATTACCCTACTATCCCAAGAGTTCCATGTGTTCTAAACACTTATTCATATAATAAGACTTTAAACTGCCAGAAAATGTGTGAGCTTGTCGGAGGGAAAGTACATTTACCATCAAGGGCGTAACTAAAGGCTCAAGGGCCTGACTGCAGAAGTTCAGCTTGGGCCTCCCCCCACACCTGTACCTGTACCCATACCTAAACCTTGCTGCATACAGCTGCAAAATGAATTTACATATGTAATCTAATCTCTTGGCATAAGCTGTACAAATCCGACTCATTTCCTGGACTACATGAGAATTTGTTGCCCCTTACGCTGTGCTCATGTGTTCATGTTTTTGGTTGCATTTTTGAACCACAATTTAAAAAAAAAACACATAAAAGAAACTGTATGCGGTAGTCAAAAACCACTATTAAAACCACATATTGGATTTAAACAATACTGCATTTTTTTTAAAACAGCATGCAAGTTTTTAATGCATTTTTTTAATTGTGTGTAAAGTGTGCAATCATATACAGGAGATACCTAGGTTCTGCCTGCTGTACATATATAATTATATACTGAAGATACCTAGGTTATACCAGCATAGTCTATATCACTATACAGGTAGATGTAGAACTTATACTAGCTGTACATATATAATTATATACATATGTCCAAGATAGAGGTGGTACAACAGGGTACTAGAGCCTCTATGCCTGCCCGTATCACATCTTGTATCCAAGCTAGAGGAAGTACAACAGAGTACTAGAGCCTCCATGCCCACCCGTATCATATCTTATATACAAGCTAGAAGGGGTACAACAGGATACTAGAGCCTCCATGCCCTCCCGTATCATATCTTATATACAAGCTAGAAGGGGTACAACAGGATACTAGAGCCTCGATGCCCGCCCGTATCACATCTTGTATCCAAGCAAGAGGCAGCACAACAGGGTACTAGAGCCTCCATGTCCATCTAAATCACATCTTGTATCCAAGTTAGTGGCAGCACAACAGGGTACTAGAGCCTCTATGCCCCCCGTATCACATCTTGTATCCAAGCTAGAGACGGCACAACAGGGTACTAGAGCCTCCATGCCCCCCATATCACATCTTGTATCCAAGCTAGCGGCGGCACAACAGGGTACTAGAGCCTCCATGCCCCCCATATCACATCTTGTATCCAAGCTAGCGGTGGCACAACAGGGTACTAGAGCCTCCTTGCCCCCCGTATCACATCTTGTATCCAAGCTAGCGGCGGCACAACAGGGTACTAGAGCCTCCATGCCTCCCGTATCACATCTTGTATCCAAGCTAGAGGCGGTGCAACAGGGTCCTAGAGCCTCCATGCCACCCATATCACATCTTGTATCCAAGCTAGAGGTGGTACAACAGGTCACTAGAGCCTTCCTTCAAGGGTTCAGTTTTCCACAATAAATTCTCCTTTTGCTCTAATATTATAATCAGTTACATACAGCAATGTTACATTCACACAGAGAAAGTTTACAAGCTTACAATGAGCTGTCTCGTTTTTTTTTCTTAATTAAACCCCAGTTTTGATAACCCCTCTGGGTAGTGCAATCCCCCAATTCCATTTAATAATTTAGTTGGCCATCTTTGAACCTGCTGAAGCCGACTCACAATCCGCATCTCTGGTTCAGATTACAATGAGGATCTGCAGCAGATTTCACTCCTTCAATTTAAGGGCTTCTTCAGATGAACACATGCGCAGATACGCTCGCACGAACCTGTCAAGTCTTTTTCTCTTCTTACATTAAAACTTTGCGCTATCGCACGCGGAAAGAAAATCTGAGATAGGTCCTGGCCTATCTCTTCTCACAGCAAGGCCCGTTTCTTCTCGTGTGTAGTAATGATTCTCACGTCCACAAAACATTTTAAAATCCTAATCATCTGAAGAAGCACTAAAGGGTGAAATCCACTGTGGATCTGTGTCAAAAATGCAAATTCGTAACAAAATCTGCTACATGTGAAGTACTATTAGGCCTCCTTCACACAGGCGAAAAAGTCACGCGATTTTCTCGCCACACAACAATGCTACATAACGCATGTATGTTAAGCCGATGCTTTCCTATGGATTCCTTCACATTTGCGATGTTTTGTAGCTTGCGACATTGCGAGTCAAAAACCTCGCAGGTTTCGCAGCCCATGTTTCCCTATGGAGCCTTCCTCTCTGTTGCATCACATGAAAACGAGGTTTTCATGTGATGCGACGCGACTTTGACATTAAGATATCCTACGGTCAAAGTCCTAAACTAAGCCCTAGCTTCAGAATAAAAATACACATACATCACCTAGAAGCGCTGTCCAGCTCCGGCCCTTCTTCTACCCGGTCCCTGGCCATTGTCTTCAGCATCTCTTCTTTCCGGTGATTAGAAAATCAGCATCTCTACTGGATGGGGATGAATACAATGAATGGCTGTGATTGGTTCGATGAGCGCTGGGTCTGTTTGGCTAAGCTAAGGCCCTCAGCAAATCACAGCCATCAATCCCTGGAGGCACGGATTTTTCAATCGCTGTCCAGAAGAGATGCTGAAGACCAGTACTGGGGAGAAGATGCAATGGAGCCCCGGACAGTGCTTCTAGGTGACGTAGATGTATTTAAAAAAAAAAAAAATTCAGCAGCTAGGGCTTATTTTCGGGGTAGGGCTTATATTTCAAGCTCCCCTCCCGAAAAACCTTGCATGTGGTGCTACAAAATCATGCAACTTTGTATCACCACAAAATCGCGGTATTGCCACTAGAAAACACGTCGATATCACATGGACCACCGATGCGATATTGCTGCGATCTTCTCACATGCATGCCGTGTCACCTGTGTGAAGGAGGATGCAAGTGCCAGCTTCAGTGAAAATAGACTGACACCGTGCTATATGGCAAGGCATATGCCGTTGCATTTCCGCACTGCGGCTGTGCGGAAAAAATCCGCACTGTGAGGACAGCTTTTTGGCAAATCTCATTTGTGCTGCATTGCACTGCAAACGCAGCGGTTTTGCCGCAGTGCGGATATGCAACGGCAATCCGCTGCAAAACCGCCATGTGTGAACCCAGCCTAAGGGGGTGCACATATGTTATGCTATTTATTTGATTACTTATATTTGATGTTTGGGCAGGCAGTACCTGATATCAGCTGCACCCCATTACTTCCAGTGAGTGAGTGCCTGTCTATTGAAATATTAAAGTATATATGTGTGTGTGTATATAAAACGCAAGATCACCATTCACAATAGATGATGCTTACAGCTCACCACCTCCTCCCCTCCCTGCACAATGAACTCTTCACCAGTCACAGAACACGCCTAGAACAGTCTCCATAGAATTCAACGGATCCCCTCCTGTCCATTGTGTGAGTGGCCTATGATTTTTGCTGTAAAGCTTCTCTAAATGCTGTTAAAAGCACCTCAGGCAAAACTGGCCGCCCCCATAGTCATGTAGAATAAAAAGATCTACAGCCAGAAAAACAGATTAAGAAATAGAATATGGTTCACTGCAAGAAAAAATATATAAGTGATACATTTCCTTTAATGGGAAGCCAATGAGTCTGCTGTGTGATCTGATTGGGGGCACATCATCTACCCATGGAACCTGGAGGCCACGAAATATACTGTTGCATCGGTGCTATACAATGATCCCTCATTGTAATCATGAAAAGTGTTCTACTCCATAAGGTGCGATGCCTCCCTGTTAATATAGCAGGAGCATCTATCATAAACTCGAAATAAAAGTGTAACTCACAGAAAAAGGAGCCAAAAACGCACCATCTGATAAACCGCAGGCTCAGTCACCATAGACCCTGGTAGTATGCAGAGAGTCAGATTGCAATAGGAGGGAGCTAAATGTTGCTTGCTCCTATTGCGATCTGTCTCTTTGCATGCTACCAGGGTTTAGGGCGATTGAGCTGCCCTGCGGTTTATCATATGCATCACAGAAGGGGAAGTATAGACACATAAAACAATCACAGAAAAGGGCCATATACTTACTGAGTGAGGAGTGCATATAGACGCATCCTCTCACCATGCAGGTAGCCGACCACCAAATAATTGCATTCCTCAGTAAGTATATGGCCGTTTTCTGCGGTTTATCAGATGGTACATTTTTGGCTCCTTTTTCTGTTAGTTGTGTCTTTGTACACTTTTTTTCTCTCACCTCTGTGATTTTAAAATAAAACTGTTGATCAAGAGCCGTGCATTATCGGCAACACTTTCGTGGTTTGCCTATAATCTGTTCGGCGCTGATGCTGTATTTTTTTATTTCCGCCTATCTCATCTTCTAAGTAAGGGGGAAGATGAGAGATTCTGTCAGCGAGCAGACAAGAGACATGTGGCCATGTAGGAGATTCTTGCCTTTTGATATGTTTAATTAAGACACTTTGGCCACTTCAGCACACTAGGGCTTTGAGATAAGAGGTTGATATGAGACAAAAGTCTTGATTTCAGCAGATGCCTCGTCTTGTTCTGTAGCACAAGCTGTTGACTACGAGACCATTTGGGACATTGGGCATTCTGTGATCCACTCCTACGGGTTGACTTGGATGCAATTACTATATCCCAAGGCTGCTTGCAAAGCGCGGGCAAGCGGTTCTCCTTGCAGTCTCAGAATATATAATAACTTTTTGTGTTTCAGCAGAAGGATAACTAAAGGCCTTTTCATATGTCAGGGACATTTTATTGTATTTCAGATTTAATCATTTAGAGAGTTGATTTTATTTCCAAGACGAATCAGCTTTATCAGGAACCGCCGAGCGACCTTGCTAAGTGTCTAAAAGGGAAGGTGAACAGCTTTAAAATGTGCGCGTCTTGTGCTGAGCTCACAAGGAAAGCGTGCACATAGCAGTTTTTGGCCCAGGCTCATTAAAAAAAAATAATAATTTTGCTGAGATAATGAGTCGCTGCTGGCTTTTTGCCACTTCATCCACCCAGAGATTGGAAAATTTACTACAAAGTGATGGCTGTTTAGTGGACCTGCTCCTTTCCACCATTAATCACATTGTGTTTTTCATTAAAGAACTGCGGTTTTTTTTTTTTTTCTTGCATTCACGTGTGTGGAATCAGAAACCAAGGTTGGACAGATATTCTTTCATCTCCGGTCTTCCAGTGCTGGGATGGCATTGATATGCATATACCAAGTCCCCAAAGACCCCGGTTATACAAGTCTGCTGTTTTGTTACTTATTTTCCTTCCCTAACGGAGAGAATACATCGAAGTGAATATTTATATCTTATTCCGCGACATAACACATTATCAGTCTGGGAGATAAGTAGGTCACTTTTTTTTTTCTCTTTACGAATTAACCCATTGTTTAAAGGATGCCTCTATAAGTGAGCACGGAGGGTTTCGGTTTATAGCACAGCAGTAATTCTGTATAGATTTCTCCTTGAAGGTATTTCTCAGGATTGCGGGATGCAGATGATGAATTGTATTACATAATGCAGATTTGTTGGCTTCACATTGCAGTAGTTAACCTTGGAAGGAAATTCTATTTGTATTTATGATTGAAGATAGCATCAATGAGAAGGCAGGCTATTAAAGTTAAGTATGTCAGCGGTTAGTCAGTCTGTGGGACAAGAAGTAATTAAGGGATTTAGGGGGTTTGCTTACATATTATGTACAGTACTCTTAATGATTGGGAAATACTGTATCTCTGGTTGTAAGGAGAGGCTACAGGCAAGTAATATGGAGAAAGCTTGGAATGGCCATTGTTGGCTGGATCACGGAAGATTAGAGAAGACCTGTTGGCTCTCAAGACATGTCTCCATCTTTCCATAGAACTCTGCATTACTGCATTCCTCTGTTATTCCTCCTGGGAATGTATGAATGAAATGACAACTTAAAGGGGTTGTCCCGCGCCGAAACGGGTTTTTTCTTTTTTTAAACCCCCCCCCCCCCCCCCGTTCGGCGCGAGACAACCCCGATGCAGGGGTTAAAAAAACAAACCGCTCAGCGCTTACCTGAATCCCGGCGGTCCGGCGTCTTCATACTTACCTGCTGAAGATGGCCGCCGGGGTCTGCTCCCTCCGTGGACCGCAGCTCTTCTGTGCGGTCCATTGCCGATTCCAGCCTCCTGATTGGCTGGAATCGGCACGTAACAGGGCGGAGCTACACGGAGCCGGCATTCTGCACAAGCGGCTCCATTGAAGAGAGCAGAAGACCCGGACTGCGCAAGCGCGGCTAATTTGGCCATCGGAGGGCGAAAATTAGTCGGCTCCATGGGAACGAGGACGCTAGCAACGGAGCAGGTAAGTAAAAAACTTTTTATAACTTCTGTATGGCTCATAATTAATGCACAATGTACATTACAAAGTGCATTAATATGGCCATACAGAAGTGTATAGACCCACTTGCTGCCGCGGGACAACCCCTTTAACATTTCCCTTTTCAGAGAAGCCTGTCCCTCCCTATATGCTGACAGCATGTGACAGGTGTATGCTATTTTGGAAGACTCCTCACTTAAAGGGATTATCTCATTAGAAAGCTCATATAACCTATCAAGGGCATATAGATGTCATTGAGGGAAGTGTCTGAAGGCCCTTTTACACGCAAAGATAATGTTTCAAACGACTGAAAGATTGAAAGATTTAGCTATGTGTTTGCATAAGTGTTAATGGCGTTAATGGTCATTAACACCTTATCACCTTCATTTGCATGTAAAACAACCTCTATGAGCTGTTTGCTGAGCCCAGCATTTAAACACACGCCCAGCTGTGCAAACAGCTACTGGCAGATTACATTGTTCTCCCGGCGGCTAGTGTAAACACGCCACGGGAAGAACATCCTGCAGTCTATTGAAAGATGAGTGAAATACATTCAGATGGAACGTATTTGCTCAGTCTTTCAGCGGCTGAACAATGGATTTTATGTGAACTGAAATCCATCATTCAAACAAAAACTGCATGATGCCCGCGTTTACATGTCACAATTATCACTCATTTTTAGCCGTTGGACGAATTTCGAGCGATAATCGTTGCGTGTAAAAGGGCCTTTACTCAGGATCCCCCCTCCTATCATCCTAGACAGAGAGTCACCATTTACAACAATGATAATCTTTCACATGATTGGTTGCCATGTATAGTAGCACCAAAATGGTTTTCCGAGACATCCAGAATAGTGGCTTAAAGGCGGGGAGTGGGACAAAATAAAAAAAAAAAAAAAATGTCCGGCACAGCAGCTTCAGTCCCCGCCGCTCTCGAAAGCTCCTGCACAGATCATGTGCCATTCATCATTCGCTTGACTGCCACCGCCAATCACTGGCCTCGGCCGTAATGTGTAGTTAATGTACTTGTGCCCGCTGAAGCTACTCAGCAGATGCTTTTGACAGTACAGCTGTGGGGACCAAAGCAGTTCGACTATTGGGACATCACACCGGTGAGTATTGGATGGTATATTTTGTCCCATTCCCTACGCTCAGCCACTTTTTTGAAATGCCACTTTAATAGGCAAACTGTCCATTTGCCCGAAGTTGGACCTGTGGTCGCATTTTGAAAAGGGATTGCCTCTTCCGGTTCCAGAAAATATTGTGTGTGATGGTGTGCCTGAGGTGGGCCCTGGCAGTGCTTTTTTTGACTATTACCCATGGATCATTTTGTGTACTGGACAGCATTACAGATTGGTCATCTAATGCAGCAGTTATATTGTCTCTATTTGGTAGCAGTCCGTCCCTGTGACAGATTCTATTTAAGGGATGTATGGTAAAGGGGTTTAATATGGATTTGTATACGCTTTTGAAAGGTAGCTATTCTAAATATATGATCTCCAAGTGACTTTATTGGTGTATCTTCAGCTTACCTCTGCAGCTGTTTTTCATTTTGATCAGGCATTCATGAGATTCACCATGCTCACAAATTATACTGTTTTATCAGTTCATAGTGACAAGCACTCTTTTTTTTCACCAATGAAAGCATATCATATTTCATATTATTAGCATCACTCAGTGGGAGAAAACAAATCTGCGTAAAAGTTTTACTGCTGCTGGTAGACAGAAATGTTGTAAAATAACTTCTATAAACTTTGCAATTCACAAATCCACTGTCAGGCAAATTATGTACTAATGCAGAATATTTAGTGCCAATACGTCTCTGCGTGGGGTGGTTGTCAAATCTGTGAGCAAAACGGCTGACATTTTTGATTCCCTGATCTTCCCTATATTTTTGGTGTTTATTATCCATATAAAAAGTTTGAAAGAATATATAGTTTTACAACTGCCCACCAGAAGACACACAGTGGTTATCTACGGTTTTCTGCAGCTTATCTCTCAGTTTTGCTGTGTAGAATGGGACAGAATGAGCACAGTCGTCAATTTATCATTAGTAAGGCCTTTCCATTTTACTGCTGGAGGCCTTAAATGGTAAGAGGTTTAGTAAAGGTGCATGTGATAAAAATGTGAGGGAAGAGTAAACTGCTGCCAGACACCTCTGGTGGTGGCTTATCTCCTTTGAGAACAAAAGGATCACCATTCCTGATCCTTTTTTCCTGGACATCATATGACATCTTTTATCTTATGTGTATGGGGTCCTTATTACTAGAAGATTTTTTGGCTAATAGTAATAATTGAAAAGTATACTGCGTTTTATATCTAGTCATTTTTTACTTTACTTTCTGCCTGGAGATTGGAGTTAGTTGACAACACACTTGTTTGTTTTTCTTTCTCAGGATTCATTGGCCATTTAGCTCTTTTTTAATTACGTGTTTATTCTCCAATTCCTTATCAGTATTATATTAGGAGGCATGTGTCAACTGCCATTCTGACTGACTGATGGTTGTTTGGCTTTGCAATAAAGTCCTAGTTAACGTTAGGCTTACCTCCCTAGTATAATGAAGTCTGCAGGTGTTTTGCCTATGCACATATGTCATGTCATTCAGCTGCCTGTGTTTGCATCGGCAATCAATGCATAAAAAGTACATTAAATTTTGCAAGTCAATGAACCCTTTGGAATTACCCAGATTCCTGAATGGGCTACTTATAAAATATGGTATGGTTGTTTTTATCTACCTTTAATAGTTACTGTCCTCATAGAGTATGCCTTTCTTCTGAAACAAAGTCTATGGACCAGCTACTCTTACCCACCCAAGTCTTGTAAATTAGAAAATTACATTTAGGGGGTGGCTAAGGAGGAAACTGGGAATGACCGAAAATAATAAAAGAAGAATTACATACCCATTAAATCCCAGGCTGCAACAGCGCCAATTCTCTTGTCGTCCTCGTCGGTCTTTGAATACTTGCAACAGTTTGTCCAATCACTGGCCTCAGCGGTATATATGCCTCTAAGGATAGTTGCTAGAAGTACATAAGTGATTAGAATATAAAGTAAGTATTTCCTAAGACAGTTGGGTCAGGAAAGCTAACAGGTAGTCTTTAAGAAAAACAGCCTACAGTAAATTTGAATGCTATTGCTTCATTATCACTAATAAGCAGAGACTTTTTGACCGGCTGACAGGAGATTGTAGCTCCTCAGATGAGATACAAAAGGAAGCGTATAGACCAGGGATCGGCATCCCCTTGAACAAGTACAACCCAATTCCAAATAGGTTGGGATGCTGTGTAAAACATAAATGCATGTAAAGAAAAAAAAATTATGCAGTGATTTAGAAACCTCATATTACATTTTATTCACAATAGAACACATAAGTTGAAAGTGAGACATTTTCCATTTCATTTAAAAATTGATAACAGAAACACATTTCACAAGTTGGTACGGGGTTAACAGAAGGCTGAAAAAGTCATTTGTACTAATGAAAAACAGTTGGAGTTTCAATTTTCTACTAAGTCACGTGACTATAAAAAGAGCAGGTTAGAGAGGCAGAGTCTTTTAGAAGCAAGGACGGTCAGAGATTCAGCGATCTGAAGACTGACCATCCTTGCTTCTGAGAGACTCTGCCTCTCTATCATGCTCATTTTATACAGCCTGCGGATGTGCACCGATTCACAATTGCATAATAATAATAATCTTTATTTGTATAGCGCCAACATATTCCGCAGCGCTTACATAGACAGGGGGAATACAGAAAGACAAAAGTACAAAAATTACAGAACCACGGTTACAATAGTAATCAGTTGATGGAAGCAGTAGGGGTGAGGGTCCTGCTCCATCTGAGCTTACATACTGCAAGTAGTGGGGTGTTACAGAAGGTAAAGGGGCTGGAGATGTGCACAGTATGGCGAGGTGGAGAGTGAGGGATGCTATACACATAGACAATGGTCAGACATTTATCCGTGTGACGGCAGGATCAGTATGACTGCAGGAGCGGTTTATGACGGCTAGCAGGGATTGCAGTCAGTAGGTCAGGGAGCATGTTATCAGGCGGCATACAGAGGAGTTTGTTTAGGGAATACGGAATGCCTCCCTGAAGAGGTGCGTTTTTAGAGCACGCCTGAAGTTTTTCGAGTCCTGGATTGCCTGGGTATCCTTTGGTAGTGCGTTCCAGAGGACCGGTGCTGCTCTGGAGAAGTCTTGGAGGCAGGAGTGAGAAGTTCGAATTAGAGGTGTGCGCAGTCTAGTTGCGTTAGCAGAGTGGAGAGCCCGGGCTGGGTGATGGATTGAGATGAGGGAGGCGATATAGGGGGGCGCTGCACTGTGGAGGGTTTTGTGGATGAAGCTAGTAAGTTTAAATTGAATTCTGTATTTAGCGGGCAGCCAGCACAGTGACTGGCACAGGGTAGAGGCGTCCGAGTAGCGGCTGGACAGGAAGATGAGCCTGGCTGCCGCATTCAGGATGGACTGGAGAGGGTAGAGTCTGGTGCAGGGGAGGCCGATCAGCAACAAGTTGCAATAATCGAGCCGGGAGTGGATGAGGGTAACAGTAAGCATTTTAGCGTGTCTATGGTAAGAAAAGAGCGGATTCTTGCCATGTTCTTGAGGTGCAGCTGACATGTTTGGGCAAGAGATTGGATGTAGGGGGTAAATGAGAGATCGGAGTCGAATATGACCCCAAGGCAGCGGGCATGTTGTTTAGGAGTTATGATGGAGATGTCAGGAACATAACGTGTAAGGGCGGAGGGCTGCCTAAAACCTATTTTAACTAATTGCTCTGATGGTGTGCAGAGCCGTCTGTGGGAAGGGGTTGCTGTTAATGTGTAAAAAGTTAAATTTCAAGTGAAAATTTGTAATAGCAGACATGGAGTCACAAGGGGCTTCTACTCTGCACTGTGCGCTGCACAATTGTTTTCAGTGCTGTACTAACCGGCCATTTTGATTTAGTTTTTCTTGGATCATAAGAAAAAAATGCTTCCAGTTAGTGAGCAAATTTCAATGAATACCTTTTGGCTTACATCGCAAGTAGAGATGAGCGAACCTACTTGGCCACGCCCCTTTTCCGCCCGAGCGCCGCGATTTTCGAGTACTTCCGTACTCGGGTGAAAAGATTCGGGGGGCGCCGTGGGTGAGTGGGGGGTTGCAGCGGGGAGTGGGGGGGGGGGGGAGAGGGAGAGAGAGAGGGTTCCCCCCTGTTCCCCGCTGCTACCCCCTGCTCCGCCACGCCGCCGCCCGGCGCCCCCCGAATTTTTTCTTCCGAGTACGGAAGTACTCGAAAATCGCAGTGCTCGATCGAGTAATTACTCGAAACGAGTATATTTGCTCATCTCTAATCGCAAGCTTTCATATTATGGAAAGTCTTTCAGCAATGTGCAAAGAAAGATACAAATGTGTAACATTAAGCGAGCGCATTATAACAATGGCGTTTGGCTCGGGAGGCTTTTTGTTTTAGATTTAAAAAAAGATAAGATTTATATACTAGAAAAAAATTGTAGACCTGTTTGTTCAGTTAATGAAAACATTTCGATAAATCTTTTTTTTTTTCTAGCTGGCATAGCCATGTTATAAAAGGTTTTTCAGCAGTTAGAAAGGAAATACAAAAGCTGTTGAAATAAGTGAGCACATTATTAAAACATTTTTGGCTCGGCAGACTCTTCCACAACTTGCGTAAAATTAATAAAACTTTCATACCATTTCTCACATGGTCCCCTGTGAGCAGTACCAAGTACAGCTCGAGACCCTTCGAACAGTAGTTCTCCACATTTAAGGTTGCTTTACCCATGGTATAAACAGTTGGCCTTGAATGGACAATGTTATTTAGATTGGTGTAACATTATCACAAATTTAAAAGGCAGGGTTGTCGGCGGAAGCATGCCTCTCACTCTGAAGACAGTGAGAGGTGGGCAGTTCTGTTGAAGATTTCTAAAGGCCCATTTAACCGCAACAATTATCGCTCAAAATCAATGGTTTGAACGATAATCGTTGTGTGTAAAAGCTCCCATCTTTCACTCTTCAGCTGAATGATGATTTTTAGGTGAGCATAAAATCCATTGTTCAGCTGGAGAGAAGATAACACAGACTGCATGCTGTGTTTGCTGTCCGTGGTGCTGTATTCTCCACGGGAGCGCCCATTACATTTTATTCAGCAGAAAGCCCTTAGCAGAACAAAGGAGCTGAATGCAGAGAACAGACTACCTGCTGTTCTCTGCATCCTAGAGGCTCATTTTACATGCAAATGAAGGTGATAAGCTGCTAATGGACATTAGTGTCCATTAGCAGTTTATGCAAAACAATGACTCAAAACCTATCTTTTGAACAATTATTTTTGCGTGTAAGTGGGCTCTAACAATTAAAGAGGACCACTAGAAAGAATGAGTGGGGCTGGCTGCATTGTTTTGCGCCTCCCCCCCCCCCCCCCCCCCCCCCCCCACACTCTACAACCCCCACCTCTTCCCCCACACTTCCCTCCCTTCCTTCAGATGGACTCGGGTCTGGCGCTCTTATTGTGTCAAGTGGGCAGTCTACCGCAGTCTCAATGGTTAATGTCAAACTGTCAAATCAAATCCAGCATCACCTTTTGCTGTAAGTAAGTGGTGGGGAGCGCCCACATGACAGTTTGAGAGCGCTGAGAGCTGGACCTAAGAAAGAAGAGCCCATCCATATGAAGGGATGTGAGTAGGGGGGGGGGAGATGATGGCATGGCTGCAGTGGCAGAGTTAGGCAGTCAGCACCACTGATTCTATCCAGTGATTGGTCCTCATCAAAAAAGCATAATGCAAAATAATGTAAAATGATTGTATTGAAGAAATCAAATCCCTGCAGTAGTAACTAGTAATTTTTACCTATTGTCACTTGGATGTTGTTTTTGTCTGCCTCCATACATTTTCTGTTTTTACACAATATTGTTTGCTTTGGATTTGGCTTTTCTCTGTACGTTCCATAAGTACGGTAAAGATCAGGATTCCCATTGTTAATAGCGGCGAGGATTTTTACACTCGCTTCTCCCCGCTTTTGTTTGCCAACTGTGAATGACTAGAATTACGCACTGTGTACTCGTATCTCTATCGATCTCTGTCGGTCTCTCTCGTTTGATTGCTGTCATTAAGCCTTCAATACCATCAATCTGCTCAGAAAGCTTAACCAAAACTTCATATCCATAGTGGATATTTTGAAATTATATTTATAAAAAGTGTTAAAAAAGACATCGGAGTAAACACCATTTTCCTTCATTCCGTTCAGGGAAGCTCTTCAAGTCTCTGGACCTCAGCCTGATTGTCGAGTTTATCCTCATGTTTTACAAAGACAAGCCTATCGACTGGCTGCTGGACCACATCCTGTGGGTGAAAGTATGCAATCCGGAGAAGGATGCGGTAAGTAATAGCAGATTGTCACGGCGGTCCTTGTGAGGAGCTTGTGCACCGTCTGCATCTCAAATTGGACCTGTCGCTTCCATATTAAAGATCGCCTAAGTCTGTGATATACGGTTTGCTGTTGACTACAAAAATATAAAGAGAGATGGAATTACATTAGCAGGATGCATTGTATTTTCATAATATCCCCATAATAATCAGGTCTGGGATTAAATGAAGCACTGAATTTGTGTTAAAATAACAAAAAAAAGTTGTACCTACCTCTCAAATCCATTTGATTCCCCACCAGTCTTGTGACCATCACATGACCACACCAGCCAATTAATGGCCAT
The DNA here is from genome assembly GCF_035609145.1 of Eleutherodactylus coqui. Lineage (NCBI taxonomy): Eukaryota > Metazoa > Chordata > Amphibia > Anura > Eleutherodactylidae > Eleutherodactylus > Eleutherodactylus coqui. The sequence continues at coordinate 36,816,505 of NC_089838.1, read as the reverse complement.
AATGGTGCTGGGAGGGAAAACTTTGTGTCTCCGCTGTGGCTCATGATTGGGACGGCACTTCTACACTTTAACGACATACGCATTAACAAAGAAAGAGCCATAAGTAGTAAGGAAAACAACTTGGGTGTTTTGGCAACGCCATGGGCAGCGCAGACTCCTACTATATGTGTTGTCACGTAGTGTCTAAATGTATGTGCTCATGGTTATTGCATGACTCTAACCAGTGAGCAGTTGTGCATCCGATATGCAATAAATGAAACATCATATGGACATTCTGGTAATATTTTGTAGAAATGGGGGAAGATTTACTCACAATGGTGTTTTATACGTTGGTCTTAATCAATCCTAAGTGTGGCAAAGTGAAGAATGACAAAATTGAGATGCATGCCTCTTAAGAAATTTGGTGCATCTCTGGCGAGTCCGTGAACCAAAGAGTGAAAATTTCACTATAACTTAATGGGATTTTGTCTGTTTAAAAAAATCAATACTCACCTATTCCTCCCCAGGCAGTCTACTTACCGCACCTTCTCACCGGTCCTCTCCTGGCTCCTGCAGTCCCCCGGGTCACCTAACCTCCAGCTGGCCGGATCCTTCTTCTTCTGGTGACGTTACATACATTTCCGGCATTCTTCTTCCTGCAGGTCAGTGTAAGCTACATCACTAGTAACGTAGCGTTCACTGACTAAATGCTATGCCGAGGCTGCGCATGCTCGTTGTCTCACCACGAGTGTTCCTATATAAATGCTGAAGGCAGTGCACATGCACAGTCTCTGCAATAGCCCTGCTAGGCAGTGATCACTACGTTACTATGACTTGGCTTACACTGACCTGCCGAAGAAGATAGCCACTGCATAACAGGAAGGAGAGGATCCGGCTGGCTTGCGGTGAGGTGACCCGGGGACTGCAGGAGCCAGGAGCATCTTCTACTCACTATTTTGGTCAGTAGAAGATGCGGTAAGTAGATTGATGGGGAGAAATAGGTAAGTATAGAATTTTTTTTTTTGCTTTTAATGGAAAAACCCCTTTAACTCCCATCGCTCTTTACAAAAGTGGTGAAGAACGCAGTGCAAGAAAAGAAAGTCATGGAATTTTGCGCAATTGTTCCGTGTGTCGCACAGAAAACTGGCATAAGCAACTAAATAAACCCTACCCAAAAAACTCATTCGCATGTGGCCCTTGGGGTCAATTAATACATTTTGGTTGGTGTTTGTGGTGTATTGCTAGACCCTTGCTTGCATCTAGTTAGCATTTAGGCACTCGGTCGCATACAGTCACCTGTAGTCCTGGCACTTGTCGACAAATGGGTGAGGCGCATAGCGAGGGCTATTAGTCGTGTCAGCGCAATGTCTTTGTGTGTTGACATTCTATCCCAACGGGTGATTCATGTTGCTGTGGAAACAGAAAGGTATTTTTGTATGTGCGAGTACAAAAAAGAACTTGAATTTTCTTTTCCTATCTCTGCTTTTTGCCAAGTATGCTGTCTTCCTTATAGGAAGTGCAAGGAGATGTAGAATGGGCATTAAATAATAGAAATATTACATGAAATAACCAGTTTATGAATCAATAAATGATCATTAAGTCCAATGCTCTGTCGCTGGTGTGCCGCCGTGAATCCTCCAAGATGTTACAGCTGAACTACATAAAACCTGATTGCATGGTAAATTTAAAGAGTAACGTAAGCCACTACGGGGCATCAATACATAGTAACGGGTGAGTAATACCGAGAGGTGTAATATACTGTCATTAACCCTCCTATGGCACCACGGGGTCCATTTGACCACAGCCTTGTTCATTGCAGTCCTGCGCGTTGAAGCTGGAACCACACCGGGTCTAATTGCAGAGTTTTCATAAGTCCAATCCACCTTAGCCCTGGCTCACCCGGCTGTAAGCGTAAAGCGCCGCAGGCTCCCACAGCGGTATACAGCTGTGACTCTGCATATGGCTGTAAAACTGTACTGCGCATAACTCCGTACTCAGGAGCGCCATCGTGCGCTGTACACCTTTTTTTATGGTTAATATTTCTGCGCCATCACATATAGCCACAGCCCATACACATGTATATAGACACGAATGGAGGACAATGGGCTCTATCTCGCAATTATACGCAGGAAAATAGAACATGTTGCGTTCTATTTTGTGCTTGCTGATGACGCAATTCTGACACACTAATGTGAGCAGAACTGCATAAAGCAATGTAATTGACTACCTACGAGTTACCGCGTATTACATGGGCATGCAGACCCCTCCTAATGCGCAATTCTAATTTGGTCGTGTTAGCCCCGCCTTATTCTGTCACAAAGTGAGGCTGGCTTCACACAAGCGTTCTATCGCAGCAATTTTGCCGCAATAAAAAAACTGGCATTTGATGCATGGGATTACAGTACATCAGTTCAGATGGGCGATTGTCTGGTACGTAAAAAACGGCTGACCGGAAAATATAGTGCATTCTGGTCCTATCTTTTTGGCTGCAATACGGCGGCCGGTCCCGCAGACGCTTATGGGAGCTGCCGAAACAGGGAGGTGGGAGGGAGTTGAGCAGAGGCTCTGCTAAACTCCCACCCCCATCACGCCCCCCCTTCTCTTGCTGGCAGGCGGAGAGGGGGCGGACGTTTAACATTCTAGCTCCCGCCCCATTCCGCCCCCACCCATTGCCGTGAGCCGGCAAGGGGCAGAGAGGGTGAGGGAAGGGGGTGGGAGTTTAGCAGAGCTAAACTCTCTCTTCTCCCCCTATGGTATACTGGCCTGTGGCGTATACTTGCCGCACCCTGAGCGTCTGAACAGGCATTTAAACAGGAGATGCAGACATGACTTGGTCATGGCTGCCTCTTGTTCATGCGATTCTCGACCGTGCTGTGGCCATGGCGCGGCTGACCGAACATCGCAGCGTCGGTGTGATGGAGCCCTGAGACATTCACTGTGGCGGGTGCATGCAGGACTTGGACTATTTCTGACTAGTCGGATGGTGGAGCATTACCTTTTGAAGGATTCTTTCTGGCTTCTGGTTTTCTGTATAACTTTTCCTCTGTTGACTGCGTCTGTTGGGCTGCAGCAGCCAATTCTTTCTAACACATGTAATAATTCACATACACGCTTGACTTATGCTAGTGAAGGATATGTATATCCTTCCATCATTCTCTAGTTCCACATGGTAACCCTGCACTGAAGTGACCGTGCCAAGAGACTGTTTGATTTTGTTTCTATAAGGTCTTCACATCTACAATGTAAGTCATATCGTATAAGGAGCCCATCTGGTAATTGCAGGTACATAAAATCCATAATCGTATAGAATAGTTCGCCGATATGACACACAGTAGTGAATAGGAGAGACGCAGAAGGCTTAGGGTCTTTTCACATCGTGTTTTTGTAATGTACACTGAATCCATCCTGGGTTTTTGAGAGAAAATGAGGGAGAGGATGCTTTCTTATGGAAATCCATTAGTAATTATATGAAAAAGTCGTCACGTTGTTAAAGAGGTTGTCTGAGTACATTTTTTATTTTCAAATGTATACTTAAAAACTTCCTAAACCCTGCAGTTTTCACATTCACCGCTAAGCCTAATAGTCTGAGACTTCTCTGTTCTATAGAGAGAACTTTTCAGCCATCCCATTATCATAGCAATGAAAGGTAACATCTATATATAGATAACACGGGATCCACCATTCACAATAGCTGATGCTCACAGGTCAGTTCCTCTCGCTCCCTTCACAGGCCACAGAGCATGCCCACAACACTGTCCCATAGAAGTCAATGGGTCAGCTCTTTTCTGTGTGAATGGCCCATGAGTTTTGCTGTTAAGTGTATCTCTAAATGTTGTTGACTGCAGTTCAGGCAAGATGGCCGACCCCATAGTCATGTACAGAGAATAGAAAACAAAATCTACAATTAGAAAATAAAAACAGATTAGAAAAATAGAAAATGTTACACTATCTGCTTTTAATTAGCAAAAGAAAATACAGGTGATTACATTCCCTTTAGTATCATATATAAGGGGAATCGCAGAATAGGGTAGGACATGCAACAATATTTGCCTAAAAAAGAAGCTACGCTGCTTCGAAATACATCGCATATCCTATCTCACTACCAGCAATCTTTATCCATGGAGTCCTTACGTACTTGTTACCTTAATTCTGACATTTAAATCCCCTGAATGGTGTTCTGGGGTCCCGTACGCCCCATTCTCTCCCCCACCCCGTGGTGAGATTGGGGGAGCCGTGTGGGTGTCATGGCAGCCAGGAGTCATGGCCATCCCCCCTTTTGCCCGATCGCAGTATGATGTAATGCTCTGGCATCACAGGTTGTTGTCCCCTCTGGGGACTAAGAAAATATAAAATAAGAACAATGAAGTTTTACTAAATATTTTTAAAAAAAGCAATGAATGTTTAAAAAAAACTAAGAAAAAACACTTTTGCCATATTTACAATAAAAGAATCTAAATAATAAAACAAAAATACACATTTGGTATCGCCAAAACTGAGCCCTTGCACAACTCTGTCGATTAGAAAATTTTGAAAAAGTTATTGCGCGCAGAAGATAGCGGCAGAAAATAATTTTAAAAAATGAAATGTCTTTGAAAAAGAAAAGTAGTACAGCAAAAAAAAAAAAAAACGTATAAGTTTGGTATCGTAGTAATCGTACTGACCCATAGAATAAAGTTATCATGTCACTTTTGTTGCAGTTTGTGCGCCGTAGAAACAAGACGCACTTTTACTCCACTTAGATTTTTTTTTTCAAGTTTTTTTTAAATGTTTTTCAGCACATTATATGGTACATTAGATAGTACCATTTGAAAAATACAACTCGTCCCGCAAAAAATAAACCCCCATACAGCTACTTGGATGGATAAATAAGGAGTTACAATTTTTTTTTTTTAAGGGGGCAGGAAAAAATGAAAATGGGGGGAAAGAAAGCCAGCATCATTAAGGGGTTAATAATCTCCTACTATTTTGTGTCTATAACAGCTTTGTAGATCTGTGTCTCCACGGCAACAGACTGCAAACTGTGTAGTCTGATCCCACATCTCTCTTGTATCTGCCCTCTACTGCTTTCTAACAAGTATGTGTGTTCGTGGAAGTAACAGGACATGTACATGTGGTTATGAGTCCAGGATCAGACTACACAAGGCTTATTTATAGTCTGTCGCCATGGAGACGTATATCTGCATCAGAGATGTAGTCACAATATGGAATAAAAATGTTAAATGAGTAACCTGCCAAGTTGCTTTATTTTTCACTTTGGAAGTTGCGTTGGTATGGCGCATTAACTTTTTAACCCTTTCCAATCCACTGTCTGACGTGTAAAGACATTCTGATTGAAGGCAGTACAGCTCCGATGTCAGAAGACATCCAGCAGGGTATTCTTACACTGGATTACTGGCTGCTCTGGGGCCTCTCCGGCATGTCACACACCGCTTTAGCCAGCAGATGGTGCCATTGTATAATGGCAGAAAGAGAGAGCCCCCTAGAAAACCCTGAATCCAAAATTAGATTGCAAAGGGTTAAAGGCTACTTGTGTCATTTTAGCTTCGGTACAAAGTAGAATAAAATGTCCTATTTTTTTTTAACATTTGCCTGTTTCTTTAGCTTTTTCCGTTGTCAATAACCTTATTATCTGGCTCTGCTTTGCCCTTACTAATGTCAATATAGCCTCCCGATAAAACTATTAATTGAGTAATGTCTGGCAGAAGGAGTTACGGGGGTAATGGAACAATATCTGGCAAGTGTCATTTTAGAAGGATGATGGGTTTTCAAGTGCAATGAGAATAGTGTAAAATGAAAGTCCCATCCAGCACGCTCCAGACCCCCGAGACTCTGGTGGTGAGTAAAGCTTGCTTCTTCCACGGCCCGCTGTTCTCTCTGACCACTCGGAACCACTCGCTGCACTGTGACAACTAATAGCCCATTGTGCGGGGTAAATGTCATGCTTCACTGGCTGACAGTAACAAAGGGCCATTTGTGGCACGCTGAAGTAATGTCATGGCAGCCGCTCGCCATCCACTAACTGTTTCCTGTGCGTTTTTTTATCTTCTGTTGCTGTTTTGCGAAGACGGAGTAAGTATAGGGATGATTGCAGAAGGTTGTGATCCCTTTTAGAGAGTCTTACAAACGGCAGCCTATAAAGCTTCATGATACATCAAACAGCGAGAAGCAGCTTCAATCTCCTGAGATTTAGAAGTGGCGGAGTTGAAAGAGTTGATTCACCATCCATGATTAGAACCGGTACATTTGCAGACATTTCTTCGTGGAGTGTTCTGTTAGTCTCCACTGATAATGCATACAACCATATGGACAAATGTTGTAGCCCATAATAAGGGTTTTCTAAAGTGTGCTACTGTACTTCCCAGGATTGGACTGATGACATAATTACACCCAGGGAAGTGGGGCCACGACACTCGGTCATTCCAGGTGAAATCCACAGCCCTTCTAGATGCCCTTTTTGGGCAATGCCCAGTTGTTTATTCTGCAGCTGTTACCATCTGACTGGCTAAACACTGACTTGTAAGCTGATTTGTGACCCATGTGTTGAGCATATATTTACTGTGTCTGTACAATACCTGGGAGAGCACCTAGACAGTGAGTGAGGAGACTTATAAGGCCTTTCATGCTCTTCTGGGTAATATGCACATAAGGGAGATGGAACAATACCTCTGCAGCGCCACCTATTGGAAGGCAGCTTTCTGCAAGTCAATGTTAGACTCTTTATACAAGTCTTGTAACAATGACTGGGAATTTAAAGCCAAACCAGAATCCATACACAGACAGCTGTTTCAGGGTGTTTGCCCCTTATCAATATGCAGTAGATTTCTGGCTTGGCTAGTGAGAGGCCTGTGATGCGGGTCAGGAACACTATCTTTTCTCCTTAGAGAGAAGAAACAATACCTGGCATGAAACCTGAGAATGTTGTCAAATGGCTACACAGGTGACCAATGCCATCTTGGTATTTTAAAATAGACCTGATAGGTCTTCTGACAAGCGGCACGGTGCTGCAAACCTTTACAGCCGCATCCCGCTGGTCGCATCACTGTTTCCATTTTTATTCTAGATCAGGCCTGCGCAGTAGATAAGGGCCAAAATTAAAATCTGCAAACCTTTTGGGGCCGCTGATGGGTTTTTAGTGGCTCACTTTGTAAGTAAGCTGCTAAAAATGTATCCATTCTATAGTTTAAAGATTGAATTATGATGAGATAATGATAAATTAAAGTGATGCTTTATGGCAGGGAAAGAGGGAAACAAAAATTTTGTTTGTCCGCTCCGTGTGAACCCAGCCTTTCTGCAGCAGATCAGCGGCGGAAAAGTCTGCCTCCAAACCTGCAGGATTTGGTGCGAATGTTATTGCAGATTTTTGTGTGGAATTCTCGCCCTCATTGAGAAGAGGTGAATTCCGCAAGCATAGATGGCGATACAATTGACATGCTGCTGAATTAAATTCTGCACCGCACATCAATTTCAACACCAGTTTCTCTCATCCACTTTACCGCTACTGTAAATGCCGCCGATTCTCCGTGCAGAGGGTCTGAATGGAAGATCTGCGACAAATACACTCCATTTGAACCCAACCCAATTAAGGATATGTTTACACGTAGTGGAAATGCTGGGAAATTTCCACAGTGGAAAATTCCACAGCAATTTCCGCATCCAAAACTGATTTCAGAAGATACAGTTTTCTCCTCACCTCACCTCCTGTTACTGATGGGGCCTGTCCAAAAATTACTGTCAAATGGGCAGTCTCCACTGCCTAGTGTCATTGGGTAACATGACGTTTGATTGACTTTTGGTTATTTTGATCACCGGCTTGTCAGGCTCTATAAGTAGAGGGACCCATTGTGTCTGAACGGTGGAGTTTTAAAGAAATTTTTTTAAAAAAAAAGCAATAGTCAGTAGGGCTGTAAGGGTATGCAATCCAGCTCGCTTGTCTGAGGAGCTCACAAGTCTTTTGTAGCGGGGTATATATGCTAATTTATTGCAAACATATAGGCTTAGCCACTAGAGATGAGCGAACGTACTCGTCCGAGCTTGATACTCGTTTGAGTATTAGCGTGTTCGAGATGCTCGTTACTCGAGGCGAGCACCACGCGATGTTCGGGTTACTTTCACTTTCATCTCTGAGACGTTAGCGCCCTTTTCTGGCCAATAGAAAGACAGGGAAGGCATTACAACTTCCCCCTGCGACGTTCAAGCCCTATACCACCCCCTGCAGTGAGTGGCTGGCGAGATCAGGTGTCACCCGAGTATATAAATCGGCCCCTCCCGCGGCTCGCCACAGATGCCTTCTGACAGAGATCAGAAAAAGTGCTGCTGATGCCGGAGCTGCTATAGGGAGAGCGTTAGGAGTGATTTTAGGCTTCAAGAACCCCAACGGTCCTTCTTAGGGCCACATCTGACCGTGTGCAGTACTGTGGAGGCTGCTTTTAGCAGTGTTGCATATTTTTTTTTTTTTGTATATCAGGCGTGCAGAGCATTGCGTCCGCAGTCTGCAGTCATTGTACAGAGTATAGGGCCAGTACTGGTGAGGCAGGGAAAGAGATATTCAGGCTATATAAGCAGTGGGCTTTTTCCAAAAAATTGGGGAAAAATACTATATTTGGGCTGCCTGTGACCGTCTTCAGTTTACTGCGTGTCTGCTGGGGGTAGTAGTCCTAATTAATACGCAGCTAAGCGTTACAGCAGGCTTGCGCAAAATTGTTTCCTGGATCTGCTGTCTCTGTTACATCAGCGCTGTCATCCCGCCAGAGGGAAAGAGTATACATAATATTATACGCTGCCTACAGTATCTGTCTGCTGTATCAGCTCAGCATTTAAAAAAAATAGAAGCAAAATACTTAAGGCCTACTACTGGCCTTTGGCCACTTGACTGCTTCTGCGCTGTGAATTCCACTAGCTCAGTCATATGCACCTACGTCTCACTACAGGCGTGCGCAAAATTGTTTCCTGGCTCTGCTGTGCGTTCCCTAAGGGAAGTCAGCCTCCAACCACAGGCCAATAAGCGGCACATTTAATTACAGCGTTCTGTTTCTGCACTACTGGTAATACAGCATGCTGAGGGGTAGGGGTAGGCCTAGAGGACGCGGGCGAGGACGCGGAGGCCCAAGTCAGGGTATGGGCACAGGCCGAGCTCCTGATCCAGGTGTATCGCAGCCGACTGCTGCGGGATTAGGAGAGAGGCACATTTCTGGCGTCCCCACATTCATCTCACAATTAATGGGTCCACGCGGTAGACCTTTATTAGAAAATGAGCAGTGTGAGCAGGTCCTGTCGTGGATGGCAGAAAGTGCATCCAGCAATCTATCGACCACCCAGAATTCTGCGTCGTCCACTGCTGCAACTCTGAATCCTCTGGCTGCTGCTCCTCCTTCCTCCCAGCCTCCTCACTCCATTACAATGACACATTCTGAGGAGCAGGCAGACTCCCAGGAACTGTTCTCGGGCCCCTGCCCAGAATGGGCAGAAATGGTTCCGAATCCTCTCCCACTGGAGGAGTTTGTCGTGACCGATGCCCAACCTTTGGAAAGTTCCCGGGGTCCGGGGGATGAGGCTGGGGACTTCCGGCAACTGTCTCAAGAGCTTTCAGTGGGTGAGGAGGACGATGACGATGAGACACAGTTGTCTATCACTCAGGTAGTAGTAATTGGAGTAAGTCCGAGGGAGGAGCACACAGAGGATTCGGAGGAAGAGCAGCAGGACGATGAGGTGACTGACCCCACCTGGTTTGCTACGCCTACTGAGGACAGGTCTTCAGAGGGGGAGGCAAGTGCAGCAGCAGGGCAGGTTGGAAGAGGCAGTGCGGTGGCCAGGGGTAGAGGCAGGGCCAGACCGAATAATCCACCAACTGTTTCCCAAAGCGCCCCCTCGCGCCATGCCACCCTGCAGAGGCCGAGGTGCTCAAAGGTCTGGCAGTTTTTCACTGAGAGTGCAGACGACCGACGAACAGTGGTGTGCAACCTTTGTCACGCCAAGATCAGCCGGGGAGCCACCACCACCAGCATGCGCAGACATATGATGGCCAAGCACCCCACAAGGTGGGACGAAGGCCGTTCACCGCCTCTGGTTTGCACCGCTGCCTCTCCCCCTGTGCCCCAACCTGCCACTGAGATCCAACCCCCCTCTCAGGACACAGGCACTACCGTCTCCTGGCCTGCACCCACACCCTCACCTCCGCTGTGCTCGGCCCCATCCACCAATGTCTCTCAGCGCACCGTCCAGCCATCGCTAGCGCAAGTGTTTGAGCGCAAGCGCAAGTACGCCGCCACGCACCCGCACGCTCAAACGTTAAACGTGCACATAGCCAAATTTATCAGCCTGGAGATGCTGCCGTATAGGGTTGTGGAAACGGAGGCTTTCAAAGGTATGATGGCGGCGGCGGCCCCGCGCTACTCAGTTCCCAGTCGCCACTACTTTTCCCGATGTGCCGTCCCAGCCCTGCACGACCACGTCTCCCGCAACATTGTACACGCCCTCACCAACGCGGTTACTGCCAAGGTCCACTTAACAACGGACACGTGGACAAGCACAGGCGGGCAGGGCCACTATATCTCCCTGACGGCACATTGGGTGAATTTAGTGGAGGCTAGGACAGAGTCAGAGCCTGGGACCGCTCACGTCCTACCCACCCCCAGAATTGCGGGCCCCAGCTCGGTGGTGGTATCTGCGGCGGTGTATGCTTCCTCCACTAAACCACCCTCCTCCTCCTCCTCCAACGCAACCTCTGTCTCGCAATCAAGATGTGTCAGCAGCAGCAGCACGACGCCAGCAGTCGGTGTCGCGCGTCGTGGCAGCACAGCGGTGGGCAAGCGTCAGCAGGCCGTGCTGAAACTACTCAGCTTAGGAGAGAAGAGGCACACGGCCCACGAACTGCTGCAGGGTCTGACAGAGCAGACCGACCACTGGCTTGCGCCGCTGAGCCTCCAACTGGGCATGGTCGTGTGTGACAAGGGCCGTAACCTGGTGGCGGCTCTGCAGCTCGGCAGCCTCACGCACGTGCCAGGCCTGGCCCACATCTTTAATTTGGTGGTTCAGCGCTTTCTGAAAAGCTACCCACGCTTGTCAGACCTGCTCGGAAAGGTGCGCCGGCTCTGCGCACATTTCCGCAAGTCCCACACGGACGCTGCCACCCTGCGCACCCTGCAACATCAGTTTAATCTGCCAGTGCACCGACTGCTGTGCGACGTGCCCACACGGTGGAACTCTACGCTCCACATGTTGGCCAGGCTCTATGAGCAGCGTAGAGCTATAGTGGAATACCAAGTCCAACATTGGCGGCGCAGTGGGAGTCAGCCTCCTCAATTCTTTACAGAAGAGTGGGCCTGGTTGGCAGACATCTGCCAGGTCCTTGGAAACTTTGAGGAGTCTACCCAGATGGTGAGCGTCGATGCTGCAATCATTAGCGTCACCATTCCTCTGCTATGCCTCTTGAGAAGTTTCCTGCAAAGCATAAAGGCAGACGCTTTGCGCTCGGAAACAGAGGCGGGGGAAGACAGTATGTCGCTGGATAGTAAGAGCACCCTCCTGTCTATATCTCAGCGCGTTGAGGAGGAGGAGGAGGAGCATGAGGAGGATGAGGAGGAGGGGGAAGAGACCGCTTGGTCCACTGCTGAGGGTACCCATGCTGCTTGCCTGTCATCCTTTCAGCGTGTATGGCCTGAGGAGGAGGAGGAGGAGGAGGATCCTGAAAGTGATCTTCCTAATGAGGACAGCCATGTGTTGTGTACAGGTACCCTGGCACACATGGCTGACTTCATGTTAGGATGCCTTTCTCGTGACCCTCGCGTTACACGCATTCTGGCCACTACGGATTACTGGGTGTACACACTGCTCGACCCACGGTATAAGGAGAACCTTTCCACACTCATACCCGAAGAGGAAAGGGGTTCGAGAGTGATGCTATACCACAGGACCCTGGCGGACAAACTGATGGTAAAATTCCCATCCGACAGCGCTAGTGGCCGAAGGCGCAGTTCCAAGGGCCAGGTAGCAGGGGAGGCGCAGAGATCAGGCAGCATGTACAGCACAGGCAGGGGAACACTCTCTAAGGCCTTTGACAGCTTTCTGGCTCCCCAGCAAGACTGTGTCACCGCTCCCTAGTCACGGCTGAGTCGGTGGGAGCACTGTAAAAGGATGGTGAGGGAGTACGTAGCCGATCGCACGACCGTTCTCCGTGACGCATCTGCCCCCTACAACTACTGGGTGTCGAAGCTGGACACGTGGCCTGAACTCGTGCTGTATGCCCTGGAGGTGCTTGCTTGTCCTGCGGCTAGCGTCTTGTCAGAGAGGGTGTTTAGTGCGGCTGGGGGAATCATCACAGATAAGCGTACCTGCCTGTCAACCGACAGTGCCGACAGGCTTACACTCATCAAGATGAACAAAGCCTGGATTTCCCCAGACTTCTCTTCTCCACCAGCGGACAGCAGCGATACCTAAACAATACGTAGGCTGCACCCGCGGATGGAAGCATTGTTCTCTATCACCATCAAAAACGTGGACCTTTTAGCTTCATCAATCTGTGTATAATATTCATCCTCCTCCTCCTGCTCCTCCTCCTGAAACCTCACGTAATCACGCAGAACGGGCAATTTTTCTTAGGCCCACAAGGCTCAGTCATATAATTTTTGTAAACAATTTTTATACGTTTCAATGCTCATTAAAGCGTTGAAACTTGCACCTGAACCAATTTTTATTTTAACTGGGCTGCCTCCAGGCCTAGTTACAAATTAAGCCACATTAACCAAAGCGATTAATGGGTTTCACCTGCCCTCTTGGTTGGGCATGGGCAATTTTTCTGACGTACATTAGTACTGTTGGTACACCAATTTTTGGGGGCCCTCGCCTACAGTGTAATCCAATTAATTTTTTGCCCACCTGCATTAAAGCTGATGTTACATCAGCTGTGCTGGGCACTGCAATGGGATATATTTATGTACCGCCGGTGGGTTCCAGGGAGCCACCCATGCTGTGGGTCCACAGGGAGTTGTAACTGCATGTGTCCACTTCTAAAGAACCCCAGTCTGACTGGGGCATGCAGTGTGGGCCGAAGCCCACCTGCATTTAATCGGACGTTACCTCAGCTGTGATGGGCACTGCAATGGGATACATTAATGTACAGCCGGTGGGTTCCAGGGAGCCACCCATGCTGTGGGTGCACACGGAATTCCCATTGCGGAGTTGTACCTGCCTGTGACTATTTATAAAAAAACGCGGTCTGACTGGGGCATGCAGACACCTTGACAGAATGAATAGTGTGTGGCACAAAGGTTCCCAATTGCTATGCCCACGTGTGCAGCTCCTGATGGCGGTGGCACAGGATTATATTTCTCATTGCTTCTGTACAGCATTGTGTGCTTTGGCCCGCCCCTTTTAAAGAGGGTCGCTACCTAGCCGTGCCAACCCTCTGCAGTGTGTGCCTGCGGTTCCTCCTCATGGCAGACGCACTTATAAATAGACCTGAGGGTGGTGTGGCATGAGTGCAGCTGAAGGCTGCGCAGGGACACTTTGGTGTGCGCTGTGGACACTGCGTCGTGGGGGGGGGGGGGGGGGTTGGGCAGCATGTAACCCAGGAGAAGTGGCAGCGGAGTGTCATGCAGGCAGTGATTGTGCTTTGTTGGAGGTAGTGTGGTGCTTAGCTAAGGTATGCATTGCTAATGAGGGCTTTTCAGAAGTAAAAGTTGTTGGGGGGGGGCCCACTCTTGCCGCTATTGTGGCTTAATAGTGGGACCTGTGAACTTGTGATGCAGCCCAACATGTAGCCCCTCGCCTGCCCTATCCGTTGCTGTGTCGTTCCCCTCACTTTCTTGAATTGCCCAGATTTTCACAAATGGAAACCTTAGCGAGCATCGGCGATATACAAAAATGCTCGGGTTGCCCATTGACTTCAATGGGGTTCGTTACTCGAAACGAACCCTCGAGCATCACGAAAATTTCGTCCCGAGTAACGAGCACCAGAGCATTTTGGTGCTCGCTCATCTCTATTAGCCACCTAACAGGTACGTTAGAATTGGAAAAAGCCTCCAGAATTTTAATTTTTTTTGTAGATTTTGAAATGATCTCTCCTATAAATATATATGGCGCAGTACTTTCTCGCCTTGTTTGCATTTTTAACCCCTTAGTGACATAACTCATTTAAGCCTTAAGAACCAGCAAATTGCTTCCCCAGCCGTTATAAGTTTATTTATTCATCAATGTAGCGTTGTTACACCTCATGCTTTGTGGGTCACGTTTTAGTGTCTGTAGGAACCAATTTTGTTTACATACAAGTTTTTCTTATTTTTTTTTTAAGGGGGGAGTGGGTAATGAAAAAAAAATCTATTTTACAATTTGGGGGGGGGGGAGGCATTTATGGCATTCATCATGTGGTATTAATATTGTTAACTTTAACTGTCTCCAATCCAATTTGTATCCTGGGAGCTTACTCTTTTTCTGTCATTATACAATGGCGCTATATGCTTGCTAAAGCCAGTACTGCATGAGGTGACACGTTAGGCTCCGACAGCAGAGAGGCTGGCAATATACAGTAAGAGAAGCCCGACGGACATCTTCCAACATTAGAGCTGTACAGCCTTAAATCATAATGTCTTCAGCGGTCAGACAGTGGATTGGAAAGGGTTAACCCACTTTTTATGTACCAATAGGACAACATCAAATTTATAGAAGCTTTAGGGCTCTTTCACATGGGCGTAGGAGATTTTCAAAATCGTATGAACAGGATCTCCTGTTTGTGCGCCTGTTCAGACAGCCCGGATGTGGTGAGTATACGCCGAGCCCGGCATACTGTCAGGCGGTGGGAGACAGTTTAGCTCTGCTAACTGCCTCCCCCTTTCCACCCCCTAGCCGACTCTCTGTAAGGTGAGAGGGCGGGACGGGGCAGGAGCTAGCGTGCTAAGCTCCTTCCCCTCTCCGCCCCTTGTTGGCTGCTAACAGTGGAAGGTAGCTGGATGGGGGGGGAGCTTAGCAACTAGCTCCCGCTCCTCCCCCTCCCATTGCAAACATCCGGCAAGGGATGGAGAGGAGGAAGGAAGGGGCGCAGTCTAGCGGTCACGCTGCTAAACTCCCTTCCACCTCCTATCTCCGGCAGATCCCATAGAAGTCTATGGGAGCCACCGCCGTATTCCGGACAGAAGATAAAGCAGCGCTGGCCCCATTAAAATCAATGGGAGGACCCCGCCATCCTTTGCCACGGCAGTGATGCAAGGCTGTTTTTACTTTTTAATATTCAATACCTTGTGTAAGGGCAATTCTTTTCTGTAAAAGCATTTATGTGGCACAGTCAGCAATGACTTCGGCATCTGCAGGGTTAAAGGGTTGCAAATGAGTGAATAGTTGAGTAAGTGCTCACCTTTTTCTGTGAAAAAAGACCCGCAAATGTGACATATATGATTGATGGGGGGTGATAACATGAACAGAAAAATCATGTTCCCCTCCCCTGAGGTAGGCAGCTGTACAGGAAAGTCACACATCTTTTTCTGCTAGACTTCTCATTCCACCTCCCCTTCCCCTCTCCTCTGCACACTGACTGAAAAGTGACAGCTGTGAATTCAGTATTCCCGTCCCCACTTCAATCTTGGCTTTAAAAATGACATCAAAAGCATATAGAACTGGAGCTATAACGGTTTATAGTTTTGGATAAACCGCGCTCGTTTTACTTTAATGTCCTTTTTCCTGAAGAGCGAACAGAGCTTCTCCTAAGCTGTAGAGGTGGTCGATGTATGCACACACTCCTATATAGATTTTACATCCATCATTCAAGAGAAGCAAAGGTGGTTGCAGTATAAAAGCCCAGCTATGCTATTGGGGTGTCAGGAACTGTCATGGCGTCCCTGGGTGGGCGATTGGACAGGGGGTGGTGTGTGTCAACAGCCTATCAACTGTTACATTAACTTGTTCCCTGTAGCAGCCAGCAGAATTGTGAATGCAGCTCTAAAGAGCATTACTTCAGGATACATAACCAGATGCATAGGGCAAAGTATTAGCCAAGTTACTGGACTTTATACTTTATATCTAGGTGTAAACTTCAATAATGTGCATCTCAGTGAAATGCTATAATTTACAAGCTGCTGTATAATTTTCCCATTCCGTTATAGCCTGAGTCTTCTCAGACCTTGGATAGAAAGGATGGGTCAGACATTGCATTAACATTAGCAGCAAACAATCGAAGTGCTGCATTACAGGACATGTCTATAAGTGTAATTGGCAGGAATGGAATAGGGTACGGTGATCTGAATGCATTACTGTGGAGCATGAATAGCTGTGTAGGTGTATATGTCTGTACACAGTCTATGAATTGGCTCATTCACACCATTTCGCAGGTTTCGGAGTACATGCCTCTGCCTCATTCATCCTCCTTGCCGCCAATTAAACACCCTTCCTCAAGAGCTATTGCTGATGTACTACAATAAATCCTGTCTCCACCTCTGTATCCGTGCTGGAGTTTCTTTCATTCGCTATATTTTTCTCCACCATCATAATGAGCACTTTTAATAATGGAGTCATGCTGGATATCTCATTACTTCCAGCTGCCTATAGCTTGCTCTATTCACCAAAAATATATGACTTTAATTAGGCAGAGCTCCGACTGCTGTGCTGCTGTCATACTGCCTGCTTTCTGTTATATAAAATATGTCCATCCTGTCTTGGGAGTGTATTTTCTACAACCTTTTGATAGCGCTAATTAAAATTCATTTTTATACTTTTGTATATGGTTATTATTTTTATTATCGCCATTGGGTTTGGAAGCATTTCACCAACAGGGTATTATCTGCTACGCAAAGCCGTACCTAATTTGAACAAAGTTCCTAAATATTCCTTTAATAGGTTTTTTTTAGATCATGTTTAATTAAAAAAAAAAAAATTATGCGTCTCAAGTCTGTGATTGGTTGAAGTCAGTCTGTCTTTCTGTTTATTGGCTGACTGCAGCTTGTAAACAGAGTAACGGTGGGGGTGAATGGGAGGTGGGGTGTTGAACTGCAAGGATCTTGGATGGGTGACTATAGGTTCCTTTATAATTTTCCGAAATGGCCAGCAGGTTTTTAACAGCGAAAATTCCCTGCAAACCGTTTTTAGAATTTTCCAGAACCTGACAGAAGAGCAATAAATCAAGAACTATTTAAAAGTTAGAGAAACCTATATGGCATATTGTGCAACCATCATGCAGTTTTATTTATCCACTCCAGACAGGTTGTCATCCAGACTCATTAATGACAAATATGTTTAGCTATATAAAGCAATATTATATTGAACTCTTGCAGGAAAACCCCCATAGCCAGTGAATTCCTGCAATTTTTATAAATATCTGATCTGTTTTTTTTTAATTGCAGTTCAAAAGTACAACAAAAAACATGAACACAACCTAAAGCCACTCTCACACGTGTTTAGAAAACACAGCTCAAAATCATTGTATTTTTACCGCAATTTCGAGCAGAGTTTTTGAACAATAGCGTTTTGTTACGACCAGTAGGGGTTTTCCTGCTGTGTCATTGCATTCTGTCTTCTTGATCCATAAGTGTCGGTCAGCTGACTGCACTGCTCAGCCAAGCCTCATTCGGGGAGAAGTTCCTGATTGACTAACTGTTTTTTTATATATACACTTGGCTTTTACAGTGTGGTGCTGATTATAGTATCGCTATGTTTATTTAGTTTGCCTTGATTATTTCTAGTATCTTGTCCTAGTCTAACTTGTTCTTGGCAGTTTAATTTTGTTTACATAGTTATATCTGGTCCAGTGGTCCCCAACCTTTTTTGCACCAGGGACCGGCTTCAATGACATTATTGAATGGTTGTTATTGGTTAACGCAGCACCGGTTTTTATTGGCTGACGCGGCACTGGATTAACCGATCAGAGCATTCAAGCCCCCCATCCAGAAAGCAATGCTCTGTCGGGGTGGAGGAGGATGCAACAGCCTGCAGCAGCTCCACAGACCATCGCGAGGACTGAAATGCCAGCAATAGGGGAGTATTAGACCCCCCTGAGCTATGCAGGAGCTGCGTCACTGAGGCCAGCCCGCCGCAGAGCAGAGCACACTGTCAGTGTTTAGTGCTGGTCTGTGGTGGTGCCGCGGACCGGCAAAACCCCCCCCAATGGCCCGGTCTTCGTCCGCGGACCAGTGGTTGGGAACCCCTGATCTAGTCCATTCTTTCTTTCATAGCCTTGTGGTTTTGTCTGCTCTTTTCTTGTTTGTATCTGCCTAGTCTGGCTCCATATTTTAGCTTTGTTTGGTTTGGCTTTCTTGTCCCTGGGTCCTAGTGCCCCTCTCATTGTTACTCAGGTAGAGTGTTTCAGATAGGTTTGCTAATAGGCATATCTGAACGTTATTCAATAATAGTGCGGACTGATGTTAAAATAAGTAATCGGGACAGTTTAGGGAGAGCCAACATTAGGGTTGAGTGTGGACAGGTTAATATGTCTGCTTCCATCAACCATCTGCTCCATTATTTGACTTTTGTTATGATCATCCATTTATATCACCGTTCTGTTCTTCTCAGCTATGAGTGAGTTCCATAATTTGGCATTTATCTTGCAATTTTGTTTCCTATTTGTTGGGTCTTTTGACTGGCTGTTACATAATTTGACCATATTGTAAGTCTTGGGGATGTCTGAAAACTGGTAGACACTGTTGGTATCCAGGAAAGGCGACTGCTATAGGTAAAGTCAAATTCTGCTGTGTAAGGTCCAGCCAACATAGCTACATCTTTGGAATTATCTGACATAGGAGCAATTTAGTAAGTAATCTTGATTTAAATAATCCACGATTTTGTGTTTAAAGCTTCTATGCAAAACTCTGTCTCCATAATAACAGACTCCAAATAACCCTGTGAAGTCTCCTCCTATTGTCATGCTCCGTTCCAGCTCGCCCCTACATCTTGTGATCTACCGAATGTACACTTAGGCCCCCTGCCCACGGCAGTGAATTCGTCGGCGGTAAACCACCGGCGAATCACGCCGGGCGACGCTTTCCATAGCATTGCACCTATCCACAAGCGGAGAATCATTGCGATTCTCCACTCACGGCGGGCAATTCGCAGTATGCTGCGAATTGCCCCAATTCTGCGCGGTCAGCCTATCTATTAGATAGGGCTGACCAGCAGAGATTCGGCAGCAGAGTTTCGCTTCGGGATACCGCATCGCCCGTGGACAGCCTGCCTAAAGGGGTTTTCCAGGGAAATACTATTTATGACCTATCATCAGGATAGGTCATCAATAGTTGATCGTCTGGAGGTCCGTTGCTCGGGACCCCCGCCGATCAGCTGAGTTGGGTGCACGCTGTCAGCGCCACAATAACACAGAGGTCAGAGAGGAAGTTCTCATTGGAATGAATGAGAGCTGTGCCCGCAGTTACAAGCGCCAGCCGCTACATGGGAGGTTGGCGCGGAGACTTCCGCTCCAAATACATAGAGGTTGGATTAGAAGCCTCCTCGCTGACCTCCTTATAGTGACCGGCGATTGTAACTACAGGCACAGCTCCCATTGATTTATCTGGAAAACCCCTTTGAAGACACCTGCCCTTTCATGATTGGAGCTTGTATGGAAATTAGACATATTGACCCCATAGCGCAGCAGTATAAATCCACATTAAAATGGGAAAATCAAACTATTTGAGCAACTTCAAATGAGGCCTGATCATCGGTGCTAGAATAGCCGGGGCCATCATTTCAAAAACTGACAACCTTGTGGGGGTTACTCATGCAATTGTATCAAGACCATACCAAGAATGGAGTGTTTGAGGAAAAACATTCAGTGAAAGGGGAATCTAGGGACGTAAATACCTTATTGATAAGAATGGTAAGAAGAGGATGCAAAGAGTCACTCTGACGAACAGGCAAGGAACAGTCAAGCAAACTGCAGCCAAATACAACACTGGTGCTCCAAGTAATGTATAAATACACAACGTTTTGTGCTTTAGCACATATTGGCTATAGCCACATATGACCAAATTGAATGCAATTGCTGTCTAAGAGAAACAGAAAGGCAAGAATCCAGTGGGCAAAAAAGCAAAAAAAAATGGATCACTGAAAAACCTCACCTGGTCAGATGAATCCAGATTTCTGTAGTACCATGCTGATGGAAAGGCCAGTATTTGGCGCAAGTATGAAACGATGAGTCCTTCCTGTCAACTGTTCCCAGAACGTCAGTACCTCCATCTGATTTGCGGCAACTGCAAGAAGTTATCCCGTTGTATGGCGAATATTCCTACAGAATGATTTCAACATCAAGTGGAATCTACGCAACGTTGAATTGATACAGTTCTGAAAGCCAAAGGAGGTCCAACGCACTACTGGATGAGTGTCTGTAATAAAGTGGCCACCCGGGGTATGTAAGCAAGACGTCAGAAACAAATCGCTATACAGAATAACCTCATGATCAGACTACATGGGGTGGTTTTGTAGTGTTACTATAGAAGACACATCAGTCTACGAAATAGGTAGAGCCAATTTGCAGAGTTACTTTAGATTTCTTAGACTGGATGCGTTGCAGCAATAAGTAAATATTGTTTACAAGGTGGACAAATCCGTAATATGTCTTTTCCTTCAATTAACGTCGAAATAGATTTCAAGCAAGTCTATAAACGCGTAAGCTTGGTTGGAGAATTTCTTCATGCTGTCTTTTCGAGTGCTTCACAAAAAGATATCCGGCACAGTTTTTGATGGAATTTCAAAGAAGTCAAGTGTCAAAATCCATCTCTGGTGGGCTTAAGGGGGTGTTTGAGCACCCTCGGCCCAGATTTTTAGTCTGTCTTTTACAACATCAAACGGAGATGCAGGGTTCCTTCCCTCCAACATTTAATTACATTTGAAGTTGAAATTTTTTTCTATGTTGTGTACATCAAAGTAGTGAAAGCTGGCGGCTGTCCAATTGTAGGAAACTTTTTTTTTTTTTATTCTGCTTTCTCAAGTAGCCAGAAATGAAATATTTACAGGACATATGTTCAAGGATTGATCCAGTGTCATGCGGTGACATGTGAAGTAGTACCTTAAAAAGTGTTAGTCACCTTCACTAAGCATATTGCACTCTATTCTGGGTGTTAATACAAGTTACTACTGTGCGCTCTCCCCCCACATAATTCTGTCAACTCAACTTTCTCAACCCGCGCTCATGAAAGCCTGCTGTAAAATTGTATTTTACTGCCCGGTAATAAGTCTTGGGGATTTTATGTGAATGCAGTTTACAGTCAATAATGCACAAGGTTCCGCAAGGAGGATTTGTGATGAGAATCTTTCTTTCCATATTACTTCCCTTTGGCATCTCGGATGCGGCACAGAGGTCAGGGTGGGTTAGGCAGCTCACTGGATTTGGCATTCTGCGCTCTGCCTTCTTCCCCAGGGACATTGCTCTTAAGCTTTTCATTTAAATGTTTGCTTGTAGCCTTTCTGCCTAGGGCAAATATTTCCTAGGCATCCATGCTAACGGTCTAACTAGAGAGGCAGGATTAATAATGCGCTGTCCATGACTGTTTCCTTCTGATCTCTAAAGCCAGCATCTGTCGGTCCCCTGCCCATCTGTGCTGGGCACAGTGTAACATTGGTACGGAAGACATAATCGCAACCTTTCCAGGTCAGATATAGATACTAATTGTTTGCAAATGAGAACACCAGGTAGCTGTGTCCTGTTAATGCGTATGCTCATCGTGCATCTCAGATGGGAAAAATGGCTGCTCCTCCTTCATGTTAGACGTAAGTGTTTGATTCATATCATTTCACATTTTAGCCAAAGTTTTTTTGTTTTTTTTTAATGTCTAGGATTAGGATAAAACCAGGTTTTTCTCTAATGAAACACGCAAAAGAATTTAATAGAGAACATTGCATAGAAAAATGTCATGCATTCCTTAAGCGACTGAGGGCCATCATCATGTGTGATCTGGTCATGGGAGATCCTAATAGATTTCAGATTATTTCCATGCAATCTACCATCAGAGCTGCAGGAAGGCACAAACCATCTAAAGGCCCATTTACAGTTACATTTTGAAAGTTTTAGCCATCATTTTGTGTAAAGTGTTAATAGACACTAATGTCCATTTACACTTTATCATCTTCGTTTGCATGTAAAAGGGCTCCAGGAGCTGTTTGCAGAGCCCAGCATGTGGGCTCAGCTCTACACACAGCTGCCTTGTTCTCCTCCAGGCTGCCTGCAGAATACAATGTAAACTCCCAGCTCCCACGGAGAACACAGCATGGAGTCTGTTAAGAGAGATACTTTATCGCTCTGCGGCTGAACAATGGATTTTAAGCTCACTTTAAAATCATCGTTCAGACGAAAAGTTTACACGCAACGGTTATCGCTCATTTGTGGTTGCTTAAATGAATTTTGAGCAATAATTGTTGCATGTAAATGGGCCTTTAGAATGAGCCTATTCTGTTCCCTCAAGGTTTTCGTCACTTGAACCGGAACAACAGAACTGCTAGTGGAACTATTCTTCCCGGAGCCTCCGACACAATTGTGAGCAGGCTGAATTTATCTGGCGGTAAGAAAGAAGAGCGGCTTTATAGTGGGACTTAGGTTAGCAGTGGGGGTTAAATTGTCACTGTCCCAGTGGAATTTTTCCTTAATTACATACTATCCATTGACCATTTCTGACCTGCCAAGGGTTAAACACTTATTACACCTACTTCCATGCCCAAGCATCTTCCCTAATGATAATGGGAATTCTATAAACCACATTTGGAGATAATTAACACTGCCTGAAAGATTACTCTTAGCTCCCTGTAGTGGTGATTGGATATTCAGGTTTGTTAATATTGCATTCATTTTAGAACTTAATAAACAGACCACTAAATGACTCTTAATGTTATCAGCTTACTCGTAAACTCCCAGAGCTGCTCATCCTGCAAGTGAATATAATGCAAATTAATCACAGCACTCTTTTAGTCCTTTCATTTTTCTGCCATTTATTGTGGCGTTTCATCTGCTAAGTCTGTGGTCAGTGCTTAACAAGACCGAGGTAAGCCCAAAGCACTCATCCATACAGGGTATGTATAGCAAGGCTAGCTACTGGACTAAAGAGGTACTGCAGCCATGAAATCACTACTGATGGCTGGAAAAAAGGAGACCTCTGTGACTACTGAATCTTTCCTGGCCATATGCAGCGACTACAGCTTGGGCCTGTTTCCATGAATGACTATGTGCAAAGAAAGTTTCAAAGGGGTCTTGGGTCAGCGATCAGTAATGTCCCTGAAAGCGGACCTCCTTGATCCGCAAGTGACAGCATACCCTAGCAATATACTGTACCATCACTTGCTACGGCTCTAATACTTGGGAAAGCCCAAACCACAGTTGACCTTCTGTAGAGGCAAAACCAACACTATGAAGGGCAACCTGCTAGTGGCTCCTTCCTCTTCTTCCACAAGGGACACAGTGAAGAAAAACTTGAGCCTTCCTGTTCTGGCTTCAGTGTTGTGAATTGCAGTATTGTAGGTTGCAAGGACAAGCCACAGTTGCCTCTTTCCGTGTGACTGGTGTCAAAATCTGTAGAAATATAAAATGTCAGGTTGTATGGACCCATAAACACAAGAAATAGAGCTCTATTGTTATTAAAAAGGGGACAACTTTTTATGTTTGGACACACCTGGTCCCTTCAGTTACAACTTGATTTATTTATATTTCCTGGGAAGGTCACTTTAGGCTAGGTATTTCCTTCATGATGTATACACAGGGATGCAGGGTAGGCATAGGGTTAATAGGTCCTAGGGACCTCACTATGAGCCCTTAGGGGGACATAGGAGGCACCTTCAGGGGAAAAACATGGTTTTCCCTGCATAATCGGTTAACAGTGATCTGCCTATCAACAGTGCCCCTTTTGATTGGCTGCTGGCAGCCAATTATCTGATTGGTTGCCATCTCCTTCGGAGAGGATTTGCATGATTGGAGGAAACTGATCAGATGATCAGAGGGGAAGAGCCCCGGGGAATTGGTGGAGTTGAGTTGAGGGAAGCCCAGCAATGTGAAGGAGTGGATGGAAGTAGTCAGGGTGAGTCAGCAGAGGAGGCGAGCGCGGGAAGTCAAGAGACGGAGAGAGCGGGAAGCTAGAAAGGTTCTGGATGCGAGTGGTCGCGACCCAGCAGAGTCTGGAGCAGGAGCGGAGTCTTTTTCAACCCTGCCAGAAGGGACCTAAGCCAGGCCAGACCCCGTATAAGCTGGAAGAGAATCAGCTACCGCAACCATGAGTCCCTGCGCAACAGAAGTCAGTGTGTCAACCGTAGAACCAGCCTTCTTCCCTCTATTACTCCACAAGTCACCTCCTAGTACAGCAACCGCTTAACTTCACCTGACAGCCTTACCCCCATTCTTTAGGAGAGGGCCAGGGGATAACTATTTGGCTTTACATCTGCACAGAAGTTGTTGAAGTTTTTACTGTTTGCTAAACTGTCAAGTGTGAATATCGTTCTCAGTCCGTAAGAATAAGTAAACTGTGTGACTTCGGTTTTACTGAACTTCTATGGACTGGTTTCTTTATTTCATCACCACGAAAATGCATTCACTCAAAGGCACTGGCGTCACGAAGAAATTACACTAACCATTAGTTGCTCTCGCAAAGAGTTTCATTGTAATCCCACCTACTGCACGAGTCACCATTTCAAGCAGAGTGGCCACAACGATGACCAGGCCAGAGTTGGCGCACCCACTCGAGCTGCCCCTGCCAACTCCTGCGCGCTGCAGGTTCAAAGTCCCATCAGGCACAGCCAGAAGAGAGATGTAAGGGGCAGAGGAATAAGTCCTAGTTTAACCCTGATTGATACAGAGTTAGGGAAAAGGGAAATGTTTGTTCCTTACAGTAATATAGCTGAAGTCTCTTGTTGACGCAAGCAGGTTGGAAGATTGTTCAAGTTGTGTTTTCATGTTAGAATGGGTTGTTTAAAAAAAAAAAAAGGCATCCAAGCATAATGTACTGTTTTGTTGAAATCATTTTCTGTAGGAGATTCTGTTCACTGCTCTTACAGTAAGGAACCCTCCTCTAGCTAGAGACTGAACCTTTATCCTCCATCTCCAGAGGGGTGTTCTTGTGTCCTTTGAGTTTGCCTTGAAAGTGATTAGCTATTTATTGTATTTGTTTTTATGGACCATTCATTATTTGCATGAATCCCTAAAATGCCCCCTTTAACTGCTCTCCTCAGAGTTGATTGATCTTTCTTTATAACCAAGGTTCTTATCTGCCTTTTCCAATATGTTGCCATTCATTGCAGTTGGTAGTGCTCCAGGGCATCCTTTTGTAAAAGGGAAATCAGGAGCGAACTGCATATTCAAGGGATCTTACTAACATTTTGTAAAGCATCTAAATGACGGCGCCTTCAATCCAAGAAATGATCCTGCCGTCCTCACAAGCTTGTAATTTGCTGCTGTTGGTTCAGCAGAACGGACCATCCTTTTTTTTTAATAAATATCCAAGTCACTGATAAACTTAATAGTATTGTTACACATTTGTCATGTTTAGGTCTGTTCGTAGTTTTTGTATTAAGAGCTACAAAGTGTTTATACATTGAGGTCTTGTCTGTATACACTATGAATGCGATTGAAATATTTTAACTAGAGATGAGTGAGCGTACTCGTTAAGGGAAATAACTCAAGCGAGTATCGCCATTTTTGAGTAGATGCCTGCTTGCCCGAAAAGATTCGGGGGGCGGCGGGGGAGAGTGGGGGGGGGGAAAGAGGGGGTGAGATCTCTCTCTCCCTTCCCTGCTCACTCCCGCAACTCACCACTCACCCCTGCCGGCCCCCGAATCTTTTCGGACGAGCAGGCATGTACTCGAAAATGGCGATGCTCGAGTAATTTGCCTTAACGAGTATGCTCGCTCATCTCTAATTTTAACCTAATACATTGGGAACCTCTCACCATGTTTTCTTCAGAAAGTGTAGGGACAGTTATAGATAGGCATGCATGCTGCATCTTCAGTGGTCATACAGGGGCCGCTCATGGAAATTCGATCCTACTATAGGTTTCCAGTGAATGTCCTGCAATCATGGATGCAAATTTACACGCCATTCCTGACACACAGCCTTTCCATGTAGCACATGGAATCAAGTCAGGAACCACATGGTTCCAAAGGCCCACTGTATGGGTAATCATTATCCTTCCTATTTCTGCGCCAGCGTCATGTATGCATGTTGTCCGGCGTAATCTATGACTGTAACAAAATGGAAGGAGTTGATTTCAGTCAAGTTTATTTGTGCTTTTGATTGCAGATAATACTAATATGTTTTGGGATATGCAGGTACAGCTTTCAATGAGTAAAGAGGAGTATCAACACTGAGCCAATGTGACTACAAAGCACTTTACATCTAAACTCTGTGTCATTGTGTTTTACCATGACCCTCTATTAAGGCGTTCAATAATAAGTCCGTACCTACTGGGGTTGGTAAATCTCCGATTTATTGTTCTCAGATCTTGCTGCTTGATTACTTTTTTGCACCACTCTATTAGGACAGAGTTGGCTCAGCAGCCTGGACCAATGACAAGGCATGGCTCTCCCTGAACCAATGAGGAGACATAGGATATGTCTGCATGAACCAATGATGAGACAGGGGGCGTGCCTCAGACTACCCACAGACTCCTGCAGACGCTGTTGGTAAACTTTATTCACAGATCACGGCTCTGTCCTAACGGTGCAGAGCTAAAAATCAGCCAAGGAGCTAGATGTGAGTAAAGTAATTAGCAGGTGTTCATCCCCTCTAGATACTGACATACATATCATCATTGAGCTGCTAACTGGTCTGTCACTTTAAGGTGTGTGAACGAATTCTAATGATTTTTGTCATAGTGGATATGTTTACATTCTTGGTTTTGAGGCATGTAATTTGAAAAATACAGTTTTTATCTGTTGGTATGATTTGTATATTACATCTACTCATTTACACTTGTAATCAGTCTTACTTTGTCTTTAAAACAACGTGCATCTGTTAATTAGTCCCACTTCATGTCTATTCATACCATAACTGTTTGTATTTCAGGAGCCGGACTTAGTTTCTGCTGGTAAGCCAGCAGTGTAGCAAAAGTAGCTCATTTTCTTAGAACACATCATGATATGAGAATTAATCATCTGTAGAAACACATTTGCATTATTCCGAGCATATGGAAAAAAATGTATACATGCAAAGCCAGATTCGTACTTTCCTCAGTTTAATTGCATTGAAGAAATAATGTTTCAGCAGATCACTTCTGTAATTGAACTCCTTATTAGATATCCGGTTCAGAAGTAAGAAGTCACTGTTAGTGATAACCAGTTATTTAATGCTGGCTTTTGACACGCACCCTCCACCAAAAAAAAAGAGAGAACAAAACTCTGCGTGTTCTCTTGTAAGGTTACGGTCATATTTATTAGGTTTCAAGGAGAAGGTGTTTCCACCCTGATGTAGAGATGATCACATGCCACGGCTCAGGGACAAGAAAAATTGACCGTAAGATAACATAGAATCCCCAAACCTACCTTCCACAGATAAAAACCACAAGTTAAAAAAAATGTAATAAAATCCGCTCTGCATCTCTGCTGTTTAACTTGGAAATTACGGCCTGTTTGATTAAAGTGAAATCTCCTGTGAGAGTCGCGTTAATAAATCTCAGCAAGGCAAATATGTGATATAAACGAAATTTTCACCTTCAAGTTCTGCTAATTATGTGTAAAAGTTTTTCCCATCTTGTGTCAGTGCCTTGTGCCATCGGTGACGTAGTGCTTTTGTAAAGCTGAGCATTGGGAAGGGATGGTGATAATCCGTATGCTTGCTTTGATAAACGTTTTGTATTATCTGACCAAGACATAAAGTAAGCCCAACCGCCTTCTAATAATGAGTGTTCTTCACTTTCAGAAACACTGCGATAGACAAAAGGCAAACCTGAGGATTCGGTTCAAACCTTCTCTGTTCCAACATGTAGGGACCCACTCCTCTCTGGCAGGAAAAATACAGAAACTAAAGGTATGGAGAATTGCATATGTGTGTTATTGTAAAGGGTGCAATATCAAGCATAAGGATGATACCTGACAGTGGTGTCCTAATCACTGTTGCTTTTAACCCTTTCCAATTCACTGACCTCTGGAGACATTATGATTTAAGGCTGTACAGCTCCGACGTTGGAAGACATCCGTCAGGGTTCTCTTACTGTATATTGCCAGCCTCTCTGCTGTCGGAGCCTATCCAATGTGTCACATCATGCAGTACTGGCTTTAGCCAGCATGTAGTACCATTGCATAAAAGCAGAACAAGAGTAAGCCCCCTAGGAAAACCAGGATACAAATTGGATTGGAAAGGGTTAACCCTTACCAACGCAATTTTGGATTCAGGGTTTCCTAGGGGGCTCTCTCTTTCTAACGTTATACAACGGCACTATCTGCTGGTTAAAGCTAGTATTGCAGTATGTGATGCGCCAGAGAACCTCTGACAGCGGAGCTACCGGAAATACATAGTAAGACTACCCCGCTGGACGTT
The DNA here is from genome assembly GCF_035609145.1 of Eleutherodactylus coqui. Classification (NCBI taxonomy): domain Eukaryota; kingdom Metazoa; phylum Chordata; class Amphibia; order Anura; family Eleutherodactylidae; genus Eleutherodactylus; species Eleutherodactylus coqui. The sequence goes on along the minus strand of NC_089838.1, from coordinate 36,788,121 downwards.
TTCCGACATCGGAGCTGTACAGGCTTCAATCAGAATGTTTGAAGACGTCAGACAGTGGATTGGAAAGGGTTAAAGGGTTATTCCCATGTCAGCTAATTGTGGCAACTCTAGACCCCACACTTTTGTTAAAGAACACTAATCCCCTACTACCATCCATTCGCTTGACTGTTTATATAATGCTGACAGGAGTAAATAGACACAGGTGTGAAGCCATTACTCTGCCTGGAAGTGTTGACCAGAGACAGGTTCATCAGTCAGGGGGCCCCCTGTCCTGGAGATAGGTGAAGATATCAGAGGTGTACAATGTTCTCTGCACAGGTCACAGAGCATGCCGAAAACAGTCTTCCATAGCAGTCAATGGGTCAGCTCCTGTGCATTGTGTGAATGGCCTATGAGGCTGCTGTAACACATATGTCGAAAAGGAGCTAAATATCATAACTCTGTAGCAAATGCAAGTTGTCTGCTCCCATAGTCATGCACAGACCATAGAATAAAAAAAATCTACAATCTGATAGTAAAACAGATTAGAAAAAATGGAAGCTGATTCACTATGTGGTTGTAATTAAAAATATAGGTGATACATTCCCTTTAACGAATGAAAGCAAAGCTCTGGATGTGGAAGCAGTTAGTAATGCGCATTTGTTTCCACTAACGTCATTCAGTTTATCCTCTTGTAAAGTTGTAACTGCATTGATGTTGGATGGCGGTTTATTGTTGTGTTTTATGTTGTTTACTCCAGTACACTTTTCTTTGTTCTATCCTATTAGGAAAGAAACTTACTTACGACTCGTAGATCAATCCCATGTACAACAACAAAAAACCGTGCTAGCAAAATGTCAGAATATATGGTGCCCTTAAACATGTGCCATATTTGTCAATGTATCGTGTAGTTCCTTTCCTGCCTGCTGGGTTATTCTTTTTTGCTAGGAATGTGTAATGTCTTAAAGGGGTTGTCCACTTTGGACTATCCTGATTGTCAGAAGTGCCAAAACTTCCAGCAATCAGATGTAATCAGATGGTAAATTTGCCCCAAAAAGCCCTGTAATCCTGCTGCAGTGCCCCCCCAACAGGAACAATTATGCATTACATGGTGCTCATTGATATCAATGAACTGTTTACTGGATGGGCGTGCTGGATTGTACAGAGTGGGGGCAACTATTGGTTCTAGCTGTCTATTTTGCCATTAGACCTTTAGTAGAAAGTTCCTTTATCATATTGCTCTGATACATGACCTCTTCATATGTTGGAAAGAGATGATTTAGCATCTAGAACTTTTCTATTTATGGTTATATAGCATTATATACACCATAGACTTTCCATCCTGTTAAAGCCCATTTACACGCAAAGATACTCCTTCAAAAGATTGTTTAGCATAAACTGTTAATTGACACTAATGTCCATTAGCAGCTTATCACCTTAATTTGCATGTAAATGAGCCTCTCTTCTCTGCATACAGCTCCTTTGTTCTGCCACAGGGCTGCAAGCTGAATAGAATGTAATCAGTGCTCCTGCGGAGAATACAGCACCATGGACAGCAAAAACAGCATGCGGTCTGTCTTATCTTCTCTTTAGATGAACGATGGATTTTATGTTCTCCTAAAAATCATCATTAAGCTGAAGACTGAAAAATTTACAAACAACGATTATGACTCAAACTGTGGCTTTTGAGCGATAATTGTTGCGTGTAAATGGGCCTTTACTCGACAGTATAACTTTGTTTTGTCTCATTCAGGATAAAGACTTTGGGAAACAAGCTCTCCGTAAAGAACATGTGAATCCAGCTGCCGAAGTCAGCACCAGCTTAAAAACGTACCAACACTTTACCTTGGAGAAGGCTTACTTGAGAGAAGACTTCTTTTGGGCATTCACACCAACCGCAGGAGACTTTGTACGCTTTAGGTTCTTCAAGCCTTTACGGGTTGAAAGGTCTGTGAATAGCAAATCAGATAGGAATTTTGTCTCTATATCAGCAGGATGTTTGTCTGTGTTACTTCTTATGTAGTTGTCGAATCATTTTCTGGTTTGTTTGTGGAGTCGGGCTGTGCAGCCATTATTAGTGCAGTCATAAAGCAGCACATTAGACTAAGCAGCGCATTGAGCTTAAATAGATCCCTGCCCATCAGCTGCTCATCAGGCCAGTGCACTTATGCAACCCGCTGACAGCTCTGTTCCCACTGCAGTCACAAGGATTGTTATTACACTTAAAATTCCCCCTGAAGTGAACGGGAACTTTGCATGTAGTACCAAGCCTGGCCACTGCTGTGGGAATGGCAGTGTCTGCTTCTTACAGAAATCCGCTCAGTGTTTGAGCAGCACACTGGCCCAGACAACAGCAGGCCCCCAGCGATCTATTATTGGTGGTGTATCCTAAGGATAGGCTCTCAGTAGTTTACAAATGAACAGCCCCTTAAACTATGGGCTCGTTCACATGGGTGTATGCGTACAACGCTGTGAGTCTCCAGAGGCATTGTACGCATTACAGCCCATCTGCTCTAACGGTTTAGACCATGTAGAGCTGCAATTGGTACTGCACATGCCTAGGAATCTGACGTCACGGACATGCGCAGTGTGATTTTTTTTATTTTTTTTTTTCACTTGGAAGCGCTGCCCATACGCAATGCATGTGTATAGGCAGCCCATTCAGAAATAGAGCATGTTGCGAGTTATTTCTCCAGCGTATCGATACGCAGTGCACATGCGCCGGTGGGCATGGAAGAATGAAAGTCCATTGACTTTCATTGCCTCCATTCACCGCGTCTTACATACAGGATACACGCATGCGTATTATGCGGTGTGAATGAGCCCTAAGTGTGAGTTTAAAGACTTGTTGCGCGAGAGGTATGACCACTATCCCTTTTAGTCAGCAGTGTAGATGAGGTCCTATAACAGGCATCAGCTGTCTGTATGTAGTGGAAGTTGTTAATTTATGGATTCCAAGACCCTATTCAGATTGCATTCCAGCCTTCTGTTGGAAGTCCTGTATGTTGGGAGGATTTCCTGACCCATATATATTCTGACTGAAGGCTCCGTCCCAGGAAACAGTGCATACATTACCCATAGGTGTCCATTTGTGTAAAGAAAAAAAAAAGAATTTTTTTAGTTTTTTTCCCTTTTTCTGCAAAAGTTTCTGTATAGGAAAGCTTAGTAGATTATGGTTATATACAGTTAAAATAGAAAAGCATAGCAGCCCAAAGGTATACCAGCCCAACAGTTGTCAAAAGGACACTCTTAGGGGCTATGTCGGGTGATCAGGGGCCCGTAGCTGTGTTCACTGCTTGCGCCAGGAGCCTTTTTGTAACTTGACATGTACTAAGCCTACAGCTGGTAGACGGGAGTAAAATCCCTAAAATAGAAAAAGCTTAGAAACTTATATGGAACAAAACCAAACATCAGTGCAAAAATGGTTGGTTTAGAAACCCCTAAAAACAGCATTTTAATGGCATATGCCCCCATTCACAGAACTCTGATATATGTCAATGCATTCCAAGTCAGAAGCCTTTTGTAAGTGTTTTAATACGGCCTGAAATGCTGTAAACGAGGTCTTCACTGTCTGTCTTCGTCTTGATATCGCTCAGCAGCCAGCGAATGTTTGCACAGCTTTTCCAGTATTTATCCGCTTTACTGGCTCTTCTCTGGAGCACCTGGGCTGGAATTAAGATAATGCTGCTTTTAAAGATCCTTCCTGAATTGAAGAGAGTACAGTATTAACAATCATTAATGTTGATAACACGCAGCTAAAAATATTGTAAGTGTTGGTAGAAGTGATAAAAGCAGAAGTACTACGAGCATTCACAGTCAATATGCCGAAATAGGTTGGTCTTTAAGGGGTTAAAATCTAGGAAGATATTCTCCAACATGACAATTTTGTGCAAAAACAAAAAAAAAACAAAGGTACGGATGAGACCTCTTTTTGATTCTGCCACTCTGGCTGTGGGTGCAGCTTCTCCTCCTCCTTAAGATATGACTTAATTAGACTACAAGAAATAATTACTTGTTATCATCATATCGACCTTCAGCTGTCTTTGACTTGATAACTTAGTTCTTAATTTTTTTTTCATTCCTGTAGGTATTTTTTCCGAAGTGGGAACATCGAGCACCCTGAAGATAAGCTTTATAACACCACTGTGGAGATCCTGCCTTTTGATGTAAGTGACTTCAGTAAATCACAGTGTTGGAAAAAGGGTAACATACATAAGTGGCATAGTGTGTAAGAAAGACATGAGTTCAGCCTGTTATCCGAAAATGTTGATCCAGAGGAAGGCAAAAATCCCTGTGAGATCGAAGCGAATTTTCCTCATTTTAGGGAGAAAAAAAAATCCTTACCAACTACAATTCTGGCAATCAGAACAATCCTTGGATCAGCGACCCTTCTGAGTAATGAGTGACTATACAATGTAATATTGCTACACTCAAGAAAGACCTCCAGGTCCCTCTTGATCTCTTTTAGCAAGTTCCCCATCACAATGTCCTCAGGCAGAGCGTTCCATAGTCTCACTGCTCTTACAGTAAAGAACCCACATCTATGTTGGTGATTAAACCTTTTTTTTTTTTCCGAGATGTACAGGATGCCCCCTTGTTACAGTCAAGGTCCAGATAAATAGATCCTGTGAGATCCCTGTATTGACAATAGATAGATTGGTAGATACTATTAGGTTGTCTCTCAGCCATCTTCTCTCTGAACTGCTTTTGTTTTGGTTCGGGGGATGATACTATATTTTTTTACTACCTTTAGTTGATACAGTAAATGTTAACAGGTAGAAATATATACTGGTTTCTCCTAATACATCAGATCATAGTGCAGTACACTAAGGGTGCTGTTACTATTGCTGACACTTGGAATCTGCGGTTAATTGCTGGGCTGCACCTGAACTTGTAACTTCAGCCTGGCATTTAATCCTTTGCAATCCAATTTTGGATTCAGGGTTTCCTAGGGGGCTTTCTCTTTCTGCCATTATACAATGGCGCCATCTGCTGGCTAGACAAGTACTGCGGTATGGGACATGCTGGAGAGGCCCCCGACAACAGAGCGGCCAGTAATATACAGTAAGAATACCATGCTGGACAGTGGATTGGAAAGGGCTAATGGTAAATCACAAGTGTTAGGGCCCGACAATCGTCCCATGTATAAGGACCCTTTACTGGTTGGGGGGGGTATCACACCATTGGAATCCCTCATAGTTCGTAATTATCGCCAGTAGGGCTGTTGACTACCTCATCTTCTACCCTATTTGCCCTGGGTGATGGAGGCAGGTTCTGATGATGTGATCCCATTGGTAACTATGTTACTTGATAAAGGGGGTGGTTCAATCAAGATAAGCCAAAAGGAAAAGTCTGTTACGGCCCTTATAGAGATGTCTGACAGGTCATCTTGGGAATGCAAGAAGCGAATTCTCATTTATCGTTCAGTCGGGGCATTTCACTGGCTGCGGGGATCTGAATGCTTTTTCTTCCATGTATAAGGGCCCTTAGATTGTAACCATCAAACAAAATCCTCTTTTTCATTAAATAATTAATCACTGCGGTCTCCAATCGGTAACGACCTCCAGCTTGGCCCAACAGCCACTGGTTGGAGACCCCTATATAGCGCTGCACCTTGTTTTACATCCTTTATATTCCAATTAAATCGCCGGCGGCTGAGGACTTGCTCATTGCATTCATACACAAGCTCAATGCTCTACTCATTTAGATTGTCCTCTGCCATGTCTGTTCTTGAAGCTCACACGCATGGTTAACCCTTGCTAGGTTTGAATCTTACAGCTACCCTCTAGTCCCAGGACAGAATTCTGTCCTGAAACTGTAGGGGGAGTGCCTACATTATTAACTGTGGTTCCTCCGATCCTCTGCATCGGGTCCCATTTTTCGTCATCCAAGATGGTTGACAGTCATCAACCACCTAATCTTTGCAGGACATTGGTAGTGTTAGATAACCAATGCACTATACATGTTCTCTGATTGGCCAAGACTGCTTCCGTGATCACCACTGGGCAATCGGAGAGCAGTAAATTGCTGCAGCCATCTTGAATGGCAAAAAACAGGGGCCAAAACCATCTGGTCAGGGGGGCAGCAGAGAAGAACAGCTGCAGGTAATACACCCCGCTCCCCCTCTAATCCCTGTATAGAAGTTTGTCCTGAAACTGGAGAGTATCTTTAAAAGGAGAGGGGGTGTCTGAAGAAAAACAGAGAAAGCCTTCTGTGTCTAATCGCTGAAGCTTTGACTGCGGTACCCCACGATATATGTGGCTTTGCCCGGTACTGCAGTTCTGCCCCATTCACTTTGCAGTTCCAGGCTCAACATCAAGTTCAGATGAGCTGCTGCCAGGATATAGCCAAGGGGATCCCTTTTGTTCTGATGATCAGTGAGAGTTGGACACTGATTGATTAATTAATTAAGCACTGATTCCCTATGCAATGGACCGGCCATAAAGGTTTTAGTCCTGGAAGGTTCTTTTAGCGTGACTTGGGTTGTTTTTGTACAAGGGATGTGTTTGTGAGTGATAAGTCGCTTCGGAAGGAAGTTATGAAAGTAGGAAAACTGCAATTCCGTGTATAATCAGCTTGGTGGGTGAGAGGAGTCTGCTGAATAAGGGACTTTCTGTCGTAGAAATCAGCTGGTAGAAGAACTTCCTGTAAAGATGTCCGGAGAATATGTGCTTCATGTCGGGAAATGCTTTCTGCAAGAGTTTAAGTTTGAAGGCCAGCCAGCATGTGGAAAAATAACGCTTATTAGAGGGGTGTATGTAGCAAGCAGTCATGTTAGATTAGTGTGATCGCCCTTCCCACATGCAGAAATACACGCTCTTACATGCAGTAGTAGCGTAAACTGGGGATAATACACTAGAAGTCCGTATATACCATAGTAGTGTAAACTGGGGATAATACACTAGATGTCCGTATATACCATAGTAGTGTAAACTGGGGATAATACACTAGAAGTCCGTATATACCATAGTAGTGTAAACTGGGGATAATACACTAGAAGTCCGTATATACCATAGTAGTGTAAACTGGGGATAATACACTAGAAGTCCGTATATACCATAGTAGTGTAAACTGGGGATTATTCACTAGAAGTCCGTATATACCATAGTAGTGTAAACTGGGGATAATACACTAGAAGTCCGTATATACCATAGTAGTGTAAACTGGGGATAATACACTAGAAGTCCGTATATACCATAGTAGTGTAAACTGGGGATAATTCACTGGAAGCCCATATACAAAGGGCTGCTGATAAGTCTTTGGCTTTACCCAGAAAGAAACGAGAGAGGAAGATGAAACTTTCCATTTATTCCACATCCTCTCCACTGATGCCAACACACTTCTTACATCGGTATTCCAAGTTCTGTAAACCTTGCAAAAAGAAGGATTTAGCTTCTGCCTCAACCCAGTCATCCGTAGCAGCCATGGCATCAGAAATGGTTAGCCACAGAATATTGTCAGTCTGTTTGCTTTTATCCCCATGCTTGGGGTTATTAAATCTTAAGGATATCAATAACTTTTCTAGAGCGCAAGAGAGTTTTTTCACCCAATCTTGGTCATCAGAAATGGTGTGAAATTTGGTACCCTTGAGGTGTTTCTTCAGGTTTGGAAACAGATGATAGTCGGAGGGAGCTAGATCTGGTGAATAAGGTGGGTGGTCAACCAGCTGGAAGCCTAGCTCCACCAGTTTTGCCGTGGTCGCTTGTGAAGTGTGAGTGGAGGCGTTGTCTTGCAGGAACAAGAGTCCTTTGGATGGCTTGCCGTGCTATTTGGCCTTCAGAGCTGCCTTCAATTGGTCCAAAAGTTCAATGTAATACCTTGCATTGATGGCGGAACCCTTTTGAAGGTAGTCCACTAGCAGCACGCCCTCCTTATCCCAGAACACAGACGCCATCACCTTAGTGGCTGAACTTCTTTGGGCGAGGGGAACCACTGCGCCTCCACTCTTTTGACTGCTCCTTGGTTTCAGGGTCATACAAATAAATCCAGGTCTCATCCATAGTGACCAGTCGATCCAGGAAGTTCTTATCAGTCCGGAAACGCTGACAAATGGACTGGGAGGTTTTCACTCGCATGCTTTTCTGATCTGTTGTCAAACATTTGGGGACCCACTTTGCAGATAGCTTCTTCATGTTCAAATGTTCATGGATAATGACACAAAAACGTTCACGAGAAATCCCCATGATGTCTGCTATTCTCTAAGCTGAAATTGGCCGATTCTCCAGTATGAGGTTGTGCACAGCATCGACGATCTGCGGAACAACCACCTCTCTCGGTCGTCCAGGACGTTCCTCATCATTGGTGCTGAAGTGGCCCGCTTTAAATTTGGCAACCCAGTTCTTAACTGTAGAATATGAAGGCCATCGATCCCCCAATGTCTGCGACATATCACCATGAATATCCTTCGCGGACTTTCCTTGCAGAAACAAGAATTTTATCACGCCTCTGCTCTCATTTGCGGTGAATATCACCTTAGACACCACCCTTGTTTTCCCGCGTGCCGAGATCACTGTTGCCATAAGCTACAAACACAACATTTTGAAAACATATATTAGACACATAAGGCTTTTATGTGATGTAACATTAGTTACCATAGAAACAAAAAAAGAACACAAAGCCAAAGACTTATCAGCAGCCCCTCATATACCATAGTAGTGTAAACTGGGGATAATTCACTAGAAGCCCATATATACCATAGTAGGGTATAACAGCGATAAATCACTGGAGAAAACCAGCATATACCATAGTAGTGTATACTGGCGATAAATCATTAGAGGCAGTCAGTGTATACCATAGTAGTGTATACTGGGGATTAATCATTAGAGGCAGTCAGTGTATACCATAGTAGTGTATACTGGGGATTAATCATTAGAGGCAGTCAGTGTATACCATAGTAGTGTATACTGGGGATTAATCATTAGAGGCAGTCAGTGTATACCATAGTAGTGTATACTGGGGATTAATCATTAGAGGCAGTCAGTGTATACCATAGTAGTGTATACTGGGGATTAATCATTAGAGGCAGTCAGTGTATACCATAGTAGTGTATACTGGGGATTAATCATTAGAGGCCGTCTGTGTATACCATAGTAGTGTATACTGGGGATTAATCATTAAATGCAGTCTGTGTATACCATAGTAGTGTATACCAGGGATTAATCATTAGAGGCAGTCAGTGTATACCATAATAGTGTATACCAGGGATTAATCATTAGAGGCAGTCTGTGTATACCATAGTGGTGTATACTGGGGATAAATCATTAGAGGCCGTCTGTGTATACCATAATAGTGTATACCAGGGATTAATCATTAGAGGCCGTCAGTGTATACCATAGTAGTGTATACTGGGGATTAATCATTAGATGCAGTCTGTGTATATCATAGTGGTGTATACTGGGGATAAATCATTAGAGGCAGTCCGTGTATACCATAGTATTGTATACTGGGGATAAATCATTAGAGGCCGTCTGTGTAGATCATAGTGGTATATACTGGAGATAAATCATTAGAGGCAGTCTGTATATACCATAGTAGTGTATACCAGGGATTAATCATTAGAGGCCGTCCATGTATACCATAGTACTGTATACTTGGGATAAATCATTAGAGGCTGTCTATGCATACCATAGTACTGTATACTTGGGATAAATCATTAGGGGCAGTTCGTGTATACCCTAGTAGTGTATACCAGGGATTAATCATTAGAGGTCGTCCATGTATAAAATTGTAGTGTATACCGGGGATAAATCATGAGATGCAGTCTGTGTATACCATAGTGGTGTATACTGGGGATAAATCATTAGAGGCCGTCCATGTATATCATAGTACTGTATACAGGGGATAAATCATTAGAGGCTGTCCGTGTATACCATAGTGGTGTATACTAGGAATAAATCATTAGAGGCAGTCTGTGTATACCATAGTGGTGTATACTGGGGATAAATCATTAGAGGCAGTCTGTGTATACCATTGTAGTGTATACTGAGATATATCATTTCAAGCAGTCCGTGTATACCATAGTAGTGTATACCGGTTATAAATCACTGGAAACAGCCCATATATACCGTAGTGGTGTATACTGGGGATAAATCATTAGATGCAGTCCGTGTATACCATAGTGCTGTATACTGGAGATAAATCATTACATGCAGTCTGTGTATACGATAGTGGTGTATACTGGAGATAAATCATTAGAGGCTGTTCGTGTATGCCATAGTAGTGTATACTGGGGATAAATCATTAGAGGGAGTTTGTGTATACCATAGTGGTGTATACTGGAGATAAATCATTAGAGGCCGTCTGTGTATACCATAGTAGTGTATACTGGGGATAAATCATTAGATGCAGTCTGTGTATACCATAGTGGTGTATACCAGGGATAAATCATTAGAGGCCGTCTGTGTATACCATAGTAGTGTATACTGGGGATAAATCATTAGAGGCAGTCTGTGTATACCATAGTAGTGTATACTGGAGATAAATCATTAGAGGCCGTCTGTGCATACCATAGTGGTGTATACCAGGGATAAGTCATTAGAGGCCGTCTGTGTATACCATAGTAGTGTATACTGGGGATAAATTATTAGATGCAGTCTCTATATACCATAGTGGTGTATACTGGGGATAAATCATTAAAGGCAGTCTGTGTATACCATAGTAGTGTATATGGGTTATAAATTGCTGGAAACAGCCCATATATACCATAGTGGGGTATACCGGGGATAAATCTTTGGAGGCAGTCTGTGTATACCATAGTGCTGTATACTGGAGATAAATCATTACATGCAGTCTGTGTATACGATAGTGGTGTATACTGGGGATAAATCATTAGAGGCAGTCTGTGTATACCATAGTAGTGTATACTGGGGATTAATCATTAGATGCAGTCTGTGTATACCATAGTACTGTATACTGGAGATAAATCATTAGAGGCTGTTCGTGTATGCCATAGTACTGTATACTGGGGATAAATCATTAGATGCAGTCTGTATATACCATAGTGGTGTATACTGGGGGATAAATCATTAGAGGCAGTCTCTGTATACCATAGTAGTGTATACCGGTTATAAATTGCTAGAAACAGCCCATATATACGGTAGTGGTGTATACTGGGGATAAATCATTAGAGGCAGTCCGTGTATACTGGTTATAAATTGCTGGAAACAGCCCATATATACCGGGGATAAATCATTAGCGGCAGCCAGTGCTTAGTGGTGCAGTAATGTGCTTTGAAGATATACACTTAGAATAGGGCTTGCTTTGCACATCAGTGCTCACCAGTCTCAGATCTCTCAGGCGCAGACGGCTGTTAATAAAACATACACCAATATTTTCGTTTGCTATAATTTCAATAGTAAATCTCTTGTAGGTGAAGAAATGAATTGCCTGTCTTTGCAGTTTACATGGCAGTATTTTCAAGTTAACGGCTTCCTGCGCTCTGCCTGGCACATATAAAGAATAGTAATAAAAGAAAAAAATGCACTAAGATATATCTTGTTTTGCAGCGGACTGAGCTTATCTGAAGATCTGTAATATACAGATAAATTGGCCTCTGTGTTACGTTTCAGGGGCTTTTTTTTCCCTCTTTGCTATGCCGTATCAGCCTTGAATGGCTGCTCTGCTGCTAATAATCCCATAATATCCCAGCCCATACTGCCATCTAGTGGCCGCAGGGACTAGCAATGACATAGTTCGGCTGCTAGTTTCTGGTATAAAGAATTTCTTGTGTGTGGATTTTTAGAGAAATTACTGTATAACATTCCGAGCCGCTAAAGAGAACCTACTTTGCGGTTGAACTAATATGTTGAGCAACCAGTGTGGAGAAATCGTAAACCGCAATAATCCTCATCACATGCTACACTGCGCTGTTTTTTCCCACTCTTTGCTTGTTACTGATACTGGCTAATTGGTCTGCACACGCCGTCCTGTTTTTATCCTTTCCACGACATTCTGTGAACAGAACTTCAAGAAACATTTCCTGTTGTTGCGGAGGTTTCATTATGACTCATAGATTCAAGGAACTCTGTGAGCGTCTTTTCCCCATGGATACGGAGCTGCTATTTATGTATCTACCTCCTGGCTACCTTAAAGCAAATCTCCATCTTTTATTATAATATTGTTTTGTTTTTTTTAGTTCTAATCGTTATTGTTTGTTAAATTTTTAATATCTTTTTAGCATTTCTTGCTTTTTTTTTTCTTTAAATACAAAGTTTCTAGTTACCAGCAAGTATGATGGATTTTAACCCATTTAGGACCAAGCACAGTAAATTTACGGCACTTGCTTCAGGGCTTTAATCGCAGCCGATAGTAAAAATATGGTGGGGATTAAAGCTCCTGCTTCTGCAATCAAACAGAAGCAGGTCGGGTTGTCAGCTGTTAATCATACCCAAGAACCCGGAGGAGAAGGCAGGGGGAGTTTTTAACCCTTTCTGCCTTCTCCTTGCTTTAGTACACAGCACTCAATGAGCGCTATGTACTAACAAGTCGAAGTAGAAGTATTTTTTCCACTACGGGAGGCGCAGTCACCTGATCGCCAGGACGTCCTGGGACAGCAGAGCTGCAGGATCCTAGAAGACCCTGATTAGCTCTGCCAGTGACTAATGACACTACACGGGATGTTTTTCCCTGTAACTGGTGCTCCCATGGATGCCCCAGCTACAGTTGGAAAGTGTGTATTATAATAAAAAAAAAAAAATGTGAATGTCCCCCAGAAGTCTTATATGACATCATGGGTGACATAGTAAGTAAAACAATTACATAAACAAGTAAGACAAAACTACAGAATAAAATAAAAATATATACGTATAAATAACCTAAAGCCGACACCAACCAAAACCGTCACCGTATGCGCCCTGTAATTCAAAAACCATACATATTATATATCAAAACGTCCGAAACAAAATGAGTAACCCGTTCCCATACTTTATTTTAGTGTAAATATACTAATTAAGAAAAAACTATAAATGTTAAAATCATTTTTTTTTAGCTCTTTACCCCCAATAAAACAAAAAAGCAGATTTTAAAAAAAAGGCAGTAAAAAGATATTTGAAAAAATTGCCCTATATGTCATGGGGGAAAAAACGCTGCAAAAATAATTTTGGTAGCTGAAGAAAAAAAAACTAAGGCAAACCACCACATGGGTAAAATCACTAAAAAGTGTCTGGTCCTTAAGGAGTTAAATAGTACCCCATTGGCTACCTGCAGCAGCCACTAGAGGGAAGCTTACTGCATACTGTCATTATTGAGCTCTTAAGCTCCCTCTAGTGGCCGCCTTAGATGCATGTTGTCATTTAAATGTACTAAATTTATATTCACAATGTTTTAGCAAGTAGTTTAAAGGGGTTGTCCACCTGTACATTGGGGGGTATTAATTCTACGGTGGGCATCCATGTTAACTGGGAACAGTGCCTGCATTACCAACCCGGGCTCTAGCAATGTGTACGGAGCTTCTTTAACTTAAATGCATGTATTTTGGGCTAACAAAAGTCTAATGGGGAAATTTATGAAGCCATCCGGAAGAAAAACTATCTGTGTTTTTTTTTTTTTATTTTAAAAAGCTGAATATGAAATGAAAGCTGCACTTTGGTTGGTAGCTTGTATCACAGAAAGGGAAATATAAAAACAAAATTACTGAAAACGGCCATATACTTACTGACACAGGAGGGCAAACGTCCCCACCTCAGCATGCAGGCAGCCAAATGCCAAATGAGGGAGCCAGTTACACCTGTGGAGGACACCGATGGGACAGCCACTCACACAACCTCCTATATAGAGGGGAGTGGTTGCTTGGTGTATACTCCTGCACAGAGTAGATACAAAGTGGCAGACCTTCTGATACTTGTAGTGCACCATGCAGACACTACAAGTATCAGAAGGTTAGTAGCTTGGAGCAACAGAAATAGTTACTCTTTCAGACAGTGGTGTATATCTCCCCCTAAAGGCCTTTTCACACGTAACGAAGATCGTTCAAATGAGTGAAAGTGACAGATAACTGTTCAGTCTAAGATTTTAATTCAAAGGTCTGGTTACTGGACAACCCAGCTTCAATCGGACCCCCTGTACTAAAATAATAAAGTGATCTGCACTTAAACCTCCACGATCACGGTGATTCCTCACTGCAGCCCGCTGTGGTCCCGGTGACATAGTTCACTGTATTATTTAAATACAGGGGGTCATATTGGAACAGGGTTGCTCAGTAGCTGGACAACCCCTTTAACATTTCCATTTTGTATTCAGATTTTTTTGTGAATATTTCAAGAAAGATGGGTCCTAGCGAGCTGACACCCGGTCTAAAACCTCCCGAAGTGCCTGATTTAACTGTAGCAAGTTTGGTGCAGATTGTTCTAATTATTTGGCCGTGCTTAAAGAACCGACAACAGAAATTCATTTCTATACAGGTAAAGAAGTGAATTTCAGCTGTCTGTTCTTTGGTCCGGTTGTTTGGTAGGGCCTAATCTGCGCCTAATTTGCCACATAGGTAAATCAGTTGTTTTGGGAGGGTTTAGAGCAGGTTTCAGCTCTCCAGGACTTGACTTTGTAACATATTCGCAAAAAATCTGAATACAAATGCAACAGCCAAAAGACTGGACCAATCTGTGCCAAATGTGCCACATAGGTAAATCAGTTGCTTTGGAAGTATCAGCTTTCCAGGACCTACCTTTCTTGACATATATGTACTAAAATAATAAAGTGAATTGTACTTACCCCCCCCCCCCCCCCCCTGTGCTTCCGGTGATCATGGTGACAGATGATAGAATTAAATGGATTATAGCGGCAGCACCACAAAAAAGCCCACACTGGGCAGGAGAAACTGAGGCAAAAGCCAAGAGAGGAATCCAAACCTCTGTTCCTGCATGCAATCCAGAAAGAAATAACTCGTCATGGAGCGCCGAAGCCAGGGAAACAAGCACGTCTCCATGTCACTTTCGCCCAGTGCTTTCCCATTTAGTATATAATGGTGACATGTATTTCCTCTGCCAATGTGTATAATTTTAGATTTATCAGTGTTAAACCTCATTTGCCACTTTTCTGCCCAAGTCCTCACCTTATCCAGATCCATTTACAACTGTATACGGTCCTCTCTTGTGTTAATAACTTAGCATAGTTTTGTATCATCTGGAAATATAGATATTTTACTGTACAATCCTTTTACTAGGTCATTAAGGCCTAATGTCCATGGCAGACTTGAATTGTGCAAAGCGCGCGTGTGGCACCCGCGGACAATCCACAGTTCAAGCCGCCTATTAAAAACAGTAGTCTGTCTATCACATTACTTAATTCCCTTCAAACCCAGGGGTGTATGGCAATTTGTCTATTTTCATCTTTTTAAGACTGCTCTGCATTTCTTCCTGCATTAGACTGGTGACATTTAATGGAGTGTTTACATTATCACTCTGCATCTCATCTGACATTTTATTTTCCTCTGTGAATACACTGAGAAAAAAGTATTATATAGATTTGCATTCTCATCATCACCCTCTACAATTTTTCATACATTTATTAAAGGGCCAACACTTAAAGAATTAATCTTTTTACTATATATATAATTGAACAGTTTAGGGTTAGTTTTACTGTACAATAAGTAGTTTCTGTCTCCAACTTCGCTGCTTTAGGCCGCCTGCAGACGGGCGGAAATTCCGCGGCGGGATTTCCGACGCTGGAAGCCTGCATAGGATTGCGTTAACAAACGCAATCCCATGCAGACAGCCGCGGTTTGGCCGCGCGAAATCTCGTGCGGCAAACAAACCGCGGCATGTTCTATTACTGTGCGAGCCTCGCAGAGCCCCGCACAGAAACGTTACTCACCCGCCGGCTCCAGTCTGCGCATGGTCGGCTGCCCAGCAGCCGGCACATGAAAGATGCGGGGCGCGGGTGAGTATGCGCTGCTCTCTGCAGGCGCTCGGGTCGGGTCCCGCGGCGAGAATTCTCGCTGCCGGATCTGACCCGGCCGTCTGCAGGCGGCTTTTATCTGCTTCTTACATAATTTATTTTTTTCTTTGGAGGTTGTTATTGCTTCTTCGCTGCCTTCTTGTTTTAGTATTCTAAACACTTTCTTTATTGCGTCACATTGGTTTTCTCCTATTCCTAACTCCTTTATTCCTGTAAGGTGTGAACCGCTTACAATAAGTATATAAGATGTTTTTAAACCTTTCCCATTTATTGTCTGCACTCCTATTTTTGAGGACATTGTCCCCGTCAGTATATGGTTATGGGCATCTCTGAGCTGATTGAACTTTGCCTTCCTAAAGTTTAGTGTTTTCGTAGCTCCCCAATAAAGCTCCCTATTGAAAGAAAAGTGGAAATTTATTATATAATGGTCACTATTTCCCAGGTGCCCCCCAGCCTGTTATTCTGTCAGATCTGTTGCTTAATATTAAGTCCAAAATGGCCGTTCCTCTAGTTGGGCCCTGTACTAGTTGAGCAAGGTAATAATATTTGGTAATTGACAGAAACTTTATACCTTTATGAGATCTACAAGTTTCAGCTTCCCAGTTAATATCTGGATAGTTAATGTCCCCTATAATAATAATGTCATTGTGATTTGCTGCTTCATCTTTTTGCCTCAGTAATGGATTTTCGGTGGCTTCTGTTGTATTTGGTGACCTATAGACCCCTCTAAGAATTTTATTATTGTTTTTTCCATTTATCTCTACCAATAGAGACTCTGCATGTTCATCTCCTTCACATACATCTTTCCGTATTGTGGGCTTTAAACAGGATTTTACATAAAGACAAACCCCTCCCTATTTCTGATTTTTTACGATCCCTTCTGAACAGACTGTAACCTTGTAAGTTCACCATCGCCCAGTCACAGCTTTCGTCCAACAAGGTCTCAGTTATTCCTGCTATATCATAGTTTTCCTTAGACATTATTACTTCCAGTTTGTCAACCTTATTGATCAGACTTCTAGCATTAGTCACCAAATAGTTTAGGATAGGTTTTGGTTATTTTTTTATTATAAGTGTATATCCTCTACTAACTGTTCTGTTAGTTCTAACTCTACAAACCCCTCCCACCTCTCCACCCCCATTTTCATTACTAAGGGGCCATTTAGACCTGCCAATTTGTCATTTGAAAGAGCAAATGATGTCAAAGTCCGCTCAGACAGCCTGTTTATACAAGCAGATGCATTGTTGGCTCATGTTATTGAGAACGACTGAACGTTCAGTATTTAAACCGAATGATTAGTGAATGAGCCAATTATGATTTTTATGGCAGCATTAAATGAACGAAAAGTGAACGAATCGTCATTCTATCATTGGCTGCGTTTACACTGAGTGATTATCTTTCATCTTCACTCATTTAAACTATTTTTTTGAATGATTATTGTTCCATGTAAAAGGGTCTCTAATCCCAGGTCACTGTCTATACTGTCTTCCCCTTTATCTCTGTGATTGCCCTCCCACAGTCCATAATTTAAGCACTTCCAGCCATCATCTTCCCCGCACAGCTGCCCTCTCCCCATTGAGATGCAGCCCATCCCTACTGTAGAAGTTGTAGAGCAATAGCAAAGTCGGCCGAGTTCCCCAGGAACCCAAACCCCTCCTTCCTACACCAACTTTTGAGCCACTTTTTTACCTCCCTAATCTCCCACTGCCTTTCTGGTATGGTAGATGGTACAGGTAGCATTTCAGAAAATACTACTTCTAACTTTGTCATTCGTGCCAATGTGTACCATAACTGCTGGGTCCTCACCAGCCCCTCCTAGTAACCTGTCAACCCAACCCGCGATATGCTGAACTCGAGTGCCAAAAAGACAACACGCTTTTTGCGCTCCTATTCCTTTTCTTACTGGAGCAGACATCCCCCTGATGGTTAGAAGCCATATCATGCTGCAGCAGTGCTGACCCTGTAATGGCATTCCCCTCATCTGCCAACTTTGCAAACTTGTTAGGGTGTGCTAGTTCAGGACCAGCCTCCCTGACGCTCTTCACTCTACCCCTCCTTTCGAACTTTCACCCATCTAGCACAACTTGGGGATTATACAGTGGGCACCTCAGTTATTGTTCTTAGATGGTCACACATGCTCAGTCTTACCTCTCTCTCTGCTCCATTGGGTATGTGGAGGGTCTCCAGTGTGATGAGCGGCTGCTTCTGAAGCTGCAGTGTCTTCTCAGGTTATTAAGGAGATGCTGTACAAGTAATTGGAGAGTGAGCCAGCTTTACTGCAGTTGCTCATCCTCTCTTCTGACAGGCAGAAAATACTACTTCACTGTGGGAATGATGTTCTTCGGGTGATGGGAAGTGTTGGGTTTGTACCACACACAGCATTTCCCATGACAGGCCACTCTTCCATAAAGCCCCACTGGAGTAGACAGCCTATACTGCTCCTAGACATCTTAGGAGCTCCTTTAGAATTATTGTTCGTATCTTTGTTGAGGCTCTGATTAATGCCCTCCTTGCCCGGTCTGTGAGTTTTGGCGGTCTCCTTCTCTTTCTCAGGTTTGTAGTTGTGCCATATTCTTTCCATTGTGGTATCACGGATACAATGATGCTCTGTGGGATGTCCAAAGTTTGGGATATTCTTTTTATAACCCATCCATAATGTAAACTTCTCCACAACTTTTCTCTGACCTGTTTGGAGAGCTTCTTGGTCTTTATGTTGCTTGCTTAGGGGTGTGGTAGACTTGGACTTTTCAGAACACATGTGTATATATACTGATATCATGTGACAGATCATGTGATACTTTGATTGCACACCGAGGGACCATATTCAAGAAATGATGTCACTTATGAAGCTAATTGGTTGGAACAGACCTTCATTTGGGGATTTCATAGCAAAGAGGGTAAATACATATGCACTAACATGTAAATTAAAGTTCCATTTTAAGTACTGGGGGGGGGGGTTATAATACTTTGGCAAGGCACCATACTTGACTGTTTCTTCCAAAAACAGCCGCACCTCTGTCCACAAGTTGTGTTTTATTGCAGCTTATCCCTATTCACTTCAATGGAGCAGCTCTGCAATACTATATACAGCTGTGAACAGTTGTGGCATTATATCTGAAAGCCATATTTTTCCGTTATTGCCCCCATATTTCACCGGACCCGTGAGATCTCTTCTGTTACACCAGCCGTATACTCTGACTCAGACTTAAAATGTTTACTAAAGAATTTTTTTTTTGTTTCTTCCAGAGTCTTCAATCAGACAAAGAAGCTTTACATGAAGGACGGGGTAAACCTTCTAAATACCATCGGACGCCAGATGGATACTTTCAGATAGGTGACCTGACATATTTTTCTATGAGGGGATGCGGGAACTGTGGTCATTTTAACTTGTTAGTGACCGCCTATGTGCTTTTTTTAAGGCTATGTGATGTAATGGGCTGTAAAGGTGCTGATGCATCTTTTTACAGCGCATCAGGCGTAAATCATGGAACGTCCTGTAACAGGGAGGGCAGGAGGTCAGTTGTTGGAGCACAAGCCTCGCTGTCATGAAACCGCCAGGATTGGAGAAACCTCGGGAACCCTGGTTGAAATTTTCCCAGAAGAAGCCCCCCAGCATGCTGTGCTATTCTGTCCTGGATATTGCTCTGGATCTGTACCGGCGATAGGAACACTGCATTCTGCGCAGATTTGAATGGGCCCTAATGCTGGGACTAATTTTTTTTTCAAAGTGATTTTATTATGTTAAATTAGTAAAAAAAAAAAAACACAACATTTTATATATAAATTTGCTATACTGTAATCTTGATAACAATACCTCTGCAGCGCCACCTATTGGAAGGCAGCATTCCTGCAAGTCAATGTTAGACTTTTTATACAAGCCTTGTAACAATGACTGGGAGTTTTATATGTGATGGGAATAGGGTATAATATTACCTGGTGCCGTCCTTCTACACTCCTCTGCTATGGATTAGCCTTTTTATGGTCCCTTCTGTGCCACAAAGTGGTTGCCAGCTACTTTGACTAGCCATCGGTAACTTGTGACAATGCCCTTTCTGTTCCTAGCTGGACGAGCACTAATGACCTCAGCACTGCGTCCATCCTTTCTATTCCCCTACAGCACGCTGTCAGCGTTGGTCCGTCTCTCAGAGGTGTTCACCGTACTGTGGAAATTATATGTTAACCTCACTCTGCAGGTTGATACTATTATGGCTATAACAAATTTATATAGTTTTCTATTGGTACCGTTCAGAACGTCCATCTAATTTGTGCTTCTAGTGCGCCAATTCGCTCTGACGTCCATGTAGAGGGACCATGTGTGAACACCAACTCTGAGGGAACAATACCTCTGCAGCGCCACCTATTGGATGGCAGCATTCCTTCAAATCAATGTCAGACACTTTACACAAGTCTTTAAAACAATGATTGGGAATTGAAAACCAAGCCAGGAAATCATACACAGACAGCTGTTTCTGGGTTTTTGCCCCTCATCAGTATGCAATAGGTTCCTGGCTTGGTTAGTGAGAGGCCTGTGATGTGGGTCAGGAGGGGTATCATTTGCGGCTTGATTATCAATTCCCAGTCATCATTTTAAAGACTTGTTTAAAGGGTCTGACATTGATATGAAGGAATGCTGCCATCCAATAAGTGACTTTGCAGAGGTATTGTTCCATCTTCCTTATTTGCATATATTACCCAGAGGAGTATGGATGGCCTTATAAGCCTCCTCACTCATCTCCTAGGTGTCTCCTTAAGGAGAGATGATACTGATACCCCTCCCAACCAAGTCTGACACATGGGGTGGGAATTTAGTTAGGTAGTCAAAAAAAACAGCATTGGGCGCCATAACAAACAAGTAACAGCGATATCTAGACATTAATATATATACATATTTTTTAATGTTTGCATTTTGAGTACGTTAATAATTATTCCTGGGACGCCTTTAAGCCAAATAAAACTTGTGACATTTCTAAGAGATAAAATAGCTACAGTTAATTGCGTGTAATACAGAATTATCCTGCTTACCCATATCAAATGCCATTGGGGATTAGGATAACAACATAAGCATTCATACTTGCAGTGTAAGGATTGTTGATACAGGAAAATGAAAATCCTTTTGCCTGAGCGAATTACAAATGACACTACTTGCTTCAGGAGGCTGCGGGAAGAGACATCCTGGGGTGTTTGGGTGTCTTGGACAGTTGGAGAAAACAAAAAGAGAGAGGCGCTCACCTAGTAGTTTGACTGATGCATCACCTGTAATGAATAGTTGCACTTACTGCAGCCCATCACACCTCTGTGGTCCCAGGTTCCTCATTGTTTTAGATGAAGGCAGTCAGCAGATCCCAGAATGAAGCCGTGGCGCATATATATATGTGTATGTGTATGTGTATATATATACCTTCAATGCAGATAAAAACGTATTTATCGGGTTAAATAAAACTGGTACCGTACATATAATAAGTTGTACACAATGAGCCTGCTGTTTTGCACAGACTGATTCAGTGGGAGAATTATACTCCCCATATATATAACCTATTGTTATCAGGGGCTGGCTGACAAACCATAAACTGTAGGGCGAGCACACAGCCCTGGCCCATGAGTAGCCGCACACCCCAGTAGGGCTATAACCGAGTGCGGATGCACGGCGAATAGGAGGCAGAACAGTAGCAGATTACTGCCATTGTTTTAGAGGTGGAATCCACATGGAAAATTCTGCATAATAACTTGCCATGTGAACATACCCTAATTGTGGAAACACACACTGTGGCTAGCTATAAATTACTGATAAACTTGTGCAGTCATTGGGCAATAGAGGTTGGTGTAATCTGAATACGCAAAGCCAGCCATATTGTGCCCTTCATTTCCCAATTTGTTTATTTATTTAATATAAATACAGCATCAAAGCCAAACTCACAACAGAAGTCCAAGCTTCTGACAAATACAGCACCAGCATCAAGCTCCTAACATAAAGACAGCACCAGCATCAAGCTCCTAACATAAAGATAGCACCAGCATCAAGCTCCTAACATAAAGACAGCACCAGCATCAATCTCCTAACATAAAGACAGCACCAGCATCAAGCTCCTAACATAAAGACAGCACCAGCATCAAGCTCCTAACATAAAGACAGCACCAGCATCAAGCGCCTAACATAAAGACAGCACCAGCATCAAGCTACTAACATAAATACAGCACCAGCATCAAGCTCCTAACATAAATACAGCACCAGCATCAAGCTCTTAACATAAATGCAGCACTCAAACCAGGAAATGTTTCTTCTGTATATGGCCAGTTTGAGACAAGCATCTCAGCATGATTACTGGTCCACAGTGATAGTGATTACAGTGCAGTTACCTCCAGTGAGAAGAGGTGACATTGTCTCTGTTTAGAGCTGTCTGTATTCAGTTTTCTTCTCTCTGGGTCCAAACCACCACTAAGATTTCTATCAGCCATAACTCGCTTTTACATACTCTCCCCATCCTACTTCCACAACCCCTAATGAACTTCTCAGTGCATCCTTATTGTAATAGTACCCCTGCTGTGGTCTGACTAATTAATAGTGTCTCCATTGTGGTCACACTATGTAATAGTGGCCCTGCTGTGCACACACTTAGTAATAAGAGCCCCTCTGTGGTCACAATTTACTAATAGGTCTCCCACTATGGCTGTAATTGGTAACGGTGACCCCCTGTGGCCCCAATTAGAAATAGGACCCCTACTGTGGCCCCAATTGGTAATAGGACCCCCACTGTGGCCCCAATAAATAGTAGTAACCCTTCTTAGCAGAAACTAGTAATAATAACCCTATGTAGCCCGAGTTAGTAATAGGACCCCTGCTGTGGTTGCACTAAGTAGTAGTTCCACTATTATTGACACAAAAAGTAATAAGACCACCCTCTGTTGCCCCAATTAGTAATATGGTCCCCATTGTGGCAACAATTGGCAATAGTGACCCCTCTGAGGCCCCAGTTGGTAGCAGTGACCCTTCTACAGCTCAATTAGTAATAGTGACCTCTGCTATGGGGCTCATTAATAGTGACCCTTCTGTAGCTCCTAACTAGCAATAAGAGACCTTCTGTAGCCCCAAAAGCAACAATACACCCCTCTGTCAACTTTTCAATTAATATAAGCCTTTGAACCCCAAAATATTTCCGCTTTCAGAGGTTACAGTATGTTCCTGATGCAGATGTAGACACACTCACAGGAAGCGGGGCCTGACTTCCGACCAGCTGTCACACTCTGCCTGAGGAAAAGTGGGAAATGCCCATCCTCAAAAACAACCTCAAAAACTTATTTTACAAGCAGTCAAAGTGCCAATACAAGATATTTACTCTGTCACTTCAGAAAAGTCTCAATGGTTTAATAGTACTCCAAGTAGTGGCCCCAATAGTAAATGTCCACCTTAGTTGCTCCAGTAGTTTCAGTGAACTCATTGGTGGCCTCGCTAGAATTAGTGACCCCCCCTCCTCCCCAATAGTGGCCCCAGTAACAATAGTGACCCCCATAGTTGCACCAGTAGTAATAAGACCACATTTCAGAGCTCTCAGTAACTTTCTGATACAGACACACTCACACAGGAGACAAGACCTGACGTCTTTTTCAGCATAACCTTACTCCTACCTCCGGTTCTGTCACTTACCAGATGGTGAACGCTGGAGCCAAATGCAGGAGCTGCAAGATTATACTGTAAGAGAACGCGCAGCATCAGACCGAATGTCAGGTCCCTTCTCCTGTGTGAGTGTGTCTGCATGAGGAAGTTACTGTGAGTTTTGAAAAAAGCCCAGAACTTTTGCTGGCGGCCTAGCCCAACCCAGGTTCTAATATAGCCAGTGTCGGAGGAGTGGAAGTCACATATCTGAGTTGTAAACCCCCGATTAACTATCCACAAGACAGGTGTTCGGTTGCAGATCAGTGAGCGGTTTGTCGCCCAGGACCCCTGCCGATCGGTGGTTTCCCAGATTGATGTACTGGTGCAGGGAGCTGATTTCTGCAGGGCACAGACAGTTCTGCTCTTACTGCAGTGGCCAGACTTGGTATTGCAGGCCAAGTTCCCATTGAAGAAACTTTGCTTTCAATACCAAGCCGGGCCGCTATAGTATCAACGGATTTGTCTCCTTCCTGCAGAAATCAGCTTAATGCACAAGCAGTTAGCCCAGTGAACCAGTGGTTTGATGCGCCTTTTGGTTTGAGCCCCTTTGAGAATACAGACATAGTATTAGTACCACAACGGGTATGTTTCTGAACACAGGACAAATGAGAATATCTATTTTGGGGTGAAAGTCTTCATTCATATGTGTGTTGTACAAAAAAAAAGGTTTTAAAATGACACATTTGCCAAAAAAATTAAAATCATAATTTTTTCCTTCTGCTTCGCTCAGGTTCATTCAAAAACTTAAGGGGTAAAAATACACAGTACACCCCTAGATAAATGCGTTAAGGGATCTAGTTTTCAAAATGTGGCAATTTGTGGGGGTTTTCTATCGCTCAAAGGCTCTACAAGTGGGCAATGGGGCCTAAAACGCCTTCAAGCAAAATATCTGTTCTGAAAGTCACCGGCTACTCCTTTAATTTTGGGCCCCGTTGTGCATCCAGACATAAGATTAGGGCCACAATGGGTATGGTTCTGAACACGGGAGAAACGGGGATCCATTTTGTGGTGCAAGTCTTCATTCATATGTATGCTGTACAAAAAAAATGTTTTAAAAGTGACATAATTGCCAAAAAGATGAAAATCTAATTTGTTTCCTCCTGCTTTGCTTCGATTCATTCACAAACTGTGGGGTCAAAATACGCAGTACACCCCTAGATGAATTTGTTAAGGGATCTAGTTTTTAAAATAGGATCATTTGTGGGGGTTCTCTATGGTTTTGCCCGCTCAAGGGCTCTACAAGTGTTCAATAGGGCCTAAATCACCTTTATGCAAAATGTCTGTTCTGAAAGCCACCGGCTGCTCCTCTCGATTTGGGCCCCATTGTGCATACAAACACAAGAGTAGGGCCACAATGGGTATATTTTCTGAACACAGGACAAACAGAGGTATCCATTTTGGGTGCAAATCCTCATTTTCATGTGCACTATAGAAAAACAAATCCCGTCTTTTAAATGGCATACTAGCAAAAATATGAAATTTTATTTTTTTCTCCTCTAAATTGCATTAATTCCTGAAAAACAAACTGTGGGGTAAAACGACCCCCCTCAGTGAATACATTAAGGGGTGTAGTTTATAAAATGCGGTCATCTGTGGGGGTATCTATCATTCTGATACCGATGAGCCTTTGCAATCTTGGCCTGGTGCAGGAAAACAAAATGTTCCTCAAAATGTTAAAAATCAATGTTAAATTTGTACGTCTTTTAAATGGTTAAAAAAGTTTTTCCAATGTGCATCCAGAATAAACAGATGGAAATATATATCTCATCAAAAATGTGTACAGTACGTTTGCACATATCTGAGATATTGCAGTTGAAAATGTGAAAAAATGAGAATTTTTTTCAAAATTTTCCCAATTTCGACGCTTTTAATAAATATACACAAATTCTATCGGCCTATTTTTACCGCCTAAATGAAGTACAACGTGGCAAAAAAACAATGTCAGAATCACTTGGATATGCAAAACCTTTACGGAGTTATTCCATGTTAAAGTGACACGTGTCAGATTTCCAAAATTTGGCCTGGTCATTAAGGCGCAAACAGGCTTGGTCACTAAGGGGTTAAAGGGGGTGCTCAGTTGCAAACAGATGGCAACGTGAAAGTGTTGCATCATGAATACCGAATGTTTTTAGTGTTAACAACTTTTAATAACACTTAATAGCTGAAAATTAAATTACATTTATCTAATGAAGAGAAATTTCCTAATTACGTTTTGAAAGCATAAGTCATGGTATGGAGTTTCCTATCCGCTATAACATTAATGATCGGGTAATAACCGCAGATGATTAGCGAATATTCAATTATGAAGTGAAATCCTGGATTCTATTAATCAATTGCTTGAAATGAAGTATTGCAGCAGTATGTGGAACTGTCAGAATACTCTTATAGATGGTGCTTTAGAAGCAGCACCAGATTGTTACACTCATGGATTTATAGAGCAGCGTATTACACCAATGCTCTGTTCTATCTTATTGATTGACTTTTCATTTCTGCTTCATCTCTAGGATCATTCAATAAGGGCATTGCTGAAGGAGAAGTGGATTCTTCATTTGGGCCACTAGAGGCGCTGCGTCTCTCAATTCAGACAGATTCTCCAGTGTGGGTCATTTTAAGTGAGGTATGTGGGAAGCGGAGAAAATTGTACACCAATTAATCTAGCGTGCCTTTTTTGTTGTTTTCTCAGTTTACATGCTGGGATATTGATACATTATGTAATGTGCCTGCCGCCAATTACATTTATCATCCATGCACAGGATGGGTGGGGTCCATTCACTTGAATGATCATTGATCGCTAGAATGTGAGACCCCCTTGATCAGCACCAGGCATGCTCAGCCGCCGCTCCAACTAACTTTTCCTACTTGCAGCCACCCCGATGAGTTTTAGACTTATCCAATATTCTCTCCACGTCAATTCCTCACAGTTTTTACTCATTCAGTACAGTTATCAAAGCTGTGTCGTATAGGCATCTGTGCAACCGCGTGTCCATTAAATGACCAGGACTGATTTTATGCCCTGGACGGAAACAATGAGGGTTCTAATCCTCGGACGGACAGCAGAGATCATGAAAGCCGTGAGCAGTTCATGCAAAAAATATAGATTGTAAGCTTGCAGAACTTTTCATTATAGATTGAACAAGCTGCATTTGCTAAAACTGTAATACCACGTCAACCCTTTCACTGCCAGGACTATTTTCACACGTTTGTAACCAACAGATACAACCTGAATAAATTAGATTGTAGTCCCATATCTATTTAGTTTCTGTAGACACCTGGTACATTGGGAAGATGCCACGTAGTACTATACAATTGGCCCAATTTTGCATCAAAGTATATTATTTAAAAAAAAAAAATTGTTGTTGGCCAGCAGTCTGATCCAAGCAGATACATGCGACCTATTAAAAAGAAAGGTTCTAAGATGTGGTGAGTTCTTACATACCACTTATGTCTCTATGCCAGTGTTTCCCTATCTTTTCAGCCTTGGGGCACACCTGGCCCAACCCCCCCAGTCCTCTGCCCAACCCCATCATTCTCCAAATAACCCTTAACTCGCCAACAGGCCATACGGACTCCCGACTGGAGTTGTTGCCTGCTTCTGCATGCGAGCCTGGACACAGAAACCTGACTAGGCTCACATGAAGTTTATGGCCACGGGTCTGTTTCTTACACTAGGGAAGGGGCACATAGCGTCGGTTGGCCACAATGAGACCAACAAGTCTCATCCTCAAGTCAGTACTAGGAAGGAGCAGTCAGGAGTTGGGAGGACAGGAAGGAGGATCGCCGCTGCATGCTGGACCCAGAGTGACTGAGTCAGTCACAGAGCTGCAAGTGCTGTCCACTGCTTCATCATGTGTATGAGACTGTGGAAATAAGCGGGACAGCCTGCCGCTGCCAGGTACTACCTGCCGCCTCGTCTCCTCCAGATTCAGCCTATACAGGCTCCCTTCCTCTTTGGGCCGTATTCCTAGCCATCGTGGGATGCAGGATAGACACGCCTGGTTTAATGTCTTATTACATACATCCTTGGCAGTGAAAACAATTGGTCTCCTCCTGATTAGTCTGCACATGTAATAACCTTCTTATGGGACAATTCTTTTTGATGTTCTTGCCTATAAATGCTACCGTAATGTCTGACGTCTGTTACTCTTCTTCATTCTCTAAACAGATATTTATTAAAAAATCTGATTGAACAACGAACGGACCAAGTTGTCTATCAATCGGGCTCCTTGAACTTTTTGTGCTGCTCTGCCCTCATTCCTCCCCTGTAGTTCTGCTATCACGGGAGCACTGCTTAAGGTCAGTCTTGGACAGAAGCAGGTACATTTTCCAAATTACCCCACAAGTGCACTGGAGAAGAGCTGATGTGGTGCCCAGCCAGTCAGGATTCCCAGAATGCTCTGCTGCTCACGAAGAGGAACCTTGTCTTCAGCCAGGCCACCCGCCACCATGTCTACCGATGGTGATGAGAGACCAAATTAAGTCTTTGCTGGTGGTCCAGTTTTGTTCAGAATTTGAGGGCGGATTTTCTAAAACGGTCGTCCTCCATGGAAAGCACAATATTAGTAAATGATGGACACCAAAGCATTGCTTTCTGCATTGGATGTACGTGTCGATGTGTACTCATGTGCCGATGGATCAAGAGGGGATATATACACATACTACATAATGCCTAATTTCTCCATTACCAACTCCTTTGGTGGTGTCTGCCTCATGCCTATTGGACTTTTTCAGAGTTAAATTAGCTAAAGGTGTTTTATTTATTTTTTTATTTTATATAATCGCTGACTAGTTTTTGGGGGGTTCCTCCATTACTTCAGAGTATATAAAAGTATATTTGAAAGATATGTCTGAAATACACTGAGGGGTTGTATCTTTCACCGCTTATACATCTGCAACCTGGTGTCTTGGATGCGCACTGTACAAAAAAAGTTCCATATGGAGTATGGTGATCCATAAGTGTTGATGCATTACCTACAGAGGGAAGAAGCTGCCTATACAAGACGCATCCAAGCGGAAGACCCTGTTGCTTATGCCTTGAGTGGCCAAAAATATACAACCCCTTGATGGCTATATCCAATTTTACATCTTAAAGAAATAATTAAGGAACTTCATGCTTAAACATTTCCTAGCGTTTTCTCGCTACAGCTCATATGCAGACTTATGCATCTCATTGGTAGTAGACCATGAACAAACTCTTGTGTAATCTTGATCATGCAGTCATCCTCTCTTCCAGCTGTTCCCTAGCTGACCGACCAAATGTATGTTGGTAAGGCCAGTTTCACATGAGTGTGTTACAGGAGTATTTACGTGCCCGTCTTATGGATGAGTATCTTGGCCCAACTGGTCTACTGAATGGAACTTAAAGGAGATGTCTCGAGGAAGCAGTTAAATTTTTTTTTTGCCCAGTCCCCCCCCATTAAGTACACATTACTAAGCCCCCCTGTAAATGACATTTCTAGCTGGTTCGTACTTACCGTTCCAGCGTTTCAGCAACTTATAAAAGTTTTCTCAAGATGGCCGCCGGCTCTTTCCCCGTCGCTCGCTGCAGCCCGACGTGCGCGCTCCCGAGACGCCGCCAGCTGTGTCTCCATGGCAACCGGACGCATCGCAGCCGCCGACCAGACGCCCACCGCCAGGCAGCAGGTAAGGCGCTAGCCCCCGGCTCCCCAGCGCTAGACCCTCAGCCCAGGTGAAGGCCCCGGAGCCCAGCGCTAGGTTCCGGAGCCCAGCGCTAGTTCCCCCGGCCTAGCGGCAGCCCCCCCCCCGGCCTAGCGGCGGCCCCCCCCGGCCTAGCGGCGGCCCCCCCCGGCCTAGCGGCGGCCCCCCCCGGCCTAGCGGCGGCCCCCCCCGGCCTAGCGACAGCCCCCCCGGCCTAGCGCTAGTTCCCCCATCACAGCGGCAGCCCCCCCCCCCCCGGCGCAGCGACAGCCCCCCCCCGGCGCAGCGGCAGCCCCCCCATCGCAGCGACAGCCCCCCCGGCCTAGCGCTAGTTCCCCCATCGCAGCGACAGCCCCCCCCCCCGGCGCAGCGCTAGTTCCCCCGGCGCAGCGCTAGTTCCCCCCCGACCCATCACTTACCTGGGAGGCTTCTCGGGGCTGCTGGGCTGGGCTGGGCTTCTCCGCTGGGCAGCTCCAGTTTCTGCACCTTCCTCTAACAGAGGAAGGTGCAGAATGGCCGCTGCAGCGCGCTCCCGAGCAGTGACAGCTCGTCTGCGCATGCGCAGAAGAGCTGTAGCGGGGAGCACACTGAAGCGGCTCGTGCTGAAAAGAGAAGACCGGACTGCGCAAGCGCGTCTAAAAAAGCAAGCTGCCGGCGAATTTAGACGGAACCATGGAGACGAGGACGCTAGCAACGGAGCAGGTAAGTGAATAACTTCTGTATGGCTCATATTTAATGCACAATGTACATTACAAAGTGCATTAATATGGCCATACGGAAGTGTATAACCCCACTTGGTTTCGCGAGACCACCCCTTTAAGACAACATACCGATCTACGATGCTCCAAATTCAGGTCAGGCCGGGGCACTCGTCCCTATTACAGTCAATACATAGTAAGATCGTGTGAAACTGGCCTAAGAAGTAGAGGAAGGATGGAAGGTGGTATAATTACAAAATCGGACTACACAGAGGTGTTCACGATTACCATGGAGATACACAAGTGTGCACAGGACCTGTGGACACAATGATAGGAAACATTTCATCAAGACTATTTGCAAAGGTGCTTCATTTTTTTTAATTTTAGATGCAATGGAGCAAGAAAGAAAAACCATATTGCAAATGTGGTCTCCATCATGTGGCTCTCCAGTCGGGGCAAACCTACAGCTGCCACCATGCGACGTTAGTTATTGATTCGCAACAACCAGAGAGCCACATGTTGGAGACCTTTGCCATTAGAGAATCTGATAAATGTGCAATGTCCTTCTACAAGTCCAAGAATATAATAGCTGCTTGAGTGGCTATCGTACAATGTGTATCAGTACAACAGAGCATTATTTACCCCCCTTCTAGAAGACACCAACGGTAAGTAGCTCCAAATATTCCCCTCTTCTGATCTTTTAGTTCTTCTAGAACAATGATCACATGCCAAAATGTAGAATCACATAACGAGGAGAATAAAGATTTTAATTTATTAGTTCCCATCAAAGTAAGTTCTGCTAAAGTATTTTACAAAGTTTTTTTTTTTTCCGTTCCACGATTACTAGAACACTGCAAAAAAAAAATTCTTCCTGCTCTTGAGTAATTGTTTCTGTATATTTTGATCTGGTAGTGGATTTTATGGGAATTGCTTTTATTTTCTGAACCATTCAAATATTTTTCTTGGCTACTATTTAAAAACAAATTGCCATAAAGTCCCACTTTCTCTGTTATATACACTGGGATATGTTACAAAACAATTGTCGTCATTTGTATTTTTTATTGATTTATTGAATACATCTCTAAGAAAAATAAAATAAAATTGTGCACTGTTACTATCTGGATCACAGGGAATCTGCTCACTTCTTCTTGTTTGGGGATAGTCACCTCCGAATAATACTTGCTGGTTAGATGAGGATTTCTCGTACCAAAGACCGGGCCAGTTGCTAGGGTCTTCAAAGATTAGAGGTTCAACTGGCTTCCATCCAACAGCTCTTCCCATGGTAGAATGCTGCAGTCAACAGGTAATGGTTAGATACCAGCTGTACGCAGTGATAGTGATTACAGTGCAGTTACCTCCAGTGATCACAGGTGACGTCTTGTCTGATTGTAGTCTTCCATTCTTCTCTATCAGGCAGCCTTGAAAGCTTACATCAGTGAAAAGCTTATCTTTGTTTTCCATAGACCCCCTGTCTGCCTAAGGCCGGCTGTACACGACCGGGTCAGATTCCACATGTGGAATCTGACCCTGTGTCCAGCCGGTGTCGGCAAAATTATAGTTTGAGCAAAACTTTATGGGCTCTGGTGGGTCACGTGAAAACGATGCGCAGTAGAAACTTGATAGGTAAATCAGCTACTGCGCAATTCGGTTTGGTCTCTCGCCAGATACCAAAAAGTTTCTGCACACACTACATAAACAATTTTATGAAATAGCAAAGAAGTAAGTAATTTCTATGTCTATGATAAGTATTATGTACACAATCTGTGTGAGGTGGATTATGTCATTTACAGAACGCCTAAATGTTCATGATAACCTGCCTAAATGAAGTCCGCTCACGTGGACCCCCATTTACATCTCCTGCTGACATGGATCCCCAGCAAGTCAAAATCAACCCCTGGGCTCCATGTAGGCCACTTTTGGAACCACTGGTATAGGGGAAACATTCATCAGATCATCGTTGAAACCTGGAGAGGTAATTATCTGGTGACCAGAGGGTTAAACACCTATGTAAACCACTTGCAACTTTACATTTGAACACGGCCACCTCGTTCAGAGGGCAGATTCCGCACAGCCACTGAGTTAATAGGAAATCTATCCAGCTCCTCATACAGTAAAAGATCTTTTATTGGAGAACTTGCCAACACTTTTGTGCTTCGGATGTCTGTGTTTTAAACGTGTGACACGTCCTTCGTAGTCGCACTGATCCCGCACACCCGTTGTCACTTGAAGACAAATGTTAACCAATCACAAGTTTTGTACTACAACACATGACAAAAACATTGTGCTGCGGTACAAAACTTGTGATTGGTTACAATTTGTCTTCAAATATCAGCTGGTGTGCAGGGTCAGTGCAACAAATAAGGACGTGTCGCACGTTCGAAACGCGATTTTGCTTGGGATGTCAGTGTCTGCATTTTAAAGTTCTCTAATAAAAGATTTGTTCTCTGTCCGTGGAGATGGATATATTTCTTTTTAACCCTTTTGCTACCCTGGACAATTAATGATTCAACCATTAACTCCTTCACCAACCTAGACCTCTAGGTACATTAACCCCTGCAATTCCTCCTTGCTGCCAATAATGCTTTTACCCCTCCTAAGTTAAAATGAAGGGAATAAACTTGTTATTTGTATAGCACCAACTTATTACGCAGCACTTTCAGGTAATTTATTTATTATTAGGGATTTTCCACTAAAATACTATTGATGACTTATAATTAGGATAAGTCATCAATAGTTGATCGGCCAGCATCAACCGCTCGGGACCCTGACCAATCAGCTGAGTGGGCGCATGCCGTCAGCACCACAACAACAGAGGTCGAAGCAGAAACTTCCACGCCAGCCTCCATGTAGTGCCCACTCAGCTGATTGGTCAGGGTCCTCAGTGGCGGACCCCAGCTGATCAACTATTGATGACCTATCCTGATGATAGGTCTTCAATAGTATTTTAGCAGAAAACCCCTTCAATGTACCATATAATGCACTGAAATAGAAAAAAAACGCAATTCAGCAGCAAAAATTCTATGATAACTTTATTCTATGCATTAATATGATTATGGCGATACCAAATGTACAGGATTTTTTTGTAGTTTTGTTCTGCTGTACTGTTTTTAAATGTAAATTATTTATTTTTATTTTTTTAAAAAAGAGATTTTATTTTCTGCCACCATCTTTTTAAAAAAATCTTTCCGTCGACATACTTGTTTTTTTGCGGGATGTCTTGTTTCTGTTGGTACCATTTTGGAGTAGGTGCAACTTTTTGATCGCCTTTTAATACATTTTTTTCCTTCGAGAGGGGGTGACCAAAAAAAGGTCAATTTTGACGTGCATTTTTCTTTTGACGACCTTCATTTTGCAGGATAAATAATGCATTACTTTAATCTGATGGACGCAGCAATACCAAATGTTTTTTTTTATGAATATGGGAAAAGAGGGCTTTCAATAAACTTTTTTCTTTTACTTTTTTTAAATTAAAAAAAATGTAGAAGTCAGTTTACAAAGGTTTTAAGTCTTGTGATAATTTGAGCGCAACTGTAGTATAATGTAATGCTGTAGTAATACATTATACCATGATCTGACAGGCAGTCTATCAAGTCATGCCTGTAGCATGGCTTCATAGGCAATCTGCATTTTCAGCCCTGGGGTCAGCAATCTTAACGCGAGGGGGCTGTTCATTAAGGGGTTAAGAATCACGGTATAACCCCAAGTCACTTAAACTTCAAGGATACCACTCTGTCCAGTTAGGAAGCATTAGCAATTATCAATGTCACCTGCCTTTGTGCAAATGAATGTGAGAGCAGGAGCGCTGGGGAGGCAACAGCTAGACTGCCTCTAAAAAGGAAACGGCTTTGCAGATGGTGGCCACAGACAAATACTCTCTCTGACTGATTCTTTACTAGTTTTGCTACTGTCTGTGTCACTACTGATAACATGAGGCCCTACCTGCAGTGCAATCAGTCTTGCTTCTCTAGGATGACGCATATATTTGTACTATCACAAGAAGGTTGGCTGTGTCTTCCAGCACTGTCTCAAGAGAGCATAGATTAGATACCAGGACATGGGCCATTACACATGGAGAGCGGAACAGGGACGTAGAAGGGCATCAACGCAACATCAGGACCGGTATCGGCAGTTCTCCTCTTGTTTCTCTTTACACTAAAGAGCAAACTGTCAGAAATAGATTCCATGAAGGCCCGACCTTCTGGAGTCGGACCTGTGTTCACAGTCCAGCACTGTACAGCTTGAATGGCTTTCGCCAGAGGAACCAGAATTGGCAGATCCGCCATTGGTGCCCCATTCTCGAGAGCAGGTTCACTCTGAGCATGTGACAGAGGCTAGAGACACCATGGTTTATTGAGATCCAGTCTATGATTGAAGTGTTCCCTTAAAGGGCAACTCCAGTGTTTTTGTTGTATTATTTTTATTCATTCATCATGTAGCTCTACCCTCAGTATATATAATGTTGGTTAGTATTACATTGGTTACTTGTTTCTTTTTGCCTGAAACTTCCAACCTCTTTTTTTTCCCCTCAGATGGTCATGTGATCTTAATTCTGACCAGCTCAGATCTACTTGGAGTTATATGTTTGTTTTCTAATCAATTTCTCAGTCTATGCCCCCCTACAGACAGATCCTGGGTAACTGCAACATTCCTGTCACAATAGTCATATAGCTCCTGTCAGACAGCTATGATAGAGGAGATCACAGGTCATTCTCTTATGACTTATAGTCTACTTATTTAGAAGTCTATAGGAGCTAATGGTAATTAAACTGTCCCCTCTGCAGAAATAAATTGTATAGCTGTGCTGATGCATCATGGGATAGATGTCAAAGTGAAACCAACATTTTCAGCATTGAGATGGTGACAGGTAAGGGGGCTTTGCTGCAGGGAAGTGGCTGACATGCTTTGATGAGACCTCCAGAGTGTGACAGGCAATCAGGTGTGGGGGTCAGGGATGGAAAAATGTATTTTTACGGGGTTCACACTTAAATTTTTTTTTTTTTACAGTGTATATGGATGGAGTTTTATTCTAATTTCAAAAGCTATATATTTGTTAAAGTTACAAGAAAAACTCTACTATGCTTTTACAATTTTGCTTCTTGCCTAGTGATCCATTTTCTCCAAACTGCTCCCGCCTGCCTGTGCATACGCAATAAAGGTGGCCCATATAAGGGTGTATATGTTGTACGTTACCTTCATATTCCTAAGCGTACATTAACTTATAAAGCAGTTATATCAGACACGAGGCTGAATTCTCCCCTGGTAGCTCTTGATAAATATATGACCAGCTATTAAATTGAAATGTCATAAAGTCTTTAATATAGAAGTCTAAAGGTTAAAACCATTAGTATAAAAAGCATGACTTCTAGTTAAATTGTCATCCCTGTCAGGTTCACATAAGGCAACTCTAAAAGGTCACTCACATAAAGATGGAAACGTATTGATCACCGTCATCAGGAAGCTTCAGATGAATTCACATTTCTGGGAGAAGAGGATTTCATGTAGTGAATTAGTAAGTGGTTTGTGTCATCTTCGCTTTGATAACCTATCAAATATTAGAGGATATCCGCTTTGAATCTGTCTTGCTAGTATAATGAAGATAAGATGTATCAGGTTGTGCTCATCTTAGGAACCGCTGTGTAACAACAAGGGCATATTGTCGGATAATGCTACTTTAAGGAACTGCAATATAACGAAGTACAGCTGGGAGAAGATGGCGCCTCCCAGAGTTCCTACAGGTCCGTACTGCTGATTTGTAGGGCAGTTTGTCAACGCAGAAACCATTCTGTATCTTATTATTAATGGGAGCCATATTATAAGTCTGTAATACAATGCCCATAGGATGTTATGGGTCTATTCCAGGGATGTTAAACTCCTTTTCACAGAGGGCCACATCAGCATTTTGGTTGGCTTCAAAGGGCCGTTTATAAGGGCTTACTGAGTCAGGAAGACCATCTTTTCTCCTTAGGGAGAGCACCTGTAAGGTGAGTGAGGGAGGAGACTTATAAGGCCAGTCATACTGCTCTGGGTAATATGCAAATATTACCCAGTCATTGTTACAAGGCTTGTATAAAGAGTCTAACATTGACTTGTAGGTATGCTGCCTTCCAATAGGTGGTGCTACAGAGGTATTGTTCCATCACCCTTATTTGCATAAGGCCTTATTCACACGGGCTACAAAATCTCGCTACTTTGTAGCACTACAAAAACGCATGTATGTGAAGCCCATGGTTTCCAATGGGTTCATTCATATGGGAGATGTTTTGTAGCATGTAAGAACCCATTGGAAACCATGGGCTACACATACATGCGTTTTTGTAGCGCTACAAAGTAGCGAGATTTTGTAGCCCGTGTGAATAAGGCCTATGGGCTCATTCACACACGGGCATATTTGAGCTCTGTATTATGCTGATTTTTGTACATAGGGAATATGCAAAGCTTAGACACCATTGATTTGAATTTGGGTATTCAGACGTGTTTTTTCACACATGTATTTTACGCACCTAAAAAGAAATTTGCAGCATGTCCTATTTTGGTGCGTATTACAGACCGGAATTGCTCATTGCAGTCAATGGGATTGCATAACTACACAGTGACTATGCACGCTACATGTATATTCGCTGTGTATTTATGCGTGAAGGCAAAAGCGATCTAAGAGACCTACTGTTTTTTTTTTTGCGTGGGCGAAAAATACAGTAAATCAGTGCGCACAAAAAAATGCAAGAGAGTCCAAATACACTGTTTCAGTCCTTGTTAATGCGTATTTCACAGACTGCATACGCCTGTGTGAATGAGCGCAGAATGTAACTACTGCTTACCATAGCTATGGCACTCTATGCACTATGGGGGTGTTTCTCCCCTTCTGCGGTGGTGGTGGTGGTGTCGTCTGGTTCAGCAACAGGTTCTGACATAGCTCTGAGTGTTGTGGAGGTGCGCGCAGGAGCTCAGAGTCCCAGATGGCACCCTCGGCCTGTGCTGGTGCCACCCCCTGCACCAATTGTTGGCTGCGTCCTGCAGCGAAAGTGGAGAACTGATTCTTCTGCGTCCGGACCTCGTCGTAGGCCACATAAAATGATGTGGCGGACCAGATTTGTCCCTCGGGTCTTGAGTGTTGGTCCAATTTCATATGTATGAATAGAGAGCTGCTCACAGTGCTAACAAGTGGCTGATAAGCTTCTTGGACTTAACCGCCATGGAGGAGCTGGCACCAACCCTGATATCAGAGGCATATAACATGCGGTGTTGGACACAGCCGATCAAGGGGCTTGGCTCTCGTTGGAGTTTGTTCAATATATTCAGCATGTGACGCCTCTTTTTGTATCATAAGCAAGTTCATATGTAAGCACATGGTTTGTTTTTTCGAATGCATGCCACGTGAATTGTAGCGGATGTGTCTGTCAGTCACACCCCCGGCTGTGCTGAACACCCTCTCTAATAGCGCACGGGCAGCTGCGCAGGTAAGCATCTTTAAAGCGTGTTGTGCAAGTTCTGGCCACTTGTCCGGCTTAGACCCCAAGGCGTTAGACGCCATGTCTGAATACACCCATGCAGAAGCTGACAGTCTCAGACCATCAGAGATAAGTGCTGCCTGTGACTCCTACCCTGTGCTTTTGCTGCAGGCTGAAAAAAACTGGTGGCGCTGCTGCTATAGCAGATTCCTGCTTATCCGCCATGAGCCATAGAGCTGCGATCCTTTGCGAATGCATCCTCGCTGCCGTGAAGAAATGCTTTGCTGAGGCTACTTAACAGTCTGCCCTGATACTGCTGCATTTTGAGGCCCCTCTCCCTAATTCCAGAATGAGATTTGTAATTTTGAGCTTGTAGCAGGGATCAAGATGGGTGGCCAACCAGTAATGATCTGATATTTTCATGTGTGCCAATTCTACAACCTGAGGGCTCTTTCAAACAAGCGCATAAACGGCACGTTTTTATGGCCGACCGATATACTCGACCATCTGAGGCATTGGTTTCCAATGCATCCATTCACATAGGCGACTATACGGCACGTATATATGTCGAACGATAAAAAATGAAACATACGTGACTGAAATATGCACCAACGCATATATGGCAGGCACAAAGATAGTTCTAGAACTATCTTTTGCCTGATATACGTCAGCAGCTCCCATAGACTTCTATGGGCAAATAGGCATTGGAAGGCAGCCCGAGGGTTTTCCGGGGTGCGACGTATTTTTCCACTAAAAAACATTGCTCCCACTAGTGTTAATGGGCGAGAAAACGCTGGCCGTGAGCGCAGAAGAACGGACGTTGATGCCATTTTACGGCATGGCCGAGAAAATGTAAGAACACATACGACCGTGTGAAAGAGCCCTGAGGGTGATGGCCCCTTCAGGGTCAGGCCTAAGGGTGTTTTCCAGACGTTGCGGAAAGAAGTCTGTACCCACTAGCTTGAAGGGCGACATCTCCATCACCAGCAGCTGTGCACCAGCACATTCTTGTAGACCAGGCTTGCAACTAAAAAGAAATCGTGAGGCTGGAAACAGAGACTACAGAGTAGTTGTTCTATCTGCTGCCATCTATTGTGACACCAGC
Organism: Eleutherodactylus coqui; assembly: GCF_035609145.1. Lineage (NCBI taxonomy): Eukaryota > Metazoa > Chordata > Amphibia > Anura > Eleutherodactylidae > Eleutherodactylus > Eleutherodactylus coqui. Next base: position 36,749,702 of record NC_089838.1, on the reverse strand, counting down.
CGAAATATATGCTCTACTAGAGTATCTCTCCCACCATACAGAGCACATTTTCAATAAGCATATAAACCAGCTTCTATGGTCCCAGTGTAGTTGATCTCGTCTGCTGGCATATAATCTTTGACACCAGCAGAAATATATGCTCTGCAGACTATCTCTCCCTAAGTACAGAGAACGTTTTCTATAGACATATACAGTAAACCTGATGCAGCTTTGACGTTCCCCCTCATATCTTGCAGCTTCTCTATCCTGTGCAGTAGCCACTGAGTCACACATTTGGTGACATCATCAAGGTCTGCTGATTAGCCAGATGCTGACCTCTTGAGCTGGCAACCTTTAAGTGAAGCGACACAATTAGAGCCCCTTTACTTTCTATTCCATAATATATATCTATTAGTGCCCTACTTGCCCGCTAGCTGACCTGTTGGCTCTTTTTAGAATGTTCCTATAGCTAAATGAAGCAATTTCAGCAGTAACATTTATATGAGGCAATTGTTATCTGTAATTTCTTAACATCTACTCAACGGCTAAAGGTCTGCAGTAATTTAATATTAAAAAATCTGTATGCTTCATTAAAACGACACTTTACAGCAGCAATGATTTCTAATGATGCCTTGTTCCAGATCGGGGAAGGTGGCTTTCTGGCATTTTCTATACGAAATGCAGACACTGGCTGCTGTCAGGACGTGCGGGAAGGGGGCCGTGTGGGTCGAAGAGAAGACCTGCTACAGGGTGTTGCTACAAGGATCTGGTTGCCTGTTTTCTTTATGGCACACAATGGTCAGTTTGGGATTGTAGTTTAATTGATTATAGATTTATTGCACCTTTAGGCAGCCTGCAGACGGGCGGGTCGGATCCAGCTGCGAGGATTCTCGCCGCGGGACCCGACCCGAGCGCCTGCAGAGAGCAGCGCATACTCGCCCGCGGCTCTGGCTGTTTGATGTGCCGGGCAGCCGGCGCATGCGCAGACTGGAGCCGGCGGCCGGGCAGTGATGTTTCTGCGAGCCCCGCAGAGAAATAGGGCATGCAGCGGTTTGTTTGCCGTGCGAGATTTCGCGCGGACAAACTGCGGCCGTCTGCCTAGAATTGCGTTTGCTAACGCAATCCTATGGCAGCGTCCAAGGGCGGAAATTCTGGGGGAAATCTCGCCACGAAATAGGCTTTATTCACACGAGTGTATATCAGCCGCTGTTTTCAGGGAAGCAGCAGCCGGCCAATATATACTACCATCTGATGCATTGGATTCCAATGCATCAGATAAGATGGGTGATTTTCCACCGCATAAAAGCACCCAGCTGGCAAAGATAGCGCATTTTGGCCGGGTGCTTTTATGCCGGCCAGGAAAGATAGTCCTGGTACTATCTTCTGGCTGGATTTGGTGGTGGTTGCTCCCATAGACTCCATGGGAGCCTATGGTAGTTGCCGGAGAAGGGAGGTGGGAGGTAGTTTAGTAGCCTGACTGCTAAACTCACTCCCCCTTCTCTCCTCCTTTACACCCCCTTGCCGGCTGTTTGCAATGGGAGAGGCGGGGTGGGGTATAGCTACCCTGTTTCCCTGAAAATAAGACGCGTCTTATATTAATTTTTGCTCCTAAATATGCGCTACGTCTTATTTTCAGGGGGTGTCTTATTTCGCCGTGGCAAATCCGTCTGTAGCCGCTAATCCCTCAATTGGCCAGCTTTGTGGACGAAATTTCTCAGAAATCTTGTCCACATGGGACAGCAAATCTGTCACGGCAAAGCTGGGAGAAGCCGGTGTTGTGGTGCGGATTCACCGGCCACAGAAACGGAAAAGCGTGCAGCCAGGTCGCTTCAAAACAAGCGGCTGAGTGCCGTGGGTTTTGAAGCAGCGCTTTCCCGGCGGAAATCTCGCTGTTTATGGCTGTGGCCAAACTGCGAGATTTCCGCTGGAAATACGCTCTGTGAGAACCCAGCCTTAAGAATAACACACAGGTTGCCTGACTCATAAACAGAACCATAAAAAAAATAAGGGCTGTAAAGTAACGTACCTGTCTGCAGACAGAAGGTTCTGTACCACTTGTAAGCAGGGATGGTATTGCAGCTTCCGGCCACCAGGGGGAGCTCATCACAGCAGACATGTACAGCAGGAACAGAACGTACAGTATGGACTTTTCCAGCCAGCAAGGGGAGCTCACAACAGCACACTCGTACAGCACAGCAGGGACAGGATAACAGCAGACTGTCTGCAGATCTACCTATACATCTGGAGGTAGGAGACAACGGGGATGGCAGCAGGGGACAGGCCTCTTGACTTGCCTGCACACTTTACTATGCCTTACTGTCGGGGGGTGCCTTATATTTGGGACTTCTGCAAATTTCAGGGGGTGCCTTATTTTCGGGGAAACGCGGTAGTTGCTACGCTCCCGTCCCAACCCCTCTCATTGCTGGCTGCCGGCAAGGGTCGGAGATGAGGCGGGAGCTTAGAAAACTAGCTGCCGCCCCTTCCCGTCTCGCCTCGTCCCTTAGCCGAGAGTCGGGGAGGGAAGGGGGATATAGTTTAGTTGAGCAGAACTGTCACCCCCTGATCGACGGCAATCCTGGCTCGGCTTATATGCTTTGGGCCATCTGAACAGGCACACAAACGTTAGATTTATGTGCCCGTTCACACATTTTTACGGCACCAGTGGGTGAACAAAAAACACCTACACACGTGTGAAAGAGCCCTTAGGCTTTATTTACACGAGCGTATATCAGCTGCTGTTTTCACGGCTGGTTGATATATACTGCCATCAGACGAGCAATTTTCTGCCGCGTAAAAGCACCCGGCCAGCCAAGATGGCGCATTTCTGCCGGGCGCGCTTTTACGTCGGGCAGAAAAGATAGTCCTGGAACTATCTTTCCTGGACAGAATACGGCCGCTCCCGTAGACTCCTATGGGAGCCAATGACAGCTGCCGGAGGGGGGAGGTGGGAGGGAGTTTAGCAAGATGTCTGCTACACTCCCACTCCCTTCCCTCCTTCTCTCTGCCCCTTGCCGGCTGTTTGCAATGGAAGGGGACGGGGCAGGAGCTAGTTGCTAAGCTCCCGCCCCCTCCCATTGCTGGCAGCTGACAAGGGACAGAGAGGGGACGAGAGCTTAGCACACTAGCTTCTGCACCCCCCCACACCCGAGAGCCGGCGAGGGGGCAGAAAGGTGGAAGATGGTTCCTGAACTATCTTTCCTGGCCGGTGTAAACCAATGCATCAGATGGGCAGCGTATATCGGCCGGCCATGAAAGCGCAGGTGATATACACTTGCGTTTTGTAGCAATCATTTTGAAGCTCGTGTGAAAGAGGCCCTAAACTGAGCAAGAAGATGCTCAGTGAGCTGAAACAGAATAAGTAGCGACAACTGAGTGACTTCTCTGACTGCCCTGTCCAGGTTCATGTATACACGGGTCAATAGTTGCCTGAAATGGCTTATTTCAGTGACTATTCAGGGGACTAGCTACTCGTGTAAAGGTACCACTAGCCGAGCAGTAAAGCCCCATACAGCGGTGCTCTGAAAACTGTAATTGGCCTAATTAGGATAATAGTGTCTCTTTGAATTGCCAATTTAGCCATGATACAGCATTGCACATTATACATTACCCGATAGCTAGGGAGAAATCCAACAATGATTATGACTCGATGCACCAACTAGAAGGCCAGGCATGCTTCTGCATTAAATAGAATGGTTGTCTCAATAAGTCTAAAACTAAAGGCTTTGGGAACACCTTTGTACTTAGTTTTTTATTCACTGTGTTCTTGGAAATTAGGATTTGTTTTGGAATTAGTTAAGAACTTCTGATTGATTTCTATGCTAGGGTTATTTCCCAGGCAGTGCTGACTGGGGGACTGCAACCTTAGCAAAGTCTGTCATTGGCTAACTGCACAAAGGGAAGTGGGATATTGGGCCGAGAACCTCAGGCCACTATCTCGCTTGGGAATGTTTTTTACCTGCAGATACGAGGGGATTTTCAGGCAAAAATGAGAGCCATGCAATGTATTTAATACAACTATGAGAGCGCTACATGTCAAATTAGTAGTCATCAGAGGAGATCTATCAAACATCACTGCTTATGCCAGGAATAGAGAATCAGTGCCGCTTATCTCTGTGTAACCATCGGATTGTGGCTTCAGATCAGAAAAATATTTGCAAAGAGGTTCATGTACATATTTTTTTTTATTGATGTGTAAACTATAAGGTCAGTGCAGAATCTAACAGAAGTCTATACAGCTGCATGCATAATAAAGCAGGCCTTTACAGCATCCACGAGGTCAGGCTTGGCTTAATACGGACACCATAGTGTGAATGTAAGAAGTAGTCCAGTAGACCAAGAAGAGATAATCCGATAAGAAGCCACAGGAAGCTTGCACTGATGTACATTGGTCTCAGCCTGGGGAGAGACAAGAGTAGAGGAATGATGCGTGGGAAACTGCTGCATCTCCAGCGTGAGCTCATATGAAACATTACAAAGTCTTCTTATTTATAGAAAGCTCTACAGGTCTCTTGCCCCAAGTCAATAATGGGGAATGAGTGTTCGATCACGCAATCATCGCTCTGAGTGAAGGTGCTGCTGATCCGGCGACAAACGGGCAAACACTTGTTTATCAGGTGGTCGGCTCCTTATTGCATCGCCAAAATTCACCGCTTTGTCAGCAGCGCATCACCAGTAAATCAGGACTGGCTGCCAACAGCAATAAAATGGTGCGCCCGAACGATCCTACTAACGATTGGTCAGGCACATGCAGTCGTGCTGATTGCTCCATGTAGTTAGAGCGGAGTGAGCCCCGATCAAACATCTGGTGGTGCCCATTCCTGACCTGTTACTTGCAAGTGTAATAAGCTGTTTATTTTAGTCTCTTGAAATCTCCGGAATTGGGGGTGAATAGACCTAGTCACCAGTATTCACTCTACATCAGTGTTTCCCAACTCCGGTCCCCCATGGGTCATGTTTTCTGGATATCCTATAGTAAGAACAGCTTTGGTAATGTCTGAGGCAGCGACAATAATTACATCACCTGTGCAATACTGAGAAGATCCAGAAAACACGACCCGTGGGGGGGTCTGTGAGGGGTGGGGGTGCTTAAAGTATAAGCCCTACCCCAAAAATAAGCCCTAGCTATACTACATTAAAAGGAAAAAAAAAAGCAATACATTACCTAGCGGGTGCCATCCGGGTCCCTCGGGATGGTCTCTGGAATTCCAGCACTCTTGCTTCATTCCCCAGCCGCGGACAGCTGATCGCTTGCTGGTAACAGGGTTGGTAATCCACACCTCCAGCAAGCAATGGCTCTGACTGGGTCTCGAGCGCCGCGGCTCAGCATATCAATGTAGCGCTCGATGAACCAAACCGATGGCTGTAATTAATCACCGCATTGTTTCTCCCTGTGTTATCTAATTTTAGCTCAGTATTAATAAATCTGCCCCATTTACTCTTTTTTTTTTTTTGCCATTATGGAAGGAAATGCATCTGATGGAACTGATAAGGATCTGCCCATGTAAAAAGCAGAGACAACCGAGTCTACACAATGTAGACTTTCCTTGCCAACGCAGCATGTATTGTGTGTAACACAAAATCTGTATGTATTACATGTGACTTTGTCCTGGTGCTTCCTGCGAGTGGAAGTGAGGAAAGACATGGTAAAAATTGGCAGCATAAAATGACATGCTACAAATTTCCAATCTGCACCACGGATCGCTGTACATTTCTTCTGCGGCATGTGGATGAGATTTTTTGCTTGCACTGTATTGCCCTTTTCCATCTAAAAATGTGCAGCATGTATATGGGTTCTATTTTATTTTATATACTCTTCTGTCCCACATATGTATACACTCACCTTCCCTGAGCAGATTCTGCATAACCTTGGAAATATTTGTAGCGGGCAAACAGATAGAGTAGACCACAGAACGCAGCAAATCCTGGAAAAGTGAGAACAGAAGTTGTTAAACACTAAGTACATGAGCTAGATACTCTCTCACTTCAAATACTTCACTATCTATAGAACATAACTGAGAAGTCTCCCAAACCCATCAATTTTGGCACAAGCAGCTGACTATCTTATGTGTATGTGAGCCGCCTCATCCTTTTGTCTTCAGGGGAGATAAGCTGTCACCAGTGGAATGTGGCCACACCTTATCCCCACCATTCAGAACACATGCACGCTCAGTCCAGTTGAGCATGCATGTGTATGGGGAGCTTGGCAGTCTGTGCGCACCTTAAGAACCCCCCCCCCCCCCCCCAAGTGTGTTTATTTTGAAGGTACAGTATCTATCTTCTGAAAGCAAAACCAGCTAGCCACCCACTCCTGCAAGAGATCCGATGCACAGGCTCATTTCAGCAAAGTGTGGTGATCACAGGATGAAAGTCCTTAGTCCAGCACATGGATGATGAAAATAATGAAAACTTTATTTCCAAACATATTGAAAAGCCAGGTAATCCCAAAACTGGAGAAAAAACACGCACACCCACTGACGCGCTTCAAACTTAACCTAAATCCTTTGTAGTAGCACATGCGTCTCTCCTGCAAATCAACATCTGGAATACAAGTATAACCAATGTGATTACTCCACACCAGAAATATTTGCATATTCATAAAACCACGTATTACTCGTTTATAATGCAAATAAATACAAATGCAATAACTTGTTGGAATTCAATGGGAATAAAAACATTACAAAAATTCTAAAACTAGTGGACACAATCAATACTGCAACATAATTTGTAACGTTTCTAGCGTTTGGAGATGCCTCTCTTAAATAATGTAGATCTCACATCCCCAGCTCATTTAGATTTCTTAACCCGTTCTATCCCCATTACTTTTAGCGACTGGGTGGGTCCACTATGTTCCATAATAAGATGTCAGGCTGTATAGCCTACCTAGGCTTGATTGCAATTCAAGAGACATAATCATATAAACTACAGGTTGCGTATTACAGCTTATATAGTCTTTAACTCGCAACACATTATTCCCTTGCTTATCCAAAAAAGTTTTATTGGGAAACAAAGAAACAAGTCCTGCAAACTCTATCTGCCTCCACATCTATAAAATCCCTTTTGTTTTAACCATGTAGTGTGCGGATGATTAGTACACAATGAACTCATCTATACCCTACCCTACATCTATTGGATAAGATATAATGCAAAATGTCATGTTTATATTGGAACGGTATATATTTATATGTACTTTCCCTAATCTGATGGAATTGAATGCTGCATTGTAATACTACAGGAAATTTATCATTTGTAGTGTCTTTCTGAAAATTACCGTATTTTTCGCTTTATAAGACGCACTTTTTCCGCCTCCAAAGCAGGGGGGAAAGTTCCTGCGTCTTATAAAGCAAATGTGGCGAAAATTTGTTCTGATTGCCATTTTTAGCACGATCGCGAATTTAATGCGCGGACGCGATTTATTTAGCGCGAATGCGCGTTAAATTCGCGATCGCATGAACAAATGTGCGATCAGTTAGAAGATTTCTCTCCTCCTGTCAAAAAAAAAAAAATTAGTACTCACCTCCCCCGGCGTTCTTGACTAACACACGCCGTCAGCCAATCACAGCCATTCAATGACATCATTGAATGGCTGTGATTGGCTAACACACGTGCGCCTTCAGCCAATCACAGTATTAGCTTTCCAGAAAGCAATGCTCTGCCGGGGACCAGGAGGGAGCGACAGTCTACAGCAGCGCCGCAGAACGCCGGGGGAGGTGAGTACTGATTTTTTTCCCCCTATTTTCCCGCTCTAAAACGGGGGTGCGTCTTATAGACCGGTGTGTCTTATAAGGTGAAAAATACGGTAGTTAATAAATTTACTTAAAGGGGTTGTCCCGTGCCGAAATGTTTTTTTTTTTTTTTTCAATAGCCCCCCTGTTCGGCGCGAGACAAACCCGATGCAGGGATAAAAAAAAAAAAACGGGTAGTACTTACCCGAATCCCCGCGCTCCGGTGACTTCTTACTTACCTTGTGAAGATGGCCGCCGGGATCACCCAGCAATGGACCGCAGGTCTTCTGTGCGGTCCATTGCCGATTCCAGCCTCCTGATTGGCTGGAATCGGCACACGTGACGGGGCGGAGCTACGAGGAGCCGCTCTCTGGCACGAGCGGCCCCATTCAGAAGGGAGAAGACCGGACTGCGCAAGCGCGTCTAATCGGGCGATTAGACGCTGAAGATTAGACGGCACCATGGAGACGGGGACGCCAGCAACGGAACAGGTAAGTGAATAACTTCTGTATGGCTCATAATTAATGCACAATGTACATTACAAAGTGCATTAATATGGCCATACAGAAGTGTATAACCCCACTTTGTTTCGCGGGACAACCCCTTTAAGACTTCCTAGAAACTGTACATTAGTTGTCTTCAACATCCATGTAGGGTGGCCATGGCATTTTAGTCTGTCACTAATATTCTTGACTTCATTTTTGAATCTTCAAGATTCATTGCAATTGAGTCTTGCCCTAATCATCTTTCCTGTAGGCATCACCTTAATGGTACACTTAGGATGAGCTTGCATCTTAATATTGTATTTCCAGCCGTATCCCTATGAAATGTAGATGTCCGTATAATTTCATCACAACCACCCTTTCAAATAGCAAACCTAAAAAAGGTATCCTAGACTGGATTCTTACTAATTATCTCTTGTTCCACTCCCCCTTCTTTCTTTTACCCATCATGTGATATGTGCCTGGTCAGATCACGATGATGTTCTTTTCTCCATATCCCATACTCCTGGAGACCTAATGAAGGCCTTCTCACAAACCCCACACATGTCGCTACTACTCCACGCAAACTAGATGAATACTTGCAGTGTAATGATTCTGCTTCTACATAAGCCGACATTCGTTGGCTGGCACATAAAGCTGTAATCTAAGGAACTATTATCCTCCTGGCTTCAAGGGCTAAGAAGGAAAGAACTCGTGCACACCTAGACCTAGAACTCAAAATTATCAGGCTTGAAATGGCCTACTCTCGACATTCTTCTTTATTCTTGCGTAAAGCCATTAAACATTCTAGATTGGAGCTCGATGCCCTCCTTACTCACAAAACAGAGAGCTTGAGCCTGGACACCAGCTACCTACTTCCATTACACAAACAAACCTGACCCAACTCTTTGCTCGCAAAGTTACAGCACAGCAAACTCTCGACTCGATCCATAAAATTCAGATTAGACCAGGCCACTACTGCACGAATAAAGATGAAATTTACAGCACACTATAATAATACTATCACAAGCTTTATACAGCTCCTCACTCGGATACCAAATCTTCGGAACTTGATTTCTTCTCATCAATTAATCTTCTGTGTATATTGAGTTCTACCTTAATAAACCTTAATTCAGATATAAACACACTAGATGTAGACTGGGCAATGAAACGTCTCAAAAGGGGCAAAGCCCGCCGGCCAGGATGGTCTGACGGGCATGTACTATAAAAAATTTGCCCCAACCTTGCAACCCTACTTAGTCAACCTATTTAACTATATCCTGCATAATGGATGTGTACATCATAACTTCCTACATACCCTTATCACAACTAAAATGTGGAAAAGACCACATCCTGCCCTATAATTACAGGCCAATCACTCTACTTAATGTTGACCTCAAACTCTTCACGGCTGCAATTGCTGTGAGTTAATAAACTATTGCCCTGACTGGTCGACTGTGACCAAGTAGGCTTCATTCCAGGTAGGCAAGCGCTGGACAATATACGAAAAATCCTAAATCTAATCCATGTTGCAAATGTCTCCAGGACACCGCTATCAGTTATTACCTTTGATATTGAGTAAGCATTTGACTCACTATCATGGTCTTATTTGCAATTGACACTTCAACAAATGGGGTTCAGTGGTCCCTTCATGAACATTTCAGCGCTTCATTCTAACCCTTTCGCATACCTTAAAATACTTTCTACTCAACAAACCGCAATACATATCCTAAGAGGCACCCGACAGGGATGCCATCTCTCACCAGCATTATTTGCACTCGCAGTGGAGCCATTGGCTATTGCCATCCGTGATAATCCCAATGTATTTGCCATCCCCATTGACAATAATAGTATCAAACTCAGCCTTTTTGTGGATGATCTTTTTTTAACCCTTACCAAACCTCATACATGTTCAAAAGCTTATTGAGATCAATTTCCATTTTAAGACCAACACCCATTATCTCCACTACCTAGGGATTAGATTTACTAACTCTATTGATACACTTTATAAATGGAACTACGAACCACTATTTCACTAGCTCAACCTGGAATAGGCAAGGTGGGAGTGCTCTTACCTTTCCTGGTTTGGTCAAATACACAGTATAAAAATGGCACTCCTACTGCGACTCCTCTATCTCTTTAGATCACTCCCCATTCCTGTTCCCACATCAGCTTTACAAATAATGCAAAAATGAGTCTTATCCTTTATTTGGTCCCATAAACACCCCTGGATAAATAACACACTAGAGATGAGCGAGCATACTCGGTAAGGCGATTTACTAGAGAGAGAGAGAGAGAGAGAGAGAGCATCGCCTTTTTCGAGTACCTGCTGGCTCGTCCCTGAAGATTCGGGGAGGCCGCGGGGGAATCGGGGAGGAGTGTGAGAGAGATCTCTCTCTCCCTCTCGATCCCCTTCACAACCACCCGCTCATCCCCGTGGCCCCCCCGAATCTTCAGGGACGAGCGAGCAGGTACTCGAAAAAGGCGATGCTCTGTCGAGTAAATCGCCTTACCGAGTATGCTCGCTCATTTCTATAACACAGTATATTTACATAAACAATTTGGAGGTCTCTCTATGCCTAATCTTTTTAAATATTATAGGGCACCACGTCTCACCCAGACCCCCCTCCTTCCTATATATGCGGGTTCTCAATCCCCCTTATGGGTCTCCATAAAAGACACCCAATTACATCCTCATACCTGGTCCTCCCGTCTTTGGACTAGAACGCCATTTCCAACAAATTTTCCAGCCACTGCCCCTTTCTCATTCTAATTTATACTACTATGGCGTCAAGTGCGATTCAAAATATTCCCTCGCTTAGGCCCATCTCCACTTATTCCCTTCCTTTCTAATCCAGCGTTTCCCCCAGGATTATATGCCCCCTAATTTGCATGGTGGCAAACACAAACAAACAAACTTACTACCCTATATGACTTTTTAATAAGGGGTAAACTAATATCAGTGTCCTATTTTAATAACCAATTTCAACCTCCTTTGGAGTAAAAACCCAAATCTTCCACTTTTAGTCATCCCTCATTTCACCCTCAACCAAAATAGAACTGGTTCCTCTCGAAGCCATATGTAAATATCCCCCATGTATCCTGGTATTCTTTCACAACTTTATTACATCTTGAATAGAACATTACAAATTAATGAATTACCATATATATTCCAATGGCAAAAAGACCCAAACTCCACTCTGATGCTGGAGAGATGGCATTATTGTTGTGAAACAGTAAGCAAGAATAGTTGGCAAGTTACCCTAACAGAATCTTGACTGAAAATATTGCATAGAGCATAACTTGTTCCAACCCGAGTCCATGCCATTCATCCTGAAGTCTCTAAGTTTCGGAAGCTGTGAAAGTGTTGGATCACAACTCCACATTTGGAGGTCCTACCCAGTGGCACAAAGATTCTGGGAAAAGGTAGCTTGCCTCATCGCTTTGGTAGTGGACACCTCCCAAGGACTAAACCCCTTTATCCTGTTACTGGGTAATAAAGCTACAGGTATTTACAATGCTCCTTTCAAACTCCTACAATATATCACCATGGCCGCCTGTATTTATATAGCACAGCAGTGGAAAAAAATTCCAACTCCCTTTTGAGCCACTCACTCAGTGAATGTATCAATAAGATACTTGACATGACAAAATGACGGCTATATGTCTTGACAAGCTGATCCAGTTAAAAAAATATGGGATCCATGGCTAATATGGGATCTGCATCTACCATAATGAACTATCTCATTGATCCAGAACCATACCTCAGCAACCAACTTCTGCGAAATCCTTGAGATCTAGTGGTATATAATACTCTCTACAATGTGACCTTTAGTGTTGTGTTCTTTTCAGTGTTTTATATTGCAATATACAAATGCCCTTTACTATGTCAATAACCATATGCTCCTGCGTGGGCTCTTTAAGGCAGTTTGTTGCCATAGTTTTCTATTTAAAATTCAATAAATATGTTGGAAACATAAAAAAATGTATTCTGTTCGGATACATGCAATGTGCAAATTTGAGATTAAACTAATTATTAATCATATAATCAAGAAATACTAGTATGGCAGATACAGTGCCCTCCAATATAAGTAGCAGGTCATCAATGTATCTGAGCAATATAGAAATCTTTATCCATTGTATTGGATGCTATTTTCTCCAGCAGGTTCTGAGGTATTCTGTAGCATGGAATGCGCACGCCTTGCAATAACCAGTCAGACACAAGCTATAGGTCTCGGGTCTAAAACTGGATCTGGGCGTACAATGCTCAGAGCCTCAGGTTTATTGAAACACATAATACCTGCCCTTTATGGGCGTATAACATATTACATCGATAACATATATAGGTTTTCATTTGTTGGGCCATATAAAATCCCCCGCCCCTCCCCACACCCCTCTCAGGTCCAGTGTACAAGTCAGCCTTTGTCTCCTTAACATGTGGTCAGGCAAAAACTAGCTTCTTTGTCTCAGAAGTTGAGGGTGGGGGAGGGCTGGGAAAATGCCCAAAGTGGATATAGTTCTTCAGTCTTACAGTATAGCAATGTGACTTCAACCCTTAAGAGGCTGCAAAGGAGCTTTACATTAGGCTAACGTTATAGCACACATCCTTCACCATGTCATTGTCCAGCAATTACCATAATGAAATTATGCGGCTATTAGCCTCTACAGAGTTAAATCACTACAGCTGAGTAATACATCTAGTTTATACAAATCAATAGACATTTTACGCTAATTAATCATCATGTCTACTACACCATAACCACTATGCTGCCACCTTTATTAGCCATTTTTACAACCAGATTGTCCATCTCTCTAAGCCTTGAGTGCCCTTATTTGTGTATTGTATGGAATCTATGGACAAATTCCAAGATCTAGTGGGAAAAGATTAAATATGCTTATTTGATGCCTCTAAATTGCGATCTACTGGAAATAAATATAATGTAAACAGCAAACATAGAGGGGCAGGGCAATCAAGGAGCTTAGAGAGATGGACAATCTAGTCATATAAAATGGCCATATAAGTCACATAGTGCTTAAATCTATGTGTCTGTCACTATAACTGCAGAGCCTATAGCCAGGACACCATTAGTCATCCGACAGGTTCCCTTTAAAATGCACATGGCAAAGTTGTGTGCATACAACTCCAGATGGAGCACACTGTTTGGATTTTAACAATACTTGTCACAAAATTATGAAATCAGAGGCAAATAAAGGTCCCCTTATACTTTTTTGGCCCTATTACAGTTCCATACAAAACAGAGCCGTAATATAACCCAAGGCTGCTCTCACACACACTTTCATAAAATGCAGCTCAAAATCACAGCATTTTACAGCAATTTCGTTTTTAACAACGCTTTTTAACACACCCAATGATTATGATGGCTGATGAAGTACATTAAAAAGACGCAGTAAAAGAGTTATATATAGCAGGTTAGGATCAGTACCACTTTGTACTTCCGCAGAGGCATAGCTGGTGGGGTATGTGTGCCAGGTTGGGCTCCAGGGTATTTAGATAAGGGCTAGAATATACATCTCAACCTCACCATTATTCCCATAATTGTCCTGCAGAACAGACCTCAAAGGGTGCAGGATGTATGCAAATGTGCCTCAAAATGGTTGTTTGTGGAAGATTTTGTGAGTATTTCTGGTCTGATCATAGGTGGGGCTTAGAGGGGGTTGTACCAGGATCACAAGTTATCCCCCATTCCACCACTGAGACCCCCACCAAACCTTGTTTCCCCACACTCCTCACTAAGGACGTATTGCACCCCCTATAGTGAAGAGCAGATTGAATGAAATGCTAATCACACTAGTGCACTGCTGCTCCATTCACTTTCAATGGGACTGCCGGAGATAGCCAAGTGCTATGGTGGCTAGAGAATAACTTGTGATCCTGGTAGAAACCCTTTAACATTGGGAAATATTCCATGTTCGCATTCTGAAACTTTCCCCCATTGAAGGCAACCTAGCCGTCACTCTTGCCTTCCCGTATATATGCGGTCCTGTTATGTAACACCGGGGACTATGGTGCAGGTTCTGGTTTTGATGTAACATTCTGTAGTAAATTTAAAAACTATTCAAATCAATATTAGCAGTCTATGCAATGTTCATAAAACGGAATTGGATTTACTTACCTTGGTGGAAAAATATTCCTGCTACCCATAGAGCAGAGAGGAACAGCGGGAAATATTCACTGCAGTTTAGCCTATAGAGAAAGCAAAGAAACCTTCAGGAAACACAAGCAGATTTACTAATATTAATGGTTAGACAGTGCAAATGGAAACTAAAGATTCAACAGATTTAGCATTAAGCAGAGTTTGGGAGCTTTTTTTTGGGAGCAGAGAGGGACCTGAGAACATCTGGTCATGCCCACTCCCATACAGTTTGGGAGCTTTTTCTGGGTGGTTAAGGTTTACACAGACCTTCCGAGGAGGACAAGGTAGGAGAAACGAGCACAACATTGAGCTCACCTGCCTGCACAGCTGCTCCAGCCCCCATCACAGCGGAACATGCAGAGCACAGCCCTGATAGGGAGCCGCCAGCAGCACCAGCAGAGAGACAGGGAGACTGACCCACAGCCCTGAGCTCCTCAGAAGCACTCCAACCCCCAGCCAGCATACAGGCACCAAAGAAAGGGGGGACTCAGGATACAGCAGCACAACCAAGAATACAGTTGTAATAGCCACAGGGAGAAACCGAAGCCCTCAGGGGGAGACAAGGTGGGAACCCCACACAGTGCCTCACAGTAGAAAACAAGAGGGCCCCATGGCCCATAACTCAGAGACCCCTGGGAAGATTCAGGCTCCCATCCCTCACCCAGAAACTGCATATGGGGAAAAGGCGAGAAATACCATACGGCCATCAGACCCCAGAATAACCCCGACGCCAGATGCAGGGTACACGGCAGAACCACTGCTAGATGACTCCCAAACCCTCCACGCGCTCTGGCTAATGGTCCGTGCATTACCCACCAAGAGGGACTTTGAAATGCAAATTCGGTGCATAGAGGAGAAGCATGAAAAAGAGATGGCTGCAGTTAGCCACTCAGTACAATCCTTGACAGAAAGAGTGACCACCCTAGAAGAAAGTACCGATGCCCCGTCTACGGACTTTCAACAATTAACCTCACTAATAGAGAAACAGCAGAAACAACTTCGAGATTTGACCCTGCATTTAGACGATATTGAGAACAGAGGGCGCCGCAACAACCTCAAACTGAGGGGAATTTCAGAAGAGGTCCCGCCGGAAGCCCTACATGACTACGTGACAGGTATCTTTAACAAACTACTACAACACCCAGAGGACAGGATAATAGAACTGGACAGAGTCCACCGCATGCTTGGCGGGAGGACACGAAATCAAAACTTCCCGAGGGATGTCATATGCCGTGTCCACTTCTATAGACAAAAAGAGGACATCCAAAGACTAGCGTGGGAACAAGGCCCAATCAACTATAAAGGCATGAACATTACAATACTACCCGATGTCTCCAGACTAACCCTCAACAACTGAAGGCTGATCCGCCCGCTACTAGACGCAGCGCGCAGAGCTGACGCAACCTATAAATGGGGACACCCCTTTCATCTAATTCTACGCAAAAGGGGACGTCTTTTCACGATCAGAACACCAGAGGACCTAGAAGGGGCGTTCTCATTCCTGGGCATCCCGGCGGTCCACGTCCCGGACTGGATGGCACCAATGGAAACTACCATCGCTAACATGTGATACCCATAGTACTTTCCGAAGACACGCCGATATGCTCCTCAACCCTCCCAGCAGACCTACGAAACCCGACTCTGGTGTTAACACCCTCTAGCCAAAACTCCTCCGCCATTTGACAGACGAGAAGATGAACAGAAATTTTTTCCCCGCCCTAGTTACAAGGTTCTCAACACCTCTTACTCTCCCCGACAATTCTTTCTTAACCAAAGGAATGTCCTCTGCACATGATGAACAATCCATTTGCGGCTAACGGTGCCCCGGAACGACATAGCTGGATCTTGAAGACAACGGACTACCAAAAGAAGATTTAAAACTCTCCGGTTCACACAGCTCCTTTGCTCCCCCAGTGTACGACGGTGTCCTCGCTCACCTAGTGCACTTCCATGTTTCCCCAAATAGGATATCAGAGGCCTTGGTACTACCCTCACTAGATAGGGGACCAGGCCCCCTGATTAACAGTTTGTAGCAGTAGTTGCTAACTCTTACGTTAAGCTAAGTTTCTAGCTCCCTCGGTCTACCCCCCCCCCTTAGTGTGCCTGTTACCCCGTGAGTGTGTCTATCCCCTTCTCTTCCATATTTTACCCCCCCCCCCCCTTTATTTATTTTTTAATTACCTCTTCTTCTCTCCCTCTTCTCCCTCTCTATCCCCTTCTCGTCTCTGCTCATTTCCTCCTCCTCTACCTCACAAGGTCGGTACACCACATCCATTATGCCAACTGTGTCGGCTAAGCTAACGATTGTCTCCATTAACGCGCAGGGTCTGAATATCCCTGAAAAAAGGTCCTCCATCCTCCATCTCCTCTGGAAAAAAAGAGCACAAGTAGCCTTCGTCCAGGAGACCCACTTCCACATGAACACCCATCCCAGATTCTCTAACGCCAGGTTCCCAACCGCATACCACAGCACGAACACTGAAAGCAAGTCCAAAGGTGTCTCAATACTAATCACCAACTCGATCCACTGGGAGCACGAAGAGACGCGCAGTGACCCGGGAGGTAGATATGTTTTCACAAAAGGTAAGCTGGCCAACACACCAGTCACACTTGCAGCAGTCTATTTCCCCAACTCCAACCAGGTGCCCTTTCTAGAAAGGACTCTGGAGGACCTGGAGGAATTTAAGGAAGGCACCCTGATACTGGGCGGGGATTTCAATATAACAATAGACCCAAATGTTGACACCTCCAAAGGAAATGATAGCTTATCACTTTCGGCACACCGTAGGATCAAGAAAAATCTCCATAACCATCAGTTAGTAGACGTATGGAGGGTCTTAAACCCCACTACCAAGGATTATACCTATTTTTCCCCATCACATAATACATACTCTAGAATTGATTACTTCTTACTGCATCACTCATCCTTACCCGCCTTGGTCACAGCAAAAATAGATAATATTACGTTCTCGGATCATGCGTTAATTACCCTAGAGTTAACATTACCCTCTCTACACAAAAAAGAATGGAACTGGTGACTCAATGAATCCCTTCTCCATGACCAAATAACTTCAGACGAAATTCAGAAAGCCCTAAATGAATATTTTGAACATAACAACACCCCGGATATGGACCCACTGATAATATTGGAAGCTCATAAATGTGTCATCAGGGGATTATGCATCAAAATAGGGTCCCGCATTAAAAAAGAACGTGGAGAATACCTCCGGGGGATACTCGAGAAAATACAGGCCCTGGAATTAACCCACAAATCAACCCAGGACAGCCAGGTGGGAGTACAGTTGAAACTGCTTAGGGAAAAGGTCCGTACGACCTGTTTAGGCCACGCAAAGGCGAACCTAGCAAAATGCAGACGCCACTTATACGAATTTGGGAACAAACCTAGCCGCACACTAGCAAGGGCACTCCGCTCAACCAAAGCTAAAGCATATGTCCCTCATATTAACACCCAAAATGGCCAATCTATGCATACTCCTCAACAGATAGCGGAAGCCTTTCGCGATTACTATCAGGCCCTGTATAACCTATCACCACCACAGTCAGAACAAGACAGAGAACGAAAGAGAACCGCCATCAAAGACTACCTTCAAAGATCAAACTTAAGCAGGCTCCCACAGGAAGCGATTGATGCAATGGAGGCCCCTATCACCCAGAATGAACTGACAGAAGCCATCTCAAAATCTCACACAGGGAAAGCCCCAGGCCCTGACAGGTTAACACTCATATATTACAAAAAATACGCAGGGACACTATCTCCACACTTCACGCGAGCATTCAACTCCATAACGAACGGGAACATAATACCCAGAGACACACTGAAAGCCCATATTGCGGTAATCCCAAAGGAGGGGAAGGACCCGGCCCAGTGTCAGAGTTACCGCCCCATCTCCCTATTGAATATAGACCTAAAACTGTTCTCAAAGATCTTAGCAGATAGGATCTCTCCCCTCCTACGATCCATAATCCATAAAGACCAGGTAGGCTTTGTACCGCTCAGAGAGGCTAAAGACAATACGACGAAGGCCATAAACCTAATTCATCACGCACAAAAACAATATTTGCCGGTCTGCCTACTCTCCGCAGACGCGGACAAAGCATTCGACAGGGTAGAGTGGGACTTTCTATTCACTATGATGACTCATATAGGAATAGGTCCTAACATGCTAAAATCGCTGTCAGGACTATACTCGAGCCCGACAGCCTCGGTAAGAGTGAACGGACAGCTCTCAACCCCTTTCCCCATAACAAACGGTACAAGGCAGTGCTGCCCGCTCTCACCCTTGATCTTTATATTATGCCTAGAACCATTACTGAGACACATCCGCTTGAACCCGAATATTCAAGGAATTCCACTTGGAGACACGGAACATAAGATTGCAGCATACGCAGACAACTTACCATTCTTTGTCTCCAACCCAAGAATCACCTTGCCGAATTTGCTGACATAAATAAAAACATACTCCATTTTATCTAACTTCCGGATTAATTACCACAAATCGGCAGCGCTCAATATCTCCATCCCTCAATCCACAGTAAATGAATTTAAAGATGCCTTTCCATTCTCCTGGGCAAGAGACCACATCAAGTACCTCGGTATTAACCTCACACCACACACCGAAAACCTATATTCGGCTAACTTCCCCACACTTCTAAATAAGATTAGACAGGACACAAACGCTTGGACCAAAGGCACTTTCGCATGGTTCGGCAGAGGGGCCATTATGAAAATGAACATACTGCCTAGAGTGCTATATATGTTCCAGGCCCTCCCCATTCAGGTCCCGAGGCAATTCTTTCAAAATCTACACTCGCTCATGATTAAATTTATATGGGCAGGCAAACCTTCTCGTATAGCGAGGAGCACCCTGTCCAAGCCCAAAAAAGAAGGAGGTATGGGACTACCAAACTTCCTGAGATATTACCAAGCGGCACATTTGGTACGAACAGTAGACTGGCACAGACACTCTGACCTTAAGCTATGGGTGGAAATTGAACAATCATTCGTACAAATGCCACTGACAGCCCTCACGTGGACACAGGGACAAGCATCAATGGATTACATGAAACACCCTACAATTGGCCCGACAATGAGCATAATAAACAAAATAAGCACCAACGCAGACATCTTCCCTAAACCATCCCCCATGTACCCAATCCTAGGCAACACGGCGTTTCCGCCAGGGAACGAGAACAAAGCCTTCTGAAACTGGATAGCAGGAGGTAGATCCCAAGCGGAACACTTCCTACAAGAGGGCCAATGGTTATCAGTAGACACGCTGAGAGGAATAACAGAACCAAACTCAATATCACTGTGGCAAACAATCCAACTAAGGCATTTTTTCCTATCACTCCCTAGACCCAACACATTCGCAAGACCAAAAACACAATTTGAAATAATATGTAGCGGAGAGGGCCCGTCTAGACACACCTTGTCCAGGGTTTATAACATACTTAATTCACAAAATGAAAACCAGTCGCTAGGATACATAGAAAGATGGGAAGAGGATCTCAAGGTGACACTGACACAGGAGGAAAAAGAAAAAATATTCACCATTACACACCACTCCTCCATATCAAGTAAAGTACAGGAATCGGGGTATAAAGTCCTCTCTAGATGGTACAGGGTGCCCTCCAAATTACACAAGATATTCCCTGCGGTCTCCCCATTGTGTTGGAGATGCGGAACAGAACAAGGGACCTTGCTGCATATTTTCTGGGAGTGTGTGGAGCTTACCAACTTTTGGTCAGAGGTGTGGCGGATCACTTCCAAGTTTACACACTACCCGCTGCCAAAAACACCAGCTTTCTTCCTCCTGCATCACGGCGATATTCCCCTGACCACATACAAAAAAATCGGTGGTATGCTTCATGGTGGGCGCGGCGAGAGCGTGCATCCCGAGGCTCTGGAGACAAACGACTTCACCCACAATAACAATGTGGCTCAACACAATTGACCAGATTATGGAGATGGAGGACCTTACAGCCTCACTAAAAGGTACACAAGAAAAGTTCCGGAAAACATGGTACCACTGGATACAGTTCCGTGACTCAGATGAATTCAAATCCTTGATTAATCCATAAAGCCTGAGGAATCTCATTGCCCTACGCTACCCCCCCTTTTTTTTTTGTTTGTTATTTCTTCTTCTTTTCTTCCTTTCTCTCTCTTTCTCCCCCGATCTACCCTCTCCTTGCCTCCATCATACCTTACAAGCAGACCAAACAGATGTACGTTTCCCTAATGTGTCTCGTTAGTTAGTAAGAAGAATATGTAGAATTCAGTTAGGACAATAGGTCCACCATGGACTAAAGGAGGGCAGTAGTGTTCTCTCCCCTCATGTCCTTAATTAGAACAGAAAGTTGAATGCTCATTTAAACGTTAATAGACAAGTTACAACAGGAAAATAAGAAAATTATCTCAATGTTATGTTGTTATACCTAATATCGTGTAAACAGTTTACTAAGAAGATAACTCACAAATGTATGATTAACTAAATTGAAGAATTAAAAAAAAATAAAATATCCCATCT
The DNA here is from genome assembly GCF_035609145.1 of Eleutherodactylus coqui. Classification (NCBI taxonomy): domain Eukaryota; kingdom Metazoa; phylum Chordata; class Amphibia; order Anura; family Eleutherodactylidae; genus Eleutherodactylus; species Eleutherodactylus coqui. The sequence continues at coordinate 36,728,817 of NC_089838.1, read as the reverse complement.
CTCAAAAACAGAAAGCTGGGAACTAAATACCAAGTCTAAATCTCCAAAGAGGGAATAGACTTTTCCCACTCAGTTTTCTTATTCCACTGCTGTTTTGCCTCTCTGTTTTTTCCTTAGGCCTTTGGAACATGAATCCATCATGCGGGCAAACTTCCCATGTTCATTGAAAAGATTGTTGCTGTACCCACTATTCCTAAGTATGTGAGTCAATATGTCTCTTAAGTCATCATTAGTGTTTTACATATTTGTATTCTTGCCTTGATCTCAAGATCTCTGCTTCCCTTGCTCCGCGCTGACGCCCTCATGTCCTCCAGACACTTGGTGGCTTTGTAGGGCGATGGGCCACAGGATGGCTTGAAGGGTTTCTCCTTTCTCAAGAGCAGCCCTTTTATGTTTAGCCTGCACATATTATTTTAAGTTTCTAACACATTGCGCTGTTTTAAAGTTTGTGAACCACAGAGACGTTTAATGTGTCAAAGGTATGAAATGTGATTGTTCTCAGTAAGAGAAACCAAGAAATCTTGTAGATATGATACCTTTCAATGGCTAACAAAAATACATCATGTAATAGCGAGCTTTCGAACCTGTCAGGGTTCTTCCTCAGTCTTAATGGAACAAATCTACAGACGTATTCATATTAAAACATATACACGAAAGTAATTCTGATTATATGGGGCACGTTCACCTCCCCCCAACATACACAAGTACGTATATGAGATTTGCATGGTCCAAATCATTCATTCAGCACTTTTTAAATAACACATGCCTATACCACCTACTTAAGTGTTTTAACCATTCTTAATCTACCACACTTGCAGTGGTAAGCTATGTACATAGTTACTTCTTTCATAGGTCTGGTCATCATTATTCAGAAGTAACAATTCGAAGTTTCTCAAATAACAAAACTCCCATATCATCAATGCCATGGCTAACATTAAAGGCACACTTTTTAAAGTCTGGGGTAATACCCCTCAAAAACTAAATAAAATGTTCATCTCACTGAAAAAGCTTTGCTAATCTATATGACTCAAACCAGAATCAAGTAACATGGCTTCTCCACATTTTGAAAAAGTTCATGGATTTCACCGAAGGCCTAATCGTGGCTGGAGGAAACTTTAAATTTTGGTCCTACTTCACACACATCCTAAGTCCCTCAAAAACTTTTACGTAAACCTAAAATTGCCCAATCTGCCTCAGAGACTTCTGGAGAACTATAAATCCAAGAGGTTAGGGACTACACCCACTTTTCACAAGTACACTCCTCTGTACATATAATTAACTGATTATATCAGAGAAACATGTGCAGGCTATCACCGCTGTAGGCTTTTGCTCTACAACAACCGGAACATGGATGCTGTCTTGTTTCAGTAGCTAGTGGTATGTATCATCTATTTTTTAACATTTCTTTCTTATCATGGGTTGATTTTAATTGACTATGTACGTTTATTTATTTATGTTATATGTCTGGTTCTTTAGGCTTGAAAAAGACCTAATAAGGTCGAAACTTTGCCTATTTTAAAACAATAAAGATGTTCCTTTGAATTAAGAATAGGGTGTTGCACCTTTCATGCTGCCACTTCTTCTATGTCTCCAATGAATCGCAAGATGGGTACACATGTCCATGACCCTGAAGTTGGCTTTGCATACTCTAATGAATGAGAGCTTTTGAAAATTGATCTCCTTCCCCGAATGAGAGTAACAGGGGATTAAATGAGTGCTGTGGTGAAATTTTATTTTTCTAAGGGCTCTACAACAATCTAAATGGATGCTCTGGTGTCACTTTCATTTTCCGTTCAAAACCTTCCTGCTAGGGAGGGGAAATGGCGATTAAACAGTACACTGATAGAAGATGATAGACACTTCTCCTCACTTACAGAAAAACATAGAATTTTTCAATCTCAATGATACACCAGAAGTCTCTTGCCCAATGCTTTGGAAGTCCCACAAGGCCTATATTAGAGGGGAGTTAATAGCTTTAGGAGCCAGAGTTAAAAGACAGAGGAAACTGGAAATACATTTTCTCCTGGCTCATTCGGAAAATTTACATAAAAATGCATGAGCGACGACACCCTGGCAGATCTGAGATAAACTGAAAATATCCTGAATATAAAAGCGTCTAAAACTTTCTTCTCCTCCAAATGTAAAATATATACTCATGGAGACAGAAACTCTTAAGGCCACGTCCAAACTTATTAAGAAACAGAAAGAAAAAGCCTTCATTTATAAAATAAATTCTTCCCTTAGAGACACAGTCACATCTACAGTGGACATAGCCGCGGAATTTCAAACTTATTATAAAGGCCTCTACAACTAAACTGAAAATAAACCAATAGACCAGCAGATCACAGCCCCCTCTGCTACTTGCTCCTTTTTAGACTCCTTAATATTACCCAAATTAACTATTGATGAAAAAACTTAATTGCTTCAACCATTCACTAGTTCCAAGGTGGCCAAGACCCTCTCATCTATCCCCAATTGAAATAGCCCAGGCTCAGACAGACCACCCATCTGCTATTATAAAACGTTTTCTGAAATGCTCCTAGCATTTACTAAACTATGCAATTCTTTGTTAACAGAAGCGAAATTTCCCCAACAAACCTTGGAAGCTTTTATCAGCCTAATACCAAAAGAAGGTAAAAGATTCTGAAATATGCAATAACCAACACCCTATTTCTTTACTAATCTCAGACCTCAAAATATGGGCAAAACTCATTGCTAAAAGCATCTCTACCCTTCTAGCTAAATTCATCCACCCAGATCACGTAGGCTTTGTCTCGAATGGAGAAGGACAAATCCATGCAATCCACTATTCCCAAACCAACAAAACTCTGTTTAGTCCTTCTTGGCACGGATGCCGAGAAGGCCTTTTACAGAGTGGACTGGGAATGTATAAGAAACGTGTTAGCAAAATTTGGCTTTCCCCCTCAGTTCATCGCCACCATTTTTACTCTCTATTCACAACCTTCTGCTAGGATCCATATTAATGGAACACCCGCTAAACCCTTCTCAATTAAAAATTCCACTAGACGGGGTTGCCCACTCTTCCCCAACTTGTTTGTCCTAGTGATGGAGACCCTCCTACAAAAAAATGAGGCAATGTGCTGAACTTAAGATGAGCGCTACTACTCATACCACGACAGCATTTCCTTATACTAATGACAAATTTTTCAAAAAAGCCTTCACCTCAATTCTTGAAAACTTTGACCTCTTTGGAAAGTTATCATATTTTAAAATTGTTTATAACAAATATCAGGTCCGGATAGGGCAGTTTCCTCCTTTAACCCCTTAAGGACATGGCCTATTTTGGCGTTGAGGACCAAACGATTTTTGGTATTTTTTTATCTCCATTTTTCAAAAGCCATAACTTTTTTAATTTTTCCGTTGATGCGGCCGTATAAGGGCTTGTTTTTTGCGTGGCGAACTGTAGTTTTTATTGGTTGATATTGGTTTTATATTGGTTTTATTTGATTACATAGACTATATTGTAAAACTTTTATTATTTTTTTTAATGATCGTAAGGAGAGAAAACGCATCAATTCTGCCATAGATTTTTTTTTTAAAGCGTTAATTATGCAGCATAAATGACACACTTTACATTTTTTTCTGCGGGTCGGTACGGTTGCAACGATACCAAAATTCTTATATTTTTTTTTAGGTTTTTCCACTTTTCCACAATAAAAACCCTTTTTTCAGAAATGATCTACTTAGATTGCAGCAGGGAAGGGGTTAACAGCGAGGGGGCGCAGCAGGACGCCAGCTACTAGTGACAGCCGGCTCGCGCTGCAGGATAGCGCGAGATCTGCTATGATCTAGCGCTATCCCTATGACATAAGGGAAGTACCCCGCTCCCATGATGTACCCTTACGTCATAGGGCGGGAAGGGGTTAAACAACTCCCATTTGCATGCCACCCCCCCTCCTCTTCTCCCTCCGGCATTAATTATCCGGGAACCACATTGACTTCCGACCTTTCCTCTTTCTACAGAATTAACTTTGCCCCAAGCCAAACTCCCAGCATCTAAATATACACTATGGTTGGGTCAGAATAATCTGCTTTCTACATATGTTCTGCCTACTATTTTATATAGTCTGAAAACAGTTCCAATAGCTATACCGAAACATTCTTTCACCAAATGACAGCAACCTTTTGGTAAATTTATATGGAACAACCGTAAACCACGCGTAGTCCACCCTTACTTAATAAAAAATTTTTTAAAAACATGAGGCGGCTTTGGTTTACCAAACATTATGCACTACTATAAAGCAATCCACATTTCTAGATGGCTCTCACTGGTGGACCCTACCACAAGCTCCCTCACAATAAACCTTAAAAGATCACAAAATCACAGAAGGGGAGTATTCAAGCGGACAAAAAAGTAACAGAAAGCAGCCATATACTTACTGATAAACTGATGCAAGAGAGCAGGCGTATAAACCATGTAACCCCCAACATGGAGACAGCCAGAATGCTAAATGGAGGAGCAGCTCACACATGTGAAGGACACTGAGGAGGCAGCCACTTACAAGCCCTCCTTATACATAAGGGGGGTGGCTGATTAGTGTTGATTCCTGCACAGAAAAGTAGATACCAGGTGTCAGGCCTCATCGTACATGTAGGGCACCATGCAGGCCTACAACCTAATAATGAGGCCATATTTAAATCCAGTGTGATTTATCAGTTTATCAGTAAGTATATGTCCGCTTTCTGTGACTTTTTTGTCTGTTTGAATATTACCCTTCTGTGACTTTAAGTAATGTTAGAGTAGGGACCCACAATATCCGAGGACCCTTGAAGTGGGTTGTGGGCTCACATATTTTGGCCTAAATATCAGCTAATACCTTGTACTTATTAACATTTATCAACAGCATGCAGTGTGGTTTTGAATGCTAGTGGAGCCCAGGCTGCCAGTGCCAGTGTGGTTCACTTGTGGGGTGCAGGGCAACTCGCTAGATTTAAATATGGCGTCATAAACAGGTTGTAAGCCTGCATGGTGCAGTACATGTACCATGAAGCCTGACACCTGGTATATACTATTCTGCGCAGAAATCAACACTACTTAGCCACCCCCCTGAGTATAAGGAGGGATTGTAAGTGGCTGCCTCATCAGTGTCCAGGACAGGTGTAAGCTTCTACTCCATTTAGCATTCTGGCTGTCTGCAAGTTGATGGTTACATGGTTTATATGCCTGTCCTCTTGCATCAGTTTATCATAAAGTATAGAAGAAAACACTAAAAATATTGCAAATGTGGACAAAACTTAATAGCCTAACAGTTAGCAACATCCTCATGGGGACTAGAATTACTTACCCAGCACAAATCAAACATCTTCTCTTATATACCGCATTTAACTTTATAGACAAACAACAGAGCAGATAAACAAAATTTACTCCACCTCTCTCAATTTATCTCCCAAGGAGGTTCTCCTCTGGAAACCTTCAACTAGCTTCACACCCTTAAACAAAAATCTCCACACATTTCTAATCACTGTGGCAAAACTTCTCATCCCCCTCTTTGTGGCGCAGCACCACCCGCCTTCTTTAGCCCAATGGAGAGAGAGAGTCTGACAGATCTTTTGCTTTAAAGAGATAGCAGTTTAGAAAACAGGGCCGAAAACCACTTTTCTGGCAATATGGAAACCATGGATGGAACACTCAAAAGGACATCCTTGTTATGCATCCATCTCCAATTTAAGAGACCAAGATACCTGCGTAACATTAACTAGACGGCCACCATTGTTTTTCTACTCTGTTTTTCGTGGTTACAAGTTATTGAGTTATTGTGTTGCTACACTACAGTATCAGGGCATTGCAATATCGAACGGTTTTACTTGATAGTGGTTTTATTTAACTAGCAACCTACGAGATCTTCTCATTCATGAGATGAGAAACAGAGACCTGGGAGTCTCTTCTTTTCTGTTATACATTTCTTGTGATACTGTTTACATTATTTTTCGTATCTTGTAAGGCCGGTCTCACACGCACCTTTTTAAATTGCATATAACGCGCATATATATATATATATATATATATATATATATATATATATAAATAAAGACGAAAGCCCTCACTGACTCATTCACTGACTGACTCACTCGCTCACTCACTCACTGACTGACTCACTCACTGACTGACTCACTCACTCACTCACTGACTGACTGACTCACTGACTGACTGACTCACTCACTGACTGACTCACTCACTGACTCACTGACTCACTCACTGACTCACTCACTCACTGACTGACTCACTCACTCACTCACTGACTCACTCACTCACTCACTGACTCACTCACTGACTCGCCAAAAGTTCTCCAACTTCCCGATGTCGTAGAAACATGAAATTTGGTACAACCATAGATTATCTCCAAAATAGGAAAAGTAATTGGGTCCCAACTCGATTATTCAATTCTAGCGCAAAAGAATTGGCGTCGAAATTTAACGTACATAATCTAAATCTCTCACTTCCCAATGTCATAGAGACTTGAAATTTGGCATGCGCATTTATTGTCATAAATAGGAAAAGCTAATGGGTCCCAACTCGATTATTCAATTCTATGCGCAAAAGAATTAGCGTCCAAATTTTACGTACGGAATGTAATTTTCTCACTTTCCGGTGTCATAGAAACGTGAAATTTGGCACGAGCATTGATTATGTCATAAATAGGAAAAGCTAATTGGTCCCAACTCGATTATTCGAATCTATGCGCAAAAGAATTAGCGTCCAAATTTTAAGTACGGAATGCAATTTTCTCACTTTCCGGTGTCATAGAAACGTGAAATTTGGCACGAGCATTGATTGTCATAAATAGGAAAAGCTAATGGGTCCTTACTTAATTATTCAATTTTTTGCGCAAAAGAATTAGCGTCCAAATTTTACGTACGGAATCTAATTCTCTCACTTCCCGATGTCAGAGAAACTTGAAATTTGGCATGAGCATTGATTATGTCATAAATAGGAAAAGTTAATGGGTCCCAACTCGATTGTTCAATTCTAAGCGCAAAAGAATTAGCAGCCAAAATTTACGTACAGAATGTAATTCTCTCACTTCCTGTTGTCGTAGAAACATGAAATTTGCCATGTGCATTGATTATGTCATAAATAGGAAAAGCTAATGGGTCCTTACTTGATTATTCAATTTTTTGCGCAAAAGAATTAGCGTCCAAATTTTACGTACAGAATCTAATTCTCTCACTTCCCGATGTCAGAGAAACTTGAAAATTGGCATGAGCATTGATTATGTCATAAATAGGAAACGTTAATGGGTCCCAACTCGATTGTTCAATTCTAAGCGCAAAAGAATTAGCGCCCAAATTTTACGTACGGAATGTAATTCTCTCACTTCCTGTTGTCGTAGAAACATGAAATTTGCCATGTGCATTGATTATGTCATAAATAGGAAAGGTTAATGGGTCCCAACTCGATTATTAAATTCTAGCGCAAAAGAATCAGCGTCAAAATTTTACGTACATAATCTAAATCTCTCACTTCCCAATGTCATAGAAATATGAAATTTAACATAAGCATTGAATATGTCATAAATAGGAAAAGTTAATGGGTCCCAACTCGATTATTCAATTCTATGTGCAAAAGAATTCGCATCCAAATTTTACGTACGGAATCTAATTCTCTCACTTCCTGATGTCATTTTATATAAATGAAACGTCGCATGGTTACCTCCCGTGGTGTTTCCTGGGTAACGCAAAAAACTATGCAAAATGGTGAACATATGTTTTTTCTCGGTATCTCTAAAGTAACCACGACTTCATAAGATTTTCCGTGTGAACACCAGATAAACACCAGTACCAAATTAACTCGGGTGAAGCCGGGTATATCACCTAGTGTGTGTGTGTGTATATATATATATATATATATATATATATATATATATATATATATATAGACGAAGGCCCTCACTGACTGACTGACTCGCCACTAGTTCTCCAACTTCCCGATGTCGTAGAAACATGAAATTTGCCATGTCCATTGATTATGTCATAAATAGGAAAAGCTAATGGGTCCTTACTTGATTATTCAATTTTTTGCGCAAAAGAATTAGCGTCCAAATTTTACGTACGGAATCTAATTCTCTCACTTCCCAATGTCAGAGAAACTTGAAATTTGGCATGAGCATTAATTATGTCTTAAATAGGAAACGTTAATGGGTCCCAACTCGATTGTTCAATTCTAAGCGCAAAAGAATTAGCATCCAAATTTTACGTACGTAATCTAATTCTCTCACTTCCTGATGCCATAGAAACTTGAAATTTGGCACAAGCATTGATTATGTCATAAATAGGAAAAGTTAATAGGTCCCAACTCGATTATTCAATTCTAAGCGCCAAAGAATTAGCGTCCAAATTTTACATACGGAATCTAATTCTCTCACTTCCTGATGTCATTTTATATAAAGGAAATGTCGCATGGCTACCTTCACATGGTGTTTAGCGAACTCACTAAAGGAGTTTAGGTGGGGCCTGGCCACATTTTTTTATTGTAATATATATATATAATTATATTTATTTTATTTAACATAACCTTACCTCCTTTGTAATGAGGTGCATACACACAAAGGGTGTAGAGGAGGATGTTATAGAGCATGAGTATACGTAAAACAGGTCTTCAATTTCTTACAAGTACTTCATAATTTTTAATGTACATATTGTCCCAATTATTTTGTAACATATTATTCCAGCCCCCAACCCATGGTACTATAACCATAAGAAGATAGCATAGTCTAGCGGGTATTTGATTCTTTTGGATGGAGACTCGCATACAGTAGTTGGCATGCACCCAATTATCTTTTCCTTTCAATTTGGCAGCAGTGGCAGTCGTCAACTGGATCTGGTATGGTTTCATCAAATCTCAGCTCCGAACTTTTTCACATATGTCTTTTTGAGGACAAACCAGTCATCTGAAAACACAACTTTAAGTCTGGATGTGGAATCGAGGAAAACACGTTTATGAGTGACAGTTAACCCTTTTCATAAAGCACACACATGGGAAGTGAGATTCTCATGCCAGGACTTGGGAAAGTATTAGGCCTATTACAGGGGCCCTATCAAACAAAACTTCATAGGGACTCAACTCAGCATTTACTGTCAAAATATGTTTATTCAGAGTTTTTTGAACATACATACTGGCATATAAATAACATATACGTGAGGGTTAACTGAACCTGAAGTCTGGTTGGGATGTACTATAGGCCGGGTGCAAGTGGCAGTTGCGGCGGAGGTGTCTGGTGCCGCATCGAGAGGGTAGTTGAGTGATTAGCTATATCAGCGCGTCAGAGTCTCATAGGTCAATGCCACGTATTAAGATAATTCCAGACTTCAGGGATTAAATCCAACAGTAACTAATATCCAAGGAGAACCTCTTATAATTTGTTAAACCGTGTGTTTTGATTAAGCAAAATATAAACCTTGAAAAGTGTGTGAGAGTCGGGTCTTCTAAGGATGATCCTCGTCTCGATGTAAGTGTGGTGTGTTGGGATATAGAGAAATCGTGTATAGGAGAGCGGAATGTGAAAAGAAATAAGAAAGATAGTGGTTAGGTAGAACCTAGGTTCAACTCAGTATTTAGGCACAAATCTGAGAAAGTAGAGCACTAAGAAAATATGCATCTCTATTATTTTCCATGCCTGGTACACCGTGTGTGTGTATATAATACACACACACACACACACTATATATATATATATATATATATATATATATATATATATATATACACTACCGTTCAAAAGTTTGGGGTCACCCAAACAATTTTGTGTTTTCCATGAAAAGTCACACTTATTCACCACCATGCGTTGTGAAATGAATAGAAAATAGAGTCAAGACATTGACAAGGTTAGAAATAATGATTTGTATTTGAAATAACATTGTTTTTACATCAAACTTTGCTTTCGTCAAAGAATCCTCCTTTTGCAGCAATTACAGCATTGCACACCTTTGACATTCTAGCTGTTAGTTTGTTGAGGTAAGCTTGTGAAATTGCACCCCACGCTTCTAGAAGCATCTCCCACAAGTTGGATTGGTTGGATGGGCACTTCTGGCGTACCATACGGTCAAGCTGCTCCCACAACAGCTCAATGGGGTTCAGATCTGGTGACTGCGCTGGCCACTCCATTACCGATAGAATACCAGCTGCCTGCTTCTGCTGTAAATAGTTCTTGCACAATTTGGAGGTGTGTTTAGGGTCATTGTCCTGTTGTAGGATGAAATTGGTTCCAATCAAGCGCTGTCCACTGGGTATGGCATGGCGTTGCAAAATGGAGTGATAGCCTTCCTTATTCAGAATCCCTTTTACCCTGTACAAATCTCCCACCTTACCAGCACCAAAGCAACCCCAGACCATCACATTACCTCCACCATGCTTAACAGATGGCGTCAGGCATTCTTCCAGCATCTTTTCATTTGTTCTGCGTCTCACAAACGTTCTTCTTTGTGATCCAAACACCTCAAACTTGGATTCATCCGTCCACAACACTTTTTTCCAGTCTTCCTCTGTCCAATGTCTGTGTTCTTTTACCCATCTTAATCTTTTTCTTTTATTGGCCAGTCTCAGATATGGCTTTTTCTTTGCCACTCTGCCCTGAAGCCCAAAATCCCGCAGCCGCCTCTTCACTGTAGATGTTGACACTGGTGTTTTGCGGGTACTATTTAATGAAGATGCCAGTTGGGTACCTGTGAGGCGTCTGTTTCTCAAACTAGAGACTCTAATGTGCTTATCTTCTTGCTTAGTTGTGCAACGCGGCCTCCCACTTCTTTTTCTACTCTGGTTAGAGCCTGTTTGTGCTGTCCTCTGAAGGGAGTAGTGCACACCGTTGTAGGAAATCTTCAATTTCTTAGCAATTTCTCGCATGGAATAGCCTTCATTTCTAAGAACAAGAATAGACTGTCGAGTTTCAGATGAAAGTTCTCTTTTTCTGGCCATTTTGAGCGTTTAATTGACCCCACAAATGTGATGCTCCAGAAACTCAATCTGCTCACAGGAAGGTCAGTTTTGTAGCTTCTGTAACGAGCTAGACTGTTTTCAGATGTGTGAACATGATTGCACAAGGGTTTTCTAATCATCAATTAGCCTTCTGAGCCAATGAGCAAACACAGTGTACCATTAGAACACTGGAGTGATAGTTGCTGGAAATGGGCCTCTATACACCTTTGTAGATATTGCACAAAAAACCAGACATTTGCAGCTAGAATAGTCATTTACCACATTAGCAATGTATAGAGTGCATTTGTTTAAAGTTAGGACTAGTTTAAAGTTATCTTCATTGAAAAGTACAGTGCTTTTCCTTCAAAAATAAGGACATTTCAATGTGACCCCAAACTTTTGAACGGTAGTGTGTATATACACACACACACACACACACACATATACACACACACACACACTCATACTTCAATCTGTAAGCTATAGTTTTGGCGTTGGCATTATTTATTTTGTTTTATTCTACAAGCCAGAAGCCAGGCCTCTAGTTAGTTAAGAAGAGGTCTCTGCAAAAACGCCAAAATACCTACCTTTGGTAGCAGTATGCAGTCATCTGCAGTCTTTGAAGCGGATAGTTTGGCTCGCAGCGAGGAGGTACGTTGACCAATTGGTCTAGATTGTAACAGGCGCATACCATGCAGCCCAGTACAAACCGGGTCACAGCAGTGTTGATCGCCGGGGCAATTCAAACAGAAGACACTATACCACGCAGTACCTCCTTGGATTGATGGGTTAAGCTCATGCCCGGATGCGACATCATGGTGTAGAGCATGCAGGGATACACATTAGAGGATTCTTCCTTCTGACCTTGTCAGTGTGCAATTCACTCTTCTTACTTCTACCTGTCCTCCTTGTCTCACTCAGAGACCTGTTTCTGTAATTTAAGTAATAGAGAGATATCCACACCCAATCTGGGTGAAACCAAGTTAACAGCTGTACCTCAGTTAAGGAGAATCCTTCTACTGTGTCTACTCTCCAGTTCTATAAAGCCATGACAACTGCCTGTGTGGGAAGATCTAAAGGCTTGTACAACAAAGGCAAGGCTTCTGCGTTCTAGATTGGTTTACCCAATGATTCAACAAAAACAACAAAAATTTCCACTGCGCCACAGGGGTGTGAAATCGAATATGATTCCAAAATGTACCTCAAGTCGGTGCTTACCTTCAAGCCATTCCACACATTGCAGCGTGTGCCATCATCTCCAACCTCCTCGGATATGCTGCCTCTCATGCGGGACTCAGGTTGTGATCAAGGCAAGTGGGACCGGAGGCTTCCCAATTTCTGTTTTGATGGTTGCCCATAGCATTTTATGGGACCTGATTACCGGACCCCTTGGACACAAGGGGCCCAATGTTGGCCATTTCCAACAGAAGTGATCCAACACCTTTTAGCGAATATTGCTTACTGCTCCCTGCTGCCACATTCTCCTCACTTCCAGGCACTACTGCACACATTGTTGCACAAGCATCACATGTATGACCAGTGGTCCCGACGGTTAAGACGACCTGGGAGCAGAGTGTACCAAAGGGGGTTGTTTAGTTATAGGCTACTAATGACTCACCCTCAGGATAGGCCAACTGTAGCTGTTCACTGAGCCTCTTCACTCTGTTATTCTACCAGATTGCAATGGCCCATCTTGGGACTACAAGCCAAATTCTCATCAAAATGAAAATTATGCCATCTGGCTCATCAGTTCTTACTTGCGTCCCTACCATTGAGTAACATTATATTACTGGTGTCATTTGATTAAAATAGCTAGCTCTGCAGGGGCGGCACATGCGCAGGAACGGTGCACGGGGGATCGGCCATGACAGAGATGACAGCCGGCGGGCTACAGGGAGCAGGCAGTGGCCGGACTGGAGAAAACACGCCGCCACCGCCCGGCACTGAGGATTCATCTTCCGGTGTGCCGGCATCCATTTGAGATCAGCGTCGGCCGATCAAGCGGTGAGTCACATGTTCAGCGTCTTCATTACTTTTAGCTGGCCCTGCTTCTTAGGCTTACATTATGAGCTGTAAACTTGGAAGTTGTACAGCTCATAATCTAAGCACAAGTGGAAAAGGAACCCTCAGCCTAAGCCAGCAGGACCGGCCACAAGCAATGGAGACGCTGCTAGCACCTTCCAGCTTTAGCCCAAGCTAGGAGTGTGAGAGGGGCGTTCCTCCTGTCAAACCCCTAGCTTCTGGTGGCGTCAAGGTACACTAATACCAGCCATTTGTATGCTCTATCTCTGCGCACAATGTAGATATCTGAAGGCATAACTACAATGGTATTAATCAAGATGCGCATCACCCAATTACTTTGGGCTCTTATTCTTCTGGAATGATCTATACTTCTCTAAAATGAATATGATCTGTCATTCCAGAAATGTCCAATAATTCAGAACTTCGAGGCCCCACCCACAAACCTCCCAAAGCCTATGTAAGTGGATCACAACCTCCATAGGCACTACAATGCCTTCCATTAAACTTGTCACAAACTTCTATTACCCATGAGATCAAGACAACCTGGAAAAAATAGAATAGAATATTAGCAGATACTTTTGTAGATATTTTCTTTAATCATTTTATAGTTCCCTTGTCGCAGCCTCATATCTGCCCGCACTATCATCCTATATGGCCATACCCACTTCTAACAAGCAAATTAACTGTTCACCCACCTCAGAACTGAGGGTTACAATACTGTCAGATGAGAAGTGGAAAATCTGTAGCACATCTAGGAATTGCGTCAGAATCTTATGCGTGAGAGAGACAATTCTGCAACCGTAGTCGATATCTGCCTTAGGAATCGGAGTTTAAACAACAAAACTTTTCCAAAAATCCCTTCTAGTTTCACTGCCACTTATTCCAATTGCTCCTAAAATCTGTTGTGTGAACAAACTTATAGTCTGCAGGTAAATTGAAATCAAATTGGAACATTTGTTGCCTAGTATCAATAGATTATGGCTGGTTGCAGGGGCTCACAACCCGTGCTCTGTGGATCTTTCTAACTAAAAAAAAATTTTCCAATCCCAACTTTTAGTTATTATTAAAATTCTATTGTGTCTTTAAACCAAATGGTCTAAACTCATTTTTTCCTTTCCTGTCAGATTCCCCAAGATAATATAACTATACCCTAACCAACACCCTATTAGGGAGATACGGGTATAGAAGCAATGCTTCCAGGAGAGAGATACTGTCCCATATGAGTGCCTATGACTGTCAGGTGTGGAGTCACACAGCCGCAAGGGTTCATTGCTAAGCTTAATTAGCACACAGATCTATCTACCCCCCCCCCCCTTCCTTTCCAAATTTGTTTACATTTCTTCATTCTATCATTTTCAATTTTCCAAACAATAGCATAAAGAATACACTCTTAGTTTGCCATCACACCACATTTAGAATGACCATTCCCTTGCTTTCCTTGGTTTCTTCTTCCTTTTGCCCTGCTGCTTTGAGTAGCGGAGCAGCAAGATGTAAACCTTGTACTGTAAGGAACCAACCTGTAGCACAGAACTTGATTTCCGTTTGCATAGTGGCATCGAGATAAGACAATCTTAATATAACATCCTACTAAATAACATCAACGCTATTTCCTGTCACTCTGTTTTAAACCAATGGCACAAGAAAGGGAAAAAGGATAATAAAAATGCTCTGCGCTGCAAAGAGCTATCCTTGAAGCTGCACTTGATTTCAGAATCTCTCTGTGAATAACCTACACTCTTCTGCTAAGTGCTGTAAAACGTAACTATATAACTATTATCCATACATAGTATCGTATTGTATTCTCTATAAGGGTGGGTTCACACGAGCGTGCTTTGGTGCGTGCTTACGCACGCACAAAAACACGCTTGTATTTACAACAATGCATTCCCTATGATGTGTGCACATGTCTGTGTTTTACAGGTGCGTGCCTGCAAAGATAGGACATGCGTGCACCATAGGGAATGAACCATCCCCGAATGAATGACAGGTGAGAGCTGCCTGTGATTGGCTGAGCACCTCAGCCAATTACATTCAGCTCTTTTAGCAGCCGGGGATTTTAAATCCCCGGCTGCTGATAGATCAGCACCACAGTGCAGGGGACAGCAGGAGAAGATGCAGCTGTGCCCCAGCAGCTGAAGGGAGGGGAGTATCTATTTTTTTGTTTTTTTAAACCACTCTTACTTGATTTTCAGGGATGGGCTTATATTCAAAGCCCTTCCCTGAAATCAATTGCCGGCAGCAGAATTCTCTACCACAGCTGACATGTGACATGTCCCTCCTCTGCGGGGGACACAGCAGCGGCAGACAGGTAAGTAATTTTTTTTTTTTACACTACTTTTAATTGGCTTTTCAGGGAAGGGCTTATGAAGCCCTTCCCTGAAAAGCCATTGACAGCTGCTGGGGCTCAGCGTTGACTTCTGCCGCTGTCCCCGACTCTGTAGCACTGCTGAGCTATCAGCAGCCAGGGATTTAAATCCCTGCCTGCTGGTAGCTCTGATTGTGATTGGCTGAAGCACTTCAGCTAATCACAGTTAGAGCTATCAGCAGGCAGGAATTTTAAATCCCGGGCTGCTGAGAGCTACAGAGCCGGGAACAGCGGCAGAAGTCAACGCTGAGCCCCAGCAGGTGAGTATTTTTTTTTTTCTTACTATTTTAAAAGGATTTTCAGGGAAGGGCTTATGAAGCCCTTCCCTGAAAAGCCATTGACAGCTGCTGGGGCTCAGCGTTGACTTCTGCCGCTGTCCCCGACTCTGTAGCACTGCTGAGCTATCAGCAGCCAGGGATTTAAATCCCTGCCTGCTGGTAGCTCTGATTGTGGTTGGGCGAAGCACTTCAGCTAATCACAGTTAGAGCTATCAGCAGGCAGGAATTTTAAATCCCGGGCTGCTGAGAGCTACAGAGCCGGGAACAGCGGCAGAAGTCAACGCTGAGCCCCAGCAGGTGAGTATTTTTTTTTTCTTACTATTTTAAAAGGATTTTCAGGGAAGGGCTTATGAAGCCCTTCCCTGCAAAGCCACTGACAGCTGCCGGGGCTCAGCGGGGACTTCTGCCGCTGTCCCCGGCTCTGTAGCGCTGCTGAGCTATCAGCAGCTGGGGATTTAAAAATCCCCGCCTGCTGGTAGCTCTGATTGTGATTGGCTGAAGCACTTCAGCCAACCACAATCAAAGCTACCAGCAGGCAGGGATTTTAAATCCCCGGCTGCTGATAGCTCAGAACTAAAGAACCAGGGACAGCGCCAGAAGTCGCGGCTGAGCCCCGGCAGTTAAAGGGAGGCGAGTATTGTTTTTTTAAAATTTTTTGCACTATTTTAAATGGCTTTTCAGGGAAGGCCTTATGAAACCCTTCGCTGAAAAACCATAGACGGGATGCCAGCAGCAGGATTCTCTACTGCAGCTGTCATGTGTGACAGCTGCAGTGGAGATTTGAAGAATTCCCTTTGCTGCATTTTTTGCAGGATGTCCTGTAGTTTCCGATAGTATCAATTCGGAATACATACGACTTTTTGATTGCTTTTTATTGCGTTTTTATCTGGGAGACATGGTAACTAAAAAAGTGCATTTCTGGTGTTCTTTATTTTTTTTTGATGTTCACCGTGTGGGAAAAATAATGCACTACTTTGATAGATCAGACTTTTACGGACGCGGCGATACCAAATACATATTTTTTTTTCATGATTTAGATTTTTTAATAATAAATATGGGGACTACAATATGCGATGCTTTGATTGCTCCTGCAGTATGACGTAATGCTATAGGATTACGTCATACTTCTGTTTGACAGGCGGTCTATCCAGCCACCCCACGGCGTTGGCTTGATAGGCAGTCTGCTAAGACAGCCCTGGAGCCTTTCAGAAGGCCCCCGGCTGCCATGACACCTGCACGGCTACCCCGATCTCACCGCGGGGGGGCCGTACGGGACCCCCGAACATAGTTTGGGGGATTTAAATGCTGCTGTCAGAATGGACAGCGGCATTTAAAGGGTTAATAGCCACGAACGGCCGATAGCGGCTATTGCCCACGGGTGTCAGCTGTAATAAACAGCTGACACCCGCGCTGTATGAAAAGAGGTCACCACGTGACCTCTCTTCATACATACCCCGATGCTCCATGACGTACCCTTATGTCCTGGAGCGGGAAGGGGTTAACACTGCTTGTAACAGTCCCCACCCTTTTAACTGCATTTTTAACTTTTTTCTCCTTCACAATGGAGAGCATCTCATGAGTGGGGGCTCAACAGGTCCTTCTAATATGCCTCTCTATTCCACAATTGTAACAAATTAAAGTCCTACTGCAGTTTTCTCCTTTAGCCACATGTAACAATTGAGAGGGAGCTGCCATATGACATGTTGGATGACCCATGATAAGCTCCTCCCTCAATGGCTACCTAAACCCGTAAGCTGAAGGAAGCAGATGCTGACCTGAAAGATTATGTTGGTTATACCCTATTGGTAGTCTGGCAAAGAATTTCTCTTCTGTCTTGTCTTTCAGTCATGTCAGAATATGTGCCAGACATATACACTGATAAGGAGACTGAACAGTCCATAAATGATGCTTGCCTGTCCAGTATGGTGCATTGCTAAAAGGTTCTTTTTTTTTTTTTTTAATTATGTTTTATTGAGATTTTCCATAATAAGTAATACACAAAAGTCTCACATCACTAGTCATGAATATACAAAACAGAGTGGGGTATGCATCTGTTGGTAATAAGGCTGATGTATAGTATGAAATGGGGCCTCGAGTGGCTTAGGAGAGGCCCCCAAAAGGTAGTATGTTACATCAGGGCAGGCCCCAGATTTCTTGCGTGTGAGAGAAACATAATAGTGAACCTTAGTAATAAAGTAAGAGGGGGTATACGGGGGTAAAAGGGAGAGGTACGGAAAGGAAAGTGGGGTGGGGGTGGGGGGCGTAAGAATCAGGCAGAATGTCATAGGACATGGTTACCTGACTGCTCCTCCAGTAAGACGGTTCTGTCTCATGGGGTCTTTCTCTGGAGTATGTGTCCCGAGGGTCGTTTCGCCACTTTGATGATTGTAGTCCGAGCCGGGGTGGTCCTCCAACGGCCCGGGTCCGAGTCTCAGGGGTTTGAGTGAGGGGTTAGAGGATTAAGTTAGAGTGGTCAGAGTTGTGTTCCGTGTATGCCACTGAGATTGAGATTGAGATTGAGATTCAAGGGGGGTCTCTGCTGCCGACTCACCCCGTCGGTCAGATGGTGGATGAGATTTAGATGGAGTTGATTTGCCTCCAGGGGTGCCAAGTTTTTATAAATTCCTCGTGCTTTCCGGTATTCCAGCTATGTAGTTCCTCCATATTGTAGATGGAGTCTACTCTTAATTTCCAGGTTGCCAGAGTAGGGGGCACTCTTTAGAGCCAGAGGGAAGAGATTAGGGCTTTAGTGGTGTCAAGGAGAAAAGCCAACAATTTGTCTTTTAAAGGGTAGAAGTTCGCCGAGGGTCTCCAGAGGAACAGTGCTTCCGCTGTGATATGGAAATTGGGTTTAAGGAGGCGCATCACTTCTCCCAATTCTCTCCAGAAAGTGGTCAACTCCCTACACTCCCACCAGATATGACAATATGACCCTGTCTCCGCATTGCATTTCCAATATTTGTCATGGTCAGCTAACTTATGTGTATAGAGCCATTGTGGGGTCTTATACCATCTGACCATGATTTTATAATGACTTTCCTGGAGCAATATGCAGGGTGAAAGTCCAAAAGCAGTTTGCAGAATCAGTTTGATATCCGATGTAGTGAGGGAGATTTTGAGTTCTCTTTCCCAAGAAACTAGGAAGGCTGGTTTATAGAGTACCTCCGGGGTAATGATCCTGTTGTGGATAATAGAGATAGATTTATTTTTTGGATGGTCGCTAGGTAGTATTTTTTCGAATGGGGTTTCTGGTCTGGTAGACTTAGAGGATTTCTGGAACTCCTTGAAAGCTTGGAGTACATGCGCCCTTTGTAAGAAGGAGAGGGAGAGCTGCGGAGCTAAGGTGTTTAGGATCTAATTGCTAAAAGGTTCTGTCAGCATATAGTCAGGATTCTCTCTGTCACAGTTGTCATTAAAACTATATCTTGTCACCTCCTCTGACACCTTTTTCCTTTCCCCTACAATCTGCTTGGTGGTCTTCCAGCCCTGTTCCATGCTATTAGCATACCACTAATAGTGAACCTCAGGTTTCTCTCTCTCTTACAGCTCAGGTCTGGCTTGTCTCCACTCTACACACACAAGCCTTTACAAACCCTTACTTACCACAATTAGTGAAATCCCCTGGAGCTGGTTTCTTTCCACTGCTTACAGCACAGATTTCTATTATAGAAAAGACCCCTTTGCCCTCTCATAACAGTCTGCTGAGCTCACCGTAATTGGGAAAACAACTCAATGCGTGTGCCTTTATGCCGCTCTCTGTAGTAGCATATCACAAGGTACTTCTCTGGGTGGTATACTTAACCAACAAGCTGCTAGGCACTTCTATTGTCTTGCTCCAATGTCAGTCAATACAGAGGGACACACACTTGGGAGAGGAGAGAAAAAGAAAACCCAACACTTCCTCTAAAAGCCTATATGCCAAATTCAATTGATATCTATCATCTACAGTGTTAGATCGTAACAACTGTTTGTAAATTTACAATGTATCACTATATATTATCTAATTCACTGTCTTAGGGCTTATTCTGATGTGGGTTTTCACGCCCGGTCGATATATACTGTCTCTCTCTCCCATTGCAAACATCGGTGAGGGGTGGAGAGGGGGCGGGAGCTCAGTGTACTGCTCCCAGCCCGGCCCACCTCCTCCCCTGCAGAGAGGGACAGCGTATATCGGCTGGGTGTGAAAACCCGGTCGATATACACACGTCAGAATAAGCCCTTAGAGTCCTTCAAGAATGTCAGCCAGAAAGGGCAGAAGGGAGGGGGGGAAACATCAACAAGACCCATGCATTACAAAGAAACCAGGCTTCTTAACAAACTTTTCCTTTCAATCCTGTCCAACTTTTCTAATTATTCACTGTATTATTCACATACAGATTCCAAAATTGCCCCAAAACATACTGGTCTGTCAGGTTCTTAGACATGGATCAAAGCCTGACAGGTGCCCTCCTTGACCGGCGACAGGAGATAATCACAGTGTCAGGGGAAAACAGATTTGTAAGGAATAAAACTTCCTTAAACTTGTATAGCACACTTGTCTGTTTTTACCGGACAAGAGAAAACCACTGCATTCTTCACTGGGTTCTGGAATAGATTTGGCTGTGCCCCACGTTGGGTGTCAAAATGTTAGTGAAAACTTAAAGATTGCTTTCCAAAGTATGTCTTTGGGTTTCAAATTAGGTTGTTTTTAGTTGGGCCCAGAAATAACTTATCAAACCACATGCAACTGCATGTGATCAAAAGTTATCTATTTATTATAACTTTTTTAAGTGACAGGCATCAGTTTTTATAGCGGCACATGCCTCAATTACAATAATTCAAATTTATTATAATTAATTTATTAGCACTGGTTCATAAAACTAAACACAAATCTGAATATGCATCTAAATTGCTGTACAGATTTCTCACAGGCGCAGTAGGATCATATGAGATTAGCTTCTTGGAACACGGGTACAGGAATGTAGAACAATAAAATGTTTAGAATATTTAGAAACATGTGTGAACAGCAAGGAACAAGTCATCTTGACACGCCAGTCAGTCTGGATGCTTCATAGCCATTTTGAGCAACAATTATCAGTAATCAGTCTCATTTTAAAGGAGAAATGGATGTAAATGAGAGGCATACAAGATGGCTACCTGATACAAAATGGCTACGCGTCGGATAAAACATGACATTGTTCGTATTCATTTCACTAACATTCCCTTTAGCCATGTTAATCACAGCAGGCAAAGTGATTTTGTGACAAGAAGATCAGTCAGTCTGAAAGTCTGTGTGGGTCTGAAGCCCTTGTACTCAGCGTCTTCCTGCCGCCATGCTGAGGCCACATTCCCCTGGACACCTTTCTTGAGTGTTACAATAGTGCATGTTAGAGTCTCTAAGTACTCAGAAGGGTTGTTGATCCAGGGATTATTCCAGTTGCCAGCCTTGGAGTTGGGAAGGAATTTTTTCCCTTAAATGAGGAAAATTGGCTTCTACCTTATGTTTTGTTTTTTGCCTTCTTCTGGATCAATATTGGAAGGGAGAAGGGGAAGGGAGGGCAAATAGGCTGAACTAGAGGGGCATAATATGTTAGGATGAAAAAATACCTATGTTACTATGATCATTGTGGCTCTAGTTTCTCTAACCCCCAGTGTTCAGAGGTTATTGCCGGGAGGTGATGTGTCTGGCCAGTCATTTCCCCTGCATCAGCTGCTACAGTGCAAATGCAGTATTACATGGTCGCCATTAAAATGAATGGCTGACGATGTAATGCATGGATGCATCAGATTAGCAGGAGCCGCTGTTGCACACTACTGCAAAGTTAAATATTTGTTTTTCCCGCGAAGTTAAATATTTGTTTTTCCAACTCGACGATGACGCGGGTACCGAAGTCTATCTGCAATGTGAATTGTGGATGGGCTACGGGTTGGACGGCCTCAATAGACTTCAAAAGCAATACCTTTCAGTGCATGCTATTTGCCACAGATCCTCCTTGCAGACGCCGACTGCAATTCAAATCCGCCCATCTAAGACTGGCCTAATATTGATAACCTACTCTTAGATTAGGGCATGAAAATTTCCTTACTAATGGGGCCAACTTACAGCACCAGTGAGCATTGCAACCCTTTCATTGCTTACCAAGGCACAGCACTGCACATTTGGTGATGGCTGTGCAGCACAGACCCATTCACTTGAATCAGACTAAGTTGCAGTACTAGGAAAAGCCACTATCACATGTACTGCGCTGTGCACTGGCAAACAATAAAGGGGATGGGGCGTTTGTTGCGGAACCCTAGCCCTTTCATTCAGCTGCCCAGGGAGGGATCCTCACCAATTGGATAGGTCATCAATATTAAAGTATTAGGCTGCTCTCACACAGGCATCTGTTAAAACGCCACATTTTAAAGAGTTTTCAAACGCATTCAACAGCGTTGTTTTAATGCGCTCAATATTACAATGGGTCATGAGGTGCATTAAAAAGTGCTGAAACGCACTAAAATATAGCAGACAGCGTTAGAAAAAAATCGCAGCATTAGAAATGCTGTTTTCGAACTCTTGTCTGAGAAGCCCCATTTCAATCAATGGAGGAGCTTTACAGCGTTAGCGTGTGTTATCCTCATGACTTGTACTGTCAATGCTGCAGACCATGAGTATCATTTACACTGTTTGAATGTACCATAAAAGGCTTGTCTATATAACCATTCAGAGCATAGGCGCATCATGGGGGGGGGGGGGGCACAACCCCCTTTATCAGCTACAGGGGAAAGCCATTATGTAAGAGCACCTCCCACCCTGATGGCCTTGGCCATGTACTATTACTGGTGCCCATACATTTGAACATCTGGCATGTTAGACTGAATTTCCTTTATAGCTGATAAGACCCCGTTTACACGCAACGATTACCGCTCAAAATTCATTCAGTGTGAAACAAAAATATTGCTCACTTGTCGTTCTCAGTAGGCATCCCGTGTAAAAGGGCCTTAAGGCAGCTTCTTAAAGAAAGGGTTGCACTGACAAGACAACCCACTTTGGCCGGGCTTACACGGCCGTAAGAGTAAAACGCCGCAGGGCTCCCGAAGCATTTTTACAGCTGTGAACCCGGCTGTGACCCTGTGTATGGCGGCAAAATTGTACTGAGCATGACCGCGGACTTATGTAGGCGGTCATGCACAGTACACCTGATTAATTGATTTTTTTCGTTTATATTTCCCGCACCGCAGCTTAGCAATGGCGCTTATGGGCTGCAGGTATATACACGACAATAGAGAACGATGGGCTCTATCTCACGTATATAAGTGGCAAAATAGAACATGCTGCGTTCTATCTTGCACTCACAGATTGCGTAAAATCAGACACGCTAATGTGAGTGGAACTGCGTAAGATAATGTAATTGATTGCCTGTGAGCCACTATGTATCACATGTGCGTACAGAGCCCACGTAACACACAATTCTAATACAGTTGTGTGAGCCCAGCCTTAATGCGTGCGAGATTCTGGCAATTTGGTGAAGCTTTTAATATGTCTTAATTAATGTTTTTGAGGACACAAACAAGAGACATGGGGGACTGCAGTGCACAGAAGGTTATCTAGCTTGGAGAAGTTCATTAACATCATCTGCTAAACACCAGAAAACTGCTTTTAGGTCTTAATTAGGAATTTCTGGCTCCTTATACTTATACCATGCTGCAAACTAGTATCCAAATATCACTGTTCCTGTCAACTACTATCTGATATAACTTGGTAACACACTGGCTTTTTTGAGTCATAGGTACTATATATATATATATATATATATATATATATATATATATATACTGTATATACCGGCGTATAAGGCGACGGGGCGTATAAGACGACCCCCCAACTGTCACCTTATACGCCGGTATTCAGTGGAGAAAAAAAAAAAAATTTTATTACTCACCTCCCCCGGCGTCCTGTCGCGCTCCGGCAGGATGTCGCTCGCTCCGGCAGGCTGTCGCTCGCTCCTCGTCCCCGCCGCAGCATAGCTTTCTGAATGTGGGGCTTGAAATCCCCGCTTCCAGAAAGCTAATACACACGCCGGCAGCCATGACAGCATTGAATGGCTGTGATTGGCTAAAGCACACGTGGCTTCAGCCAATCACACTATTCAATGACATCATTGAATGGGTGTGATTGCTAACACGTGCGCCTTCAGCCAATCACAGCCATTCAATGATGTCATTGAATAGTGTGATTGGCTGAAGCCACGTGTGCTTTAGCCAATCACAGCCATTCAATGCTGTCATGGCTGCCGGCGTGTGTATTAGCTTTCTGGAAGCGGGGATTTCAAGCCCCGCATTCAGAAAGCTATGCTGCGGCGGGGACGAGGAGCGAGCGACAGCCTGCCGGAGCGAGCGACATCCTGCCGGAGCGCGACAGGACGCCGTGGGAGGTGAGTAATAAAATTTTTTTTTTTTACACTTTTTTTTTTTTGTATTACCGGCGCATAAGACGACCCCCGACTGCAGAGCAGATTTTTCGGGGTTCAAAAGTCGTCTTATACGCCGGTATATACGGTATATATATTTATATTCGAGTATAAGCCTAGTTTTTCAGCACATATTTTTGGCTGAAAAAGCCCCCCTCGGCTTATACTCGAATCAGGGAAGGGTTAATAAAAAAAAACAACTCAATACTCACCTCCCAGCCGGCGTCTGTGTCCCCGGCAGTGGTGCGGCACGCTGCTTGAATTCCTCTGTTCCCGGCAGTGATGTGGCAAGCTGCTTGAATTCTCCCGGCTGTCCATTAATGCTGTGATTGGAACAAGCGCCAGCCAATCACAGCCGGCGATCGATCATTCACAGCCAATGAGTGAATGACTGGCGCTTGATCCAATCACAGCGCTTACTTACATAGCGCTGATGGGGGGGATTTGAAAGCTGAGCAGGGAGATGACAACGGGGAGAATTCTAGAGCAGCTTGCCACACAGACGCTCAGTGGGAGGGGAGTATGGAGGGCTTTTTTTTACCCAGTATATACTCGAGTATAGCTCGGCTTATACTTGAGTCAATAGGTTTTACCAGTTTTTTGTAGTAAAACTCATTGTCTCTGCTTATACTCGGGTCGGCTAATACTCGAGTATATATGGTAATTCTATAGAAGAAAAAAAAAATCTGTCGCCAGTTATATTCAATGTGAGCTTTTGTGATAGATGTCAAATATTAGCATGGTTATACTTGGTAGTAATTTATAGTTTTAGTCTCTGAGGGAAACCGCCTCTTCCTTTTTAGATATTTTTGTATTAACCTTCACTCTTCTAGGTTAGAAGTTAGAGGAATTGATATAAAGGAGGTTAACCACTATAAAATATGGAAGCTATTTATGAAATACACAAATTGGCAACAACTCGACCCTAAATCCCCAGCAGCAATGATATGAAGGCCCTCGCCAACATCTCTTTATAACCTTCTGTAGTGACACTTGACTTGTGCCATAAAGAAGTAACTGGTCATAACTCCCAAAGGAGCCTACATGGGCTTATAAGTCTCCTCACTCACCTTCTAGGTGCTCTCCCTAAGGAGAGACAATACCCCTCCCGACTCTGGTCACACTGTATTCATGGCTCCAACAGACTTGGATAGGAGCTGTATAAAGTAATTCCACATCAGACACTATAGAAGTGAATGGTGGGAATGTAACTTCAGTGCTCCATATGAGCCAAGCACAATGTATCAGGTACATGTTGGTTAAGGTCTCTTTGCCTTTTATTATAGCTGGAGTGACGCTTTTTATTTATTTATTTTTTTAATGCATGGGGATTCTGCAGGAGGTCACGGTCCCATTAAGACTCCCTTTGTCCTATGACAGGCTTAGGCCCAGTGTCCATGGGCAGATTTGAATTGCGAAAGATCCGCAGTTCAAGCCGCCGCCCATAGGGAAGCATGGGGCGTCCGCACCATAATTAACACATGTGGATTTGATTTGCAGATGACCCATGCTGGACATAAATCGCAGCATGCTCCATTTCAGCGCGGACACCGTGTGGAGGGACTCCATTAATCTCTATGGAAGTGAGCGATCTGCAATTCAGTTGCGGATTTGTAGGCAGATACCCCTCTGGTTGCTTGGAGAACAACCAGGAAGGTGGGGAGGAGGCAGAAGGCAGTCACTTTAGGCTTGCGATTTTTTTTCCACGCGGACGATCCGCAGTGCATCCACGATTGCCGGCAAGCATTTGAAAGTAATTTCTGCACTGGAAATCCGCGTGTGCCGTGGATATGAGGCCTGAGAATGATTGCGCTAGCCTCAGTTACATCATTAACTTTATATTTTTACAAAGAAGAACCTCATTCCAGATGAAATTTCTAGCAGCTCGATATTATAGGGCAGTGATGGCGAACCTTTTAGAGACCGAGTGCCCAAATTGCAACTCAAAACCCACTAATTTATTGTAAAGTGCCAACATGTCAGGGGGCGGGGCTTATCACAACGTATGATTTTTACTTCCGTCGTTCTTAAAAGGACAAGGCTGTTTCAAAATAGACTGGGTACAGATTTTGACTTCTTTTGGATGCTGAAATGCTGTGGAATTTGCCATGGAAATTTCCGCTGAGGACATTCTGCAGCATTTCCACCTCGTGTAAACATATCCCAGCAGTGATATTGACCCCCCCAGAGCTGCCCCAGCAGTAAGAGTGACAACCCCAGAGAAGCCCCAGCGCCAATAGTGACTACCCCAGAGCGGCTTTTGTGGTTATAGTGACCCCGCACGGCGGCCCCATCGGTAATAGTGACAGCGCACCGTGGCCCCAGTTGTAATAGTGACATCCCACAGTGGCCCCCCAGTAGTAATAGTGACACCACACAGTAGTCTCGGTGGTAATAGTGACATCCCACAGTGGCCCCAGCGGTAATAGTGACACCCCACAGTGGTCCCCAGTAGTAATAGTGACACTTCACAGCGTCCCCGGTAGTAATAGTGACATCTCACAGTAGCCAGTAGTAATAGTGACATCCCACAGTGGCCCCCAGTAGTAATAGCGACATCCCACAGTGGCCCCTGTAGTAAGAGCCCCCCCCCCCCCCCCTCTGAGACCCAAATTCCACCCACCCACCTCCTCTGCTTGGCACTGTTGCTGCAACTGATCCCTGGAGCACACTGTGATGTGCTGCCAGACACCTCCTCCCTTCCCCTGCTCTCGCGGAACCAAGTAGGAGACGTCAGTGAAGGGGGGAGGAGGATCCCGGCTGCACACTGACATCACAGTGTGCGCCGGGATCAGCGCCTCTAGCAGCGCTGCTGAGTGAATACCAGCAGGGGAGCTGCGGCACCCCTGCTGGTATTTACTAATGTGGTGAGCAGCCGACGGCGGCGAGTGCCAGCTGGGAAGGCTCTGAGTGCCGCCTCTGGCACGCGTGCCATAGGTTCGCCACCACTGTTATAGGGCATTCCCACTTGTGACATTTGGGTCCTTATGTAGCAGACCTTTGTCAAACCCTGCAGATAATATGCTGCATGCATGTATGCAAATGACTGCTGCATGCCACAACACAAATACATACAGAATACACAAATCATACAGTCACACAACAGTGGTGCCTATTAGTTATATATGGTTTATCACATGCATACGGTCATCCATAATCGCAAGATGTTGCTTAGGAATACTAACACGAGTGCACACCTCACTTGTATAGGATTAGGCAGAACTGAAAGTTAGTGGAATTGATCCATAATGCATAGTCCACATAAAACAGACTAATAACACAGCATAGACCTAGAGGAATTTGGCGCAGTAAAGAAGGGGATGGGCAGCATATGTAACAAACAGCCAAGTGTATTATGAGCACAGAGTATTAACATAAAATAACTAGATTATATTATGGGGACATTAGCAGATGTAATAAGATGTAGAGGGTAATCCCATAATACTAGATGGTGGAATGGTCGAACCAATATTGGTCACAAGTAAACATGGGACGATATATAGCAACAGGACCCTTATCACATGTACTAGACAATATGGGACAATTCCACTAACTTCGTCCTGGTCAATCTTATATGAGTGAAAGGGGGTATGATGGTAGGACGCCTGAAGAGTACATTCTACATGTCTTCTTGCTAAGACTAGCGGTAGCCTATTCAGCTCGACAGATTAGTTATATTATGTTATTTGAAATAATGTGTCATTGATCCGCAACATACAAACTATCATGAAGCGTGCGCCCACTGGCAAATAAGTACCTCATATATAACCTGTATTAAACCCCTTAAGGACCAAGCATGGTAAATATACAGCGCTTGATCCCGGGCTGCTATCAGGCAGGATCAGGTCGGGTCTTCGGCTGTCAGACATTTAATGTAGATTTTGACTCGAAATCAGTTGTGGATCTGCAGCTAATGTCAGCCTGCCGCTGCTCCTACCTCGCAATTAGCAGCCCCTCACTGCAGCGCCCCTCACATCCCTCATCCAGCAACCACTACTAAGCAGCGTGGACCCCAGTCAGGTGATGCAGACGTGAACGCATCATCTGACTGGTGGTCGCAGTTGCTGGGTGAGGGTCTGCTGATTGTGAGGAGAGAGGAGCGGTGGGTCGAAATCAGCTGCGGATCCGCAATTGATTTTGAGTCAAAATCTGCCCCAATGGTTTTGACGCAGAGATGCTGTGGGTTTTGCTGCAAAATTTTCTGCTGTGGAAAACCTGCATCATTTCTGCCACCTATGAACGATCATAGGTAGGTATAAAACAAAAAGTGCAATGAATCAAAAAGCTAAAAATATCCCAATACATTTCTCTAGCAGTAAGGTTAATATGGGTGTTATATCCCAAATAAACACCAAAACTGTACCAAATATTGGCAACCACATGCACCTACCACAATGAATCAAAAACAGTTCATGTGCATTGATGAGCTAATACACTCACCACTATCAACCAAGCAGATGAACATACCTCCCAAACTTTGAGCAAGGAAAAGAGGAACTGTAGTGGAAATTTTTAAATATAGGCCACACCCCTTTTGACACTATGCCACACCCTCGGATATCCTCCTCACCAAATCTGGAACTGTCCTGCCAAATCTGCAATGGTTGGAACACATGGATAAGTAGTCTAGTGCAGTAAAATTGGATGATCGAATCTTCAAGTCCATTTGAAGGACAAGAACGAAAAGGTAAAGTTTAAATAAAGAAAAATGTGATTATGCAAATACAATTTTTTTGTCTTAAATAATGGCCCCCTTATTATGTCCCAGTGTTTACAAGGCCCTGTTATGCTTCCAGTCTCAATACCCCAACAAAAAAGATTTTACCTGTAGTGGCCCAGAGTTAACGGGGCCCCTCCATAAGTACGAGTGAGTTTGTCTTGTGCATTTGTGTAGTCAGTGTCTTCTATGTGAGTGAATTTGATGTGCATTGCACCTCTGCAGCACTGAATGGGTTACTCTCTGGGTTATGTCCAAAAAATGTATCTTCTTGTGTGTCACGTGATCATGTTTTATATATGTGTATGCTAGGATGCGAGGTGAGGAAAGTTAGTCAGTGGTTCTAGTTGCAAAGGTTAGTCTGCAAGTTGGCTGGAGTCTGAAGAACTGAAAGACTTCTAGTGAGCAAGAGAACTTATGCTTTGTCCTACGAGGAGTCCTAAAATGGAAGAGGCTGAGCGATTGCCTTGTGTGTGCCCTGGGCCCAATTCATCCAGGCCTTCCTGCTGTTGACCTAGAGGACTGAGAGACTGAGAGGAGCTGCCATGCAGCGCTGAGTACCCTACTTTAAACGTGAGTATTGACAGGTAGAGAGTTAGAGAGTGAGAGAAGGAGAGTGGCCAGGAACAGAACCCCACAGATAACTTGGACTGTGGACTCGTCTGTAATTCTGTGATTCCTCTCTGTCACACCACTGTGTTTGCACCAGTGTCCTGATGGCATGTGTATATCAAGTTGTTTGGACAGTTGAACATTAACACCAGTCAACGGTCTCAACCGACCGTTCCCGGTTCTGCTCAGAAAAAGTTACCCCTGTGTGTGGACTCTTTATTTGCAAAGTCAGACTTCACCTCAGAGGAAGGAACGGTGGCATCACGAGTGACAAAAGGACATTAAGGTAAACTACTATTTGGGTTACCCTGTGAAACTCCTCCAGCAGTAACTTGGACGGGTCCCGTTCTACCCCCAGGGGAGGAGATGATAGAGTCCTGTGACAAGGCCCTAATCTACCCCGCTGTCTGCTCAGCTGTGGGCCAGCTCACCTCACGCTTCCCTCTGTTTCGTGCAACTGCGGTCTCTCCTCAATTCCAGAATAACGCAGTCACATGATCAAAATACCAGCGGGAGGAGTGAGAGGTGAGTAAAATCTGTTAGCTGTTTTTTTTTTAATTTAATTTTATGTTCCTTCCGCTACATAGGTCTTGACTCCCATGTCCAGCGCTTGGGAATCCAGGGGCAATCGCCCAGTTTGCTCCCCTTTGCAGCTTTGTGTATAATTGAGAAGGTGGGGAGGCATGGATAAATGTTTCATATGCATTAATAAGTAATCCACTCAAAACAAACACAATCCATATAGGTAAAATATCGATTCACGTGGCGAGCAACTATACAGATAAACATGCAGAGATAAGCCGATAAACAATGTGCACCTAGAGACCAAAGTATCCAAAGTGGACAGATATGGCATCAATCAGTACACATCCACTTAGCTAAAAAGTTGCAGTAATTCTCCTAATCTGTCCATCAAATGACAACTTTTTATTTCAGTGTGTGCAGTATGCTAATCGCATCCCTGGAGTCACTGAGGTGGAGCTGAAGCCTTCTTGAGTCACGGAATCCCTGTTTGGGTGGCGCCCAGTCCTCCTTTACTGACAACCCCCGTGCTTGTGAGGTCAACAGTCGCCCATCCATGATCCCTTGGCTTCTACACTCTGGGCTGTACATTGGGCCTATTAAGCGGAGCTGGATATACCTCAGTTCTCTTTCCCCATGACCGGAGGGTACAAGTGAACAGACATAGAAGTAGTATGGAAGCAGGCTAGCGCTGACATCACAAGCACAAGGGGTTGTCAATCTAGGAGGACTGGGCTCTGCCTCAGTGACTCCAGGCATGTGATTAGCATACTATGCATGCTGCAATAAAAGTAAGTTGGCAAGCTGAACAGGACAGCGACAGTTATAACCAGGGCAGGTATAGAATGCACTTTAAAAGTACAATACCATCATCCCTCCTGTTATTGACTAGAACAACTAGTGACTAAACAAGAAAAATATTTTTGTTTTCTGACATGCAGTATCGATTTGGATGTGTGTCTTCTGTACATTACGATCTGTAGGGTTTGTCAAGGATCTTCTAAATAAGAACCGAAACATGACACGAGTCGTGATTGCCCTATCAAATATCAATAAATATGCAATGGTAGCAGCACTAGAACGTACCTCAGAATTTGAGGGGAGGCTTCATATATCAGGTGAATGATGCTGGCTCATAAAATGGATCTGGATCTGCGATCCACAAAACATGAAGAAAGCTATATCAGGGGTACGAAAAGCACAATACTCACACCTTGACTGGATAAAGACTGCGTGAAGCAGTCGAAACGTTGTCAGTAGAGATGAGCGAGTATACTCGCTAAGACACATTACTCAAGTGAGTAGTGCCTTAGCCGAGTATCTTCCCGCTCGTCTCTAAAGATTCGGGGGGCCGGCGGTGGAGAGCGGGGAGGAACGGAGGGGAGATCTCCCTCTCTCCCACCCGCTCCCCGCCGCAACTCACCTGTCACCTGCGCCGGCCCCAGAATCTTTAGAGACAAGCAGGGAGATACTCGGCTAAGGCACTACTTGCTTGAGTAATGTGCCTTAGCGAGTATACTCGCTCATCTCTAGTTGTCAGCTTATGCACACAATAAAGATGAAACACTTTTAACCCCTTTAGTGGCACGCCTGGAAAATCTCTGGGGCTTGCTGCACTGACCATGCAGTTAAACCCTGTATGATTTCCGTGGATAGCTCTAGTGCTGAAACATGCGGAGCACTGAGTGGGCTGTTATCTGAAATCTTCCGAGGTTTTTATTTTATTGTTGACTCATTTAACAAACCTGCCCTGTGAGGCATGACATGGTAATAAGGGGTTAAGCTGTGAATATTGTGCTTTTGGTACCCCTGATGCGGTTTTCTTCATGAAGTACTGTGCCTATCAAATATCAAGATGAATGAGAAATTTCCTCTGGAGTGCAGAGCTGTTCTTTGTAAAAGTGTTTAGATTGGGATCGCACACTTGCACCCACATTATACAGAGCGCTGTTGGTCTGTGCAAACAATTTTCCATTTCATTCCTGTATAAATGTGTAAAACCATACAAAAACTTACTGTGCGCGGAAAATCCTGTCGAACGTTGGATGCCCTGAAGTGTTTGGAGGCGAAACAGTGTATTTTCTACGTGCCCATATGACTTCCATGGAGAAATATGCTGTAAAAAGAAAAAAAAAATTGCTGATTTGTTTTCTAAGCTCAACTTTACCCAAGTCATTAACATTATACCGTATGTGACTACAAAAGTTTTTAGTGTGGAACCCACACTAAAAATATGCAGTAAATCTTCCCTGTGTGAACATGGCCCAAGTATCCATGTGTTTGGACAATTAGATTTAGTTAAATGAGCCCCCAACCATCCGCTGTAGTGGAATCTGGCAGCAAGTGTTAAATATTCCCGCAGAGAGAAAATGAGGCATTTCACAGCTTTCAACAAAATCAGTGGTGAGCTCTGAATAATAGGAGGGTCCTAATGAGGTGACCACCCAGAGCTGCACTACTTGACCTGTGCTTAGAGTCCCCTAGCAGCTGGGCCCCCTGCTGCAAGCATTCCAGCGTGCCGAAAATCAAAAGCACTGGTTCTCAGAGGTTCGGCGGGTCCAGTGAGAAGCAGCGAGACCCTCCTCTGTGCTCACTAATATGTTAAAACGGCGCTTTATTTCCTGGTATTTACAGAGCTTATCCCATCAAGCCATACAATAAGCATATTACATATACACACATACATAGTAAGCTGTTTGCAAGTAACTCCACTGGTTGGAGTTGGCCTTTCATCCAGATGGCTCAAACTGGGTGAAATGAAAAATCTGCATGTGGTTTTGCTCAGCAGACATAGGTCGTATTCATCGGTGCACTCCATGCATGCTCAGAGCATGGAAAGCATAGAAAGCAGAACTGGGGAGACGCTAACTAGAGCCAGCCAGGAGTGGAAGGGAGAGAGCAGACAAAAACCAGGACTGTAGAACTGGGCTGTGACTGCTACATTTTTCCACACTCCGAGCATGCTCAGAGTGCAATGATGAATATGCAGGACTAGTACTAGGCAGTGACTGCTGTCCACTCTCCCCCCACCCCTGGCTGGTTGTACTCGGCTTCTCCCCTCACATCACTACAACACTCTTCCCCAACCTCACCACCATTCTCAGTCATTTTATCATTCTTAGTCATGTTATCCTGAACATATTACTAAGCTGTCATTGTCCCTTGTACGACTACTAAGGAAGACAAACTGTCTTATGTGATGGCCCCCCAGACCATCACACCAGCAGGGGGCAGTGTGCCGCTCCACAGTAAAGGCAGGATTAAGGTGCTCACCCCTAGGTCTCCAGATGCGAATATGGTCGTCGCCGGCGCCCAAACTAAAGCTGGATTTGTCTCTGAAGACAACCCTGTTACAGTCCGTAGCGTCCAGTTTAATTGTTCATGACACCACTGCAAACAGCGGAAATGGTTATTGGTGGTAAAGGTAGTAAACAATGGACGACATGAGACCCAATGTCCTTCAGCCAAGCGCTTGGAAATGATTCGGACAACAAAACAGTTGGAAATGCTTGTGCTTGTCAGATGATCAAGTGATCTTCTCTACTGCTGGTCTGTCAAAGGCCTCCTGAGCCCGATCACCTTGTGTGCCCTCACACAATCACTGGTCCCAACACCTAACATTCTGGTTAGAACGGCCCAGGTGGCAGCAGTTCATCAGTGTAACCATCCAGATTTTCACATCCCAGTAGTGTGCCCCCTCTCAGACTCTGGTAACTGGGTGAAATCTCTTCTCTGCGTTGTAGAGGCGTCTAGTGGTCAACAAGCTCTACACAAGCGGAAGGAGAGGTTACTGCACACAAGGGGCCTCCGAGAGCCTCTTATAGGCCAAGGGGGGAAACACTTTTAGGGTCTCAGGTGGCAAGACCATTCATCTAATCACACAACTCTCATCATTTACAGATCTGCCTGAGATGGAACCGCATGCCGAGTTTTGCTGCAAAATTTCTTCTTCTGGGGGCTTATTGTTTTTATTAACAGTGAGCGTACATACGCAAACACTCTCCCGAATGCACCATTTGCATGTATTCTACCTAGTTGCAAAATATTCATTCTGTCCAAAAACAACTAGGACGGCCTTCAGGTGTTGTGTATTTTTATATAAATACCCATCACATATAAGCTGTATACTTATATAGTGGCTGAGCTTCTGCAGAAGCTCTTTATGTAGAAGGAATGGAAGTTTCATGCCATTACAAATTGACTGACCTGAAACTGCATCAGAAAAAGTTTTAAAGTACGTACAATCTGCATTTCGTAGTGACTTCATAATACGATATGAAGCTGCTGCAGAACCTCATAATGGGGTAATCCATGCTAATGATTAGCATGAAGTGCTGCCTCACTCTTAAAAATAGCAGCTTTGCATCTGCTGAAATGTTTATTACCAGAAAACATATTTAAAGATTCTAACGAGCTGCCTCGGCTGCCGTCCATTACTGAACTGTAATATTGTCGGACTGTACAATATATATACTCATAGTGTATACTCTGCCTCTTGTAGGGTATCTCAGTTCATCATATTCCAGTAGACCCAGATACAATGGAGCGCAGTCATACAATCTGCATTCCCCATACTGTAGAGCCATGTAACCACATAGATGACATAGGATTACCTTGTTCCAGGACGGCCACTATGGTCACAAAAGCTAGCTGAGCCACCTGTTCTCGCATGTTGTAGGCGCTGCCTGGATCCAAGGTACTCTGGTCGTTTTTGGAGGATTCGAGACACAGACTATTTTCAGACAAGCGGAACCCAGAAGAAAAACATGAAGATTGTTTGTCACAAGATCAAAGCTACGAGGAAAAATGGGCTGTTTGTCTATATGTAAAAATGGTTGATTACAATACAAATAGGTGACAGAGGACCAACTGCTTTACATGATTTACCCCATGCGACTTCCTCTTTTACAAGACTCTGATTAAAGTAAAATGTTCCATTACTAGACAGTGACACGAGCCTTTCATTATTGGTGGCACGGAGAACATAGTGAGCCCCTATGCCCCTGCACAGCTGGTATGTGAGGGGCATCTCTGCCACCACGAAAGCAATTTTCTGTCAGATGGCATGAACTGACCTAATGATAATGGTTCACAGTCACTAGGGGAGTTTAAGAGACATAAAGGGTCTGCTCTATGCTGAGCTATTCCAAAGCAAGGGGCACATATACTTATATAGCATATAGTCTTATATGGGGGTTCTCTGCACCCACCCTTGCCTGGAGTTAAGACCACTGTGATTATTGGTTAAACGAATTATTAAGAATAAATACTGATCTACGCTCAGGACCTCAATGACACAATGTAGAAGGTTCTTGCAAAACACATCACAGCGGTGATACAAGGATCTCATTACTGGCCCACTAATTATAAGCAGAAGGGAATTACAGATCTTCAGGCAAATAAAGTCGACCAAGCTTTTAATCTGTATTCCGAATGTAACACCCGAACCTCATGTACGGCACTATATCCGCAATTACTGTGGTGCTGTAAGTTTTATTCCCTTGATCTACAGGTAGGTCCTTGAGTTGCATTAGGCCACCTGCACACGGGCAGATTTGCATTGTGGAATTCAGATCAGGCGTCTGTGTCCGGATTCCGCAGCAAATACCACCCATAACATGCTATGGAAAAGCGATTCCTCATACAAAATTGTGGTATCCACTTGCGGATAAAAAAAACCACTGCACGCTCCATTTCTGTGCAGGCTCTGCATGGACGGCTTCTATTGAAGTCAGTGGAAGCTGTCCGAACCTGCAGCCTAATGTCAATTCTGGATTGGCCGCAGGTACCTGCATCATCGCCTATTGGCTTGGGAAATTCTGTATTACACATGTGCGACGGCTGGACGATCCACAGTTTAGAAAAAGAAAGATGACGACAGGTACGCGGGGTCACCGGCCACGGTCAGAGTTGGATTCCGCTGTCGGAATCCAGACCTGCCGTGTGCATTCGGCCTTAAGAGGTTTTTGATTCTGCTAAGTGGCAATATATCTGACAGATCCTACAACTTAATTTGGAATGTATGTAATAGAAGGAATTAATGGGGCTTCAAAAATAATACTTGGGTCTTATTAATGAAGAAGATGGTCAAGTTCTGTTTTAGTAAAGACAGCAGCTTTCAAGATGGTATCGGACTTCTAACCCCCTGCAACATGACAGAACGTGAACAGCTGTACTAGGAAGAATGTGACATATCCACTGTGCAAAGCCAGCAGAGACCTACCTACACAGTCACACCATAGCCCGGCCCTCTTACTCCCTTACTTGCCTTTTCGGAGCCAAAAAACGACCATTAATAAAGCCAAATAGCTGCTGTATTCCTCCTAATCGGTGGTAAAGTCTACAGTTTAGCTTATCCCTAATATACCTCGGTAGATAATAGACCTCAATACATTGAATAGAGACATTTGTGTGCTAAAAGGGAGAATAAAACAAATCTCTAACATTTCTGAAACCTCCATATACAAGCTTCAGCTTACAATGTTAATACTTCGTTGTGTCCATTGGGTAGACTCAGACAAGGCAGGAACATACACAGGATTTTGTACAGAGGGGGGTTGAATGGATCTATACTCGGGCATGCACTTTTTAGACGCAGTTGAGTTGCCTCATGATAGGCATAATGCAATGCAAAAATCTCACCACCAATGGAAGCTGTGCCGGTAGTACCAAGCCGGCTGCTGCAATATTGACAGCTCTATCTGCTTCTAGAGCTGCCTACACCAACAAGGGGCCCGGTGAAGAACTGATCAGCAGAAATCCAGAACCGCAGAGCCCTGCCGATCAACTATTGGAGATCCATCATAAGGATAGGTCATCAATAGTAAAACAGACAACCCTTAGGCCTCATGTCCATGGCATAAATTGTTTTTTTTAAATCCACGCGGGTCTCCGGTGCTCATTGGGAATCATTGGGCACCCGCAGGTAATTAAACACCTGCTGATCTAATAATCGCACGCGCGGGAAAACAACCGCAGCATGCTCCATTTTTATGCGGTTTTCCAGCAGAGACCGCTCCTACGGCTTCCATTCAAGCCAATGAAAGCAGTCTGAATCCGCAAAACACACCCTCAGCTTTCACTGCGTCCATGCCGTGGACAGGCAGGAGTTTAAAAACAAAAAAAAAAGAAGGCACGAGCGCATCCACCGTGCAGAAGAAAGAAGATCCGGCCTGTACATAGGAGAGCCCCGCAGCGTTCGGACAGGTGAGAATAATGGCTTTTTTGGCCTCACATCTGCGGGACGGGTGAAATCCGTTGCGGGATTCTGAACAGGAAAACCATGCGGGCGCTGGACATGAGGCCTTAATGCTGCCATATACTGTACACAAATAATGCTGCCAAACAATACATGCAAATGTTTCCATATACTGTACATAGAGATTATCACAGTATATATAAAATTCATCACATCGTACACTTAACTTTATGCCAATGCCACCATATGGGGCACACAAGCAATAGTGTCATATACTGTATGCAAATAGTAGCATATATTGTACCCACAAATAATGCTGCCATATGCAGTAAAGACATCCTGTACTTACTCTGCTCACTCCACGCTACTGTATACACAAATAAGTCTGTCAGACAAAACACATTCATACCACCACCATACTGTAGGGGCACCAAACTCATTTTCACCGAGGGCCACATCAGCCTTATTGCCTTCAATAGGCCGATTGTAAAATTGCACGGTAAAGGCTTATTCACATAAAGCATATCTGCGAACGCAATTCACAGTGAATAGAACCCATTGATTTCAATGGGTTCATTCACATGAGCATATTTTTTCATGCAATCACCTTTAAAAATATACGTGACATGAGCTATTTTGATGCGCATGGCGCACTGCAATAGGCTATTGAAGGGAAAATATGCAGTGAATACGGAGGAAACCTGCATATTTGCATAGCGTTCATGTGAACGAGCATTAATAGTGACCCCCATAGTGACCACAGTAGTAATTGTGCCCCCTCTGGGATGCTTCCCAGCTAGATGCCAGTAGCAACCCCCCTATTGGCCTCTGCCCGGGCATCATAACTACTGGCTTTACACGCGACCTGCGTGCAGCTGCAGTCCAGCGGCAGCCACTGCAGAGTCTGTGGTCGCGGACCTTTCATCTTAGCGCAGACATCCGTAGTCACAGACTCCGCCGGACCCAAACTGCAGGCAGGGGGGAGTAGAATTCCTTTAAAGTTTAGTGCATGGCTGGCGGGCCACATAAAATAAGGTGGCGGGCCTTGTGTTCGACATGTGTGCCATACGACAGGGATTAAAGCGCTGAAACAGAAGACCATGTACAATACAAAATGAAAAGGTTACAGATGTGACCAAGTCATAAATAGGTCGTTTTTACCTGATTTACAGTTACAGTATCCCTGAACCTCTGTAATGATGACGGTCTTTAACACTATTACACCACTTCCCCATCATTCAATAACCCCTAACAGGTAGGTATGGATCACTAGTGAGCAGAAGGTAGGAACAGGACAGCTTTGTCTGCCTGTCTTGACCTGCTCCTTCTTCTCTGGCTGTTGTATTGTACTTACCCCTAAGTTAACAGTAGCAAAACCTGCAAAGAAAGACCCATTCATTAAGCTACATTTTTCAGGCCGTGTGTCATCATGAAAAAAAAAAAAAGTTTCAAAATCACTACATGTTCTTGTGTCCAAAACGTACCTGACGCCTCAGTGTCTGATAGAACTCCAGAAAGTAGATCAATTCAAGCGAAAGTCGTCTTCAAAGCTCTTGAAGGAAATCTGTAAGCACGTTCGCCCTGTGCAGTACCGCATCAAGCTTCTACATGGGTTTAGATGGAACACCCTATAAGTCTGCTCTGGTCTAGATTGCTAGATAACATCCTGCAAGAGACCGACACCACAGAGATGGTGCAGACAAGGTTTTTGATAAAGGGAGAAAAAAAAGAAAAAGAGAAGTATTTACAGCCAAGAATAGGACTTGCAATGTGCAGATGGAGATCAGAGCGCTCATGGACTGCTGTCTGGGTGAGAGGAGAGCTTCAAACAAATCAATGAAAACAAAAATATCATCCAGAACAAACATTCCAATATCAAACAATAAGACCTTGTTTCATCTGACTGGGGCGATCGTCAGTCCACAGGGCACGGAGATCACCTGCAATCGGACCTGTAGGTTTAGGACTTCACCTTAGGCAGGCATGCAGCTCCTAGATCTGGGTGCAGAAGTAAGACTTCTATTAGGAAGGATCGATCACTGCAAGCCTGTCACTCGCTGAGTGTTTACTGTAGGAGTAGCTTCCCCTCCACAATGCTGTAGGTGTGCCTGCCCCAGGCTCACATCAGTGTACTTGGAGGGTTCTGCATCCAGGCTGAAAATATAAGAGGCGCTAAAACTCAGCAGCTCACTCCTGAAAAACACAGAACCTGCATGTTTTTGTGGTATTCTTGATACTATTGTTATCAATGACAAAAAGTAGAGCCATGGCAGCGATGATCTGTCAGTGCCGACTGCTGCTGGAAACTATAGATCCTGCCACCAGGTAAAAAAACGGTATCCTATGGCCTCATATGCACGGCACATGCGGATTTTTCATGCGGTTTTCAAAAGGAGATACACTGCAAGTCATCGTCAAATTGATTTTTTTTTTAATTGGTAGATTGCGGATAGTTTTTTTTTCCATGCCGATGCACTACAAAAAAAAAACAAAAAACCAGCAGCCCCACCTCCCATATTGATTTTAACCTTCAAATGCAGATCTTACAATAATCAGCAGGCTCTATTCTATTGCAGATTTCGTGCAAATTGCCACAGATGTCACCTACTGTTCAGTATATACAGTGGAGGGAAAAGGATTTAGTCAGATACCAATTGTACAAGTTCTCCCACTTAAAAAGATGAGAGGCCTGTAATTGACATCATAGATGGACCTCAACTATGAGAGACAACATGAGAAAACGCATCCAGAAAATCACATTGTCTGATTTTTAACGAATTTATTTGCAAATTATGGTGGAAAATAAAGTATTTGGTCAATAACAAAACTTCATCTCAATACTTTCTTATATATCCTTTATTGGCAATGACAGAGGTCAAACGTTTTCTGCAAGTCCTCACAAGGTTAGCACACACTGTGGCTGGTATTTTGGCCCATTCCTCCATGCAGATCTCCTCAAGAGCAGTGATGTTTTGGGGCTGTCGCTGGGCAACACGGCCTTTCAACTCCATCCAAAGGTTTTCTATAGGGTTGAGATCTGGAGACTGGCTAGGCCACTCCAGGACCTTGAAATGCTTTTTACGAAGCCACTCCTTTGTTGCCCTGGCAGTGTGCTTGGGATCATTGTCATGCTGAAAGACCCAGCCACGTCTCATCTTCCGTGCCCTTGCTGATGGAAGGAGGTTTGCACTCAAAATCTCACGATACATGGCCCCATTCCTTCTTTCATGTATACGGATCAGTCGTCCTGGTCCCTTTACAGAGAAACAGCCCCAAAGCATGATGTTGCCACCCCCATGCTTCGCAGTAGGTATGGTGCTCTTTGGATGCAACTCCGTATTCTTTCTCCTCCAAACACGACGAGTTGCGTTTCTGCCAAACAGTTCTACTTTGATTTCATCTGACCATATGACATTCTCCCAATACTCTTCTGGATCACCCAAATGCTTTCTAGCAAACTTCAGTCGGCCCGGACATGTATTGCCTTAAGCAGGGGGACATGTCTGGCACTGCAGGATCTAAGTCCCTGGCGGCGTAGTGTTACTGATGGTAGCCTTTGTTACATTGGTCCCAGATCTCTGCAGGTCATTCTCTAGGTTTCCCCGTGTGGTTCTGGGATTTTTGCTCACCGTTCTTGTGATCATTTTGACCCCACAGGATGGGATCTTGCGTGGAGCCCCAGATCGAGGGAGATTCAGTGGTCTTGTATCTCTTCCCTTTTCTAATTATTGCTCCCGCAGTTGATTTCTTCACACCAAGCTGCTTGCCTATTTCAGATTCAGTCTTCCCAGTCTGGTGCAGGACTACAATTTTGTTTCTGGTGTCCTTCGACAGCTCTTTGGTCTTCACCATAGTGGAGTTTGGAGTGTGACTGCTTGAGGTTGTGGACAGGTGTCTTTTATACTGATAACAGGTTCAAACAGGTGCCATTACTACAGGTAATGAGTGGAGGACAGAAGAGCCTCTTAATGAAGAACATACAGGTCTGTGAGACCCAGAAATCTTGCTTGTTTGTAGGTTACCAAATACTTATTTTCCACAATCATTTGCAAATAAATTCATTAAAAATCAGAGAATGTGATTTTCTGGATGTGTTTTCTCATGTTGTCTCATAGTTGAGGTCTACCTATGATGTCAATTACAGGCCTCTCATCTTTTTAAGTGGGAGAACTTGTACAATTGGTATCTGACTAAATACTTTTTCCCCCCACTGTAGGTGACATTCACATGAAATCCCCCATATATACAAAGAACATAAAAAAGGCGGCCAAAATAATACATATTAGTCACTGATTTGTAAGCCTAAAACTAATTAATGGCCAGTGCAAGAACATGATCAATATCCATATCCTGCACTACTTGCATTAAAAGGGACTTTCAGCTTTAAAAAATTTTTGATGCGCTACGCATAGCATAAGTCATCAATATCTGATCAGTGGGGTCCCCTGCCTGGGACCCCAGCAAATTATTCACCAATCCAACTGTCACACCATAGGTTTCTACAATGTATAGTGGCCCAGTGTGGTATTGCAGACAGAGCTACCATTGAAGTAAAGCGGAGTTGTGTCTGTAGTACTATTCTGCTTTCTTCTCTATATAGGCTGAAAGTTGGATCGGCAAACAGCTGATTGGTTTTGAGCTCAGGTAGTGAATCACTGCTAATCAGCTATTGATTACCAGTCCACAGGATTAATTCATTCAGACAGTAATTCAACCGTATAATGTTCTACGCAATGCAATCCTAAACATACAACTTCATGCAGGTATAGGTAACCCATCAGATTATTCATCTATTGTGACTCTAAGGTTAAGGCAATCACTTACCCCCCTTCTGGAAGTAGATCCAAGGTCTATATCCCAGTTGTGAAGAAGAAGAATAATGTTCAGGACTGGCATAATGTTGGATGACACAGTAGCCTGTTGATCCTTTTTACTCCCCAATATAGTGCACAGGTCATATGGTGTCAATTTCATGATTGGAGCTTCCCTGTATGGAAATTAGACCTGTGATCCTTGAGCTCATCATAAGATTAAAGGCTCATTTACACACAAAGAATCTTTCAAACGATCATTTTGTATAAAGTACTAATGAAGCACTAATGCCGTTAGCACTTTATCAGCTTCATTTGCATGTAAATGAGCCTCCAGCAGCAGTTTGCAAATCCCAGCATGCGGTCAGTGTTTTTGCATGGATTGTCAGCTAAATACAAATGTAATCAGCTGCTCCCGTGGAGAACACAGCGTGGGGTCCCTGCTATCTCTCCAGCTGAAGGACAGATTTTATGTTCATCTAAAAAAAATCATCGTTCAGCGGGAGTGAAAGATGGAAGAGTTTACACACAATGATTATCGCTCAAAAACCATTGTTTAAATGAATTTTGAGTGATGATCGTTGCGTGTAAATAGGGCTTAAGCAAGAAAGTTTTGCGTGGATCAGTTCCAGTATGAATCTACATTAGAATGGAAAAATTAAGTGATCTGAGTAAATATGAACAAGGACTGTTCAATCAGTGCTAGACTAGCCGGGGCCAGTATTGTATTGCCAACCTTGCGGTGTTTTCTTGCGCAATGGTTTGGAGTGTATACAGAGAATGGTGTGACTGAGGAAGACCACCAAAAGGAATGTTAACTTGTCAATGAAAAAGGACCAGAGGAGGATGTCAGGAATCGTTCTGATGAACAAGCAGTGCACAGCCAAGCAAATTGCAGGGGAACAACGTCGGTGACTCCAGTTGTGGAGTTTGAACACAAAACTGCGCCTTAACACGGACAACAGCAGATGACTAGTTCAAGTGGCATTGGTGTATAAAAGAAACAGAAAGGTAAGACTTCAGGAAGGCAATAAGAGTGCTAAAATTTGATCACTGAGTAGTGAAAAAAATCATTGTACGAAGCAGAGTATCTAACACCACCAGATGAACTACATAAAAGTGGCCTTGTGATGAGAGCATTGAGCCATGTGGGGCTTGACACAGCCAACTGAAGTGGAGTGTGTGTGTGTAGGGGGCGGGGAAATAGTAAAGGTAATTGGGGCATAATCTTTAATCAAAAAGAAATTATAAACTTATTTGATTCCTACTGAAAAATTCACATTGTCAAGGAGAAAGAGCAAAACATTTTTTAAAAAGCAAGTAAAGTCTAAAAGCTTTAAAAGGACCTTTTTTTAGTCTTTACAATCATAAAATGTAACCGTTATAAATTTGGCAGGAACAGTTTTTTCATAGCTCATTTTTATCTGCATTCTTCTTTCTATTCATTACATGAATAACTTTGCAGAATGGAGCAGAGCTTCAACAATTACATTTTTTTCAATTTTATCAAAGTTTTATTTTAAATACATTTAGTAATACAATATAGTTTTTTGTCCTTGTCAGAGATTTAAAGTGTAGAATGTTATATATTGTAGATCGTCCTAAATAAAACTAAAAATCTAAATAAAAGCACCTTGAGAGGTTCATCTCTACAAAAACTTTTGAAGTAGTAAGAATTGACTCAAACTGAACTTCCTCTGAAGCCAATAAGACACAAACACCACGGAAATACTCTAGCAAAATACTTTATTTTTTTGAATGCCAGAACATAAGTGGATTTTCTCTCTTCAGTAAGCCATGATATCTGTGGTACAAGAATAAAGTACTGTTTTAACACATTTTCAAAAGAGAAAAAAGGCCAATGTTCAGAAAGTCATCTCCATTTACAAGCAAGGGAGGGAAAAAAAAAAAAAAAAGTTACATACATTCCCCTAGACACAGGGAAAAATATATATAAAGAATTA
Organism: Eleutherodactylus coqui; assembly: GCF_035609145.1. Lineage (NCBI taxonomy): Eukaryota > Metazoa > Chordata > Amphibia > Anura > Eleutherodactylidae > Eleutherodactylus > Eleutherodactylus coqui. Next base: position 36,684,969 of record NC_089838.1, on the reverse strand, counting down.
CAGTTTATTTTAAAATCTATTAAAAAAGTTAAAAAATATACAGTCAGGATCTAATTTTTTTTTATATTTTCATATAAAACTGTAAACGATTATTTACAGAGGAAGTGTATTCAGAGGAGAAACAGAAGTATTGTCGGCCACTAGGAAGCAGTTACCACTTGCTTACTAATCGGCAGGCAATTATTACCTGTGCGCCCGCAGTACTAGTAAGTGTTTTATGCTCCACAGTGATAACGATTCCCTACCCCATTCTGCTTTAGAACCATGCACAACCCCCCTTACAAACATCAGTTATTGCTAAATGTGTATTGGTGCATAAAATCGGGGGAAGAGGATTGAAATGAGTGGAGATACTGGCAGAAACATCGACAAGACAAAACATCAAAAGGTTGACCAACAAAACAAAAAAAATTAAGCTAGTTCAAAAATACTTTTAATTTCATACACAGTCTGTGTACTTCGCTTATTTTACAGACCTCTGAACAAGACCTCTCAGTGCATGAAAATGGCTATAAGTATTCCCACACTGGCAGCCTTGCATATGGGGTTTTGCCCATTTTTTTTTTGAAGCCCACACCAGTGCACCGACAACACATTTTTTAAGAAAACACTAAACTTTGGGACTTTGCCAAGTCATATTATGTCCTGATGCAGATCTACTAGTTAAGTCAGTAGGACGAAAGCAAAAGCCTAGGGAATATGGCCATGTCCTCATGAAACCTACCAGGATTGAGTTACTGTTAATAACTGTTGACCGTTCTTTAGGTTGTAAGCGCCTATGGGCATAGTCCTTTTTCCACCATGTTGGACCTACATGAAGGGTAATTATTGCTACTTGTACTCAAAATCAAAAATAGTCACCATGTTGCAGAACTGAGGGCCTTTTACATGGCAGTTAAAGGCTTTTGAGCCCTTCGCGGTTTTTGAAGGACACTCAACCCCGCCACCTTTAATCGCATATGTTCTTGTGATATTGACCATGACAACATTAAATCTTTGATTGCATAAGACTTTATTATACTATACTTTGCATTACGACTAGTGTCTTGTTCAATAGTGGAACACTTCTCTCCAAAACAAAGTAAACTGAATGATATCCTTCATGATGGGCGGGCAATACAGCTGTACCAGTGATTTACATATTCCCTGGCTATTCTAGAGATTTGGTTGTCTTCTGGACTTTCTGCACAACCAATAGAAACAGCCGTTTTACTATAAACCACCATTTATCACTTATTACTAATATCTCATTATTAAGCCAGTCGATTCACTAATGCCTCCCCATTCAAGCGTTAATGTCTAGTTGGCATATATTGGTACCACCTGGTTGTGAAGTCTCATACATTCCCAGCTGAAGGTGAAGAATTGCTAAATACTGGTGGATATGCATTGGGGTCCTTTTACGCGGGATGACTCGTCAGGTGCTACAGATGCCCAACAGTCACCAAAGCGCTAATCAATCCTGTGCTTTAACACGGGATCGCTCTGAATGGAGGTGGGGCGTACCGCGGATCGCACCGGTCTGCTGGCCTCCATTCACAGTAAAGAGGCAGGTGCTCATAGATGGTTTCCATGGGCCGATCATCGCTCAGTTTGTATGTATGCATAAACTGGATGAACAATTAGAAAATAAATTCTTGTTGGTTTTTGAATCGGTGCCGATCATTCAGATTCCTGATGGATAGCGGAAATCCTAACAATTATCGGCCGTTGTAAAAGGGCCTTTACAGGAATTCTTTTTTCCTATAGATGACAGCCAAAACAACAACAACTGTGGAAATCTACTCACAAGCTGAAATAAGAGTTATCTACAGGAAGAAGCACAGAGCAAAAGCGGAATTAATCCCTTTATCACAGCAGATCACAAAAAAAAAAAAAGTTGCTAAACATTGATGGTTTCGTCACTCCTTCCAGATAAGGCTCAAGAAAAGCCTTGTGTAACGTAGATACGAATACCGCCACGAATACCGCCACTTCTACAGTTTTCTGGCAGCCCAAAAAAAAGTCCTTTCTGACAACTATTTTGCAGTCATGATTCAAAAACATTCATCCCTCATTAGTGTACGTGGAATGGGGATCGGAGTCAACCTTAGTCTCGTTAATGTGGATTCGGATCCACAAAACAGTCTCATCATACGCTCCCCTTTTTAAATGTACATCTCAAAACCGGTTGAAGTTAGCAAGGGGTATGGGATGCTCACAATGGGGACATCAAACCACTCTTCTTGGCTAGAGGGTAAATGCAGTTTCGCTCAGATTATTAGGAATGTTGGAAATGGCCAAGTACTGGATGAATGGGAGGTCTCCAATTTTTAGTTTGGGTTGGCCTATCCTTTTCCACAGATGCCATTGATCTATATCCATCACTGTCTAAACAATGCAAGTGGTATATTAAAATCAGCTGTCACATATACCTTAAAGTTGGATTATTTGTGTAACCCTAAGGCCGCCTGCAGACGAGCGGGTCGGATCCGGCAGCGAGAAATCTCGCCGCGCGATCCGACCCCAGAGCCTGCAGGGGCGAGCGCGTACTCACCCGCGCCTGGCGGCCCCGGCTCTTTGATGTGCCGGCTGCCGCGCAGCCGGCGCATGCGCAGACCGGAGCCGGCGGCCAGGTGAGTGCGTGCTCCGCACAAAATTAGAACATGCCGCGGTTTGTTTGCCGCGCGAGATTTCGCGCGGCCAAACCGCGGCCGTCTGCATAGGAGTGCGTATTGTAATGCACTCCTATGCAGACTTTCAGCGGCGGAAATCCCGCGGGAAATCCCGCGGCGGGATTTCCGCTCGTCTGCAGGCGGCCTAAAAAGGGGATTTCACCGACAGCCATTTTTCTCATCAAGTAACATAAATCTGAGAGTTGGAAAGACGCCCAAACACACTAATCTGTAGTCGACTGCACTAGAATAAGTGAAATTAGCAGAGATTTGTCTAATGTATATGGACACCTTAAAGTCTACCTCCAATTATAACTTTCTACAAATCAATAGAAGCAAAGAAGCCTTGCAATACATCTTAATCCAGAAAACCCCATTTCTCCAGTTACTCATCTCCTCCTCCACTGATGGATTTTAATGGAAATCTGTACACAGGAGTTGCTATACAAGTCAGGTTATCGTTCCTGTCCATAGAAGTCTATGGAGAGTGGAGGAAAAGGGAGCAGCTGCAGAATGATATGCAGACACCGTTGCTTCTATTAAGTTTTCCATCTTAACCCAGTGCCGAATTCACAACTACACTGCTCAGTGATGCTTTATAATGCTGCTGCTTCTATGTGTGAGATATAGGGGGAGCAGCGTTCTGCACTGTGTATGGGAGACCTTACAATAGCTCATCTCCCATCTCAACGCCTCTCCATAGAATTCTGGGCAGCAGCTACATCGAGAGAGACTGAACAACCATCTCCTTTCTGCCTTCTGTGTACTGATCTGATCAGTGAATTGTACTGTTGATTTTTTTGGAAAGTTGCTTATAATTGTAGGAACACTTTAAGCTATCAAGAATCGGTTTACTTGCAAATACTCAGTGCAAA